>NC_079298.1:20817906-21456282 GCF_023638135.1 Falco biarmicus
CCCCTCCCTGAGCGACAGCCACGTGGGGTGCCCCTCCGGCACCGCCTGTCCCTGGAGCCTCGTCCCCATCCCCGAGGGGACAAGTCACAGCGTAGGACACCACGTTTCGCACCGTCCCTCAATCCCCGCGGGGAGCGAGAGGCGCGGCTGGGGGTGCCGCTGCTGCTGGGTGTCCAGGGAGGGACAGGGCCGTCCGTGCCGCCTGCGCCGGAACGGCGTCTCCCTTTTTGCGGGGTCCCGGGCAGCGACCCTCGCGGCTGGGGTGCTCTGCACGGGGAAACCATGGAGGTGCCGCCGGCGGGGACAAACCCGACGTGCCGCTGCCCCACCGCGGGGCTTGGTCAGGCAGCCGCGGTGCCGGGCAGCACCGGCACCGGCACTGCTGATGTGCCTGTGACGGCTCTAACGCTACCTGCGCCGGGAAGTGCCGCAGAATTACCGAGGGCTGCCCCGGCCCGTCCTCATCCAGCGTTCCCCGGCTGTGCGGAGCGCTGGCACGTCTGAGGAGCCAGCGTTTACGTTCACAGTGCTGGGGCTGGAGGGACATTTACAATAAACCAGCCCGGATTCCTGAGGACATTTTCTCTTCCAGCTGCTTTCTAAATATAGCGCACGGCAATCCACTACCCAGCACCGCGTCCTCGGTCTTCACTTACAGATATTCAAAGTCAAGCTAGAGGAAAAAGAGAGAGCGACAAAGACAAGATAATTTTAAAGGAAAAAATATTTAACGTGAGCATCGAGTATTTAAAATCCACGTCTGCATTAAGGTCACCCGAACAGCGAGAAGGACCGTCTATTCCTATTTTAAAACGGCCGTCTTTTCCACGGGGACAGTTGTTTGCCTCCTGACCCATCGATAGCCTATTAATACAATTTAATTTTGCAGTTGTTTCTGTTTAAGAGTGTTTGGAGCGGATTGTTTCTTTTGTTTATGATCAAACAAACGAGCTCTGGTAATCTTATGTTTTATCTCCCTAACATATGGAAAAGCTATTTATCCCAGCCAATCACAATAAAGTGAAGAAAACCCCATTTTATGGAAAGGTATATATCACAAGTTTGTTCATCATTAAAGATATGATTACCAGTGAAAACCCTCCGAAAGTGGCACATTTATGATTCCAGGAACAGATGGGGACATCCATTTTCCTTGCAAATACTTTTGAAATTGCTCTACTGGTAGCAGTATAAAAATGATATACAGATGCCAGTGCCAACGAAGCCGGGACAAGAGGTCCAGATTTACACAGCAAAAGCTTCACATGCGCTCTGTCAGCTTTGATTGATCTGCACTATACCTCAGAAACTTGTTGACTAGGAAAGGAAACAGCGCAAATAATTCACTGCAACAAGGCAGATAATTCACCCAGCCAATCGCTCCGCTCCGCTTCTCCGGGCGGTGACATACGAGTCCTCCTGCCGCACAAAGAAGCATCATTCTCCAGCGCGAGCAGCGGTCGGTGTCACCGAGGGGGGAGAGGGGGGAGGAGGAGAGAGGGATAGGGGAGGGAGGCAGGAAGGTGGGAGCAGCGCACACAAAAGGAGAGGCGAGGAAGGAGAAGTTGCTTTCGGGCAGTGGGCGCAGCCACCTACCTTTTCCGAGCGGAGCCCGGGCCGAGCCATTCAGCCCCAATCGTCATTATCATATTGATTAAGTTCATCAGAGAGCAATTTTAGGTTTAACGCCAGCGGATTGGGAGAGGGAGCAAAGAATTATCTAAGAAAAGCACAACATTCTTACCGCAGGGACGTTTCCCTGTTCCAGTTCATTGAGGGAGTTGATTAAGTTTAAATGAAGCAGACACTGGATAAAAGTAAGGGTATTGACCACTGGGCAGCGCGGTCTGTGCTTGAAAAGGCCTGATACATGCAGAAAAGCAAGATTTGCTAAATGCTCTAATCTTCAATCAAATCTTACATCAATACAGACAAAGTTTGGTAATGAGAGATTCAATGAAGCATGCGGGAGAAAGAATTAATCCTCTTGGTCTAAACTGGGTTCAACTTTGAAGCCTGCTCCGAAGGAAAGACAGTTATCTAAATGCTAAATAAGAAACTTATTGTACTTTTCATGGCATGCTAATCTTTTGTCTATCTCATCTCTATTATTTGTATGCTCATAGGCGGCAGTTGTCATGGTGATTATATCAAACCACTTCTGTGCGGATGGCTGCGAGGAGTCAGGGCCTCCCTCCAGCCCTCCGCCGGGGCCAGCCAGGCCTGCCCGCAGCCCTGCGAGCCCGCGGCAGCGCCCGCACCCGCACCCGGCCCCGCACCGGCCCCGGCCCCGCCGCTCGGCCAGCGGGGTCACGGCGGGGCAGAACCCCCGGCACCGGCGCTTTGGCAGCACCGACCCCCGACCCTTTCCGCTTTCCCCCTGCATCACCCAAACCGGAGCGGTCTCCCTCCATGGAGAGGTGCTCTTTCCCTCCTTCTTCTTCCTCTCTCTCTCTCTTTTTTTTTTTTTTTTTTTTTTTTTTTTTTGTATAAGCTTGCCTTGATAAGCTTTTGATGTCACAAATCAAACACTCGCCAGGAGGTAGATAATGGGGAGTGTGATCTCCTCTATTTGTACATAGACAGCGCTTTTGCACCGGCGCTGCCTTGAACCAGTGTCAAACTCCCCGGGCTTTGTTGGACTCTGCCCGCCGCCCCCTGGCCCGGGGAGCCCGGCACCGCGGGGGGGGCCGCTCCGCTCACCGCCCGTCCCCGCCGGGAGCCGCAGCTCCCCCGGGCTCGGGCAGCCCCTGACAAGAGGAATTAAGATTCATGTTATGCAAATGCCGAGGTGAGCGCAGACACTCTAACCGCGAAAGGTTTGGAGGAAAAGAAGAAAGCGGGGGCGGGGGGCGGGGGAGACAGAAAGAGCGCAGGGATTATTTTTTTTCACGGCACGCCGTTAACACTTCCAGGCAGCCGCCGGCAGCAGGCACCGGGCCCACGGGCAGCGCTGCGGAGCCTCGGCCGGGACCGCTGCGGGACGGGCTGGGGGGAGCGGCCGCCCCGGGAGCCCGCGCCCAGCCCCGGCCAGCGGAGCCGGGCAGAGCTACCGCGGGAGGGGGCAGAAATCCCCAAGCTGTCGATCAGACATCCTCATTTCTCCCCCGGTACCCGGGAGGGGCTAACGGAGGCTTTTTGCACAGCTCCGGAGGGGAGGCTGCCAGCACCGATAGGTGGGTGCGGGAAAGAGAGGGGGGGGCTTCCCCCGGCTTGTTCCCTGCGACATAATAATCTGAGCGCACAAGGGTGGCACCCGAGCTTTTATGTCTTTTACAAAAGTTGCTAAATTAAGGCCGGATTAGGGCTCCCTTCAGGATTTGTGGGCTCTTTAAGAGGCTGGGAGCTGCTCGTATAGCCCGCCAGTGCTTATGAAAAGCTTAAAAAGTAATAAAAGGGGGAGTGATCCCGAGAGAAAGTAACATGTATAACTCTTATTAAAGGAGCAGCGAGCGGGGCTGTGAACTTGAATAACTGTTTGAACTTTAATTTGTTCATTAACAGGATTTGCCCCTGACTGTGAATGTTATTACTTCTCTTAAAAGCGAGGTGCAAATGCAAAGCCATAATGAAAGAGCCTGGCAAAAAGTTAAACGCCTCGTAATTACACCAGCCTCATTGAAAACCTAAAGTAATACAAAAGTGAAGGAAACGGGAGTCGGGCTGGTACTCGCCCACCGCCCCAGCCCCGGCCAGCAGCGGTGGCGAGCGCCGGGCCCCAGCTCCCAGCCCCACGAACCCCCGGTAGCTCACTCTAGCTGTATGTGAAACGGTTGTGTTTAAACAAGTTCAACACCTTTAAAACATTTAGAAAAAAGAATCCATGTTTTTCTGTTTTCCTTCTGCTCGGTGGGGGAAACCTGGTTTATTCCTCTAACCGTTTTAAGTCTTGAGTGAAACACGGTGTCTGAAGTCTGATCTAATCTGCATGTTTGTATCCTAAACAGGGCACATTAGCTCCTCTCTCCCCCATCACACCGACAGTAGATAAAACTCTGGAGAACCGGAATAAAACAAACTACTACTCCTCTCAGAAGGTATATGACTTTGTACTGATGCGTTTGCCAGTTAGCTCCGCGCTGGCTGTCGTTTCATCTGTCACTTATCCCTTTCCCGGGCTTGTCAACTGTGTTTTTATAGATTCGCTTGTGATCTGCATCCTTCCTCAACAGGAACATGCAGCCAGGTCGCAATTAAATATACAGATACACGAGCTGTTAGCAAGATTTCACCCTCCCATCCGCAGCCGAGCCGGAGAGATGATTGCCCTGTCACTTCTTTAAGCTTAAAACGCCTTAAAACTGGCCGGCGGAGCGCCGCGCCGTTAGCCGGGCGCTCGCTTTGTCCGCCCCCTCCCGCCACCGACGGCTTCTTTGAGGTATTAACTTCAGCGCCCCCGCCGCGCCCCCCGCCGGTCCGCCCGGGATCGGGGGGCTCCCGCACCCGGGAGACGCCGGGAAACGCGGCTGGGCACGGCCTGGAGCCCGCCGGAGCAGCGGGGCTCTGCCCCCCGCCGCCGGTGGCAGCGGGCACCGGCTCCGTAGGAGCGGGGACGCCGGCCGAGCCAGACTCCGCAGCGGTAGTTCGGAGGGGAGCAAAAGCGAGACGGCGCTGCGCAAAGACCGCGGGAGTGAGAACTCCTCTGCTAGTGTAAAATGCTTTCGTACTTCCACAGCTGCATGCACGTTAAGGAGATTATGCTATTTTAACACTACCAAGTGGAATAGTTTCAATTACACCACTATAAATAAAGATATACCCTGGTTTTTTTACTATGCCCTAATTATTTACTTCTAACATTTTTTCGGCACCATTGAACGCAGAAAACAACAAACCCCAAACCCTACTCAATCAAATCGGTAGTCAGAAAAAAATGTCATATTACTCACAAAATAAATCGTTTCAACTCTACCTGTCCATTCTACTGTGGACAGTCAGCACTCTCACCCCAGGGAAGATCTGCAAAACCAGCAAGACCCAGCTACCACCCGAGAAGAAATAAACACAGCCTGTCTTGAGCAAGAAGGCATCATACAGGAAAGGGATGCCACTTTCTGCACTTTAACTCATCAGAATCGTGGTACTAACTTGGAACTGGAAAGAAACCCTTCCAAAATACCCAGCTCTCAAGATAGTAGCATCTTAGCCAAAAAATACCTTCCTCTGCACCTGGAGGTGAAGCAGCAGGCTAGGCAGAGCATGAAACACAGGTGGAAGGTGTTCCCTGCAAGAAACAGGACAAACTCAGACAGCTGCATTCAGTGCCACATCCAAGTGGCTTTCAGCTCCCATCACCCTGCCACCATATCATGAAAACTCTGGGCACGAGTGACAGGACCATTATTTTTAGCCGTGTCCCTGAATAGAGAGTCCCAGCTTTCTCACCGGGCAGAAAAAAAAAAAAAGTGTTTCTGGCAAGGGTTGCTAAGTAATAGCATACCCAAGCTGTAATCTGGTTAGTGACCAGCATGAAAGTGTCCCAAGAACGGGAACCTCACTGTGACCTTGGCCTTGCAATGAGCACACGCCAGCACAGGCTGCTGTGCTTACAGGCCGTGCTGTGCTGTGCTGGGCCTGCACAGCATTTCTTGCAGGATCAGGGCAGGAACTACAGCTACGTTGTCCTGAGGTTCCCCCATCTAACCCCTGACGACTGCTTTACATTTGAAGAGAGTTTGATACAGGGCAGACAAATTACATCCAAGGCTTCATCAGACACTGATTAAATTGTTCAGCTTCCCCAAGTGGACTTGATTAACTGCAAACTTGGAGCTGGATATCACTTTCGCACAGGCACCACAAGCCTCCTACGTCTGCTGGCAGCCTCAGCAGCACGCTGGCGGGAGGATGACAAAATGGAGCCTGCCGAGCCACCCCCTGGAGACCCCTTGGGCACAGAGGCAACTGAGCCTGCTCAGAAAGCAGCCGATTACAGGAAAGCAACACCCTCGCGGCTCGTAGGCCCCCAGGATGTGTCACCTGGTGGTCAAGAGCCCATCAAAGTCAGAAAAGAGTTTAAAAAAAGAGTAGGCATCTATTTAGTTGGCAGGACGCATTTTTCACTTTCAGCAGGGCAAGGTGCTTACCGCTCCTAGCAAGGGCTTGGCTGAGGACTGCGCACGTTAGGCCGCAGGAGTTTGTTATCAGAATATAGGAGGGCTTTGCCACAGCTTCTCCAGGATGAGGCTGGTTGTAAGATGTGCCTTCTACCTCTAGCTTCTGCTCCGGTACATCTCTGGCACCCTCACCTTTGAAGACAACATGAATTTTGCTTTAAATATGCACTGGCAGATCAATCCTCTATGTATTTCTGATCACATAAAGCATGCAATTCAACCTGCAAGATATATGGATTGTAACATTTTTATAAATCAGCATTTTACACAGCGCAGCCTGCTCTTGTGAGCTAACCTTGTCTTCAGAGCTGATAGTTCCCAACACCATAGCTTCAAAGTGAGTGAAATGGTGAGACGGCACTCTAGAGCTGGAGTATATCTCTGAAAATGAGTATATAAATACTGCACAGTGCATCTGAAGTTGATTTATGAGATAGTCAGGAGTTAAAATCTTGAAATATTAGCAAAAATAACTAGACCTTTAAATCCAAGAAACCCTTAGGCTGTAGTGAAAACCATTGACGTACGAAAAGCATCTGTATTTCAATGATGGTGCAATCACACACAGGGAAAAAAAGACATTCATAAAACTGTTTTTCCTTTCCTGCAGACAAAAAATGAAAGCAATTTTGCACCAGCTGCACGAAATGCAGCTTCCTAGCGAAGCGTTTGCATTTAAACTTTCGGTTATTAGCCATTCAACTTTATATCGCTGTGTGAATCCGCTTGCTTCTTCGCGGAGAAAATAATAACAACCGCAAACAAAAGGCAGCCCCGGTCCGGGGGGCCTGCAGCCTGCCAGGGTGGCTCCCCCCGGGCGGCGGGTGCAGCCCGGGGCCCGGCACCCACCGGGGCCGCGCGGTGCGGCGGGGGCTCTGCCCGCCCGGGAGCTGCCCCGCGGTGCCGCTTACCTGCGCGGCGGCGGGACAGGGCAGCCGGGCTCTCGCTGGACGAAGCACGGGCAAGGGAGGGGGGCAGGAGCAGGGAGAGGACCCTCTTCTCCAGGAGCTGCTCCGGAGGGTCCCCCTCGCCTCCTCCCCGTTTTCTTTCCCGGAATCGGGAAGAGGGAGCCGGCGTGCGCGCGTTGCCCTAACCGGGAACCGCTGCGCGTTGCCCCAGGGGCACGGGGGGCTGCCCTGCCCTGCTCCCACGGGCACGGACACGCCGTCCTTCGGCGCCGGGGCACCCACCGAGCGGCAGCGCCCGGCCCGGGAGCACCGGCAGCACGGCGCGGGGATCGTAGCCCCGCCGCTCGGCACTCCGCTGCGGATTCACCCCGGCGCCCTCCCCAAATATCGCGCTTTTTTTTTTTAAATAAAATTACTAATGCACTCGGTTGTATCATTAAAAATTTTTAATGGGGAAAAACACGCGGGGACTAAAACCCGCAGACGACGGGAGCAGCACGGTGGCACCCGCGCCTCACCGCCAGCTCCGGCGACGCGGCTGCCGGAGGCTGCCGGGGTTACGTCCGCGGCCATTCGCGTCCCCGGTGTAGCTCAGATAGAAATATATATTTGATGGCTATAATGAGACATATATATATTTATAATTAGCAAACCTCCCTAGCAGGTTGCGGGGGTCGGGGGGCCGCGCATGGCGGCGAGCCCCGCCTCAGCGCCGAGCAGCGGAGCGGGCGGGGGGGACGCTCCGCACCCGCGGGGAAGGGCCCGGCCGGGTGGGGTGGGCGGAGGGGCAGGCCCCGGGGCGCGGCCCCGCGCCGGCGGGCAGGGCAGGGCAGGGGTAGCGGTACTTACGGTGCCGCGGCCGGCCCTGCCGTGGGACGCGGAGCGGGCGCGGGCACCGCCGGGGCGCGGAATCGCCACCACCGCGCGGGAGCGGCGCCCCCTGGCGGCTGCGGGGGGAGCGGCCGCGCGTGTCCGCGCCGCGCCGGTGAGGCGAGCTCCGTCCCTCCGTCCCGAGCCCCGATGTCCTGTCGATGGCCGTCACTTGCGCCTCTCCGTCCCCGGGCTGAAGCGGCCAAGTAGCGCTGCGGAGTCAGTCGCCTCCCGCCGCGGCTCGGGGGTCGGGCACCGGGCGTCCGGAGGCGCCCCTGCCCCTCGGAGCCACCGCGCCCGCCCCGGGCCCGCTCCCGTCCCCGTCCCGAGGCCGGGCTGCCCGCCCGCGCACCGCAGCGGGCCCGGCCCAGCCGCCTCCCCCGGCTCGGCTCGGCGCGGCTCTGCCCGCACAGGGAGCCGCCCGCTCCCCCCACCCCCCCATCTGCAATCCGCAATCAAGAGCCCAATTTTGTCATTTGGAAACACTAATTATCTAATCACGCCACGCTGCAGAGCGTACTTGTCTGCCCAATTAGCTAGGACAATTATTAAAATTCGGAGGCCTAATTATGTCTCAATTTAATGCTGGCAAACTCGCGTATAGAGCAGTAATTAAAATCCTCTCCTTGGCTCTGCCTTCAGGGCAGCGGCTGATGAGGACCTGTCAGGGGCTGCGCCGCTCCCAACCAGCCGAGCGGATTGTGCAACATGACCCCGCATTGTTAAGTGTGTCAACATATTAACCTGAATTCCCTTCAGCCCCCGTAATCACATTTGGTAGGAGGAAGAAAAGGGGCTAAAACATGAAGCATTTTATTAAAAAAACATAAATTCTTTTTAATTAATGCTGTAAGAGATCTGACGCTGCTTGAGCTGCCAAATGCTGCGAGTCATTTAAGACTGGTGCTTCTAATTACCAGTAAAAGAAGGTTTGCACTTCTCTGTTAAAAAGACTTTCCCTCTCTTCTCATTTACAGAAAATGATCCTTCTTTTGGGTAGTGTATTTTTTAAAACCCGGCTAGTTGGCTTCCAGTGATAAAGTTGATTACCAGTTTTTTGTTTGATGATGGAACACAAGTGAATATTGACTTCTGCGAGAATCAAACAGACGACCGGAGGCGTAAATAAAACGGTCAGGATTTAACACTTGAAAGAAGTTAATAAAGTTGAAAATTAAAAATCATAATATTGGGATAATTTCTATTTATTTATTTTTGCTCAGCTCTCAAGTTTGATAGGAAGTCAGTGCTGAAACACGGGAGTTAACCCAGCCGTCTGCGTTCCCGCCTGGCGAAGCATCGGCTCCTGCTGCGGCTGAGGAGCCCCAGAGCCCAGCATCCCCCAGCGACAGCCACTGCAGAAAGAATCCCGGTCCCGCTGGCCTGGCCAGCAGAAGCATTCCCCTGGAGTGTGTCCCTTTTTGGCTGGAAAAACATAGTGCCGAGGAAGGTGGTTCCTTCATCTGCAGTTAGAGAGTTCTCGGGTGGTTGGGACTCTGGAAAAATAAGCAGAATTCCCCATGCAGGGAAGGCTGCCTGCTGTGCGGGAGGGAGGGATGGGGCCTCTTCTCCCACTGTGCGTGCCCTACATCTTGGAAATGGCCCTGCTTCCAGCCTCCTCGGATGGCAAACCAAAGTGCAAATCTGTGTTCCGGCTTGTTCCAGTGGCTGTCAGTGTGTTTTCCTCTTGTCAGCAGCAATTGACTGGTCAGGTTCACCCTTGTACAGCGATTGTAACAGCTCATTGACAGACTAGTGACCCAGCCGGACCCGATAATGGAAAACTATTGATTTCCGTGGGCTCAGCAGATTTGAAATGAATGCCCAATATAATGTCATCAGCCGTCTTGGACTCTGATAAAGAGACAAAGTATCAAAGACGTGCTGGCTACCCTGACAATTTACTTGCAAAAAAAAAAAAATGCAGGATACAAACAAACAATGAAGTGGCCTCTCTGGGTTTCCCCCTTAATAAGCAATGAGCAATCAATGCCTGGGTAAAGGACAGCCCAGATGTGGCAGGGACTCCAGCTGCCCCTTTAACCGAGGAAGCCTGTGGCAGTTTTGCAACACTTGGTGCAGAAGCAGCAGCGTGTAGGTGGGTGAGTGGCATTGACCTCCACACGCACCCACCAGCCTCCAGAGAGGCACAACGGCTGCCAGGAGATGTAGCCCAGCAGGGGCCACGCTTAACTCCTACCTGCAGGCAAGCAAAGAAGCTTGAACAAGCCCATGATGCTCGAACTGGTCACACCCTCATCCGGCATCCCAACAGATGCTCTGGGCTGAAGAGGATGTTAGGTAATAATGATGAATCCTAGTTAATAAAAATCTGATAATGCAAGGTGAAATTTTAAATTGGTACAGCAGCCCTCATACAGTTGAGGTGTTCATGGATAAAAAAGTACTGTGAGTCCAATTGAAATTTTGGGAGGGGGGAGATGAATATTTGAGGATTTGCAGAACTGTATGGGCCGTTTGCCATAAGCAATACTGTATATAAATTTAAAGAGGAAGAGACACGGGCATGGCAGCCTTCTTGGAAAAAGTTTAACTTTTGGGGAAAAAGCAATAGCTCAAAGATTGATGTTTTTGGTCTTAAGGAGCCAAAGCATGGCCTGTCCTTCCCAAGTAGATCATTCCACCTGGATAAAGCACTCGTCACTTCCATGTCTCTGTAGCTGACTGGCAGAGCTTGAGCTTCACCAGCACTTAGGCACATCAGGAAGCTGGTGGGATGTACACCAGCACAAGGTCTATGGGAATTGGGATCAGACAGGTGTTGGCTTTCTGTGGGATACCAGGTGCTTGCAGGAGATGTTGCACTGTGTCCCAAACCCTTTCTGTAGGGCCTGGAGCCTTCCAGAACTTGCTTCTTCCAGATTAACCAAGTTTTCTACAAGGGGTGGGAGGACAAAACAGATACTTACCCTGGCAGATGCCAGCACACATTTAATTCAAGGTCTAATACCAGCAGAGATTAGAACAGCTTTGTGATTCTGGAGAAAAAATTCAGGACCTTGAGGAAACATTTATTTTAATTATGAACAACTAGTCAGTTTTATCACAAAAATACCAGCTCTTCTTGAATGTATTTTCATCTTTTGTAGCCTTCTGCTGAGTGATTTCTCCACATACGTGCCTCATAACTCTCGCATCGCTGTTCTGTCCATGACATGCACACATGTATGTATTGCCTTTACCTTCCTCTGACAACAGGCTCAGCTCTGTGATGTGCTACATACACTCGTCAAGGGGAAATGACAGCACGGATTACGTTAACATGACTGCAGCTGAATACATTTCAGTTTCTACATACTTTCATTTTCCGCACACTTCCCACTGCGTAGCCTTGGCTCCCTCTCCTGCAGACAGCTCCCGAACCACCTACCTCCACTCAAGCTTTTACTTCGTGTTCAATTTCCATATGTTGCTTTCAAGCATTTCTCTTCTTGGTGTCCCCCCAGGGCCTGATCCTGTGAGAGTAAGTGTGCTACACCTGAGAAGTGTTAAGCAAGGCTGTGCAAATTGCTGACTATGCTTTGAGTCATTTTTTTAATGATAATTTTGAGTTAAATTAAATGTAAGATCTTGCAGATTTTTGTATTGTTTATCCAAAACACCCCCCCCCCCAAGATTTTCCATTAGCTCGAACGAGGAGCTGAAATCCCTCCTATCCATCTCACAGAAGAGTTTTTCAGAGACCAGAACCTTGTGGGTGATGCTCAAACCCAGATGTCTTGTCCCTGGAGAAGCTCAGTGCAGTTCTCAGCTCCTCTTCCTGCCCATTTCTCACAACCCCAAACCTCATGTTAAGCCAAGCGCAGATAACATCTCCACGCTATTCCCTCCCTAAGTACAACGAACACATTCAGGCCTTTGGATAGCAAGCTCCTGAGGCAGGGATTATGCTCTGTAGTATTACTGTTGTCATATTTTCCCTATTGTAATGTTCCATGTACATTTATGTCATTTATAAAATACAATTAACAGACATATTGGAATCCACAATGGCCCAAAGAAGGGAATAACAGAAGTAGAGTAACCATGTACATTTGCTTCCTACAATTAAGCTGGCTGTGGTGACCCATTCCCAACCAGGACATGAGTAATAAAAATGAAACACAATCCTGAATATTTAAAAAGTATGGCAAAGATGTCTATAGTTCCCTTTCACTTGGCAGAGACTTCACAATGGGGTTCAGCTTCTCTCTGCCCGGAGACGTTGACCCCCCCCTGTCCTGACAGTGCACCTCTCCTCCTTCCAGTGAGTACCAATAACTAAGGCTTAGTACTGTTAGAACCTGCTGGTTCATCCAGCCACCAAGAAAGCACCAAAAAATACAGTCATCCAAAATGAGCCACTTGGTAATACCAAGTCATTACCCTCCTTGAGAAAGACCACTGCGACGCGTACCTAACTGCACTTCCCAAAGATACTCACTATGGGACCAGCTGCCCCTTGTTGTCAATGAAAGACATTGATGGAATGTAGACTGCTGCTTTTTTACTAAAGTTCCTCAATCAATGTAAATATGTATTTTTTAGTGTTCAATAATTCAATAGTGCATACACATATCTACCTGTCTGCTCTCAGGTCCAAGCCTCAGTGAGCTCTGCTGTGCTGGGGCGTTACTGTCGCTGGGAGGATTGCAGTCCACCAGCATGGGCTGAGATTTCATAGGCAACTGTCCAACAAAGCCGAAGTTGTGCTTCTTAATATTTTCAAATAGGTTTGGGCAAATAATTGATTCTGCTGTAAAACAAGTCAATGAAACTAAAATGAGCAAAACCCCCCATGTTCAGAACAATCTGAAATAATATTTTCCAGTTTTCTTTGCTGAAATAAAACAAATCCCATAAATCTTGCAGCGAGAAAAGTGCTTTGTTTCATCCAAAATGTTTCATTTTGGGCACTTGCAACAGAAAAAAAAAACCCAAACCCACAAAGGAAATAAGAGGTTGGATTCACCACAGCTGCTGTCATTCCCTTTTTATCCACTAACCCAGTAATTAGGGCAGTGACCCAGGATGTGGGAGATCCATGTTTAATCCTTTCTCTGCCTGAAGGGATTTGAACCTCCATCTCTCATCTCCAAGCAGAGTGTTAGAGCTGCAGTGCTGGAGGGAGCCCTTCTCTGCCGCCTCCTTCCAGCTCGGTCCCTCCCTGGACAGGTAATTCCTGGATCGGGTGATCCATCTCGCCCAGGCACAGCCCAGCTCCCAGGGCCCAGCTCCTCCTCTGCCTCTGCCCTGTGGCTCGGTGAGTGCGGAGATGCTGTGTGCCAGCTGGAGGAGTTTTGGGAGGTCAGACAACTCTCAGATACACTATATCACCTCGTTTAAGGTACATCCATAACCAGATCACCAAGGTGATCTCAGGTCTGGGTATCCATCCCCTAAGGCAGAATGCGAGTCCTCCTCCCTAGATACATATCACAATGCCAGGGCTTTCCCCCAGTAAATAAGAAATATGTTATTTTTTAAAAAAAAAGTAAAAAACTCTAGTTCAGGTACATATTTCATTTCTCTAAGCCTAAATCTCTTCCCACTTCTCTAACCACACTTTGCTACAACTTTCAATTACATCCCTAATCAATTTTTGTCTATTATTGTCCATTGCCTGTGGTATTAGGAAGGACTGATGTAAAGAAGGGTTTCCTAATATAAACTTATTATTTTCATGTTATCTTTTTTTGTACCTTTTAACCATAATTAGTTTCATAAGCAGCTCACACTAGCCCAGGAATTAGTTGTACAATGCTGAGTACAGAACTGACCATGTCAAACCTTCAGCCTTACGCATAGCTTTGCTGGGAAGCTTTGCACACAGTAGTCCACATGCATAATTTTCATATCATCAATGAGATTGGATGAAGTCCTTTATTTAATAAGGAAAATTTGGCACCTCAGTGCTACATTTTTGCCAATTTTTAAGTTATTTTCATCATTTTAATAATGCTATTTAAAATAATTTTCTACTACATATTTCTATTGAAAAGAATGTCCTCCTCTATTCATTTTTTGCTCTATTGTTTCTAGAAGGTAAATAAATTATCTGGCACTTCTTACGAGCAGACTTGGATTACTGAGAATGCCATAATTTCTCAGTATTTGATAACCTTTTACTGGAGCTGACCTCTGGCGACTCTCCAGACAAGCGGCCACACGAAGTCACTGTGGGAGAAGGGGATTCACCCGTCCGAGTGTGAGAAGGACTCCTTTGTAATCAACATTAAAAAAACCCCTCTACTTTCATCTTGCTTTAAGAGCCTCTAGCACAGCATATTTACAGAATAATAAAACAGGGCTTCAGGCCTTTTCTCCTCATACATCAGTAACAGGACCCTTGTATCATACTTGTATGCTCTGTACACTATATAATTTACTGTATCTCACTTCTCACAGCTAATAGTCTCAAATACACTAAATGAAATAAATCTTCTGATAATGCTCCCACACAAGAATTAAATTATGCCACAAAACTGGCTGGGAATATCCCTGTGACAACTTCTGTCCCCATGAGTTAACCAGTTCCCCCCAGCACACCTCTTGCGCAGATCATTAATTGTTGCCTACTACAAACCATCACTCTGATTATTACTATTTATTTGTACTACCGAGAAAAAACTTCAGATGAAATCCCTAGTACCGAAGGATGAAAAAGATACAAAACTAAGATGCTTTCCTTCTCAGAGAGGTGATTCTCTAAAGAGATAGGAGGTGAGAGGGAGGAGCAGGGCATTTACAAGCAGTCACGACAGAGCCAACTGCATGTGCAAATGAAGGGAAACCACTGCTTCCAGAATTAACTTTGCACTGATTTCAGAAATAACAAAAAACTGTGGAGTTATGAGAGTCAGAAATTAAAACAGTGAGTGAATGGCTTGTTCTGGGGAATAACATGAATAACAATCTATTAAGGTAACCTTAGACCTTCATCTCAAAAGTAATAAACACCTGGGATCTTTATACCCACTTAAGTCAGTGGGGAAATGCTACTGTAAATTACCTGCATTTGATGTGCATGTGTGAATGGGTGTGTAAGTAACTGTATATAAATATATGCTCCTTGTATCATTTAATTTTTATATCAATCAAAAATATATTAAATGGTGCAGAAAAAGTAACGGTCTTTCTTCTCATGGTATTTTTAATTTGAAATTGTGCATGAGAGGAAAGAACCAAGGTCTTATGCTATTTTGAGTTATGAGGAGGTTTTTTGTAATGAAGGTTCACACCGATTGCAAACAGTCGAGGAAGCCAGAGCAGCGCAGGTGCCCTGGAGCCCAGAGGCGCAGCCCCAGCCCGGCACGGGGAAGGTGCGCACCCAGCTGCCGGCACAGAGCCCACGGCCCCTGCATGGTGCTCTGCTCTGGTCTGCAAAACCCGCCACAAACCTACGCCTTGTTCTCACGAGTCCTCTTCGCTGAGGAGAAACACAGGTGCTGAGGAGGCACGGTGCAGGTTTGCCAGCGCCCTGCTGCCCGCGCTGGCCTGCGCTCACCCTCGGCCCGCGGGGTGCTGGGCAGGGCTCCGGCAGCGGTGCTGGGCTGCACTGCAAGCTGCCCGGCAAACAGATCCAGAAGGCAGGAAAGCTCTGCTCAGCCCGCTCCCTTACTTGCCCACCAGTTAGCCCAAACAGAGTTTTGATGTGATTCAGGATCATGGCCCAGGAGTCCATCTACAGAATCACAGGGAACGCATTAGTGTGATCCTACTGGCATCCTGCTTTGAAGTGAAGTGTAAAACATTAATGCTTTCATTGGCTAGTGACAATCCCTGCTAAGAACTCCCCTATTCCTAACCCCATATGGGGCACTCTTAATTTAGTCTCACTTGGAGCACCAGATGCTCTAATTACATCATCCTGATCTTCTATAAGGTGTATTAGACAAACAAATGCTACATCTGTAACAGTGACAAGTATTATTTTTAATCACATCCATGATGGTTTCATTTCAAAGCTCAAGAATCCTCTCCAGCCGGCCCATTTTATGTTTTTACATGACCCAAGAGCCTCAGTGAGGAATTCCTAAGACACATTCACTTGTATCTGTTTACAAAAAGTTGCAGGCACATAAGGCCATGAACATTTCTTGCCCATCTGCTCCATAAATTTTTCTGTAAGGCTTATTGCAGAACACAGTGACTGAATTATAGGTGGTCAGCTGTTGCTTTCCAGTTTTGCCACAGTTGTTGCTCAGTATGTCACAGATAGAGCCCGTACCTGTGCCAGCCTGCTTCATACAATCTCCGTCCCAATGAAACTTCGATCCAGCATCCAAATTACTGTATCTGCACCATCTCTTAATGATTCATCTACCCTGGTTATATACAGGTGCTGGAAAGGACCTTGAGGTCTGCAAGATATTTTATTGGAATATTATAGAGAACAGTTGTTTTTCCCTTAACGCTGATGACATGTTTAAACACAGCCCAGGACAGTTAGGAATCCAGTGGCCTGGAGGCCTACTATCCATCACTGACAGTTTTCCAGATTATCTAGTTTTGTTCTCAAAGCTGATATTTGTATCATTGCCTGCCTCCATCCTCTTTGAGTACAAAAAAACCTCCCGAGAAGTACTTTTCTACCAACTTTCCTTGAGAACAGCAGCAGCAACATCCAACATGATGAGTGACTGTTCAGAAATAACTGAACATCTCAGCTGCACAGAGACAGAACGTCAGTATCTCCATCAACTGAGACACGCAGCTCAACACACTTGGTGTCAGCCCTCTCATTCACTCCAAGCCACACACAGTAAAACTTAAAGAGCTAATCCGATTCCTCTTTTGATGCTACTCATTTCAGAGTACTCATTATGCTTGAAAATCAACATATAAAGCCAGTGAAATGCAGGTTAAAGGAAAAAGCACAACCTAAAATGAGGAAACCAAGATCACAATCTGAGCAGCAGCATGGCCACCCATTAAACTCCACCAGAATCCACGTCTGTTCCAGAATAGTTCATTCAGCAAACAGGATCTGGGGCAAACAAGAGCAAGACAAAGACAGCGTACTTCCTGCTCCGCAAGCATCACCAGTCTTGCAGAATTTCAGGTCCCTGACTCTGCTCTGCCTAGTGTTGCCTTAGCACACGGCAATACATGGACATTATAGCCCTTGGTGTAGGGATCACTGCGTCTTTGGGCCATTGATCTGGTCTGACCACTTCACTTCCCAAAATTCTTCATTATGACAGTATCACCCATGACCAAGAGTCATTGCCTTCAGGAATTTCACATGGTGAAAGCTTTTGCTGCATCAGCCCAAGCAGGGCATGAAACACCTTTTTGCCTTATTCATGCTGCGACCAAGCAAGCAGAAGATACAAATCAAGTGTGTTTGGCTGGAATAACTGTTCCTGGTACTGACCACAGCAGAGCTGAGAAGATCTTTCTAGAGAGCTCCAGCGTTAGCTAATATCTGCTTTGCTGACATATTTGGGCGTTCCTCTCTGTTCAGGTGAAGTGTTAAGATTTCTGCAACTCCAGTATCTCCTTTGCCTTTAAATTGTGCCTTTGTCCACGTGGTTTGTCCTTTACATGGGTGCACAATCCAAAACCCACCCACTTTCTGGGGAAAAAAAAATTATTTAAATATTTAAATTTAAAATATTTAACTTACAGAAACTGTTTATAGAATTGTTTGTTATGTGTATAAATTATCCAGTTACTTGTTTACTTCACAGAATAATTTTGACTAACAAAACTGTGTGGCCCAGATAGCGTCTTACAAATACAGGCAACATTATGCCTATGGATTTGCGGCATGCAAGGGGAAAAAGCCTATTTTTTAAACATGGTACTGTCAGAGGGAGGGAGATGTAAGGGGAAAATTCCCATCAGACCCAAGACAAGGGTTGACAGGAAAAGCAGGGAGACAAGTAGCTGAGATCCATTCTCAAAGTTGTTGCTTCCCAGGAGGAGCACAGGGTGGCTTGGGCTGGGACTTCAGAAGAAGGAGCTTCCCTGCCTGCTGTTAGCGATAGTGGCTGTTTGAGGACCAGCAGAAGGTAAATAAATCCATTACGCTTTAAAGGATAGCAACACACGCCCACTCCAGACTTGGGGAGCAGTTAGTAGATGGCACAAGAAGTTCAGAAGAGGAAGCAAATACATCACCCCACACCCATAATCACATCCATCACACACTGCCAAGAAGAAACCAGATGATTACAAAAAAACCCCAAAAAACAAAACAAAAAACCCCATTAAAATACAGACAGTGGGAAAACCCGTGCCTTTTTAAAGGACTTGGAAGCAGAAGTGCTCCACCAAAGGGAAGTGATCGAGAAAGGAAGCCCAGCTCGCACGTCCTTGTGGCTGCCGCAATTCTGTAGCTGTGGGCACACCGTACACCCTTACCAGCTTTCCTGAGCAAGGGCGTAATGCCCTCGCAGCCCGCGTGCCCCACGCATTCCCCGCCACACTCGTGAGCAATACGAGTGCGTGAAGGACATTTATAGGCATGTGTCCAAAATATACTATATCTTTGGGTTTAATCTCTTTTGAATGACATACTCCCACATGAGGCAAAATCGGGGCCACGTTCAAGCTTTTGTTAGGAGAAGATGCTGTGCCCACATGAAAGCAAATTCGGTGTGTCCCAGCGGGACAGGCGTGCCGCCCCGCGCTGCGCTCCCGCCGCCCAGCCAGATGGCCGGTGCAGCAGCCTCTTGCAGGAGCACATCTCTATAGCAGGGGACGACGCGCTGCGCTGGGTGACCAGGCTGTCACTGAACGCAACTCCGTCACGGTATTTAAATCACATTAAAGCTTTCTTTTATTACATACCCCCTTGTGATTTTGCCTAGCTACATTCTAATTACCAGCCTTGCTGCAGCACATGCGGGTTCCACAGCTTGCTCCCCCTCCCATTTTGTAGGAAATTACTTATCTTGCACAATCCTAATGAAAATACTGCAGTGAGATAACTCTCTCCTTTTTATCTTGCATTTCCCATTCTATAGCATAAGCCATTTTTTATGTGGCAGAGAGACAACAACATGTTCAGGTTTACATGCATTTGTTTTTTGGAAACAGCAGGTACATCTGTTGGGTCCCTGAAGTAGTTGAATCACTTACGCTGTTTTCTTACATAACGCCTGATCTTGAAGTATCAATATATATTTCCATGTGAGACATCAGCTGCACCTGTTTTTCAAAGATACTATGTTTGCATTTATTATTCTCCACCAATTAGCTTCTCAAATAGAGTATTTTAAAGGACATGCGTTTCACTAACTTCTGATGACCGACACCAGTTCTTTTTCTGAGCAGTTTTTTTAGCAGTAGCCACAATTCCTCTCTCCTATCCAATTAGCTCCCAGCACTAATCAGGTCAGAGATCACGAGGACATTAATGGAAAACTTAATGCTCAGGAAAGCTGAAGGACTAGGACGTGGCTTTGTTCAGTGTGTCCACAGCACCACCCTTGGCCACGGCTTTGCCATTCCCCATTTTCCCGCAGCAGCACCAACTGTGGCTAAACACGACTGCTGAGCTTGTTTTCATGGCTTCCTTGTTGAGGGAAATCAAAATAATTTTGACTGTTAACCAAGGAAAAGCACTGATGCGGTGAAAGGCTGCATTTATACTTATTTAATTTGATTTGGTTCCTAGGTATAGAACTGGAGATGGGCTCATTAACCCGCGCAGGCAGAGACCACCTTCGGGTAGGGAATTAGTTTAGATCTGCAGGGTGAGGAGGGGCAAGAAATCTCACCTTTGCAAGCCTTCCAGAATTAACACAGGCTTTTAATGAGAACTTTTCTAGGTAAAACCGAGATGACTAACAGTCTCCTGGGGGCAGGGGAAAGGGACAGAAAGTACGTGATGCAGGGGAAGTTCAAAAAAAAGTAGGGAAAGCGTTCAGATTTTTTCTGGTGGTAGATGAGCTTCCCTCAACAGCAGCAAACACCGGCGCTGGCTGCGGGCAGCACGTGCTGCCAATCGTTGGAAGCCGGAGCCTGAAGCAGTTGTAGCTCTGCACACATCTGGTTCAATTTTCAGTCACTGCTCAATTTTTATTGTGATCCCAAACTGGCCGGAGCTTTCTCTCTGTGCACAGTAGTAACAGCAACAAGCAGAACAGATTTGCCAGCTTGGGTCAGATCCTCAGAGCCAGCTGGAATAAAGCACCTGTGCTGGGCTGAGCCTGGCTGCACCCCAGGTGCCCAGCAAAGCTGCCCTGTCCCTCCCCTCCTCAACCGGCCGGGGGAGAAAATTTAGTGAGAGATCTATGGGTCAGGATAAGGACAGGGAGAGATCACTCAGCAATTACCATCACAGGCAAAACAGACTCTACTTGGGGAAAATTAATTTAATTTATTACCAATCAAATGAGAGTAAGATAATGAGAAATAAAACCTAAATCTTAAAATGCCTTCCCTCCACCCCTCCCTTCTTCCTGGGCTTAACTTCACTCCCAAATTTCTCTGCCTCCTCCCCACAGTGGTGCAGGGGGATGGGGGGGAATGGAGGCTGTGGTCAGGTCACCACACTTTGCCTCTGCTGCTCCTTCCTCTGCAGGGGGGAGGACCCCTCACACTCTTCCCCTGCTCCAGCATGGGGTCCGTCCCACAGGAGACAATCCTTCACAAACTGCTCCAGCGTGGGTCCCTTCCATGGGCTGCAGTCCTTTAGGAGCAGACTGCTGCAGCGTGGGTCCCCCGTGGGGTCACAAGCCCTGCCAGCAGACCCACTCCAGCCTGGGCTCCTCTCTCCATGGGTCCTGCCAGGACCCTGCTCCAGCACAGGCTGCCCGTGGGGTCACAGCCTCCTTCGGGCATCCCCTGCTCCGGCACAGGGTCCTCCCTGGGCTGCAGGTGGGATCTGCTCCACTGTGAACCTCCCTGGGCTGCAGGTGGGATCTGCTCCACTGTGAACCTCCCTGGGCTGCAGGTGGGATCTGCTCCACTGTGAACCTCCCTGGGCTGCAGGTGGGATCTGCTCCACTGTGAACCTCCCTGGGCTGCAGGTGGGATCTGCTCCACTGTGAACTTCCACGGGCTGAGGGGCACAGCCTGCCTCACCAGGGTCTTCACCATGGGCTGGGGGGGAACCTCTGCTCTAGTGCCTGGAGCACCTCCTGTCCCTCCTGCGCTGGCTCTGGTGTCTGCAGAGCTGGTGCCTTCACATATTCTCACTCCTCTCTCTGGCTGGTGTGCAGTTTTTCTCCCTTTCTTAAATACTTTCTCACAGAGATGCTACCACCATTGCTGATGGGCTCGGCCTCGGCCAGCGGTGGGTCTGTCTCGGAGCCGGCTGGCACTGGCTCCATTGGACATGGGGGAAGCTTCTGGCAGCTTCTCAGAGAAGCCACCCCTGTAGCCCCCCCACTACCAAACCTTGCCACGCAAACCCAATACAGCACCTAAATCCAAACCCAGCCTTGACTGCTGAAGGATGGGGAGCTCTCACCAGCCATTCAGGGACTGACCCAAGACCAGGACACTAGCCAAGTGTCCAGCACTAGATAGCCAGGATTGACACTTTCAGCCTGTTAAGGTAGGGAGGATGTCTGAAGCCTGGAAGGCAACAGCAAAATAAGCATCTACTGCTTCAACGGAGAAAAAGGCTACAGATGTGTCCACTGTAAACCTGGCTGCTATGATAGCAGGTACTTTTGTGTGACATACCTGCCACTTCCAGTTTCCAAGGTAGTCCAGGCCACCATACAACTTCCACAGCCCAGCACACGTTAGAGCAGGAGTGACGGGAATGCAGGGCATCCCTCTGTTCTCCCCACCCTTTATGAAATTCTGTGCCAGCTGCTGCATATTGCAGGGAATTACCGAAACCTGTGGGCTGCTGATTTTGTTTGCTGTTGGCAGTGGAGAGGGCTGCTCACATACTCCTGGCGCATTTCTGCATCTAAATCTGAAATCACAGTTTAATTTCCTAAGAATTTAATGTTATCCTATTTGTAATTTACTCGTAATTGGGCTGAGATTCTTACCTCCAATATGTTTTTACCAGTTTTTAATAGATATCCCTGTTTCGTTTTGCTCAAAGAAGCTAACCAGCTGCTTGTTCATAAAAATTGTTCAAGCAAATGCTCAATTTTCTAAATACTTCTATGGTTTCAGAAAGGCTGTCAGGAAAAAAAAAAAGAAAAAGAAAACAAAGAAAAAAAGTAAGAAAAGCCAGTAATCTGCTTTTATGCAGACAAAACAGAAAGAGCACAAAATGTTTACTTCCCCAGCTGGATTCATGCCAGGTAAGGTAACTCGTGAGGTGAGAATTCAGCTCCCAACAGCAGCCTCAGCTCCGGAGTCCTGGGCTGGTACCAACTCTGTAACTTGGGATTTTTGTTCTGTGTAATTCCTCTTCCAAAATCACTCTAAAATCAAAAACTTTCCTCCTCCTCCTCCCACCACTTAGGTACAGATAGCTACTGTGGCCATATAAAATAAATCACAAATCAGGCCATTAGCTATGCTTTTAAGAATATTAAGCAGTACTCTGTCTGTGTTCACAGGGATCTAGCTTATAGGATTTTCCCCCAAAAAGCTTCATCACTGGTAGT
The DNA here is from genome assembly GCF_023638135.1 of Falco biarmicus. Taxonomy (NCBI): domain Eukaryota; kingdom Metazoa; phylum Chordata; class Aves; order Falconiformes; family Falconidae; genus Falco; species Falco biarmicus. The sequence goes on from NC_079298.1 coordinate 20,840,338, forward strand.
CAGTGGTAAAATAAAGTCCTAAAGAACAATAGAGATGAAAAATGAGGAAGAAAAAGCAAATGTGGATATAAGCAAAAACTGAGGAAAGGGAAAACAAACCAAGCTAGGAATGAAGATAATGAAAACGGTCAGGTTAGCAGCCCAGTGAGACGCAGCTAAGTACTGTCCCCAGATGGGAACCCAGGCCTGAGGGCACAGAAATGAGTTTGGGATCCTGGAAGAACACTCGCATTCTGGGTCAGGGTCTTTAGTCGTTTATTAGCACTCACGGTCAGCTGCAGCCAGAGAACACTGGGTTTAGTAGTGGAGGTTATTTCAGTGAGAAGAGAACATTATAAAATGCTGGATACCAAATAGTAAAGAGGAGAGATTTTTTTGGAGGCAGGGAATGGTAGTCCCTACACGGACAGAACCTGGAAAATTCAGATTTCTGTACAAGGTTGTGAGTGAGGCCAGATGTGGGAAGAGGAGCTCATGTTCCTTCATGACTGGACCAAGCGTCTATGGATTTATATACAGCACTTAAAAAGCATCAGTAAATGTACTCCAGACGGCAAAGGGAATGGGTATGGCTGACGTTCAACACAAGAAATCAGATTTAAAGCCTCTTTTCCCTGTCACTGCCTATTTCTTTAACGGTTTGGGGTTAAAACTTATTCCTTGACTGTTCAGCTAAGGATAATATTTGCCCTAACCTCCTCTGTGCCAGGAGCCCAACCGCACCCCCGAAGATTTGGAGGCACAGCAAACACAGCCATCAGCTGGATTTCGGGGACTACAAAACAAGTGTCAACCTCAGGCTTACGCTGTCTTCTCCTGTTTGCAGTTTCTGTTTCAACCTATGGGGTTTTTGTCTGTTTGTTTGTTTTTAAAAGATTGTTTCCACTGCTTCTTTATCCAAATAAGGCTATTTTCTTTCTCCTGCTTCCACACAATTGGTTTTTTTTTTTCAGGGAAGAGACAGATGAAAGAACTATTTCTTGTCAGCAAGACTTGTACCTGGGTGACACACAGTGCCTTATTCGGTTAGAACACAGGTTAATGGTGTTAGCTTGCATTCTGCTTTATCAGTCACTTCTTTTCTGAAGCCATTTCAAAGAGCACAATGGGATTCGAAGCTTCAGCATTTGTTGCTGCAGCAGTGAGGATGGATTTGGATGAGTTTCACAGAGAGCTACAAACATGATTCACAGCTACTGCTGGCTTGAAGACACATAATCAAATGTTTAAACATGAAGTTTCACATTTCCAACAAACAGATTTTTTACTAGCGGTATATTATGTTTGGGAACATGCACCATAAACATCACGTAAACATGTTTCATGTTGCAGGTCTCTGACACAAAAGTACAGAGATTATCATCACCTGGTATGTAAAGCTCAGAGCTTACAAGTTGAAAGTGTACTTATAAGTGAAAATATAGCACAGACAGAAAGCCCACCAGTGTTGCGATTTATACAACATGTATGGTACAAGCACTTTGGATCTGTAAGAAGGCTCTAGGGCTCTCTTCGTTCCCCCACTGGACAGCAAGAGCTGTAATTCTGAGGCCTGTGGGCTCACAGTCACCAAGGATGCTATTTGTTGGGTTTTAATTGTAATAAAAGGAGCGTGCAGAGCCTGCACAAGAAAGGTCTTTCAGCTTTTGTAACAAACTTTGCCTCCACCTAGAGAAGCGCACCCCAACAGGGGTGCAGTTAATCCATTTTTTATTTCTAGCCAAAATAACAGCATGTTAGCCTTCAGGCAAGATGGGCACACCACCTCCATAACCAGCACCACCCCACACAGCCCCCCCTCCCCGTGCTGGCACCCTGGCACTGCCCACACTTGAGTTAAGGCAGCCAGAATGGCTCCCAAAGGGAAAGCGCTGCAGCCACTCGCAGCTACTTGGACCACAAGGTTCTTCCACCTGATGCATGTGAGTGCCACCACGTTTTATGAGAAAGCTGTTTGCTGACATGTTCAAATCTTAATAGGCGAATAGGGTGCTGAAGTCAGAGGGCTGCCTCGTTTCGCTTTTTCAAATACAATTTTATCAGCCTATAGTGCAACTAGAAATGAGAACGAGCAGCGCTGGAATATCAGCCCTAGTAGGACAGTGTGGAGGGAACCCCCACTCCAGCCCTTGTTTAAACAACCAACCAACCACCCCAACGCTCTTCTACGCTGAATTTTATTATCTCTTCATTTTTGTTCTTACAGCATGTGTGTGTGACTGCTTGCGGCATGGCAATGAATCCTTTCGTGCTGCAGCAGGAGACTGTGGGGAATTTGTTGTGGAGTGCCAGGCAGACTGGGTTTTCCAGAATACTCTGGGTCCAAGTATGTGTGGAAGCCACCGCACGGCGAGCATTGTAGGGAAAAACTGCTTCTAACTGGGAAAGAAAGCATCAGCAAAATGAGACTGTGCAAAGCAAGAAGCGGGAGGATGTGTGCTAATGAGAGCTGCTGTTATTTGTGATTCGGATCCAGATTTGGGCCCCTGGCTCTGGTGATGTTCCCTTCGCCACCAACCCTTGGTCTCCAATACTGGGATGTAACCACCCTCTCCTTGCCTCACCTCTGCATTTTCAGGCGGCTACAGCCAGCAAAGCCGCCCTGTCTTGCCACACACCCACGTTAGGGTGGAAGTCCCCCAGTTAAGTGACACACGCTGTGTGGCTCACCTCCGAACAACGGGAAGAACACCAAGAAGCCTGTGGTGTTAAAAAGGAACATTTTATTGCAAGAGATTACAGACCTGGCACTACGGCCAAATGTTTCCATTACATCAAAATTGCTACCCATGTATCAGGCAACAGCACCTACAAAGCATGGTGGATTCAAATATCTGAAATCATAATGCAGTTGGCTTTTTTAAGTACGTACCACCCTAAAAAGATTTTTTTAAAAAAACAAAGTCAAAACTATAAACCCCTTTTTTTTATTTTAATATGAAACTGGTGTTTAAGTATCCAGGCCATTAACTACTGTGATAAAAAGTGGAAGTCTGTTGACCACGGTGCTCAACTAAACAGGCTTTGTTCACAGCCCTCACATGGAGTTAGAAGAAAGTACTTGTTATTTGCTGTTAATTTTTCCACATTTGCGCAACAAACTTATATCTTCTGTAGGTTTTCAGAATCTGGTAGATTTAATGAATAACACTTCTTTAAAGCACTAGTGACATGCAGGCAATCCAGCCCCACAACCGGCCCAGACAAAGCACTGGAGTCAAAACACTTTTGCAGGAACTGACCTCGCCACCCCCATCCTGTGGCGCTGACCTTTGGAAAACTTTGGGTGGATGCACCTCTCTGAGCCCTAATTCACCACTCGCGTTCCTCCTGTGAGCCACTTACCTCAAAGACCTTGGTGATCTCCCTGAGTGTGGCTGAAAAGGTAGAACTTTGAACCGGCACACAGCTCAAACACAGCCTGGCCCAGGGCACAAGCCCCAGCCGTTAAGAGTCGCCCATCTCTGGCACGTTAGGTGCCCGCTCTCCTTCCCCAGTAGCTAGCGTTACCTACTGTCTGGCCTGTGCTTCCTCTCCCCTTGAGAAGAGCCAGCAGCTCATCTCCTGACGCCACCGGCCGGGTGAGGCAAGCCCTGGGGAGGTCTGAGCTGATCTGCAGGCAGAGCTGGACCACCTCGGCTTGCGGGAGCAGCCCGCCTAATACAAGTCACACAATCCACACGAAGCAGTATATGGCAAACAGAAGCAAATGCCCAGGGATCTTTGTGAGCCAACATTTGTTATCCACTTGCCTCCATCTCCTATTTTCCATGCATACAGCCTGAACATGCTACCACTGGGCAGTGGCTACCACAGGCACTTTAAAATCGCCTTTTGAAGATCCTGCAGAAACATCATTTCAAGGAATGCAAACAGAGTTTTAATTTCTTAAGATGATTTGGAAGTATCACTGGAGCTAAGGGATATAGGCCATCTTACAAAATGTGGGAGGTGGGGTCTTCTATGATTTCCAGGTTTCTCTAAGCATTCTCAAAATTTTGTCATAATTTTCCAGAGGCTGCTACTTAAAGAGACCTTTACCAGACACTAGAGTAACTCCAGAAACACATAAGATTATGATAATGAACCAAAATCAACCAAATAAAAATCACTACGCTAGCCTTTACCCCACAGCAATCTAGCCAACGTGAACAGACTAACACTCGTGTTTATACGTGCAGTTCTGGAAGCCCAGCTCTTCAGCACAGACTGCCACACTGCCTCTCAAGCCACACATCTCAAAACATGAGATTCATATAATATAGAGATTTAATTAACTCTGTTCTATCATCAGATTATTTAGAATCTCTGTCACTCTGGAAAGGGGAATTTGTATCTCCTTGCAGGCAGTGACAGAAGATCTGTATTTCCAAACAACAGAAACCAAGAAAATGAAGAGCCCCATTTGAGGACTGGAGGCTAAAGAAAGCTTAAGGGTAGTCAGTTTTGTTTTAAGAAGATCATTCAGTCTGTATCAACCATATATGCAATTAACTTAATATATACAGAAATTGTAGAACTCTTCTGATTATTTCAAACTATATTGCCAAGGATCTGATGCAAGCAGGGTACACAGCTCCAGCGCACCCACTCAGAAAGCCTGCCACTGCAAACTGCTGCTCCTGATCAAAAGAATCTCATTTTGGAAAATAATCAGGCCTTGAGCTAGCTCCCTGCTCTGCAGACACAACCTTGCATTTTAGTGTTACACAAAGCAGCTCGCTATTGGGGTTTAATGAATTAAATAGAATTAACTAGTTTTTATTATTATTATGAACCTAATAGAGTTTTTTTGCTAATGCAGAATTCTGCATGGTATGGCTTCACCTCACAAGCTTTCTTAACAATACTAGATAAATATCATTTGCACTCAATTGATTTTTTCATCTGTTAAACAGCCACAAAATACGGTGCTCTTACAAGCACCCTTTTTGGTGAGAAAGGTAAACAAGCACTCTATTAAAGCATTATAAACATTCAAGGTGATCTGATCACTTCCCTCTATTCCGTTTCCACACATTGCTGCTACTCTTCCATTTTCACAGCATATAAACCCCCCCCACAATCATCCACAAATTTAGAAATTCGTTAGTCTGCATACATATAATTTGTCTGCAATACACTTCAACATCCCAGTTACCTTTCCTAAAATCTCTAAAGTATTTTTTTCTCCAGCCTTTAAATGAACTGATACAGCTTTCCCAGTTAAAAAAAAAAAAAGGGAATAAATTTTGTCAATAAAGCTGAAGTTATCTGTAGCAACGTGTACAGTAAAACACCCAATATCACTCATTTAATGATAGCCTTGACAGAGCGAGGATGGCTTTGTCTCAGGACTGTCCTGTACAGCTGTGCATTTCTAACCCACCTATTTTTACCAGACCGTTAACAAGCCTTGTGTGTTACCTCTGAACCATGCACATACAGGAAGACAGACATTTATTCATATTTTCCACCAATCAAATGTAATGTGTCTGTGAACAAGTCAGTTTATTGCAAGTAAATGTACTTTTACTTAAGATCATGAGAAGATTCTAATCTCAAGCAAGACAAATCAATTTCACAAACTTAATTCACACAATGCAAATAAATGCTTCACATTATAGACATTTAGATTTTATTTAAACCTTTTTATTTAGAGATTTTTCTGGTAAGGAGATATACCATAGGAAAGCAATTTCACTGGCAGTGAGGTATGTATATACTCTACCAAAATACTCCTCTTGTTTTAACTGCTTTTAACTTTATTTACATATAAAGAAAATATCAATGCATATCCTTGGCTTAACTACAGTATCGGTTACCCTATATGAGTAAAATGAAATGTTACTTGCATACAAAATTGATTTGTAGAGGAATCTAATTTGATTTAAACAAAAATCATGTTCTGAAAACAGTTTAAATGAACAAACACAATTCAGCATGACCAAGACACCTGCACCATATTTCCATCCTCACAGCACATTTATTTCAGTAATTCTGTAAGTAGGTCCTTAGCATGAGCATAGTGTTACAGTTTTCATACATATAATCACATCCAAAACAAGCTCTAAAATTTAAGTTGTAAACATTCTCTTCATATGTAGAAACATTTCAATCTGTGTTCAAATTTTCTAAAATGATCAATCTTTTAAACAGAATTATAAATGAAAAGTCTACTCTAACCGTGTAGTGAGCAATGCTTATTAGTACATTTCTACAGTGTTAAATAAAATAGTAGAGAGGCAAACTTCTGTAAGCAAGTCAGACTTTAAGTAAATCATCATAAAGAAACAAACTTGTTAACAAAAAGATGCTTTGTAATAAAGATAGTTGGATTGAATCTACTATGATACAAAAACTTAAGGGTAAATACCATCTTTGTTGACAAGTAGGAGGTAGCATGGATGCACCACTTTATTGTCAGTGAGAAATGCAACTGAAGTAAAGAATATTTCCTTACCACAAATTTCCAGTATTATGTACATATTTCTCTTAGAAATTTGTTTAAACAAGTTTCCCTCCACTTTTTAGTACAAAAAGCCTCATGTGATTTAAAAAAAACACGTACACACCTAGATAGAAGAGTACTAATTGCCCTATTTGAATGAAACAGTCTCTTGAACTATGAAGTACATGATATTTAATGCCCTAAGTTGAGTAAATTGTATTAGCAGTTCTTGGTATTATACAAAACACTACATACATACAAACAAAATATAATAATATCTTATTTTACTATGTAATTCTTTTTGGAATAAACAGAGCCTTGATTTGGGTAACACTGAAGAGAATATGGTTTCTTTGCTTTATTAAAATCTGTCTTTTAAGTACCCATGTGCAACAATTTAAAAATGGCTGCCATACATGTAATGGTCTTGTATTGATAGTGAACACAGTAACTGACAAAAACATAATAAACCTTAAAAACACATCTTCCACCCTATATAAAATATAAAGACTACTTACTGTAACTGTTAAGTATTCAATTTAGTTTGATGTTACTGTAATCCACTTCCTCTATTTTTCTGTCTTTAGCATTTATAAACATAATTTAGTGTAGCAATTTATTTTAAAAAATGACAAAGTATTTCAAATTTACATCCAATTAAAATTTAAAACGTTTCCTTGTTCTATGATGCTGCTTCTGCCATCAGTAAAGAAAATGAAGTTTCAGTAATTGAAGCAGGCTTTTTAAGTAGTGATGTGACTTCAACCATGCCAGCTCCAGTCCGTGGAAGATTTGCGTTGACAATGTGTCGCTGCAAGTGCTTTATCCAGTCTTCTTGAACAGACAAAGGTCCTCGAAAGACCAGACCACAAAACCTATGCAAATATTAAAATTATTCCATCAAGATATATCTAGCTTTACTGTAAAATTATAACATAAAAGACATTGAGTGGGAAGTCCTGATTTTCTTTTAAAGTTTGTTTTTACGTATTTTAGCTGAAAACCTTAGTAACTGAGTTCATTTATATTATATTATAGGAAACGTCAGCATGAAAAAACTGCATTTTTTTTTTTTACATTCTTACTTTTTCTTTTTACATTTCTTACATTTTTAACGCTGCAATAATAATCTGTTGTTCTTATGTAAGGTTTATTTTGAAGGAGAGAATATTACTCAGACATGACCAGTAAGATTTTAGTTAGAGAAAACAGCTGGCAACCTAATATCCAAATATGACTGATTCAAGTTCTTTTGTTCAAATTAATGAAAATAGGCAATTGCTTCCCCCCTCTTATTACTCAATTTAATCACAAACATTCACAGGATACAGTCTCAGGATTAAAATTAGCAAGCCTTTAGGAATGTGTTCTTTCAATTAAAATAAGCCTATGTACCTGCATCTGAGTATGTAAACTTCGTCAGCACTATGAGGTAAAGGCAGCATTTTTTTCTTGCTTCCGGATCTTGACCTTGACTTCTTTTGCTTACAGTCTAAAGCTAAGAAGAGAAATTTCCATATGTGAAAGTGATACTTCAACGAGTGTTAACTAAACAGAGATATTTAGTAAGCATCCCCTATAGCAGTAGTGAAAAGACATCTACCTCCTTGTTATTCTACATGTAATTATAATGTAAATCCAAAACAATTACAGCATGCTCTAAGAAACTTACTGGCAAAACACATGAAGCTATTTTTTTAGTTTAGCACAGTGCTTGCTCTTTAGAAGACTAGATAACTGACATTCAGCATTAAACTGTTGTTTTAGTATCAGCAAGGACCTACTAACCTATTGCAGAATTATATAAAAGCAAAGCACCACTGGAAACTCCCTTTCATGTATAAAACGCCGTCAAAATCTTGGAATTTGTTCAGTAGTTCAAGTACCATTATAAGACGACTCATGTTCAACCAAGTTACAATTTCACGAAGTTGTAGCTTTCAGCTAATACCATCAAGAATTGCTAGTTTGAATATAACACCTGCCATTTATTTTCAAACATAAAGCAAAAGTTTGTCCTTTTAATTTAAGAATGTCATATGAAGCTTCCCCCCTTACTCCTGCCTGAATTCTAATGCACCTTATAAAAATTATGTATTAATCCTTGGCAGTGGGAGCTTGTATTTGGACAATAAATGGGGATGGCAAGGCCACTTTTTAAATTCAGTCTAGCATTTGAAACTATGTATGAAAATGTGTATGAACAAGAAACACATAGCAAATGTGTTCAGTTAGCACTGAGGTCCATACCTCCCATAAACAGGTGTAATAGGAATCTGTAACAAAACCTGGAGATTCTAGGAGCCAGAGCTGGGGAATGAGGGGATTAAGCGAAGTTAATATTGTTATGATGAATACAGCTGATAAAGCTCAAGAAAAAACAGTAAGTTTGGGATTGCTTGAACTGAGAAGTATTTCTAGCTTTACTCTACTCCAAAACACAAGACACCAACGCTAAAACTCCACAGAACCTGAAAGACAGTAATAAGTGGTATACTTGATACCAAAAAGGCATAACACTATGCTACTGAAGCAACTTGGCAGTAACATCTTAAAAAATTGTTACACTTGTCTGACTCCTGTAATATAAAACAGAAGAATAAACCTCTTAGTATTCTGAAGCATAAGACATCATCTGGTGAGGCAAAACATGCTGATTTAAAGAACACACAGTCTTGATTGCATCCTTCATTTTTCTCACATCGTCCAGATGAGCACCTCTCATGCTCTTACCCTGTAGCCAAACTTTTAAGTTGTAGGTACACGAGACATTTCCCAGTTCCATCCCCAGCTTTAAAGATTCCTACAGTATATCTAGAAAAATTAGAATGACTTTTTGATGTTTGAAGGTACCCGAGAACTAATCATAAAAATAGAAAGCAGATACCAACCTAAAGAGAATTCCTTCAGACCCTGGGTCAAACCATCATTAGGAAGATGAGGCTCAACAGCATTTTTTCTGACAGCAACAATGAAAGCAGTCTGGATATAAAGGCAGTAACCCAAGGTGGTGGGGGGGAGAGAGACAGAAATGGCCAAGATAACTTCTGGAAAAGTGAATAGGTAAGGGGTTCTTAATGCTTTATGGTCTCATCAAAAGCATATTCCTCATATAATCAGGAAGAAAAAACCTGCTAACCATCTTTCAGGCTGTAGCAACTACCGAGTAGTACAAATATTTTACATACCGCAACATCAGTAACAACATCACCACAAATGTAAGCAGATAAAATACTGAAACCCAGAACCCATTCTCTGAAGAGAACTATTTGCATGAGCTGTGGCTTATGTGAAGCAGTTATTACAGCAAAAGCTTTGCCATTGCTGATTTTGCAGAACATCATGGGAAGGAGGGAAACAGAAGTCAGTATTATCTGAATGCAGACATATCCACGAGTTGCAGCTGATGTCAGTTAGTTGATGTCAGTTGAGATGAGAGAAAAAAAAAAAAGCAGTAGACCACAGTTTCCTCCTCCCAGAGAAGCCTACATGCATTTGAAACAAGAACAGGCTTATTTCTTTCATGTTGGCAAACTTAAGACATCCATTCCCCTCAAGAAATTAGATTCTACTCACATACATCCCAAGCATTTCAGAGATCTTTCACTTTCTAACTAGACCTGAACTGGTCCTCTGCAACAGAGTTCCTGAAACCTAATGGCTTTTTGTGCCTGTGTGTCATCTTCTAAAAACCCTCTGAACTACTGTGCAGTCAAATAGACAGCAACACAGAAACTGCCATATGCACCAGGAGGGGTAGTTTCTACTTCCCTGAAAGGTACCTTTTCCAAGAACAATGAGAACACAAGGAAAACAAAAGAATGGACATCTTCCCCGAGCCGTTTATGAGAGGCTCTAGATAAAGAAACTACAAAACAAAGAACAGAAAATACCACAGTAAAAGACGTCAAGAAAAAAAATTCAGATCACTCAATGCATTCTCAGAGTAGCTTAACTAAGACTGGAAGCCGATTTGCCCAAGCAAGATGCTGTTGCAAGGGGTATTTTTTGTTCCCTTTGTCTTTTGATCTGGTGAACATATTCCTTCACATTTTAATGGGGCACAAAGCAGCACAAGTACATTTTCAAGTTACTCCAATGGAGCAGGAATGTAAGTGGAGAAAGAGCAATATCTGGGTAAAGCTGATGGAAAACCGTAATTCGTAAACGAGTTATCAGATACATGTACCGGTAACTGTCACAATTTCATTTTTGTCTATCCAGAGAGCAACACATTTAAATGAAGTCACATGCATACACCGAAGTACTCTTTTCATATGATGCTTACAAGTGCTTGCAAGCATTAAATCAGTCACACCACTGCCCCACCCGTAAGAAAGCATAGCCATGTTCTGACAAAACTTAGTTACTGCTCTTCTGATGCCTTTACTGTAACAAAGCATGACCTCCTCAGCAGGTATGTTTTTAGCACTTCCCAGACGAGACCAAGCATAATTTAGCTCTAGTAAGCTGCATGGAAATCGCAACAAATTGCCAGAGAGAAGCAGGAACTACCTACCATTAGCGCTTGCTTTGTGGCTATCACAGCTCCCAGACTACCACCCTGCATTTCCTGTAAAGGCCCAACTCTTTTTGGAAGAAGCCTCCTTCCTTCAAGTTTGGCCACCTGGTGTTTCCTAATTGCTATTCCAAAAACATTTAGTAAACAACCAATTATACCACTTCATCAAACTTCTGATACAGCATGACAGAGAAAGAACCCATCTAAACCAAAAGACAAACAAACTTTGGAGAAGTCTCCTTGAGGCACTCAAGTTCAACTTCAGAGCCCACTACTTAGAAAAATACATGCTAGGTAAAAAGGCAGATATAAAAGCCTTCTTTACCTCCATGACCGCTTCCATGAAGCAGATGGAGACAGGAGGCTGAAATGTGCATGCCTAAGAGAACATGAATTAGAAAAGTCACCATTAGAGGTCCTTCATGCCATTAATTTTGAACCTCACACCAAATGTCAAGTACATCTATGCTACTTTGCACGCTCTGTCTTGATGTCCCCCAACATAGAATACTTCTCATTTCAGGAAGACCAAAGCTAGGTCTTTATTCAGACTTCATTATGTTTGTCATAGTGAATGTAAGCTAACGCAAGTTGAATAATTGAATGCACAAATGGATCTAATTAACCATTTATAAACACCACCCAGTAAAAAATAATGAATTATCTTTCTTGCATATTTATTCACTAGTTTCTCAAATTCTATCACTTGCTATCTATCCTCATCATTACTGCACAGTAAAATGCATTAAAAAACCCTCCAGTAATTTGCTCCCTGAAGGATTTTATAGGACACTAAAAATTAGCTCATTGTGCCAGCTGATCAGTTATAACTGTAACAGCACAGAATAAAGACACACAAAGCCCGCAGATCTGATTTCTGCTGTAGCTGTATATGCTTCCACAGTAAACTTCCCAAAGCTACAATTTTGGCAAAGCAGTATTAGAAATTATTCGGAAGCATAGCAGCTGCATGAACTGCTACTTCAGCCATACCACTGGCTCAAAGGCCAGACTCCTTGCTCTGTATTTTATTGTTCTGTCTCGAATTTCTGAAAAATCAGGCTCCATTACATAAGCAAAGACCAAAGAAAAAAGTGGTGATTCCCGGAAGATGACAGCCAGTAAGAAGAGACTGAGTATGTGAAAAGAGTGAACAAAGAAAAGATGTAAAAAGCCAAGGTGCAAAAGAGTATTAAGAGACTTTGGGGGCAGGGGGAAGTGAAGCCTGGAGAGAAGAAAAGGAAGGAAGCTGAATACACAACTGTGCCAAGAAGAGTAAGATGCATTTTGAAGATTTTGCATAGGTCTCTCTAATGCTTTAAAGATAATCCGAAGAAACAAGCAAGTTTGCCACATGCTCTGAGAAACACTTACACGTTGCTATTCATCAAAATAAGTATAGAAGGAAAGTCGCATCTACTCAGGATGAGCAATTAAATCATTACATTGGTCAAAATTGGACTGCATAACAAAACAAAAAAAATTAATGTTCCAGTCAGACCTCTGAAGACCATCACACAAGCACTAACACAAAAGCCAGTCACTATCAAAATGAACCTAGACAGGCGTTTGCTATACAGTGGATCCATACAGCATAACTATAGGCACAAATTAAGTTTAATAAACACTAACCTTGAACAGCCAACAGCCTAGAAAGTTTCACTTCTAGGATCTTGAGTCTATTCTCAAAATTTACCATTGTGCTTAACTACGTCTATTATTACTGCTAAAACTGTTCAAGGTGCATTTGAAAAACAAAACAAAAAAAGGGTGAGATTTGATCAAATTACTGACTCTGAAGAAGCAGGGCATCTGATAGAAAAGCAATACGATAATAGTATCAAAAACACGCAGACAACTGAAAAACTGAGCAGAAGACTAGTATGTAAGCTAACCTAACACTAGGAAAGGTCTCACTTTGGTGACATGCAGACATTACTATGTTTCTCTTACTAAACAGTAATGCCTAGATAGCTCCCACAGTTGGCAAATAATTACAGAAATTACAGCATTCATGTTTACACATAACTATTTAATTGCAGCAAGAAACTGAGACAAATATTGAGCCAATATGATTTCTTTTCAGTAGTTATGTTTACTTTAGAAGATAAAAGAAAGGCTTTGTGAAAACAAGAAGAACATGTATAAAACTATCTTCATTGTCTCCACACAGGATCCAGGCTGATGCCAAACTGAAGACATCTCAAAATTGCCCTGAACTGCAACCATTTTTTAGTAAGAAAAATGAGTTCTCCTCAAGAGTGACACTCATAGCGAAGTTTAAAACTAGCGAGTGCTACTGAAATTTTGGAATAAAACTTACAAAGCCGAATATCAAATAAAACCGCTGTTTAAAAGCGTATTTTTTGGTCCACAAGCCTTGCATTGAGCTTGCTTGAACAAAAAGTAAATTGGGCAAAGTTTACAATCTTTGCAGTTACAACAGTTTTAATGGTAATGACTAAGTTAATACAAATATACATTGGTTGCACAATGTTGTAATAGCTAAAAGTTCAGCCTCTCTAAGTCATCAGTTTCAGTGAAAGGCCTTTATCGACATGGGACAGGCTATTCGTCTGGCTCAGCTCCAGCTTCTGAGATCAAAAGACATTTTTGTTTAAAGTTTTGTTCCTAACCCTTTTTATAAGCTTTGTTTCTAACCTAATTTTAAACAAACTTCTAGGTCCAATGATACAAGACTCCAGAGTTTTCTTTCAGTTCTTTTAAAGAAAGTGGCAACTGTTCTGATGAGTATGCTACTGCTTCACTAGCAAAATACATTTCTTAAAGAAAATAATTAAAAATCCCTGAAAGCACCTTCACAAGCTACCCTCACTTTTCCCATTTAGCAAAAGGGAGGCTGAGGTACAAGGAGCTTGTCCAGGATCCAATCTGTGTACTATCCTGTTTGCCACAGTGTCTCCTCCACTGAATTATTGTTAAGATTTCAGCATGCAATTTAAATATGTAGCTACTGAAAAATATTTCACCAGTAGGTATATAAGCAAAGTAACTTACCACAGGGCTATTATCAAATCACAGCAGTGGTAAATGAAGTCCGCTATCATCACCTTTCTACTGTGTAAATATGAAAACTTTCAGAATCACTAACTGAAGGCATACACTCCTACACATTGGATATTATTGCATCTGCTGACTTCCTTCTAAATCTACTTTGTTATAGCATTAACTTAGTATAACGTAAGACCTGGCAGCCACAGGCCCAGTTTGTAAAAGTATTTCTTTTAGCCTTCTGCAGAGAAAGCCTGAAACTCAGTTTGTCATTCTTATCATAAGGAATTACATCTGCAGATTAAAAAAAGGATTATGCGGTTTTCTAAAGCATTATGTAGGAGTCTGCGCTTGTTGACACAGAAAACTGATGGTTGCTCTTGTTAATTATTGAATATTCCAGACTTCATATCTCCAGATTTTCCTCATTGTATTTCATTTCTGCTCCCCTATTTGCTGTTGATCATATGAAACTCCACTAATTTCAGCAATAATCCAAGTAAACTCAGAAATTGCTTACAGCCAAGCAAACTGCAAGTGTCTGGAAATAAGTCGAAATATGGAATATTATAGGAATTTCAAAATGAAGTATGTTTTCATAAAAAACATTAATAGCAGTGCCAAATGCTGTACTACACTCACTCCATGTCAGACCAGGTAGTTTCTGGGTTGTGAGCCAAACAAGAATATGCTGTTAGAAATACACAAACTGTAAAATTACTTGCTTTTCCTGTTTTAACTATAGTATTCTTAGTAATTATATGCACTGGATCGTAAAAATTACTTGTTGGTTCATTGTGTGGATTTTTTTTTTTTTGGGGGGGGGGTTCCCCCTCCTCTAATTTTTGAGGTACTTTTAAACACTTCATTAGAAGGTCAACTAGCTGGTTTGGAAGCTGTGATATTGTAGAATGAATTTAAGCAACCACCTCTTAGTTTTGCTTACATACCTTAAGTGTTGGATCCAAAATAAATAAGAATGAAAATCAGACATGAGAGTGGACAACAGCAACATACCTTTTCTTAAAAGTTGCTGAAGTTTTATGGCAAATAAATTGTTTACCAGCAGAAGCTTCATTATTATTTTGAATTAACATATGCTTTTGTCCAGTCTGATGAGGAAAATGTATCATAGACAGACTTGCTTTTACATCTGTAACAAAACATACCTGTCCCAGTCAAAAGTCCAGCACTCTTCTTTCGTGCATAAGCGCGTAAGTGGTTGGACAGGCTAACAGCACTTGTAAACGTCGTATTGCAATGCACACACGTTCTAAGCTTCACAGGCATACCTATCATTCAAAAGAAAACTATAATCCAGTTCTCTCTTCAAAAAATGAAATTCTCAAAGCGTTGTAAAAAGTTTTCTGCAA
Organism: Falco biarmicus; assembly: GCF_023638135.1. Lineage (NCBI taxonomy): Eukaryota > Metazoa > Chordata > Aves > Falconiformes > Falconidae > Falco > Falco biarmicus. Next base: position 20,855,675 of record NC_079298.1, read on the forward strand.
TAAAGATGGTTTAAAATATATTCACTGCATTGACGCAATTGTTTAGTATATTAGAAGGATCCAAGTTAACCGTTATTAGTTTTCCATGTAGTGCTTTAAGCCAAACCATGTTATTTGGAAAAGAACAGAAAGGAGGCAACTTGAGCCCATTAGGCTACTCTGTGTTTAATACCTGCTATCAAGTTCCTACAGATCTCCACATTATGAAGCTCTAATCCCAAATTCAACCCTGCAATTTGAACAGCACAATTCTGTTGAGAAATTTCAGAGCTTGCAACATTTCCAATAAAGAGAATTTTAAAAGTCTAGTCGAGAAAGCAGTAATTGAAAGTGTTTTACCCATAAGACTGAAGAGCTCAATACTAAATTAGGCTGCTGTTGAAGGCTCAGAGAAAAAGGTGGTAAAACACACCACTGAACAGCTGTTAGACAAAACATTTTGTTCAGTGTGTTTTCTGTTCATTACACAATTAATAATGAAAGATAACGATTTGAAGTTTTTTGCCAAAATCTTTGTGCTAAATAAATGATCAAGAAAGCAACATGCTATTTATCACAGGAAAACAGTGAAACAATACTGACCTCCTCACTTACCAGACAAAGAAAACCATTATAACTTATCCGCTACTCAACTCTACCATAATGTTTCTCCCTTTATTTTACCAAAGACATATTGTTTTGGTCAACTAACCAAGTTCTCTACTAATAAATTATTAGAAGAATAAATAAAAAAGCTAAAACTACTCAGCTGGAAAGCCTGTATTTGCAGGAAAGAAAGAATGCTATTCTCCAGCAGCCCACAGAAGACATGCTGTTTTTTCAGGCAAGTTACAGAAGAAGAACACCTGGTTGGTAAAAACCTTTTTAAAAACTAAATCCAGAACTAGGAATATTTGCCTTTTTAGGGAAAACAGAAGAATTTCAACTTGATGTTAAATATTTTCGTATTAACTCAACTGGCACAGTGCGTTAGTTGTCAAATTCTGTTACCTCAGCCACAGATAAAGGCCCCATTTGTAATTGTTAGTACTATGCAAGCATATGTTTATTTTTACCTGGTTGTTTATCACAACCAAAGAGGTGCTACCTAGTATTCAGTGGTAAATATTAAACAAAGTAATACACAGTGTCAGGTTTGGCAAGCTATTCCTTTAGCATTGTTTTTCAAATCATTATGCCTGTCAGAGATATACTTCCTTCATTAAGCAATCTCCCATCTTAAAGGACAACCACAGACGTCCAGAAGACATTAAATGTAATTCTGTTCCACCTCTACTATGTCATTTTAAACGTCATCAATCTTAAGAAATTGACTAGCACACTTTTGTAGTCCCCTAAAAGAACTTCTGAGCACATCAGACTATTGGTTTTTTTATTTGTTTAACTGAAGACAAGAATATAGGTGAAAAAGTACTAGGCACTGCCAGTTTTACTAACCTGCACTGGGTAATGACAAGAAAACCAAGAGAACCAAAAAGTCAGGAGTATAAAAATAAGATCCTGCTCCTCGATCTAAAGCATGCTGCAGCATTATAAGGTGGTGCCCAAACAAGAAACAGGTAAATGCAAGCTCTACATACACATTAAAAAGGATGTTGTTAAGAATTCCCCAAGACTAGAAATAACGACAAGTAGGTCTAAAAACATCACTCTAAAAACCTGCTCCATTAGTATACAGAGTATCTAGGAAGTTGCCTATAGAATTGTTTAGTTAGCACAATTCTCAATGGAGGGGCACTCTGTCCGTATCGGTCAGGGGCTATGCATTAGAAACCTGCTGGCTACAACTGTATTCCAACAAAGCTTGAACCAGCACAGGTCTTCACTCAGGATAGACAGGCCCTAAAGAAAGCATGTTTCTCACAGCAGCCGCAATTTCGAAACAAACAATAATTAATCTATGTTGTAAGAGTACATCTGCCTAAAACCATCCAAATTAGTTGACAGTGATTCACCAATTTGGAATATTATGCATTTATAATGGTATCAACAGTTCTGTTAGTTTGAGCAAATGTTGCTTTGCACAAACCTCAAAGATTTAAATGAAGTAGCTCCCAAACCAGCTGTTTCAATGCCCAGAAACAGGGTTACAAGCCCAAACATTTCAGAACTGTTAGTCTACCAAAGATGCACAGACACTTCAACTTGTTATTGCAGGATGTGTCATCTTCCTTACTGAGGCTCATTTGGAGTCCGCTTTGAATTTGTATGCCCAGCCACATGCAGAACAGGAACTACGTTCCACGCAAAAACCCCTCAGTGGTGCTAAGGGTTTTTTTCACTTCAGGAAAAACATATCAGAAAAATTTGCTGTGCTACCTCTTGCAGTCAGTGTCCTCTGGAAATGAAACAAGAATGAAATGAACAGAATCCCAAACAAAATACTCTGCACTTGTACGTTTTCTACGAATTAAAGGACTCTTTGGAAATGTTGTCAAGACAGGTAGAAACATCTTCTTACCTGACTGCATAGTCAAGTCCATTTTTTGTGGCTGATACATCAATGGACTGTCTTCATTTAATGGAAGAACACATTTCTGAACAAACCTCTTTCTTGCAGTTTGATTATGAATCTTCTGTGGAGAAATATCAGGATTTCTTTCTTCTCCTAACCTCTTATTTTTCAGGAGTTCTATCAGTGTAAGTGACTGATTTTTTTTTTCATCATGTAGTACTGCTTTTGTTTCATCACATTCATTTAGGAAATTCAGCCCTTCTTCCTCCGATGCAGACACAGATGTATCTTCAGTCTTTAGGCCATTATGGTATGCTTCAAGAGGTATAACATTCTGAGATAAAAAGTCATCATTTGATGCAAATTTCTGAGCAACAAACGGTCTGGGAATAATGCGGCGACTGTTCAAAGCCTTTAGGATTTTTTCATACTTCTCTTCATTTTGCATCATCTCATTCAGAACACAGATCGGAGACTTGTGTGCGTCCCACTTGGTTTTACCAAGCCTTTTCAGGTGTCCTCGCACATGATTAGACAATCCAATTTTAGTATCAAACCAGCCTCCACAGAGCTGACATGTATGCTCAGAAGTTGTTTCAGATTTCTCGATCGCTACAAAGAAAACAATTACCATTTTTTTTTTACAATTATCCACAGTCAAACATTACCATAGAAAATCACAAGGGTAAGAGAGGATTTATAACAAGATAAAGCTAGTTGTTTAGCGCTCAATAAATCCCTTTGTCCCCTTTATACACAAATTAATAATAAAACCCCCAAAACCAAACAACAAACCCAAACCAACTTACCTTTTCTAACACGTTTAACAGGCGTTCCTGTTCCAGTTCTTTTAAAATGTTGCATTTTGTCACTTGTTGCTATCTGTTCTGGTGAAACAACATGACGGGCTTCATAGCTCAGTCCGGCTCTGTGAAGATGTCCTCTGACATGATTGGACAGTCCAACACCTGTTTCGAAGGTTGCTGGACAGTACGGACAGGACTTCTTTTCAAGCGACAAATCCGTCCAGTGGAAAACTGAATTATGCTTTGGCAATGCCGATCCTACATTTTCTAAATTCTGAGGATCATGCAAATCATGCAGGAAGTTACTACCCTCAGCATCTTCATAATACTCAAAATAAAAGCCATCATTCTGCTCATAACTAAGTGAAGATTTATCACCAGCTTCATGATCTTCCATTTTACCTTTGAATATGGGGAATAGGTTTACATGCTCCTGATTAATATCACTGTAAGATTCATCCTCCACAGACTGTGTAGTGTAATCACATAGTTCAACATTATCCCATGAACTGTCATCCTCCGTTTCATAGCTGTCTTTTTTTTCAGCAGAGTTAAGTTTCTGTAAAACAACAACAGTCATTTTATGCAGAAAATCTGGATAGCAATCCAAATCATCTCCTGTAACAGAGCCTTCCCTCTTGGATTCTTTAACCACTCTTTTTACAGCTACATGCCTACGATCTTTACAGCCTTCTGCCCTTTTGCAACCAAGATTATTTGAATCCATGACAAAATAATTATTACAGGGACTACTTGATGAAGAAAATAAATGTAAAGAACTGACAGAGTTGGACTCTTCCTTTTTTAAATGCAAAGGATAAGAGTCACTAGATTTTTTAATCATCCTGTAGTTTTCGTATTTGTGTCTATATAAATAATTACTGCTCGTTTTGACACTAGCTTTCTGCTTTGCTGCTTGATGAAAATATTTAGGTTTCTGGTCAATGCTATTTCTAATCAAAAAGGTCTTGTTTGTAGAATTTAGATTGCACACACTTACAGATGACTGTGAAACGCTTTTCCGAGCCTTCTGTATCCTGTAGGGTCTCTTGTGAAGTTTTGCGAAGCTAGTGGACTGTGAAGCAGGGCCAAATGATCTTTTTACATCCTGTTTTAAAACAGAGTTCTTTGGAAAAGTAGAAGATTGTTTGATCAACTGTTTTGTCCTGCTACCAAAATCTAAAGATTCTTCTATTATGCTTCCTTTTCTTTTTTCTAGTCTAAGATGGCTACCAAAGGGATCAATGCACGATGCTGGGTGCAAATATTCCATGTGTTTTTTTAAAATGCTTCTAGCTGAAGTAGTAAATGGACACATCTTACACACATACGTTGATGATTTTTTTGAGGATCCCAAATATGGATCTTTCAAGGATGCCTTTTTCTGTGTTTTCCTCTGGGACATATCGCTACCGATAATGGAACATTTGACTACTGCTCCATGAGCGATCCCTCGATGGCATTCCAGTTCATTTTCTGTCACAGCCATGAAATTGCATTCCTCACAGCAATAATATCTTTTATCTTTTTCATGGGTCTTTGCATGCTGCACAAACGTTTTGGGACAATTGGTACCAAATACACACTGTGGACACTGTAACCGTGCGCTCCTACCCTCATCCTGAAGTTCTTTCAGCTCACGGATTTCTTCCATCAGTTTCTGCCTTCTTTCCTGGTGAATTATCATATGTTTAAGAAGTGAATTACGATCTCGAAATGTCCTTCCACATTCCCTACATGCATAGGGCCTGGGGACATTGAGATGTCGGAAATGACTGTTCCCATCTAAATGGTACATCATATGCCTATGCAGATGTTTCTTCTCCCTAAAATTCACATTGCACTTTGTACAGGGATAAAATGATGGTTCATCAGTACTGAAAGTAGATGGCGATTCAGAATCATTCTGTTCACATTTGTTTTTTAAAGTATTGGAAAGAAAAGTGCTAGTGTGAACAGGAGAAGTATCTTCTGCACAGTTACTAGTGGGACTATAAATGAGCTGCTGGATAGCATCAACAGCTTCAAGCTCTTCATCTGTGGATTCAGGCTTTACTTTACTCAATGAATATTTCTGCGGTTCTACTATTTGTAACTCCTCATTCTGCTCTAAGAAGTCAACATCTAATAGTTTCGATTTACTAGGAATACAACTGGTATGACCAAAACAGTCTTCAGTATAGCGTGTTATTTTACTAACATCCATTTTCCTTTTTCGCTTTTTTTCTAAGCCTACTTTACAGTGAATAGGAGACTTCTCCATTGTTTCTTCATTTGTCATAAGAAACTGTATAAACTCTTTTTGTGGATCCCAGCTGGGATCACAACCCGATGTGAAACCACCTGTACCTGAGGAAATGTCTGTTAATGTATCAACACAGTCGTCTTTTACTAGCAGATTTTTATCATCCTCACAAACTTCTACTTGGCCTACTAAAGTGCTATCTACACTATTTCCTACTGATTTCTGTGAATCACAACCAATTGAAGCAGAGGTAGGTAGATTTTTAATGGAATGAGTCAGGTTCTTAGCATGTGCTACATCAGGTAACAAAAATAAAACTTGGTGCTGATTTGATTTCTGTGTTGCACTCTTTGCAGGCAGCTGAAGATCATGAACCACTGTCAAAGTTGAGCAGGAATCTGTGTGATGACCTACAGGCTGTCCAGTGGTTAATGAAACACTGCCTTTATTCATAATGGAAGTCTTAGTTGAGGTGGAGTGTGAAACTGGTCCATTAACAGCAGTTCCTCTAGACAAGATAAAGTTTTCGCTAGAAACAGTAGGAGCACCAGCGTGTATAAATAGAGAAGTCTGGCCTCCGCTTAAGGCTTTTTCAGATCTATCCCTTGATAACTCCTCAGGCAGAGTCAATGTACTGTTCTTCTGAAACGACGTGTCGCTCTCTTGTGGTTTAGGAATGCCACCTTCTTCCTCAGATATGAAATTATCACCACATAGGATTTCTTCTTCTTCTTTAGCACCAGTGACTTCAGTATTTATCTCTAAATCATCCATATTGCTGGTCTGTCCATTAAGTACATTTACACTAAAAAACAAACAAGAAAAGAATCAGGCAATCACAGAAATAAATAATGGCAATTTTAATTTACATTTTCTTCAGGATCACTCTTCTTCACACTGTAACTTAAAAATATGGTTTGAACTTGTTAAAAATGTATTGTTTTTATTTAGAATATTCAACATGTTAAAAATTAAGCAATGAAGCAATTAAAAAAACATATGTTTTTGCTGTGCTACGTTAATAACCATACAGCAAACCCGTCACTGCCCAGTATCCCAGACCAAAAAAGCCTAAACACCAACACGCAAGCAAGGCACGGGAAATGAGACTGTCAAAACCTGTGCAAATACATTCCACATGTACATTAACATAAACAAAGTTTATCTTTAGTTGTTTTCTAGAAGCAAAACAAGTTAGGAGTAAAGGCTACTCAGATATCTGCTAGCCATTTTCATGATTTAAAAAAAAACCAGACATAGCAAAGGATCAAACTCACTGAAGCAATAAAATGTCTTCCCATTCCCTTCTTAAAAAAGGATTCTCTTTGCTTTAAGATCCTGCTGATGCTATAAGGCCATATTAAATGATCAGCAAATAAAACAGCATCTTCTCAAAGGTGGGGAAACCCCCACAATTCGAAAGAAACACTGAATTAGCATTTACCTACCAGAGGAAATCACAGTGTTGAATCCAGAGCATGACAATAATAGTATCTACTAGTACAGAGAACTACTACGTACTCATTCTCTCTGGGAGGCCTTGTGCGTATGTATCTCTTTCCACAAGCAACTTTCATTCATACACGGTACAATCTACCCAATGCTTAGTGAGCACAAAGGAGTTGCCTACACAGTAAAATCAGTGTGTAATAAATATGAGTGTGAACTTAAGCCTACCCTGGCATTCACCTCTTATACGGGTCCTCAGAACGCAGTAAGCATAAGGCATTAAACCACCCATCTAGGAGCCAGAAACATCTATCTAGGTTTTACAGAAATCACATATTTTACCCTTAAAGAGCACTATTTGCTTTGATCTTTTGAGGGATTTGATTCCTGCCATCACATACTTAAGTTTCAGCTACTAATTAACATTTTGAATAGAGCTCAGGTAAAAGGAGTCATCACTTTTGAATGACTCTTTGAATTAAGATGTTATAACTCACAACTAATATCCATGGCTCCCTGCAACAGTCCTTCACCGAAATCAAGGAAGACCACTCTTGACATCCTTTTTTCCTAAGGAGAGAAAACAACCCGGTTAAATGACACCACTTTGACCTTTATACGTCACACTCTAAAATGAGTCCAGCATTTCTATTAGTTTTTCAATTCAACATTATGGTACGCTATCCACATGATCCACATAGCTACAACTCCATGGAAATTCTCTGTATTGTGCTTGTCTTGTTTCAGATCAGCAAAAGGGCAAAACAAATACTTTAACTTCCTTTGAGTTTGTAAAAAACAAACCTTAATGTAACAGGACTTATTTACTATTTTGAAGATAAAAGTAATTATATTTGAAGAGAAATATAATAAAAAATGTCACTAAAAATGTTTCCTTTGCTACCTAATCATTGATCTAGCTAGTTTATAAACACAACAACACTCATATCAGATGCATAATAAATGCTTAAAGTGTATGAAATATTTCATTGTATTATTTATCTATAACATACCCTTATGTGAATGTTCTACTCAACACCCCAGTTTCTCACCTTAAGAGTTTTGCATTTCTTTGCTGTTTTGAAATGGGTCATTTTCCACCATAATAAAGACTTCCAATAAGATCACATTCAAAGCTATCACCCTAAAATGGTGATAATGCACCACCCAGCAGGAGTCTTTATGTCACGTACACAAGTTAGAAGTGGACAGTGCAAACATACACTAAGAATCAGTAATGCAAAAGTCAATTAAAAGAAGTGAAACCTCCACGGATGCACAACAGCTCCAACAATTTTACAACTGAATAGTGCAAGCTTCACATAATACCAAGCAGCAAAGTATAAAAATTTTCACAAAAAGTTTAGAAGACATTTAGTAAGTCAATTTTGCCTGAAAGTCGTGCATTTTCCTCATTTTATTACTGCAGAGGTAGGCAAACGTATGCTCAGTCAATTTGAGAACCTAGATTAGCTTTTCTCAACAGGAAGCAACATTGCTAACGAAGTGGCAAATTCAGTGTTAATGAGTGGCTTCACTGCTACCACCTCTGAGGTAAAACCTTCCATGTTCCAAGTTCCACCCATCTGTTCTGGTGTGAGGGGTTCAGAGGAAGAACAGACGCTTCCCATTTAAAGCAACCTCATTGGTACCCCCCAAACAGCGGGGAGGCAAACTGAGAATATCGTGCCTGCTTGGAGATTGCAATCCTCATTACCAGAATGGCTCCTGAAAACTTTTCACAGGTTTATGTGATGCAGACAAAACCATGTTGCTCTACACACAAAACCATACTGATGCTAAATGCTAGTGTTAAAGCTTAAGTTAAAAAGGTGGCTAGGGCACCCTATGATCACCTTTCAACTGGGCCTCTTCCTGAGTTACCATGAAAAATATCTAAAACATTACACTGTGCTATCATGTAAGAGACTCCTTTCCATATTGTGTATTTATGGAGATTGTGAACTATTCCATATGGATCTGATTTGAAGTCTTCTATGGTAATACAGCTGTCCCTACAGATTTCAGTCTTTGAATCAAGCCTGAAATGCTTACTGTATCAATAATATCGCTGTTACATTTTAATAATTTTCTGCTAATTATCACGTTTTTTCCAGCTATCAGGGTGGTACAATTTACTATTTTATGTGCAGGACAACAAGAAAGTTAGCAGTTTTAACAGCGTTGTATTAAAGAAAACTTAAAAGAAATTAAAGACAAATATAAAATCTATTTTAAATTACAGTCTTGTGATGACACTGAGTCAAGATGCAATATTTAATTTACATTGTATACTCCACATGTAGAAATGTATGCAGTAACAGTGCTAGGTTTAACTAGACACACACAAGAAAACATTCCACATAACGCCATCATTTTGAGGACACGTTATCACCTAACTTGGACCACTCAGGAAGCACAACACTAAACTGAAACACTACTTAGTCTGAACACTCGGAGGGGGGGGAATATATCATTGGAACAACCAAGATGTAATCAAGGCCATGCAATATTCTTTGGATCACATCACATCACATCTTTTCCATCACAGTTTTAAAACTATCTTCTCTATACCAGATCAGAAACAAAAATGTATTATTTCTGTCAAAATATATAGTAATTAATCCTTACCTAGTGTACTTGAAAAGTTAAAAGTTGAGATCAAACTTTAAATTTGCTGGAAATAGTGCTTGTTATAGCCTCTACCAGGGCAAACACTATACAGTTGAGGTAATTTTTATTTAATCACATAGTGCAATATACCTAGGAGATAAGTAAGTATAAAAATGGCAATGCTCAAAAAGCCTACACAAGCGTACACAAACCCAGGCTCATACCTTTGAAACATACTTATTCAATTAAAGTATTTCAGTTAAGCCTAGAATGACTGTAATGCAGTTTAACAGTGATATTCCTGGATTACGTGACACACTATTTATTAAATAGAAATTATTTCATATTTAGAAGTAGAAAACAACCAGGTATTTAGCCAACTAAGCTACATTCCACCCCTATTTAAGTACTTTCAAATTTACTATTACAAATTATTGTTTTTCTTCACAAAATATCAGGTTTTAAAATCATGAGTTTTTCAGATATGACTGCCTGTGGCCAGATAGTCTAAGCATTAAAAAAGCATAAGGTCAGATCTATCTTCAAGCTGACAGATCATAATTTAAATGCCTTAGGCTAATCTTATTGTCTCAAAAATCTTGAACATCAGTATTTTTGCAAACTATCAGCACTTGCTATAACACCCTTACTACACTACATCTTGAGGTTACTACAGAAGAAATGAGGTGATAATTGCATATTAACATAATTATTCCATAATCCCTCTGAGCAAGCTTCCTAGGTCACTCAGTAATTCAGATTAGATGCAACCTTCCTGTCATCAGATCTATGCTGTCCACTTTCTGTTCATTAATAATTCTTTTTGATAGGAATGTCCTTAATTCCATTTTCTATGTACATTATTAATTATATTTATTATCAGTAAGTTTATGACATTTTCAAGTTCTTATTTCATAATGACAACTTTGGCTATGTAATAGGGTCACACACCAAATAAAGAGTATTGCCTTCATGCAATGCTAGTTCATTAAAGCTTACACTCCAGCACTAAGTGTACTATGTTGTTGCCTGCTAGCAGTTGTACTTGGAGATTTGCCAGTTTCTGTTACAAAAGCCATGTTATTTTACAAGGATTTAACAGATTTGAAAGCACACTGGAGCTGAAAAATTAAGATGGAAGAATTCGGCTGAATTTGTGAAAAGCATGGAGTACTTTTATGTGTTTTGATATCAAGTTCTCATTAAATTCATAAATATAAGCCAGTGAGCTAAAAGCACAAAGCGACTATTAAGTGGCTCAAAAAACTTAGAAGCTATCTCCTAAATGGATTTAATCAGCCTAGTTAGTAACTAAAGAAATACGCTACCTTTCAGCAGTGCTGTAATGAAGGCAAAAATACACTTGTCCTGTGCTAAGTAACTCCTCAGAAGTCAAGTTCTTTCAGCAAATATGTGAATAACCAGGACACTCAAGGGATTATCCAAATATTCAAGATATAGGAAAAGTGTTTCAGGTTTGCACTGTTCCCATTTAGATTCTTCCTCAAGACTCTGTTATGTAAATAGAGAAAACTAACAAAATCTATCATTTTATCCACAAGCAGTCCTGTAATAAAGCTTTCTTAAATGACAGTTTATATTAAAGATGATGGAACCAAAGTCACAGATTTTTAGGCAACAAGCAGCAGACCAGAGAGAGCTTAGGCACAGGACGAAAGAGGTGTCTCCTTCCACTATGCCCCATTACGCAGTCTACTACTTTAACGACTTAATCACAGCAAACATCAAGCACAGAGCTTCCGTCAAAAGTGAAATGTTTAAGAGCCCTTGGAAAATGAAGGTTTGTACAGGGTAATAGAGGAACTATTAGTGTATTAGCATAAACCAGCCACATCTTGAGAAAAAAAATCAAGTTACTCAGAAGATAGCTGTGTAGTATCTTTGCTTCATCCACACAGCAATGCACACAGCTCACACCTCCTGACTTTGGGTGTTATCTAGCAATATGAATACCTAAAGTCAGTATAAATCACAATACTTCAATCATTAGAAGAATACCTACTACTTGTTTTCCACTTTTTGCCATCTTAAAAAGCTATCCAGATCCACCCTTCAGATGAATAGAACCACAAAGCCTGACAACCAGAGAATGAGTCAGTGACTCACCTTGCCTTCCTCTAGTTTCTATTTATGTTTGCAAATTAAGTTGTTGAAAATACATTCCCTTCTACATAGCAGACACTATTTGTAGACCTCCTTACTCAGCTTTGAAACCTACAAATTCACCTGAACAATTCTGGATTTTTGTTTTAACTTCGGTAGTTAAGAGACAGCTTGTTTAATATGCACAACGTAATGAAAAATGCTCTCCCTACTTTACATATAAGTATATGGTTATTAATATAAATAGAGTCTAAGGACTTCCACTAAAAACTAGTTATCTTCAATTCAGATCCACAGCTGTTCACACAAAAACACAAGTAAAGAAATACAGTTATAGCCACCCACAGTATAACCTTTTGTTATACTGCTGAAAGATTCACTGAGTTGTCATACGTCTGTGGAAAAAGCTGACCAAAGAGAAACTATAAATTACAGAAGAGTCATCACACAAAAGCTGCCTGTAAGATTATACTCTGGAACATCAAAACTGAACCATTCTTCTTGATAAGTTTGTTTACCTGAAACTTTGTTTCTAATGAAACAGTTTATTCAAAAGCTGCGTGTTAGGTAGTAAGGAGAAAAAAAAAAAAGGTGTTTCCCTAAAAATGTCAAAATTTCATAAGATTTATTTCTGGTCTAAAATGTTTAAGAGTGATATTTTAACATTTCATATGTGAAAGGAAACAAGACACAACTGAAAAATAACCACCTTACAATTCAGAAATCACGGAAGAGAATACCATTACTGCCACCGACCATTCTTAATCTTATTCCTCTAATATTGATTTGCTTGGGAAAATAAAACCAGTTTGTCACAGTGGGGTGCATCATGCTAAAATTCAATACTGAAATCAATAAAATAAATGACAACACAAGTGTCACAAGAAGCAGACATATGACTTTAAAAAAATACTCCTCTAGTTGTAAGTGTTAAAGGAGCCGTTCAAGATGGTACCATTGGTAAAGACTTTTCAAAGTGAATTAGGTATTTCTAAAAGACACCTAGCAAGTACAAAAAACCCAGGATTTTGAATGTGATAACTTAAGAACAGTCACATGTTTTCTGGCAACTCCACAGGCTTCCATAACTCCCCCCCAGCACTCAACAGCCCTGTTCACAGAGGACAGCCAAGTACCTAAGTCTCCGTGTTCCTGCAGCTCTTTGTCTAGTTTGGATTTTTAGTAGTACAATCTGGTTTGAATTGCACTGCCATTAGTTTCTACTAAAGATGAGGAAAATTCAATATTTGATTGTTACACTAAATGCAGACACACATAGACAAATGACTAGCAGCACTCCACTAAGAGAGACAGAAGTTTGAAAAATACAGACTTAATGCTCTATGATAACACACGTTATTTCTCTCCAAAACTGTTCCCTTACATACTTCTGCATGCATAGATAAATTCTTTTCCTTCCTGTCAATCTCACATGCTCACACCTTTTTTTCCCTCTCTAAAGAAACTTAATGTTTGAGAAAATACTTTTAATCTCTTTCATCACCATTACCTGTGTTTTTCAGTCAAATGTTTTCTTAAGCCTCAAGCATAGTAACAAAAATTGCTTTTATCTGGACACAATACAATGAATAGTTTATTTTGTAACCATCAGCATCTCAAAACAACGATGTTTTTCCTCATTACAGTCTATAAATAAAAGCCCTGCTCCCACCCTTGTTGTGACACTGTCTTTATCATGCTGCCAAAAAAGTAAGGGTTGTGATGAGCGGTACAAAGTGTAGTTGGTGGCCAGTAACTAGCACTGTATCCTGGGGTCAGTACTGGGTCCAACACTGTTCAACATCTTCATTAATGACCTGGATGATGGGTCAGAAGACACTCTCCAACAAGTCTGCTGCTGCTAAGAGACTGAGCAGAGTGGCTGACAGACCGGAGGGTTGTACTGTCATTTAGATGGACCTCAACAGGCTGGAGAAATGGGGTGACAGAAACCCTGTGAAGTTCAACAAAGTAAATTATGAAGTCCTGCACTGTGAATAATTCCATGGACCAGTAGATGCTGAAAAGCAGCTTTGCAGAGAAGTACCTGGGGGTCCTGTTGGACAGCAATCTGAACATGAGCCAGCAATGCACCCTTGTGGCAAAGGCGGCCAACAATATCCTGGTCTGCACTGGGAGCATTGTCGGCACACTGAGGGAGGTGACCCTTCCCCTCTACTCAGCACTGGTAAGGCTAAATCTGGAGCAGTATATCTGATTCTGGGCTGCCCAGTCCAACAGAGATATGAAGCTACTGGAGACAGTCCAGTAAAGGGCCACTAAGACAATTAAAAGACTGTAGCATCTCATATGAGGAAAGGTTGATAGACTTAGGACTGCTCAGACTGGAGGAGAGAAGGCTCAGTAGGATCTCGTCAGCGTACAAACATCTGAAAGGAGGGTACAAAAAGATGGAGCCAGACTCCTTTCCAGTGGTGTCCAGTGATAGGACAAGGAGCAACGGGTACAAACCAAAGTATGTGAGTTTCCATCCAAAAGCAAGGAAAACTTTTTTACTGCGAGAGTGAATAGCACAGGTTGCTCAGAGAGGTTGTGGAGCCTCCAACCTTGGAGACATTCGAAGCTGTCCAGACACGGTCCTGGGCAAGCTGCTCTAGGTGACCCTGCTTATGGCAGAGAAGACCGGACAAGATCCCCAAGGATCTCCCTTCCAACCTCTACTATTCTGGGATTCTGTTTTAGTATACTTTGCCACACAGTATCCAATTCTCACTTACTTTACTCCTTTTTAGAGTGCTCATATGTTCAGACTGTCCACTTTCTCCTTTCATTTCAAAACATTAGCAATATAGGCACAAGAGTATTTTAATAAAAAAAGTTCCCAACTACTGACTTCAGATTTACTGTTCTGGCAGCTTAAGAAAATTACAGAAAAACGATTAGGTATACAGCAAAAGTGCATATCCCAAGTTATGCTGAACATATTCACAGCAAAACTGTAATTTGATAGCCCTTTCCCTTCTACCTCTCTGCCAGCATTCCTGTTTTCCAGAGCGCTCTCACTAAAAGAAGTAATATTATCAGTCAGTAAAGTAATATCACACCCAAATTTACAAACATGCACTTCCCCATCCCACCTCATTTTCTACTAGTATTTTTACAATTCAGGACTCCCACAGGATGAATCCCTCTGTGTCACAATTTATCAGAAGCCTTCTTGATATGTCACGCCTCAGAGGGGCCGAAGGATGCTGGATCCTCAGTGTCAGCTTTTCAGGCAATACAATAAAAATATTTCCTCCTCAGAGAACCCACTCCCACTAGCAATGCTCTGTTATAATTCCAGTCACAGTGAGCAAGACGTTTCATGAAGAGCACACGTTTAGGGAAGTACTTGCATTCTTCCAGGCTCTAGTCTCACCACTACAGTCCTTACATGGGGGATAATACTAACATGAAAGATCTGCTGTCACTGCAGAAGACTCTGGCTTGCAGAGAAGAGGAAGTTGTCTCACCATGGAGCCATATACTGTCAAATTACTGTGCTATACATTGGAATTATGCTTTTCTTTGATGCAAAGCCAATTTAAATTAACTCCTGCCTTCCTCCACTCCCCCAGGTTCCTTCTTTCACACTTGATCAACAATTTCTTTACCTAGTTTAAAAGGCTGGGACCCACGCACTGCTGAATTGGCACAACCATGAGGCAACAACTATGAGTAAGGGCAGAAACTTTTACTAGATTTGTTGACAGAAAAATCTACTGGGGAAGCTTTTCCTAAAATTAATATCAATAAATAAAGAAGTGAAAATGCAGAGCATGTTTCAGAATGCAAAAAAGAAGCTTTGGCAGTCCTCTATTTAGCTGCAAAAGACAACATTATGAAGAATACTACCATGAAGCAAATTCTACATTCTAAAATTACTTGAAGTACACTACTCAATTGAAGTAAAATGCTAGAAGTAAATGCCAAAATAATTCAACTGGGGAATGTTAAATACATCTTCTGAGAATACTATTAGCACAAGAAGTGCTCTTAAATTACATATTAGACATGATAGCTAGGATTTCTATAGAGACATCCAAATGCAAATCCTTCCAGTAGGTTTAATAAACAGTACTTTCATTTCTAAACCACATCACTAACTTTTAGAAATTTTAAAACAGATCTACTGTCTCTTAACCTATAGTTTTACAGAATCAAAGTCACTTCATCTGCTCAGAAACAAGGCCTTTTGAAGCCAGGTACTGCCACCAAGTGGTGGTGAAATTCCGTATGCAAATCTAATTACTCTCCATGTGTAAAGCACACGGAGCTGGAAACGTTCCCCCAGCCACCAAACATGAGTGATGGTCTACTAACACAAAGACATTTAAAATTAATCAAAGCAGAACCTACAGAATTTTCATATCCAAATCTGAAACTGACTTTCAATTTAAAACAAAGTTTTTTCCTACAATTCAGTCTTTTTGTTCAGACACCTTTTGTGAGCAGCTGGGTAAAGAACCCTTATTTTCCAATAAAAATCTAATATGTATCAACGAACTTACTCTAATAATTAGCTGTTTTCCATAACTCTATACAAATTTCCCATGACTACAACTACATGGCCACAAAAGTCTTATTTTCAACATATCCCAAATTTCAGACAAAGGTAAACTCAGTAACTGAAGCAGAAGACCTCTTAATTCTGACCTTATTTCCTATTATATTAAATGAAAGTTGTAATTATTCTTATCCAGCATTACCTGAAACATACCTAGCAATTTCTCATGCTTTTTGCTTTTTTGGCTGGTTACTACACGCTGTACATGTTTTAATACTTTCACAAATTTTAAGATGGTCTCTCCTGCTAATATAGAGAGACTTCTTAACTCCTAGAGCATGCTGGTTTTCCCAATTATAAAAAACTACTTGAAACAAACACTATGCTTTTACTAATTTAATTTAGAACCGTAGTGTAATGAATTGCATTAGTGATACTCACTCATCCTTACCAGCAAACTGGCTCTCATCATCCTCTACATTCTTTCAGTGATCCAGGGTTAAAAAGCTAGTAAGATTGTAGGTAACAGTGTCAAATAAGGCCAAAAAAACCCATCTTGTACCTTTTGAGATTAACAACGAAAAATTCTGTCAAATTGGAGAAAGTTATCATACTTACTGATGAACAAATGAAATGAGAGTTTTTAAAAGACCTAAAGCTATATAACTCTGTATATGACCAGATGAAGACAAAACTCATTAACTCCAAGTGACAAGAAAAGATAGGGTTCACTCCCCTGATAACTGGGTTTTGTTCAGTTGTTTAAAAGTGTAAAAAAAACCACACAACAAACAAAAAAAAGTCATTGATATAAGTGATTTATTTAATGGCAGAAAACTCAACTTCATGTTACCAGGATAATATGAACAAGATGAACATTGTAGGAGATCCCTGTCTGAGCCGAAGAAACACAAATCCCACATACTCAAATTTATCCTGTGTAGAATTCTGTATATAACTCATGCTTCTTCAACATATGTGATGCCATTATTCATTTATTACATTCTCCACTTTTAGGTAAAGCAATACTAAATATGTTCAAGGCAGTTTCTGGAACCAAGTCTGGTTTTGCCCTGTATCTCAAATGCTTAAAATCTGGCCTCACACTACACACTGCTACAGGGAAATTCAGCATAAACATCTACCTTCTATGACATTTCCTCTTACACAGAAGTGTGACCCATTACACTGTTAACACACTGAAACCAAGATTACTTCCTCCTAACTTTCCCCCATATTTAAAACAAGACAGGTCCTCCCATGGGGCTCAGAAGATGCAGTCTGGAAGTCAGAAAACCTAAGAACAAAGACTACAGTTATCCCAATAAATTCACTGTTTTAAATACTCTTACACCTGTGGGATTTTAATTGGCAAGAGATATATATATATTTATTATTTTCCAGAAGTCAAGGTATCATACCTTTCACATTTGCCTTAGGAAAGCAAAGGATCTGAAATTAGAAGAATGAAACGCCTAAATCCTTTATTCAAAGAAAACCTACATGGAAAGCACACTATCAGAGTCATTAGGAAATGCATTCTGGTCAAGAGCACAAGAAAAATGTTTAAGCAAGTATTTAAATCACATTTTCAGCTATTGCTTTAAATGACCTAAGTTTACACAAAAGGACAACTCCCACAACTCAGTGCAGACTTAAGTTCATTGTTTAGACACTTATAAGATGCTGCAGCCACTACACTCATGAGTGGAGACAGAAGACGGAGGCTTTGGGGAAATGCAGGTTGTTCTTTAAAATGAAATCTTTCAATCATCCTTGCCGCCCTTCTCTGAATCTTCTTCAACTCTGCTACGTTGTTTTTCAGTCACAGGACTACACTAATAGCCAAGAAGCAATACACATTGCAATGCAATGCATCTATGGTACACCACAAATTTGTATAACTGGATCCGGTTTTTGTTTTATTCTGGTTTTTGTTTTGTTCCCTGATAATACGTAGTATTTTCATTGATTTACTGACTATTCAGTTGTCATTTTTACAGAATCGTCAGAACCTCAAGATCTCCTCCAAGCAATAACAATACTGATCAAACGTCATCACACTGTTTCCATGTATTCTTTTACACATTTTTCTGTTCTCTTGTTATGCATTCAAGAGCACAGGCTTTCTCCTCAGAGACCAGCTTTTTTCCATTTTACACAGCTAACCACCATTAAGATGAAAGGTCTTTGGAGTTTCACTCAGAAGATTTCATGCCCAAAGAACACACTCAGTTATTTATATATTAGACGTCTCAACTATTTTTCTGTATTTAAACCAGTAACGAGATAACACATAAATTAAGAAGAGACAAAACTGTAAGCATTAGGTACTGAAAGCATTAGAAGACACAGAGAACAATCTAAATCTTACTGTGAATTCAAGTCCCCTCCCTAGCTGTAATTCTTGTTTCACACTCGTCCTCAGATAAAGTATTGCCTTTTGCAGAGTTATATTAATTCCTTTTCTCAAAGCAGCACGTTCTAGGAACCTGCAAAGTCAGGGTAAGCAGTAAACGTCCTCTATGCATAAGTATATACATACTACAGCAGTATAGCTTACTTTTAGCTGTTCATAGTTCAGAAGACAATTCCTAATCAAAGCCCTGAAACAGTTACACATTATACAAAGGAACAACACTGAACGGAAGAGTTAAGTTCCCCATAAAGCATTCTGCTGTAATCAGTATTTTAAAATTTACAGCAGCAGCTCTAAAAGAAGTCTTAGCAGAGCAAAGATACAAACAAAGCAGGTCATATCTATTTTAAAATGCATGTACTACATTTTTAAAGCTACATTAAGTCTATATATTAACTGGAGATCAGAAATGAAGAATAAGCTCATCTGAGCGAGTGGGATCTCCCTTCTCACCTCTTCAAAATATCAAGTCACCACAAGCAGCTGTATTCTGAGATGGCATATTAGTCAAACAGCAAGCAGGAAACTTGAGCAGCCAGCTTTTGTTTGTTATGGAAGCCTGTGTACACAAGTCCATTGTGCTCTGTCTCCACAGCAGAAAATTTACCAAACTGTGGGGCCTTACCTAAAGGTACTATTGAAAGACTCAAGCTAAAACAGATTAAAGCAAATTGCTCTTTTGTTAAATGTTTCACATCATTTAATGGAGAAGAGATTAATTTTATAGGTCAAAGTATTCCTGACGGAGAATATCAAGTAACATGAAGAGAAACAATCTGGGCTTAGCTAAATTGTTTTTCTCCAGGTAAGAGGGCGGTGGTAGAGGAGAAGAAATGCCAAAGTTACAGAAATTTTTTCCTAGACAGACACTTTGCAACTGCAAATGAACACAAGTTCTACAGCTCATGAGTACCAGCAGTAAATCTTCATATACTTTGTCTTCCAAGTAGCTCCCAAAGGACTCCTGAGGACAGGAAGGCTGGGGTGTGTGTGTGACCCCCAACAGGATTTCATTATTAAAAATATGAAATACTATTCTGGTAGCTGGTCAAGTTTCCCACACAGTTATTTATTAATAGACTAAGTGCAAGTTTAACACACTGCTTTGACAACGCGCTTTCAAAGTACACTTTCAGTACTTTGAAACCAGGCGGATAATATGCAGAGAATGAAATTCATTTGAAGTACTCCTAATTTTGAGTCTCAACAGCTAGCAGAATGCCTTGATAGCTTTTTGACTATAATACTTTAGGGAAGAAAAGCATAATTATCATCATAATCTTTAAATATTAGGTGGGTGTGTGTTTTGTTCCTATTTTGGTATCACAGAAGTAACACTATGTTCATAAATTACAGTAATCAAGACACATGTTTCTATACAACTTGCACTGACCACATTTTCTGAGTGTTTAGCAGTATATGCCAAGGATCCAAGGAATCTGACAAGAAAAACAAACCCACAAAGCTTACTCTCACCTTTGTTCGATTTACATTAAGCTGTGAGATCCACTTCCACATGAAAACAAACCTGCAAAATAAAACAAGAACTTACTGTACACAGATGTCATTGTTCTCTGATTGTGTTCTAGACTACCACACAAGACAGACAAAGCACAGAGACAAGAAATCCACAGCGACAGAAGTATTCTATCAGTTTTGTCTCAAGGTAGAAATATCAAAATTCCAGTGGTCGTCTCTCAAACACACGAGTAATTTTCAAATGTTGGTACTTCAGTTAAAAAACCCACCAAGAAATCATACCAAATATACACATGCTATTAAACTATGTGGGCAGAACAGGGAAAAAAACATTGCATGGCAAGAAAAGCTGTGCTGCATTTTCTGCTAGTGCCTTCAAAGTCAGCCACCTTAAGTTCCCTGAACGGGGAATGAAACACAGAGAGGTAACGGTTACAAATGAAAGCGCTTTTTAAATCTTTCTAGCAAAAACAATTGACATATCTGAGATTAAGTGTCAGAGGGTTTTAAACCTAGGCCTCACTAATTCCTTGCCTTTCCTAGGACAAAGTTGCATTTATTATTTTTAAGGCTAGTCCACCCATTTTAAAAACATAATTTTCTTTGCCTTCATGAAAGCTGATTAATGTCAGATTAAATGCTCTAATATCAGTTTTGCTCATGGATCTTTAACAGAACTAACTATACAAGAAGATTTTTCACCTCCTAGTTGGGAGATATCAGACTATATAACGTTTGGAAGAGACTTTGGAAGTCACTGAAGCTGCACAAAACCAAGAATGAATCTGAGCACAGCTCTCTACAGAACTGGGACTTCTAACGAGGACACAGCAACTAGCATACAGCATTACAGAGAGGCCTATTCATATCTAAACTAATGTATCCATCACCAAAATGAACTCTGAAAGAAATACCTATCCTCACCTACTGCTTAAGATTCCTTCCTTCAATTTACTCACACCAAGCTTTTTGATTCTGAGTTCCCTAGTCAATGCGTAACTATCTCAAAGCCACCTGCCCAAATTACAAAGACAGACAGGTAAGGAAAGGCAGACCTTTCAATAAAGTCTTTCTGGGCAATACAAAGCAACAGAAGACAAGTCTTCAAGCTCCTTTCCCTAGCTCCAGGATAATTTCCTAACTTTACATGAAACTGCAGCCTTTAAGCATTAATGTTATTCAAAACACATGCTCATTTCTCAAATAAGGTGTATTACAGAAAAAAATTAAAATTCTTTAGTCGGGTTTTAAAGTAGATAATCATGTGCCTGGAGAAGCAAAAGTGTTATTTTCAAACAGCAATGGAGCCTTGATGTATGTTACAGAATATAAATGTAAAGCTACAGTTAAAAATGCCCACAAAATACACCTGCACATACGAAGACCCAAAACACCTTTCAAAAAATGGGAAAGAAGGTCTATGCAGGCGTTACATTATCAAACACTAAGATGGGCACTAACCCAGACATCTCAGTAAACCTGTGCACTTTGGCTGGCCCTTCTTTCACTGCAAGAACACCAATGCCTCTGCCCCTGTGCGAAATGATCTCACACCACCACTGTAACAATTCTTGTATCTTCTGAACATTGCAGTTAGCTAAACATTAGCAATAACTGTTCTCAACATAGATTTCATGGTTTGTGATTCAAGTGCTGACAGGATCTTTGCATCAAAGGATTGAGCCAAACAACTGTAGATCACTGTGGTAATACAGCAGGCTGCCGTACAACCCATGACTTACCCTAACAGCTTTTCCATGGAAACACATTACTTCAGACCAACCAATTTAATTTACTCTGTTGACATAAAATGGAAAGTCTTACCCTACACCACCTATTTGGAGGGCAGGTAGTCTTGTGTTCACTGAATGTGCTCTTTGGAAGAATTTAAATGCAAGTACTCTTGAATGTAGTAACTATTCTTTGGTTCACAGGAAGCTTACAGACCACTTTGGGGATAAATCCAGGGTTACTCTGTATCTACATCTGGCACAGAGGAAAAGAGAAGGGAACAGAAAAGATGGGCCATCATATTCTGGATATTTTCCAGCTGAAGGAAAGGTGACAAGTTTCACAAAATCATCAGCAAGCAAACTGCTGAAGGACCAAAAGTCTGACCACTGCAGCCCTGTGTTCCAAACTTCAAAGGGCCCGGCAGAATTAACCACCTTTTTTTGGATTTCAAACCCACTAGTGTTCCAAGCTCCACCCAAGAGTAAACAGTAGGCACAGCAGCATGCAAACATCTCGATGAAGGCAATGCAATCCACATCAAGACACCAGATCTTTAGCCCAAACTACTGATAGCATTGAGACTCTCACTGGTTTAAGTGACTCAACTCAGAGTACTTAAGAACACTCACCTCTCAAAGGTCTTTCTGCTGTCAAGGAATACTCCTCTCACTCCAGCAGAAACAACTGAACTCTAACACCTATGATTCATTTCAAGGGTGTTGGCATTTGGAATAACTGAGCACCTGAATTTTTTCAGCAGCAAATCCAAGAGAGGTATTTCTCCAAGCCTCTTAAGCAAAGGCAAAGATGTCAAAATCACAGATGCTTTGGCTCTGATTTTCCTGTCTTAATTCTCAATACCAGGAAAAGGAGTGAGAATGAAAGCCGCTCTCCATCACCAGGTAATAAAGGCAGCATCAAAAGGGACTCAGAAGCAAGTAAGAAATGTAGTTACAGAGCATTCACCTTGCGGCCTCACCATTCCAAGAGTGAAAAGGGGCCCACAGCAGGTACAAGGACTGCTATGAAGTGGTTAAGCTTCTGATCACTGATAAACAGCTGCTTGTTCCGATAAGGGCAGAGAACAGGAAGAGGAAGAAAACTGCCATGGTGGAGATGGGTGATATCTCAAGTGTACCCCCAGTGATACTACAGAAACACAGAGGGGCGGACAGCGCTTTAAAAGCACAAGTGTTTCTCATTGATTGGTGAACATCTAAGGCTGGTTCAGTGCTAGCAATGATCACCTTGCCCAGTGACACAAAAAAAAGCAGCATACCAGTGATACTCCTCTTCATGCAACACATGAAAAAGGCCAAAGCAGGCACAAGAAGTTCTCCAGTCTGTATGCAATGACAGAGTTGTATCTGTGGGATTGCTCAGCGACACAACCACCCCTCAAGTGTATCTGAGCTACAGAGACACACAGATCCTCAAAAGGCATTTGTTTGACGAATAATTTAAAAGGCTGTATATACAGGCTGTAAAGTAATTGCTACAGATAATCACACTAGACTAGTTAAATTTTTTAATCTTTCTGGCTGCTAGAGAAGAGCTACGAAAGCTTCTATAATACTGCTTTCCCAAGTAAACAAGTTACAGTTGCTACTTCAAAATTCAGGTTCATAAAGAACAACCAAGAGAACAACTTTCACACCCATAAAGAGAGCAAAGGCTTTATCCATGACTCTTGCATCAAGCTCATAACCATTCATAATACAAGGTTTATATAAAGACAATTAATCTGAGTTAAAATGTGAGTTACTACACAGAATTTGCCTAACTACTCCTCCTGTCATTAGAGTTGGATCTTATGTCAAGACTGAATGTAATTTTATTCATTTTCTACTTATATTAGGGCCCTGCTTGCTGTAATCAAGTATCTCCTGTAACTTGCCCCTCTCTGAAAAAAAAAGTTTGAGAAACTAGAATGCAAAGGTACACAACAAATAAATAAAGTCTGCAGTCCTGATGAGTTTTGACCTATTCACCTACTACTTAGCCCTTACTTCCTAACAGATGTTATAAATCTAACTGGGAAAAGACATGTAACTATCTTTTAACCACCACCTTCTCCAGTTGCAGTCAGGAACATAATTCATGGACAAGTTTTTTAGTAGTTTCTTCTGTTTGCTTGGGTTATTTTTGTTGTTGTTTGGTTTTTTTAGAGAGTTGTAATGTAATACAAAACTAACTTTTGCCCCTATAGCTGATTATGCTTGTAGGGGAAGGAAGGAAGGGCAAGAAACAAAGGCTGGAATAAACTATACTATACAAACTACTTTTATTGGTATAAGCTGCGGCTAAGCAGTCTATCTCAGCAGCTTAACAAAGACACAACAAAAGGCTTGCAACTGTAGTCTTGACTTAAGTAGTTTCCAGGACTTACAAAATTTGATTAGTTGGTTGGGTGTGGCATTTACATTTATTAGGATACTGCCATCCCAGCATTAAAATATGCTAAATTCAAAAGTCAGGGGTTGAGAGGGCCTAGGGGGACAGAATTTCATTCTAGTGTCTGATGCAGCTCTGGAAAACATCCATAATCTTACAGAAATCTAATAATCCTAAGAATCAGTGCTGGAAAGCAGAGATTACTCTAAGAAAAAGCCCAGACGAAGCTCCAGCTAAAATTGTACATGCAACTATCAAGGATAAAATAATTTCAGAACAGGACTGAAAAAGCAAAAACTTAGCTGACAACAGTCTCCCAAATTAGTTAATACAGCTGAAAAGCTCTTTATATACAAGCCTATACTGCCATTTTCCCAACATGTAGTCAGCAATAACCTTGTCTGTACAAAATGTAGTTACCTGCTTTCTGTTTGCAGAAGGAGCTTTGATAGTCTTTGATTTCTATTAAAAAGTGTAAAAATAACAATCTACATTCAGTACCCACAAATACCTAGAACTAACATCCACTGTAGATTAATTTAAATAATCACTTGAATTTAAACATGAGGTTTTCTAAAATCACAAATTAATTCCCTTTGAGAATTTCTAAAACTTCTCTCAATCTATACTACTCCAACCTTAGTTTAACCAACTGAATTGTAAGTGCCATAATTAAATTTATCAAAATTAAGTTTGCGAAGGAAAAATATCAATCTACTTACAGTAGTTAATGCAAAACAATATTTAAGTGCAGGTACCCTACTGAAGCCTGAATGATCCACAAGTCAAATTAAGCAAGAACTTAACACTTCACAACATGAAGAGACAAAATTTAAGTCCTTTTACTGGAGATGTTTCTGACTTCAAAGAATCTGCAGCGACTGAACAAAAGCAAGCAAGCAAGGGACTGCAAGAGAGAAGACTGCCTCCTGCATTTTGAATCTCCTGCTAGATTTTGAGAGTTATCTGAAAAATAGTTCAAAGGAGTTACAGTTCTTCCTTTGTCTATTTATCACAGTAAAAGCCACATGCACAGTTCCCAAAGCTGTGGTAGGGCTTTCACGTGGAAGTGTTGAAATCTCTCATTTTTCTGCTCAGAGAAAGTTTTGCTTTTTGACAACACCCCGTATGGGACAGTGAAGCACTTCAAGGAAGTCACTTATGTGACAGCATAAGAAATGAACACAACTAATCATACCTCAGCCTGTGATGCTGTTTCAGTCCAGACAAGAAGATTACAAGTAGATGAATGCAACATTAATAGGAGTATCACAACAGGGAAAAAAGTAGTCGAGAGAGTAGACTGAATGGAAGAAAAGAACTGGTGTTTTAACCATCAATTAAATCAAACAACAGATTTAATTATTTCAAAAATCTGTGTTATGTAAATGAAAAACAATTGAAAAGCCACCAGAGGGAAAAATACTCTTTGTAGACTGGTGTTTGGACTAACAAAACATATATTGGTCAAAAATTTCTCCATCACTAAACAAGTAAAGAAGCAAGCATTTAAAGGTATACACAACAGGCACACAATAAAGATGAAAAGGTGTCTACAGAAAAGGGGAAAAGAACTTAAGAGCTCTTTACTTTGGGCATACGTTATCCAGTAAAGCAAATACGTAACTATCAATATACAAATGAAAGTCAATGTACAAATGAAAGCATCATAAAAGCACTAAACTGAAGCATCAGTTTAAAGATGGAGTTCTGAAAACATTTAGAACTTCAAGGCATTAAGAGAAAAAATGTTGTTTCTGAAGGTACTTAATGCAGTTTCCCTTCATCTAAGATTAGGTGTAACATTCTAAGTACCACTGCCATTTAATAATAAGTTTACAGCCCATCAATATCAAACTAAATTGAATGGCATGCTTCATAATGAGAATTACCATAAGCAATAAGCTGCAGAGAAATAATTCACCTTCTTTTATCATTTATCTACTGGTTTAAGCTACAGAACAACATACCACTTGCATAATAAAACACCTGTAGATTTTCAGTCACTCATCAGCCTATTTATCTTGATCACATGAACTAGCTGCATTTATATACCTTAAATATAACAGCTTTTCTCAAATAGGAAAAGCTTAAAGCACAGAATGACATCATCTCTCCATTCCACTCCAAACTACTAATAGCACTGTACATAACCTTGGCATCATCCTTGAACACTTCTCCATTCATTATGCTGTCAGCAAAATCTCATCAATACATTATGTGTGCAGGAACTGCCTCTACCCTTCAGCTATGGAATCATTCCTTCCTCCAGTCTGAATTACTACCATATATTCCTTCACCATATCGTCACATAAGCTTTACATCCAGCACCCCAAAATACAGTGACATACTCTCTGACTATACACACTGCACAAATGCACTCCAGGAAACAGTTACATGAGATCTTGCCTACCTCACAGGAACTGATTATGGTTTCTTACAAATTTCTAGTCCAAGTCTGCATAACCAGTTTCTCAGCTGAAACAAAGTAATCAGAAATCCAAAACAGAAAACTTCCTCAGTGAAGTGTCTTCCTGAAGAACCAACAGCCTTAATTAAAAAATGCCATTCAATTAAAAAAAAACCAAAAACCAAAAACCAAAACCAAAAGCCCAAGGAAACAGATATCTGAGGCAATACCTTCCATGTGCTCATTTTAAGAAAACAGCCTGTCACATTTCAAGGTATTTTTAAAATACCTAACTGTACAGTGGTGTTAAGACATTTGTAGTGTCATCCTCTGCTTTCTACAAACCCACAGAATTTTAATAAAAACACCAAGGAGGCAAAGCTAAGTATTAAGAATAAAAAAAGTTCAGGTTAAGATTGTGTACACCAAATTACTACATCCCCTTTTGTGTATCACCAAGCAGCCACATTCTATTGTCCAAATCACTGTCTTTACATACTACACATTCTTCTACAACTTAACAGCTTCATTTTATGTATTTGGCACATATGCCTGTAAATGAGGTAGGATTCCACTGAAATCAGTCAGAAGACTGTTTCGTACAAGATACCAAAGGAAGGTATCAAATAAGGTTGTAAAATAAAAATAATACATACATTCAATCAAAATAAATAAAGCGTGTGTGCTACTTGAGAAATACCATGGTTTAAATACAGATACTTACCTTCCAAGTCATAGGCAACCATGTATTTTAGATGCATACTTTAATTATTAAAGGCCACCTTAATTTTTACCAATGACCCCTGAATAATCTTTCATAACTCTCCTGAATAGGTAACAGTTTATCAGCTCCATATCTACTGAATGAATCCAGTGCCTTTTTCAGCCAGGAAATCTGACAGAGGACTTCACCAACCTTGCCCCAAAACTGAAATAACTACAGAAAAATGCCATCTGCTATAGGTATATAGGACACATCACACATACGGGACTTTGAAGAAGAGCAGACACAGTTTGTTATCAGTCCATACCTGCCATGGAATCTGCTACCTGTGGAATCCTGATATACACAGAAATGCATCAATTAATCTTCACACATTCACTGCACTTCACTTATCCCTTTCCTGATGTACTGCATTACACACCTCAAATTCTTCAGCATAACTGCACCCTTCCCTATTCATAAAAAAACCTGCAAAAAGTTTATTCCACAATACATACACTTACATCCTTATAAAATAAAATACAATGCAGATCCCTGAGCAGATTCCACCCTAGAATCCAATCCTTATTTATAAATCTTCACACAGGATTCAAGTTGGCCATATATTTTTTTTAATCTCAAAATACAGAAATATCTTAAACAAAAGCTTTGCTGCACGAAAAAAACCCCATATTAAAAATAAGGGGTTAATTTCTGAAAGCCAGAATTATGTTACCAGAGACCGCGTAGTTTGTGAAACAGTATCACAGTTTTTTTAAAAAAATACTACCAAAAAAGATCAATACTTTGTACAGGTTTTTCTCCCCTGCAAGTTGTTTTATAAGGACATTATGTTAATTAATACAATTTTAAACCATTACACATTTTTTTTGGCTAGAAAAAGCAATAATTAGGTTTTAAAAAATATTTACTAGAAATCAGTTTTTCCAATAAATAGATTGGTATTTTAAAACAAGAAGCCTGATGATATCCATTAATATCTAAATGGATTTAAATCTCTGTTCCCATTAAGGACACTTACTTAAAAGCAGTACCTCGCACAGCATTTCTAGTAGTAGTTAAAGCAGCACATTAATAGTCAAGCTCTGTTGTTACTGTAGCAACAATGATTTCTGGTAGCCATTTTCTTTTCAGCTTTAACACTGTTCCAAAGCCAACAGTCCTTACTGCAATCTCTGTTTAAACCCAATGGCGGCAAAGTGCTCAGCAGTTTTCTTGACATACTTCAGGCATCTGCCTCTAGATTGTCTACTTCATCTGATGTACTTACCTAACAGTATTCTCTAACCCTGGACCCGACACAATTTCAGTTTATGCTAATGAAAACATAACAGCATGGTAGTCCACTTCAAAAAACCCGACAACAACGAAACCCGCCTACATTTAGGAGACTAAGCAGTTTGCAGGACACTGGAAGAGAACTGCAGCGATGCAATTCACTATTTTAACCTGCAGGCTCCAAGAACACAGTCTGAATTTTATGTGTTTAGAAAACAGTTTCTGCAGTCTTGAAAATGACAACACCTGAAGAACTTTCCTGGCTTTCTTAAGACTGCAATGCATTTTTTAAAAAGGGTTGAACCTAAATTCCTACAGCTCAAAATTAGTGATAAATGACACTATTTTCACTTTGTTCTTCCAAAAAACCTCCTTGTATCACAACAGTTTTTTGGAAGAAAGCAATGGTGGGAGGGCACTAACAAGAAAGTAAAATACAGAAACATTCGTAACAGCAATGAAGGGAAATAATGAACTGGTATTAGGGCGTAAGTACCCCCTACAAAACAGGATCCTAAGTCCAAATTCAGTTCCTCACAAGTTTGTTCCAGTTGAACGGGTAGCTATGCTGGGATCACGAGCTCTAATGCCTGCTGTTGTCTGTCTAGACAGCACTTCTGACACTTCCCGTAGACCACGGCAGGAAAGTGAATCTGTTCATAGTCTCAGAGGAAATGTATTTTCTATGCATGTGAAAATGTAAAATCTAACAAAAATTTCCTGGAGATGTCATGCACACTTACATTTCCTTAAGTATTCATAAACCGCTGCTTATAAACTAGTAATAAATACCTCGCATGTAAGGGCTTAAACTTAAAATGAAGGTAGGTTTATGCTGAACTCTGAATTGATGTGACTGAGATTTTATTCTGATATCCTTATGACGGTAACGTCCAGCAGAGGACAGAGCAGATGCTCTGGAGTATTAGCGTCTTTAAACACCACTGCTAACTCCCAAAGAGCCTGCCAGCTTATCAGAGGACTAAGCTGTCACTACAATGAACATTCCAGTATGAAGAAAATAACCATATAAAACAATGACCTAAAAATATACATTCCAGTACTGTCATTTTTCCTGCAATAGTTTTCTCCAAATAAAATTACATATATTTTACACAATATTATTCAACTACTGATTATCAGAACTGAAGTAAAGCTACAAAATACTTTGCTTTCTAATTGGGTTTGTATACACACTATTACTCATGATCTATGAAAGATCACTTTGGAGAGTCGCATACATACAAGCAGTAACGTAAAGCCTTTCCTTCATTTTTCAGGAGTCTGCTTTTTGATGACAGGATTGGTTTTGTTGAAGGAGTAAAGTTAGAATGCTGTCAATGCTACCACCTTAATAGCTATTGAAAATGTTTTTAAAAATAAGTAAAAATCCATTCCTCACTGAACTACTCAGTGTTCACTCTTGGGTTTGGTGGCACTTTAAGCTTCCAACATTGTCCATCACCTACATAAATAGCAAAAAAACCCATTTCCTATTTTAGATAAGCTGTAGCAATGTGACATATTTAAACCAACTGTGTCTTATTTTTACATCTTTATGCTAGATAGCTGCAGTAAGGTTTAGTGGTTTTTATTATTATTAAATAGGAACAACCCACATCTCACAACCCAGATTATACTACCACACCTGACAAGCAAGCCAAGGCAAAAGCCTCCACACACCTCTCTGAAACGTAGTTTGAGACCACTAGTTACCATTTTGAAGACTCCATTGAATCATTCACACACCACCACCACAACAGACCTGCTCTGGCACAACATCCATGTCTCATCAGCAAGCTCCTATTCATGCTCCCTGTGTTCAGTCAGGCAGTGTCCACAAGTTTTATTACTAACACACTTAGTTTAACACAATTAATCACCATACTGGTCTGTTTCCTATAGTATTTTCAAGTGTTGTGTCGAGCCTTTGCTCAAAAATTATTCTATGAAAAGCATTAAGCTATGAAGCAGATATTCTCAAGATCTTCCCCAAGGTCTCTTTACCCAAGTTATGCAGTACCTTAAGATCTACTTTCTACACTGTTTAATAAACTACTACGGAGTCTTCATGTCAGATTGCAAGGTGTAAGCAACACCTAGGACTTCTAACAGTCCTAGGCAGGCTTCGCTTCAAGGTCAGGGCTTCATTAATCTTTCTCTCTTCAAACCTGAACCCTTTAAATGCGTATGGACTTTGTCCCACTGTTCACTTCCTTTTGCTTAGCCATCAATTGCGCAAAAGCTTTCTATCTTTGATTCCTTCACTATTTGAATTAATTCTGCCAAACACATGACAACCAATGGACAAACCGAGTTCTTCCAGCTTGTGTTTTTTCAG
Organism: Falco biarmicus; assembly: GCF_023638135.1. Taxonomy (NCBI): domain Eukaryota; kingdom Metazoa; phylum Chordata; class Aves; order Falconiformes; family Falconidae; genus Falco; species Falco biarmicus. The sequence continues at coordinate 20,886,656 of NC_079298.1, forward strand.
TAATATCTGGGATTTCAGGTGTCAGCATGCAGCGTTTCATGCAGAGACTTACCTCCATTCACTTGCATACACACAGTAAAGTACGCTGGGTTTTACTGCCTTCTCACACCTGCAAATATGTATTCTGTGGCCTAGATTCCACTAGCTATGATGATACACAACCAATAAACTGAGGCAAGGCATACAGATTCTAACAGGTATATTTAAGGGTCACGAAATAACTGCCACACCACAAACCAAAATACTTTATATCACATGTGTCTGGCCACTTTATCACCACGGATCTGGTCATGTGACATGCATTGCTACTCATATGAAATACTGATCTCATGATAAAAGTGCTGATGTCTCCATCATATGACAAATTACAGCAGCGAATACCCTTGTTCTGCCTACAGGAAAGCATCCTTCTGGTACATGTCCAAAGAAGTCCTAAAAGACAACAGTAAAAAGCACACCACATTGTCTGTCCTCACCTGTGCATAACCAGCCCACTGGCTGTCCCTTAGGCACCTAATCTGGCTGGAGCTAAAAAAAAACCAAACCAAAAAACAAAAAAAACATACACTTAGTTTGTCAGTTTTCCTGACCAAAACAGATTTTCCAACCAAACTTTCAAAAAGTAGCCCAAGAAACAGAAGAGACAAGATATATACACTCTAAGCTCATTTCAGACACTTTACAATGGATTACAGGGATAGTATAAAAGAACCACATCTGCATAGGCTCAGGTTGTATAAATTCAAGAGTATAAAACAAATATATAGTCAGTTGGCACAAACCATTCTCATAATGACTCAATTTCAGAATATAGACACGAATGCCAGTTTTTTAACTGAGGCAAAGAAACCTGCACGTCTCCCATGCCTCCCTTTCACCATAAAGAACACCGAAACAGAAATATTTTCTTCTAGCAAGTGAACAGCGTACATTATTTGCACTAATAACAAAGCTTCTTAAAACTAATGAAAGTGAGCACCTAAGATAAAGGAAACTGTCATCTTGGATACCCACGGTTAAAGCAAAACAACCGCCATAATACCTCCTGCAAAGGCTTCATAAATTCACAGATATTGACTAATATGTACCAAAATCTTAAGTTGCCTACATCAACAGAGGTTCTGTGCCTACTTTTAGGGCTGTAAGTACAGCTGACTATTTGCCAACTGACTGGCCCCTGAGCTACTATCTTAGCTCATTACTGGGAATTTTGCAAACATACAAATTAGATCTTTCAAGGTTGGCTCCAGTATTTCACGTTTGGTTTTCGCCATAACACTGAAAAAACTATAATCAACACCAAATGCTGAGAGAGTATCTATGAATGTGAAATCTTCTGGTTTAAATGGATTAAAGGAGAGAAACTTTTCCTTAAGTTCCTGGATGATATATAGAAGCATATTTAATTACAGCAGTTCTGACTAAAATGCTCAGAACTCACTCAGTTCCCACTTAATTTTAAACAGCTTCAGAAAAAATAAGAGCCATGAACTCTTCTCCAGAACTCTGTTAAAAATACAGAAATACATAAGGTATTATTACAAATTTAAGAAATAACCTGCCCTTATCCCCAAGTTCACAAAACTAAAGAAAATTCAGAAAACAAATAAACCGGAAAACGAAGTTACAGAACAGATCAAGTTCTCTGAAGTAAGACTTCAGAATACCCTAAACAAACCTATTCCTTGACTATACTTAAGCCTATCAGAAAATTGCTGGGAATTTACAGTACTTAGCAGAAAACAACATGGTATTCGTGTCTTTAATTTTTTATGCGGTATATCCAGTCATAAAATACTTCATATTTGTACTGAAGGTAAGAGAAAAAAAAATGAGGGGGAGTTGGGGTGGTTTTTCTGTTGATTTCTGGTTTTGGGATGGGTTTTTTGGGGTTCATTTTTGGTTTTGGTGTGGGTGGTTTTTTTACACTAATAAGACTGCCCTATTAACAACAAAGTGTGAATTCTGAATAGAAAACTATTGGTAACAAAAGGTTACACTTTAGTATTTTTGCACTCTTTCAAATAAGCTGTTGATTAACATCATACAGATTTGGTTTTCATTTCTGAATGCTAAAATCTCATTTAAGGTCAGGAAGAAATGCTAATGAATCTACAGTGACAGGAAACATGAAGAACAAGGACAACCTCAAGAATGTAAAAAAGTGCACTTTCTCCTGCTGAAAATAGCATTCCAGAAAATTACTTAAACTGGAAGAGAAGTTAAGGTAACACCGTCTGGTGGAATGAAACTGAAGTTCACAGAGAGGTTACTTGGCATAAAATCACCCTGGGTACTAGTATTAATATTCCTAAGTTGGAAGAAGCGGCACTTCTGTGTGAAGAGACAAAGCCATTTATATAGGAACTTTTCAGGCAAAGTCTGTCCTCTGCTGAAAATACAGTTTCAAATAACATGCCAACTTACAGTAGGAACAGCAACAAACTGAAAAAATGCTCCCCTTCTCTATCCTCCCTATCAATTACCACAGGGGAACACAGAATCTAGTGTCTTTGGTGAAGACATCTAAGAACATCCATAAGAATACACAGTTTCTTTGCAAACAAAATAATCATAAATATAACAAACACTTCAATAACCTACAACCACGGTTTTGGTGGTTTGGAGCCTAATTTTAGGATATAAATTCTATAAAGTTCCTACTTCTGACTCAAAAGATAAATTTGGAAAATTAAGTTAATATTAGAGATAGTTTCTGAAACTCTACTGCCACAAAACTGTTGTATGTGCCTACATCTGAAGATGAAGAAAGATATTGGCAGCAAACATAAATATTAAGGGCTTTTTTGAAAAAGTAGTCAAGAATTGTCTCACATAGTGCTCCTAGGAGAGCCGAGTGGAATCAGAAGCAAAGAGCAGAAATATTCAGAGGACAGCCACTCAAGAAGACAAAACACAAAGTTTAAAAAAAGCAACCTGCCACCCAGAACATGCTATGAAAAGCAGCAAAACAAAACAGAAAACCAAACCAGAAAAAACCCCAACCCCAACAAACCATAACTGCTACCCATCACCCCACTGACTGCAGCCAGACAAGAAACAGATACCCAACACTTCCTAGCAGCAGCCGCAAGGAGCAGCTTTGGAGTTGTCACACTTTCAAAGCAAACTTAAGTAACAGTTTTCCAAAAGCAGTTCCCTGACTTCCTTTGTATGCTTTTTTTGGAAAGAAATCTTGGGTGCAAAGAGCCACACTGGGAAAGTAGATGGGATAAAGCACAACTCATGCTATAAACACACCAAATTATTATTCTGTGAAGATGCAGGAAAGAGGGATTCATTACTACTTTTCACCATTACAACGATCACATAAGGAATTCCTCATTTCTTTCACTCAAACTAAAAAAGGATGCATCAGGTAAATCCTGTAAATAAGGGTAAATTATACAAGACATATACCTTCCACCTTCTTTTGCTTGTGTTCTATCACTTTGCTGTGGAAAGTATTTTTACAAGGGAGTGCTAAAAGTTGGCCCGGAAAACAGGAAAGTTGCAATGATCTCAATCCCCGTCTTCACCTACAATTGGGCAAATCAATAAGGCACCTGTAATTCCTTCCATCCCATTTCCCAAGATGCATTATTTCCCCCACTCCCGCTGCTCTGTGAAGACTGTAACATTATCAAGTTCTTCATATATAGCAAGCAAAAAATATAATCATTCAAATACTTGCTACAAATGTCCCTTTAAAAAAAACAACTGACTACAACTTCTACTTTTTTTAATTTTCACTCAGAAGAGAGTAAAATTGTACTCCAGTCTCCAAAACTCCAAAGCTGTTGTAAGTATGCTAAGTACTTAACTTGCAATGTTAAGCATACTGAAAATTGTTACTACACACTAACAATAGGCCTGAAGTATTCCAAAGCCCCACAACCTGACCTTTACGCCGATTTAAGCACAAACTCTGCATCCTCTGGATTAAGTTTCAAGAAATACTGAATTACCAAATATCCCATCACATCGTCCTTCAACTAGTCAATTATATGTAAGATTAAGCACTCTGTATCAATCAATAAATGTCAACTAGAGATTTACCACTTCTAATAGCTGGATTTAGTCACATTTGAAACGAGCAGTTCCCAAACCAAAAGTATCACAATTACATCTACTGGAGCGAGAGTTCTCTGTATCACCAAGTTTGCTCAGAAATATTACATCAGTTAATACTTGGTGTAACCAAAACCAAAAAAATGCACACTCACTGTTAAGCCACTGTCTTCCCCCCCTTCAACCTCATTGGCAATATAAGGGCATTGCTGCAACATTTTATCAACATAACAGCTGCTGTGTACAGCTGACCAGTGACAGAAATGCAGCACAACTTGTTATTTTTTAAAAAATTATTTCCTTACTTTTCAATTTAAAAAATCTTGCTCTCCTTTAGCGAAGCAACACCCCTTATGAGTAAATACCATAGAATTTTGGGTAGACTTTGTACCAAGACGAAATACTCATTACATGCCACTGCACCGCATACTAGGTAACATGACTGATACCATGACTATCATGCTTGTTTTTTTGAAAAAACACACATTAGAAGTTTATGCAAACTCATTACATGGTCTTTCTTGACAGACAGCTGTGATTTGAGCATCAAATTACATCTCACAGTATTACTGTAACTGCAGAGATGCATTGTATTTATGTCCATTTTCACGTAGCTGGGGAAGATGGAGTGACCATTTCACACCCTCACCTACCCAACGTGGGCATGATCTTTCTACCATCACCGCTTGTGTGAATGGTTCCTATTAACCGACACAAGTTTTGATTTAAGGGGCACAATGTATACAGGCGTGGAAGTGTATGTGCCTTTTTTTTTTTTTTTAATTAAGCACAAAAAGGGAATCTTTTCACGATGCTATGAACTACATGTAATCCTTTAACCCAGACAGACAGCCCAGTAGTATCTTTATGTATACAAGCCAGAATGACCGTTAACATTTCCCTTGGGTAACTTAAGCTCTTTTCCCAATAGCTATATGAAGTCTGCACTTACATTAAAAAAAAAAAGAGTGGCAAGGAAAAATGTTAATTATCAAAAATCAGCTTAGAGTGCTCAAGAAGATAAATGAACACATTTTTAGAAAAGACAAACTTGTTTTGGTTTATTTCATCAGGGATTTCTTTACATTCTGAAGTAGAGTGGACACTTTTCATCTCAAGGAATTGGGCTTCAGAGGCTATGCCAACTTAAAGTGAGTGCAACATTGTTCTGATATAACCTAATTTTATTAGACAATTTTCCTCCCAAACTCTGAATACATAATACAGTATAGTCACAATCCAGGGCAGAGGAAAATAATTCAATTTGGCTTAAAACAACTGCATCATTATAGTGCATTTGGTATTAAAATAATAAAACAAGTATCTTAAGGCAGTCCTCTGATAGCTACATGACTTGAACTTCATTGACAAAAAGTTGCTTGAAAATGTAAAAACATCTGAAAGTGAGTTACCAACTAGCCAAACAAACACAGCCAATCAGCAAGTGCTCAAAGACCTTTAATTCAAACCAACTTCAGGTGAAACTGCACTGCAAGTTTCCATGTTTCTTCCAGTTTGAAGTTCTCAGATCTTTTGCAAGCTGGTAAGAAGTCTCAAAGTGTTTGAAATTAATAACTGTGTACTCGTACCCGTGTGTTTTATTATTACAGAGAACTTTATTCCCTTTTCAGTTCTGTTTTCTCCAGAAGTGACTTCAAAAGGTTTGAATCAAAAAAACCCCCTATACATGCTAGTAAGTTCTGCTAATATCTGCAAGTGTAAGCACAAACTATTCCACAAGAAATTCCACTGACAACCCCTGAATTCAGTGCCCATGTTGAAATTCAGCCTACACTATTATTTTAAAGTGGAAGGCATTGCCACTATTGTTTAACGTCCTGTTTATTCAGTTGCTGATGGTCCTATTTCAATCAATTGTTGCTGTACTAAAGAACCCACACAAGGATGCTCTAAGTGATCAGTACCTTTTCCTCCTACTGGCCAGGTCACCTGTACAGATTTCAAGACAGTAGTATTATCTTTTAACGTTCACTCAATAACTTTCATACACATTTTCCTAGGCATATTCCTTCTAGTGCTACTTGGTATAAACTTGATGCTGGACTTTATGAAACTAAAAAAAAGAAAAAGGTCAAAGTGGTACAGCTTTACTCTGATTTTGTTACAATGATACTTGTCAAGGATTAATTTTTTTTAATATAAAAAATACCATACAGGTTAGAGAAAACAAAAGAATAAAATGTATCTATAAAAACAAAGTTTCTTGGTTGACATTAACAAGAACTTTTTTTTCCTCTGAAAGACTCCAGTTTCTTGGGTAGATTTCTTATGAAAAAAAAAAAAAAAATCTAATTTGAATGAATGCTAGATGTCAGAAGAAACAATTCTAAGACACTATTTTGAAGAGTAATTTCAATTCTCGCTGTAATTCTTGTATAACTGCACCACATTCCCCTGCAGTTACATTAGACAGGTCTGCACCATCAGCTTTGAATATAAGTCAGTGTAATAGGATTGTCACACTGCACTGCTCCTCCACACACTCTGCTTGAACTCCTCTCCAATAAGAGAACTGCTGCATTTTCTCTGCATCTAAGTGACCCAGTAAAAGCTTCTCCAGATCTATTTTGCATTGTCTAATCAGCCCATTTATTCTGCCCTCAAATCACCTGCCCTTCACAAGACAGGCAGCAAAGAATTCTATGCAGAAGAATCACATTAAGTTACAAAAACTCTGAAGCACTTCACTCTTAGCTATGAAGAATCTTCTCTTGAGCTATTTGTTTAGTAATTTGAATGAAAAATTATTTTGCAACTTGTATAAAAAAAATAACATATTGCACAAACTTCTCAGTAAAAGGCAGAATGCTATGGTGGAATTCCAGAGATGCTTATCATCCTCTTAAAGAGTGTTCGTCCCATGTGTTAATTCATTGATCTATACAACATGAAATGGCTTCTTACTCTAAAATCTGGTGCACATTCATTCCCCATATGCGTCTGAAAGCTAAGTTCCATGACACAATCTTCATAATTAAATTATGTGCGGGGGGGGGGGGGGGGGGGCGGGGGCGGCGGGAGGGGGCAGGAATCAGGGTATCACTGCGATTGAGATTTTGCTTAAAGGGCCAGAGTTGTACAACACTGCTGGAAGGAAACCTACTTTGATATACCATGCTTGTTTCTCATTACCACTGTGACTTGTCAGTTTATAGCCCACACGATCCCAACCGAAGTACTTCCGACAGACTAAAGGTTACGTATAAGCCGTAAGAAATTTTTCTAGATTTCAGGTAAATTACATGGCTCGAGATGATGCTCACCTCTGCAACCTGACGGAACACAAACTTTGCCAGAGAAACAGCTACACCCCGGAGCAGCTGGGAGCCCCGACACTCCCATACCCTAACTGCTAACTTTTCCGCCGGCCCCGAGAACCCGGCTGCAGCGGCACGGCCCCGTTACAGGGCACACTGGCCAGCCCCGCAGCGGGCCTGGCTTACACCGTGCGTTTCAGAACCGCCCCGCTTCACGCCGAGCAGGAAGGGAAGGCAGGGGAGGGCGGGGACCGCACGGTGCCCCCTGCCCCAGGACAGCGGCAGGCAGCCTTCCCCGGGCCGACCGCCAGCTGGGGTGGGCAGCATGCGTGGCGACCGCGCTCGGGAGGCAAGCGGCAGCGAAGCGGCGAGAAGCAGCGCGCAGGTCCGCCCAGAAGGGCCCGCCGCGCCGCCCTGACACGCCGGGGCAGGCGGCGGGAGGGGACCGACGCCTGCCGGAGCCCCCCAGGGTGACCCCGGCCACCCCCGAGCGACGGCATCCTTCTGTCCCGGCCCCAGCCGGCCGCGGCGGCGCCGCGCGGGGCATTACCTGGCTCCCCGCGGCCCCGCGCCGGCCCGGCCCTGGGCGGCTCTCCCCGCGCCCTAGGCCCCGCCGCGGCGGCACCGGGCTGCCCAGCTCCTCCGCGCCTGGCAATGGCGGCGGCCCCGCTCCCCCCTCCCAGCTCCGCGCTCACTGGCTGCGCCTCTTCATGTGACCGAACAAAACCCTCCTCGGCACAGCCCTTTGTGTCCTGCCCGGCCGGGGCACCGAGGAGGCCGCTCGCCGGCTCGGGGAAGGGGTGAGGGGCGACGGCGGGGACGCATGGAGGCGACAAGGAGGGCCGGGGAGGGGAGGGCCGGGGAGGGGAGCGCCTCGCCCGCCCGCCCTCTCTCTCTCCGCCGCGCCGCCGCCGCCTCGGCCCGGCCACTTACCGCAGCGCGGGCGGCTGCGGCCGAGTCGCGGTGCCGCACCAGGTCGGAGGCGGCCGCCATGTTCCCCGATGCGGCAGGATGGAGGCAGAGCCGCCCTCCCCGCCAACCGCCGCTAGGGCGGCCGGCTCGCCGCGCCCGCCTCAGCCCGCGCCGCCCCCACCCCACGCGGCGCCGCGCGGAGCGGCGCGCGCGCGCCCCCTCCCCTCCCCTCCCGGCTGCCGGCGGGGAGGCGGGGGAGAGCGCGCGGGGGGAGGGGGGGGGGGGGGGGGGGCGGAAAAAAAGGCATAACGGGAAACTCACGGGCTCGCCGGGGTGTGCGTCACGCCGGGGTTACGTCCTGCGCGCGGCGTCGTGACGTCATCGCGCAAGCTTCCCGACCCCCCGGCCACTCCGCGCGCGGCTACACGCGCGCACACACACGCACGCACACAGCCCCCGGCGCACACGCGTCCCGGGGGCGGAACGCGCATGCGCGCGGCCTTCCCGCGCCGCAGCTCCCCACCCCCTCCCGCGGCGCCCGTTCGGCCGGGGGCAGGTGTGTGACAGTCACGGCCGCGCGCGGCAGCCACCGGGCGCCGCGGCCCGCTGCCGGTAGCGCGCTGCGGGTGGGAAGGCGATGCCCCGCCGGCGGACGGGTGGACGGGCCGCTGCCTGACAGACCTGCCCAGACCGTGGGCCGCCCGCGCAGCGGGTGCCCGCCCGGCGCGGACTCCTCTCCTCTCCTCTCCCCTCACCTGCGCCGAGGCGCGCAGCGCGCTGGGCGCGGGAGGTCGCACCGCGCCAGCTGCCCGGCGGCGCCTTTCCCACAGAAAGTGGAAAAGTAGGTCAAGTGCTGCGGAGCCGTACCGAGGCGCCGTGCCAGCGGGCAAAGCCGGCCTCCGCGACCAGCCGCGGCAGGCGAACGGCGTGAGGGTACCGGAAACCTGAGCGGGGGGCGGCCCGGGGCTGCCCGGGGCTGCCGGTCTGCTCGGGGGGCCGGGGGCTGCCAGGCGACGCCGAGAAAGCGGCCGGTGCCATTTTTTGTTCAGATTAATGCTGCTGATGGCAAACCCTGATTCAGAAGGGCAGGGATTCCGGGGAGAATAGTAAATGCGTAAAGTAGAGACTGCTCTGATAAATTAGATTTTTTTCCCTCAGATTTGCTGGGCCCGGAGGATTTCACACTAGAGTGAGAAGTTGATTAAGGCAGCCTTAGAGGTGTGAGCAGTCGTCACTGAGAGCTCAGGAAGACAACTGAGATTTCTGGAGAGAGGAAAAGGAAAAACACAGCACATACAATTCAAAAGGGGGGGAATAGGTAGAGCCAAGAACTGTCAATCATTCCAGCCTCTATTCCCAGAAATGTATTGAAGCAAATAATCGCACGTCTTTTAAGTACATGGTAGTTAATGAAGTGATAAGTTAGAGCCAACACGGATGTGTCAAGAAAATCATATCAAGCCAAACCCATCCCATGCTGTGACTGTAACGGGCCTTGGATGGGAGTAGCAGTAGATCTGTTACAGCTCGACTTAAGTAAGGCTCTTGATGCCATCTCAGAGAACTCTACAATTGTGCAAGCAAAATACTCACCGTAATGAAATGACTCTGCAGTGGTGCAAAACTACATCAGCAATGCTCCACCTGTGACAAACAGCACGATATAGCAAATACGCTTCCTTGGAGGGGGTATGTCCTGAGTTTGGTAAAAAGTCTAATTATGTGAACGACAAGTACAGTGTATGTTGGTTGGATTTGCCAACAATCCCAAACTGGCAGAGCTGGAAGCATGTGGCAGGACAAGAAAATAATTAAAAACGTTCTTGACAAATTGGTTGGAGAAATAGGATGCAATGGAATAAATACAAGTGCTAACTTCAGCATTTAAACAGGAAAATAACAATTGCACAATTTCAGGACTGGAAACAGACAAATAAACATTGGGTCTTCAGAAAAGGGGTTGGGGATCAGAGCAGATCACAGACAATTTCAGACAATGCACTGACAATTTCACACCATTGTGAAAAAAGTACAGAGAAACGTGTAGACAGAACCATCATACCTAAGACATACAAAGAAATTATCATATTTAATACCGGTAAAGCTTTATCTGTAGTACTGTTCAGATTTGGGCTCTGAATTTAAAAAAAAAAAATTTCAAAAAAGTCCAATAGGAGAGAGTACAAGGGGGGGGGGGGGGGGGAGCAACATTTTTAATAGACATGACCCTAACTGAAAATAGGAATGCTCGAGATTTTTTAGTCTAGAGAAGAAAAGACCATGGGGACAAAAATACATTTTTCACAAAATCCATTGCAGACAGGGCAAAATTTAACAATTTCAAACTGCACTGAAAGAATTTTAGGTTGGACATCAGTAAACATTTTACTATGGTATGGGTGAAAAAACCTGGCATCTATTCTCTAGAGGATTCTGGAAACATCATTAATATTTTCTTAAGACTAAGTTAAATATCCATAAGAAAAGATTAGAAGCATTTGACTCTGCTGTGAAGTAATGGAGCAGTCATTGTTTTCAGCATAATTTTCTATAACTTCAGTTACTATCCAGGTTTCTGTTCTGAACCTGTATTTTCTGATAGAAATGAATCCCTGAGACATTTAAACATTTAATGTGTTGGTGTGATCTTATGCACAGGTGTAGATATCCCCTTTGGGAGTCTTTGTCAGGTTACATTCTGTAGAGCTGTGCAGCAACATATGTCACATGCTCAGCTAATGTGCTGATTTATAAACTTTATGTTATAATCACTATACATTCTATATTTAAACATAATATGTTTGTTAGTGCTCATGCAACTAGTGTAAATCAAGGTTTTTGCTTTTACTTGTTTTTTTTCATGGTACCAGACATTAATTTTTCACAGAATACATTAAATTTTGGGGTTTCTCTGGAGCTTGCTGGTTAGCAGAAGGCAGTGTGAATGGTTTATGTTATGGGATTTAGACCCACCAAACTCATCTCATTAGAGATGACTAAAAGGCCATTAAATAGGCCAATTTTTAATCTCCACTCAGTTAGACTGAATTCAAACTGATAGCCCACAGGCAAAAGGCTATGAATTTCATTAATAGTACCCTAAAGCACTCAGTCCCCTAATGAGTGATAATGTTATTCTTCTGAGAATTAAGCTTGTTTTCTGAAAAGACACATTTATAAAATCAAGTTCTGACATTCTGGAGCATGTATGGACAGTTTTCCACTGCTCTGAAACACAAGAAAAAAATAATCCACAGATTTCTTCCAAGATTTTTGCTCATATGTGCTCTATACTAACCAAAATACAAACAATAAAAACACAAAAAGGCAAATATTAGTACTATCCCTATGCTTCATATGCTATCATATATTTTTATAGTACCAAATAATTTTAAGGTCATCACACCTACTTACACATATTTTGTCCCCTAGCACATCACTTTTAAGTAACCGCAATTCCTCCTTCAATTCATAGTTTAAGGAAAACACCAAATTTTATACAAGCATTAACTTATAGAAGAAGATGCAGTGTTTTATTATATTTCACATCTATTTGTGAAAAAATAAAATGGTTAGCATAAGGAAATCTCAACTTTAGTTCTAATGCTGCCACATCTCACAATTTTATTATGGTATCTAGCACTATGGTATAAAGGTATCTAGCACTTTGTTTAATCCCTTGACTTACTACTTGGGCTAAAAGGCCCAATTTCATGGGCAGGAGTAGACTCTAAAAAATGCTTATGGTTCACACAATCTGTGGATCCAAAGAAAAATTGACATTTGGCGTGAATTCATGGAGCACATAACTGCAACATTTCATCAAAATGGCAATGTGGGAAAAGATTACGTCCAGTAGTGTCAGAACTCGTTTTGATTTATAATTCTACTAGCTTTGCAGTTATAATATGTGAAAAGTAGTATGATCTTAAAGGTTGGATGTTGGATTAAGAAGACTTGAGAAATATACACAAAATGATGCAAAATTGGGATTGCGTGTGTGCACAAAATAGAAATTTTAGGACCAGCCCCCAAATGAGGCACTCCAAGGTCAGTGAAAGAACGTGTGCAGACAGTAAAGGACTATACAATACAATTCTTGAAAATTAAGCCAGATACTGCACAGCTGGCTTTTTGTTTCCAGGAATTCTGGCTGTGTCCTGTATTATTTCTCCACCAATGCAGACAAGGCCTAAAAATGGTTAAAAGAGCATTTGAAAAAACTCTTGAGAGCAGGTTACTACCTAATTCCTCCTGGTCTTCAACATGGTTATAGAAAGCTTAAACCAAGACAGGCTCTTTCATGTTACCAGCAAAGTATGATTAACTGAAACCAATTTAGAAACTGTTTCTTCGTATAAACATTTTAGTAGCTGAAGCTGCAGAGGGAGAGTTGGAGCAGGTCTAAGCTGAAGCATTTTGAATGAAAGAAGACTGCAAATGCCTCCTTGTAACACACACAGCAAAATCCCAAATGCCTGGAGGGAAAAACTTTTTAATGATAATTTCTTACATTTATATAGCACCTTTTATTCCCTAGGACCCCAAGCACTTCATTAACTCTATGCAAAAAGCTTCACCATGGAAATATAGCCACTATATACATCATTCTTTGAAAATTTCATTTTCAGTTGACACATTTCTTTCAATAACAAAATATTCTGCTTATCCTGTATATAGCCACCAAAACAACAACAGATAAAAGATTAAATTATATAGTTTTGAGTTGTAGAACAATTTAAGCCTGTATGATTTTCAAAATAGTAATGCACTCATGTAATAGATACATTGCATTTATCTCATCCATTTCCCCTCTCCATTTACTACTTTGATCTCATCTTTATACTGTAGCCTTTGGTAGAAAATTTTGTCTTTCATAACATTTTCAAAATTGAAATGATCCTTGATGTCTGAATTACAGACAAAAGTGGGGTTTATAGGAAAAAGTAGCATCTTTCATTAAATCCACTACTATAAACTGAAAAAGTAGAGAAGTTTTTGAGTACCCAAGACATAATGCTTTTTTTCCAGCAAAGATGGTCGTTTTAATAAAATATCCTACCTTTACCTATAAAGTTTGTCTTGTCTTTGACCTCAGGCCCTTATAACTACAAAAACAAGGCCCCAGAAACATGATGTGAAAGATATTTGTGTGTTATTGCTCAATTTGCCACAGAGTTTTGCTTTTCATCCTACGGAGAAGTTTCTGGTTTCTTGGCCTTCCTTACAAAGATACAGTACTCATTTCACCAATATCAACAAATTTAGGAACTCAATGTACTGGTTGTTTCAACAAACAGTAATTAACATGATTTCCATTGGAGTTTTAGAAGAACTAATAAAAATGAATTGGAGCAATTTGATTTATTTCAGCATTGTAAAAATTGAAAGAGGAAAAATGACTTCTTAACTTTTTGTTGTTTGAGCTGTTGATTCATGTTTTGTTGGCTTGCTTGTTTCACAGGCTCTTTTGAAATACAGTTGTCAACGTTAATTAAAGAGGATTGTCTGGTCTCATCTATTTTTCAGACAGAAAAAAAAATTTAATATAAATTTAGTCTCTGCTATAAATCAAGATATTCTAGCCATATTTGTCATTATCCATTAAACTTTTAGAATTGCCAGTAAAACAAGATAAAGGCAGTAAGAATGTATAGCTAAAATTAAAGCCAGTAGCCATTAAAACCTATGGCTCTCTTAACAGTGAAATAAAATATTTTGCAATGGAAGGACATTTAGAAACTCTACCTAGGGGAACAGTACTGCCTGCCACTGTGAAATGACTTTAGAACAGTTGTACTGTTACAAGAGTTTTAAATCTCCCAGCTAGGAAAAGATTTCTCACATTACATAATAAAGACAACTGGCACGCTGTTTCCCATTGCTAGGCTTCTGTCCATAGGCACCAGTACGAAATACTGGGTCTGTTGCGTCGACCTGCCCCCTTGGCTAGGCCTGTGCTAGCAATTACAAAACAGCTTTTGTCAGGAGAGCAGCTCCATACCCAGCCTCCCACAGTTGTCTCCTGTTTTCAGTCTCACCACTAAGGAGTGTTATTGTCATCTGCCATTGATCAGAGGAGCAGGTGCTGGGGCAGCACTGTCTTCTGCTCCTCAGGTACCACCATAATAAGCATTATCAATCAACAAATCCTTGATTTATTATCAGTAGAAATTAATTAACCTTGGTCTTGATGCTTATTTTCTTTTTCTTGTTATTCTAATTCATCCCACATTAAAAAATGGTAGTTAAGCCTACATCTTTGTCCCCTTCAGAAGGCTCTGACATCTGTCTTCTCATGCCCGAGTTACTGAGCTCAAGTCTTGCAGAATTCGAAGATCACAAGAAAGCAGATTAGTGCAGGAAAATACCACCATATATTATAGCACTGACCCTCTTAAAAACAATGTACTGCCTTGGAGGGTTGCCATTTGCATCACGCACAGGAAGTATTAATATATGAAAATATGCTATCAGCAACAAAACCATAACAGATTTCTTCCTGAGTCTGTTGATGAATTATAATTCAGTGGGAGAGGAAGAAAGCTGTGGCAATAAACTGGCCTTCAGCAGATGATAGAAAGGACCTAGCTATAATAGGTATAAATTTTCATAGCTCTGCTTAACTGCAGTCCAATGATTTGGTTCACATTACAGTGCCAAAATGACACACAGAGAGAAGACAGAGACAGTAATTTCAACTTCTCTGTTTCAGGTGTCACACTTGCAAGCTTAATGTATCCCTGTAGAGCACAGGGCATAAAAAGGGTCCAGCTGCTACCTCTACTGACCACATGCCTGACCTTCGCCATGACTGTCCTACACCGGCAAAGTTACTAAGGAGAACGAAATTGCACTAGACCCTGCTAAGTGCCATGTTCAGGTCTCCCAGTCGTGTCACACCCCACTTCTCCCTACACCCACTAGTGTTAGGGTCACACCCATGTCTACAGCATGTATTAGACCTGAGGAATGTTAATGTGGGGAATTAGTAACAGTAATTCTTTCAGGCACACTCCATCTCCAAATCTGTGACTTCTACATGTCACAGTGAGGGACACAGGTAGCACAACATAAGGAAAGTCACCTCCCTCAACTGAACACCATTTCAGCACCCTCACAGAAAAGAAAGGAAAAGGTTTTGCCAGCCAACGCCCACCATTTCTGTACTTCAGAGCCATCTGGCTAGATGGAAGTCAGGACAAGGGTCCAAGTGAAGACATCTTCCACAAAAACCTTTGCCTTTAGAAGCAGGTGCCATTTTTAACAGCACTTGAAAAATGAACAGCATCTCTTCAGTTGTCAACATCGTTGCCAGTGTATTAGTGTAAATACATACCAGGCAGGATTTCAAACCACCTTCTTTTCCCCACAACTTCCTACTGTTCTGCCTGGTCGGCAATTGCTACGTCAGATTTCTTTCATTAAGTTGGATGGACATACACCCTCTTGTCCTTATGCATGAAAGAAACAATTAAGTAAATCTTTATTATTGTTTGTTTGTAAAGCACCAGAGGTTTGTGTATGGGAAGACATAATAATCATATTTAAGGGAGAAGTAAAGAAAGCTAAAAACCACTTTATTACTATTAATGTAGAAGTACTGAGGAGCTTATTTTGTGTTTAATTAAGATCACAGCAGCAGAAAGTCTGATATGCCATACCTTCTGTTTGTTTCTTAATTGTAAGGAGTTTGGTTTTGATCAAGACAATTAATTATGAATATGGCTCAGTTTTCCAACATCAGAGATAAAGCTTAAAAAAACTACAAAAGCTTTTTTAGAGTATATTGTACTGTATAGATAAGTATATATCTTCAGGGCATGAAAACTGACATCTTTGTAATTGAATCCTGGAAAGGGGGACACACACACAACCATATAAAACTGTGACAGTTTTACACAGTCTTAGAGTTAATATGCAATTTTGAAAAATTATCGGATCCTGTGGTTGCACAGAGTCAGTATATGGCATGGTAATCTGACAAAAATGAAAAGACCAAGTTACAACCTAGGGTCATTACAATGCGAGTTTTGTTACGCAGTAAGTTTCTTCTTTCCAACCTCCCTGCCGGACCCTGTCTATGCCAACAGGGGAGAAGCATCTAGCTCCTCAGCTTGGCCACATCCATTAGCACTCTATCTGCCAAAAAGTATCTTCAGTTCAATGATCAAAGCTGTATTAAAATTTTTGCTTCTCTCTTGTTCAGCCAGCATTTCCAGATCACATCCCACCTAAACTCTCATATGAATTATTTTGAACAGCAGTTCCGTTGCCATTATCCCATACAGGAAATAGTGTCTTAGGTTTGGGATCTGCAGGCAGATCTTGTATTATAATACTACTGTTTTTAGTGTGAAGCTCATAGGAACATATAATGTCTTATTGTAAGCCGAGTGAAATAGCAGCAAAAACTTTCAGCCAGCCAGGCTCAAAGACAAAAAATTCTAGCACTAATTTTCCTAGTATTTAAAATAACTGTAAAATAGTTTTTTCAGTATCCTGAAATGCAAGCTGGGTAGAAGTTTCTCAGACAAAAGAAAGAATGAAGAAACTTAGAACAGTCATGTTCACTTTTAAAATTTGTCCCAGTTTCACAGCCCTTGGCTCTGGTTTCCAACAATGTGTTCATAGGTCATTGTGTGGAAATGGACTCAGGCAAGGCTTTGAAAGTGTATTTTTAGTTAGGCCATGCAGATAATTCATAGAGTAAAAATAAGGTATCAGTAAAAGCAGGAATAGTCAGCAGAGTAGTTTCACTTTGGGAATTTCAGCAAAAGAAGCTATGTCTGAACACTCTCAGGAAGCACTCAAATCTATCTACTAGTGTATCAGATGTGTCTCTCTAATTCCATCCCGAGCTTATTAAAATTCTTTTTTAAGAAGTTATGTGTAAATTGTCATTCCAGTATACTTCTGGCTTTGAGTTACCATGTTTATATTCTGCTTTAAAACAGCTGAACAGTTTTTACTCACTCTGCGTAAGAGAATCCTGATTTTGAATCTTAACAGGAGCCAGATAAAGGTGGTTTAATATTTCACTTAGATGTCTTAATCAGCAAGTCATTTAACCCAATCTATGCAAGACTGAGAGTATTTTTTAAAGTATCCCATTTATGAATAAGCAATAACCACTTTTTTGTCACATTTTATCAATTATGCTTTCTTGGCAAAAAAAAAAAAGAGGAGCATGTCATCACATTTGTGATTGCACAGCTTTTCACAATGACTGTTAAAATGGCACGTGCTGGGGAAACCAGTGCTTATTAGGATTAATTTAAGACAATGGGTATTCACTAAGCATGAATTGTATATGATCACTTCCATCATTGATGCATTATAGTTTATCTCATCCTTTAAAAAAAGATTATTATATATTTTGAGTACTTTCTTTTCTTGACAGAGCTGACAGAACTTAAATCCCAGGCCAAGGAAGGACAGCAGTAGCTCAAGGCATGCAGCACGCCTGTGCTGCAGCAGGACAGGGCAGCAGGCATTTCAGGCCAGCAAGGGCTATGAGGAACAGTGACAGCCCGTCCTTTCAGGAGTTTCAAGTAGTAGGCTGTGGAAAATTAATGATGCCTGACTGTCAAAGCTTGTGTTGATCAAACAGCTCTCCAGCACACTGAGAGTAGAGAGGCTGAAAAGACCATCTGAGAGGACATACTGCTTTTGCTGTGCAGGACCCACCAACAGGAGATCACAGTGCTTCATAGTTGTTCAGGGAGCTGATACCTGGTGTTAGGAAGAAGGCAGGGCTGGAAATGATAGTGAACATTCAGGACACAAAGCCATCATTTCTAACCCCAGGCATATGTTAACCTTGGCCCTTTAACATTCCTCCTGCTGAAAAGGGTCACTGTAAAGTACAGCTTGGGGGGGAACAGCTAGTGGAAGAGCCCTTGAATGCAGAGATGCTGGGAATCCAGATAGCTGCACAGGGGCTGCCCCTACATGCTGCATGGCACAGCAAACAAGGCACATCTATCCCACAACATCAGCAGGATACCATGTGAGGCCTTTCTAGCACTCACGTGACATCAGGACATTCATACCACATACAACCTGCAACCTGCACACCCCTACCTTTATATAAAAAGCCTCACCGATCACCACCCTTCTGATGCTGCTGCAGCAAACCTGTTGATCCCTTTCCTGGGACAGCTAGCACCTCTGCGGTCTCTCAGTCCATTCTGAGATGGTCCACTGAGGCCTTCACTTCAGAAACAGACTCTGTAGTGCTCTCCTTTGGCTTTACAGACAGTATGGAGAAACCGGTCACTCTTCCTTCTGGGAAGGAAGGTGGCTGATCCTTCTCTGGGTTAACAGAAGCAAGAAAGGCTTGGCTTGTAACTGTGGCCTCCCAAGGATCCTTCCAAGGAGGAAGACTGTGAGAAGGCCAAAGTGTTTGCAGATGGCAACCCAGGGCCAGGTGGAGAGGACTGGGCTGGTGAGGCAATCAGGGCACTGTAAACCAGAGGGCCGCATAGCCAGATGGTGCTGAACAGGTCTGGGCAGGTATGGCATGCGTACAGGTGCAGAGCTGTAGTGTAAAGGCCAAGCCATATGGCTCTGTTGGACAGGTGGAGGGGTGCTTCAGGGAAAGGCACTGAGGAGTGGGGATGATCCAGACTGTATGTGTGTGTGGGGGGGAAACAGAGAAGGTTTCTGAGGGATTTCCCCACAACACGCTAGCTGGAGCACTCCCAGGGAGCCCCAGAGGATACACGATGTTCAGGCAATAGAGTCTTAACAGTAGCACAGGAGCACTTCTATTGGACAGAAGAACAAAGCTAGCTGTCCTCCCTACATTTGGCAGTTCTTTTATTTTGAGTGGGATGAGGATATTTTACTTGCAGGGAGGCTGACTGAACAAATCCTGTTTCCCAGTAGGCGCAGGAAAATTAAATGGCTTGGGGAATTCCCCAGTGCTTATTTGGAAATGCCATGTGAGTGCTTACCTGTGCACCTAAAAGGAAAAATAACCTAATACAGAATGTAGTATGTATCAATGTCAACTGCAATGCATCCTAACTATGGGATCCTTTCTCCCAAAGGTTATATGATTTTCAAAAATATGCCTTTGAGGCAGGGAGTGAAAAAATCTTAAGTCCTGTGTTTCATTTAATTTAGAAATTACAATTTTTTTTTTTTACACTGGGCTGAATTTTAAAAGAGACTATGGAAATAGAAACTGTCATGAAAGAGCTTGTAGAAGAGTCATAAATGTCTCCTTTTTATTTTATTTCAATGAAACTACCAGTGTAAGAGGGCTAGCTTGGTCTAGATTTGATCATTCTCTTCTAAAGCCTGGGAGTCTTGCAGGAGAGCCTGTGCTTTACATTCTGCTTTATTGGAATATTATTTCGATTTTTATTTTACTACTATCTAAAAGCACGCACTAGAAGTTCCTGCAGCTGTTTGGTCACATAGTAAGAGACAGACTCTAATTTCTCTTGCATGGCACTCAGCATGATGTATCAGAAAAAAGGCCCCAAACCTGCTCCTGCATTCTAATAAGTGTGCGTCACTTTGCAGGAGATCAGAATCCTGTCCAAATTCTGCAAAGTGTAATAGAACAATGGTTGCCAAATGACAAAATCTATCAGAAGAAACAGAGTAAAAAAAGCACATCTTTGTTTCTGATCTTCACAGCTTCAGTACTGGCAAAATAAATGTCAAGGTTTCCAAAATAAAGCCAGTTAACCACTGTAACTGCTATCAAATATAAACAAGGACATAAAAATAGAGATGTTGGAAGCCAGGATATGAACATTTGAAACAGTAGCTATGTATACAATTACAGTTTTGTTAACATCGTCTGCTCCTGGCGCTGTGCAGCTCCACTGGTTGTGGCTGTGCTAGGAACAGAGGCGTAGACCTCTGTGGCCTATAGCATCTAACCAGCAATGGGAAAACCCAGAAGCAGAACAGTTGTGCAGTCATGCTGTGGTGTGGAGGGAGGAGAAAAGGGACTGCAGAGAGGTGCAGCTTGGCAGCTTGTTCCCCATTAATGTCATGCAGGACGCACATTACACAAGGAAGCAGCAAGAATACCTTCACTGTCCTTCTTCTCAACAACTCTCCTCATCTTAGTAAAGGCAAGCAAGCTAAATTCATGACAGCAGCTAGTTGTTTTAAAGGCTCTGCCGCTGTGGCAGTAAGACAACATGCACTGGCATCCTAAACCAGGTAAAATCACTTGGAAAATAATATAAAAGTGAGAACTTAATGGACATTAGGCAGTGTGTTAAAAATATCATTTTTCTTGCATAGACACAGCTGTTGAATAAATGCACTACTCAGCATTGATCATCCATACGACATGGTAAATTAAGATGGCATATTCCTAAGTAAGAATTATGGTCCTGTCTGTACACAAAACCTGCATCCATTTAATTTAATCAGTAAAGAAATGGATGCGGCACAGCCAACGTGCAGACAAAATGCAGGGGGTAAAACGACATTATGTGCACCTATCTAAGACATAATTTTAGCAGTCTTGTTTTCTGCAGGTACAATGCTGGCATTTTTTGTCTAAGCACAACATAGAATGATCAAGATTCTGGATGTGAGGAACAGGACTGTGATCCACGACCTGCTGGTGTTCATGCTGATCTTTTGAGGAACTGCTGAAAGAAGCCAAATAGGATTGTTATCTGCAGAATTACACTGAACTGCTATCCAAGACATGGCCATTATTGGACTACTCCTGGTGCTTCAGTTATACCAAAGAAATATACTAAAATAATTAATTGATGTCATTAAACTACTGTGGTGTTGAACATATATTGCACTTGTACATAATGAATGTTGACAATTAATTATTTCAGGTTTTATGACAATACCTCTGTGATAAATATTTCTACAAATCCTGTAAGTCAGATATAGGAAGGAGAAGCCTGCACACTATAAACTGCCACAAAACTGAAGACTTGTCAAAACAAAATGAGCTATAAAAACAATAATATTCAGGCAATGTCACTCTCATTAAACACCTAATGATGCCACGGGCATATTAGTAGGGAATGCTCATGAGGAATTAGTAGAAAATAAATAAATAAAAACCCTGCCCCTAAAACCGCTTGCCAAGCTGTTCGTACATTCTGCCGCAGGCAGTTTCTTGAAAAAGATGGAGACGTGAATGGAGAGAGTCAGTGACTATTAGATGCCGATGATGGTAAGGACAAGCAAAAGAACTGGTGCTAAAGATTAAGGGCTGCATTTTGCTTTCAGTTATGTCTCGCCTGTCTCAACATTTCATAGTATTTAAATTAATCTGTTACATAAGGCATTTTTCCTGTCTACGTCGCTCAGCAGCCATATTCTCCTTTCTGGTATGGATTGTCTTGGGAAACTTGCCAAGCTGTGACAGAGCAGTGCATAAAAGGAAATCATGCTCATAAGCTGGGGGTGGGGAGAGCTGCAGGTGAACAGATTCAGTGCAGCAACATGTATACCGTCTCCTGTCTCAAAAACTCAGGGTTTAAATGAAATGGGAGCCACAATACTTCTTTAAAAAAGTGTATAGGGCCGCCAGAGACCCCAGACTATCCCACTCATTTGCTCCAGGGAGGGTGTGAGCACAATGCAATAGAATTGCTCAACACTGCACTGGCTGCTGCTTTAGCAGATTGGAAGAACAAACAACTATTTCCTCTTAAGATGCTAGAAAACCCCCATCCAGTTGTGGAGCCCATTCCTGCCAGATGCTGAACACCACCTTTACATTTACGAAGGATCTGGACCTTTTAATTAAAGACAGAGGGGAACAAGGGTGGACTCAGCCTCTTGTAGGAGTAAGCTATTACCTGCCTGCCAGGACCTGCCCAAAAGGTCTGGCATTTCCTATAGAACTCAGGGAAAGCACTCGCTAATATTATTTTATTTATTAATAGCCAAGCTCTTAGGTAGTTATTGGCTTTTCATCTCTAGACCTCAAAGTGCTTTACAAAGGAGATCATTATCAACAAAGGAACACAGACATCTACATTTGGGCTTTGGCATGTAAAGAGCATCTCAGTTCACCTGTAAAGTAGATTTGCCAGTTGAGCTTTACTCTGGCCACTTGCTCTGGAAACAATCTCCAAATCTTAAATGACTGGGGCACAGGGAGGGAGTTTCAGCTGAAGTTCAGTAACACAAACTTCTACAGGGGATTAGGCAATCCTGCACAATGCTGTGCCTGGCTGGAAGATGTGGAGGTCAAGGAGAGTCTCAGCTTGAAGTCTACCACGACGACACTGGAACAACCTCCAGACATCTCCAAATCAGACCAGGATTCATTACTACAAGGTACTTCTGTGGATTACAGCACTGAGGACTTTTAATTGCTCTGTTCCTGAGGACAAGATTTACTGTCCTTTCACCATCTTCAGTTGTTATAGTAAAAGACAGGTGAAGAAATGTGCTTGGGCTGATAAATTTTTTGGCAGTTTTGCACTGCACACACACTAGGATTTTTCATCTTAATGACCTGCAGCTGAAACAGATGTTTTGCTTTAGTGTTTTAAAGCACTTCACAAAACTTAACACTAATTTATTCTTTCACAGTGCGGGGGAAAAAAAATGTTTGATACCGTTACTCACATGTGTGAGAACAATGTGAAAAATGAAAACAGATGTTTCTCATTTAAGCATGAATAAGGAGGAGTGAATGAAAAAAGATGATGTAGTAGTAGTGATTAAGAGAAATATGATGGCTTGGTTAAGTTAAGACAATTTCTTATGGATCTCCAGTCAGTCCTGAAGATCTTTCTAACAACTTGGTCCCTGATTCAGCAAGCACGTGGAAGTGCTTAACTCCAGCTGTGGAGGCTGTCTCACATGCTTCGTTTATAATATTTTTAAAAGCTGTATAGCCAAATGAATGCTTTACAGTTCAGAGTTGAGGGGTCAATGGCATTGTTCCTGTAGACAGTAAAGCACTGACTGTTTTTACAAACTACAAACATCTAAATATGAATAGAAATAAAGTCAAACTGAAAATACATTGTTTGCTGAAACACTAAGAAGTGCTTTGATTTTACTGCAGCACAGACAGAGCATTGTGAGACCCAGAAGAAGCAACCAGGGACCTATTACATGCTCCCTGCTGAGAGCCCCAGCTTCCCCTGAGGGGTGAGACACCTGGCAGGAGGGACCTGCTCAGCTTTGGCAACCACCTCTTCACCTCTCCCTGTCCTGGCAGAAGGAAAACTCCAACTTCAGCTGCAGGGCCTTTCCCAGTAAAACTCTTTTGGAAATCTCCAATGAAGTGGCTTTCACCGAGGGAAAGACAACCTTTTACCAATCTACCACCAAGAACAAAATTACTTGCTAGGGGGTGAACTGAACCTGGGGAAGGGGGTACATGTAATGTGCCCTGATTTTTCTGTGTCTGGTGGGACTTAAGTGCAGTCCAAAGAACACATCTTTCATTGTTGTTACTACTTTTTGTCTTAAGTCTGCCTTGGAAGGTGAAGGATCCAAGCAGGCCAGTGCAGTATCATCAGGCTCAGACAAAATTGTTCCCCTTTGTCCTTCCCTGGCTCCCTCCCTGCCTCCCTCCAGAGTAAAGCCTAGGCCAGGAGACATGTCCCTTTGCCAGGGCTGCCCTCCCACCCCCGACAGCTTCCAAAGGCCTCCAAGGTGCCCTAGGGCTTGCCTCTGTGGAAGGCAGGACAGCCCTACCCATGAGAGAGGTGCAGAGATTTTTGCCACCACAGGAGAATCCTCCTGGGAATTCCATGTCACCGAGTGCCTGCTCAGACAGTTTTCACTCTGTAACCTCTGAGAAAATGATGCTTTCTCCAGCCTCACTAAATTATTTTTGGTCCACCCACACCAGCACATTCTGACCCTTCCACGACAACCTAGCCCCAACTGGCAGATGGGTACCTACTCCTGATGTTCCCAACAAGGAAGAAAGAGAAAAGAATGCTCAGATTCCCCATGGATTTCAGCACTGTTAAAATAAAAATTAAATCCCTTTGTTTCCAGACTGTAATAATCTACTAGGAACCACTGGGCAGAAATATAGAACAGTATAAAATTCCTTTTACAGAGGAATTCTTAGAAGAAAAAAAAAGATGACTAAGCTTCAACTCCTCTTCTTTAAGGACAATACTTCAGTTCTAGAAACTGTCACTTTCCACTCAGCATTTTTAATATGAAAACAATGCTTCTGAAATTGTCACCGATTTCAGCGTAGTTGCTGAGAAAGATTTGGCCCTGTATGCAGTCCACAGACTGTGCATGCAGAACTAATAATCTCGTTAACATTACTATATGCAAATGCTCCCAGGATGCAAAGAAAGATTTGTATTTCAGATTAATATTTTATGGGAATTTTGTGTGTACATGATAAATGAATAAATGGAGGGACACAAGGGGGCATGCAGAACATGTGCATCATGTGTGAGAACTGCATTAATTCTTAAATGTTTCCAATGGCCAAAAGATGGTTAAGGAACAAAAAGATTTATTATTGTAATTACATAGAAGGAGAGAGTAAGAGAAGAAAAATGAGAGATCAAGTGAGCTGTTTCATGTTACAGTTTCTCCAGCTGCAGAGCTGGCTTGAGAGGTTCCCCAGACCCTCCTGCTCCCATCCTTTCCATCCTATGCACCCTCCCCTGGCTGCAGATTACCATCCCTTTAATTCTGCCAATTCAACCATTTTTATGTTCAAGCTTTAAACCAGCTCTGAATTACAACATGGAATCACACCCTTAGTCTACGTGGTCTCTCATTCATTTTCAGCTGCTATATAATGAGGGGCAATACCATACAAAATCTCAGAATTAATACAGTGCTATGGATATGAAAAAAGAGGCACGTCAGGGAGACTAAGAACAGGTCTCAGAATCTGAGGGTTAAAAAGGAGTTATTTGGAGAGAACCATCACTGGTTCCCCATTGTTTCAGCTTCTGGGTCACCCCCTTCCCCACCTCTCCAGCTGTCCTTATTTAACCAAAGTTTTATTGCTACTCTGGAATGGCATGAAGCTCTCTCATGCTTTAACTATAAGAAATGTAATATTGTATTTGTCCAAAAACCTACATGAGTAAAAGAAGATCCCTGAGGGGATATTATTAACTGCCTGCTACTTATCATTGATGGTTATTCTCTGAGACAACTCTCCTGTTTAATCTTTATGCTCTCGACAATTACCCTTCTCTCTTTCTGATCAAGTGTTTAATTTTCTTGAAAGATTTTCTCAGACTTTAGTTATTATTGAAGGGGATTTTAATTTTACCCCAACTCTTTAATGGCTAAATCTTGCATATCCACTGTTTCAAATAGGGGTATTTCAGTTACTCTAAGTAAATAGTTCATGGATTTGGTCTTGATAGGTAGCTGGAAAATTTTAAATCAAAACAAAATTGAAATTGCAGTTTCTTTTCCACTTCAGAATAGAGTTTTTAGTCTCCCTGAGTGACCTGTCAGCATATTGGAATAAGAAAAGGATACTGCTAGACTGCTACAGAGCATACTCCCATGTCAGCAGAGTTTCATCAGCATGAATGGCAGCCCTATATGGGAAATCAGCTAGCTGATTATTTCATCTGCAGCTGATCAAAGATAAACAAGATAAAAAACACAAAGGGAAGTGGTGATGTAGAATGTATTCTTACTTTCCTAGTCTCCACAGGCAATATTATTGCTAAATTTCCTCTAATTGTTTACAGTAGAACTTTAAAGCATAACAGGAGAGAAAAATAAAGAAAAAAACAGTAGAGGTTCAGCAGAGAGCAAAGCCCAGAAACCCTTAAAAGCTGCTTGCTTTTCCTTCTCACAAGCATCCTCAATCCTTTCCCACTGTCACTGCACCTCCACAGCTCAGTGGGAGTCCAGATCATGGGTTAATATCTAATAATGTAATAGTTACATGTAGAGCAGCCTATAGAGCAGCCTACAGAGCACCATAGGACTGAGAGGTCTTTTGGGGAGGCTTTGTTTTGTTATACTGGGTACTCCTGTTTCCAATGACCTTGTTGTCCATGATAATTACAACAGTCTCCTGTTTCTGGAGCCAGTAAATTATTAGATTGAGCCCATGATTTTGCAACTCTAGTCTGTATTTCCAATATTGGCTTATTGTCTTTGCTTTGTCCAATCTGAACATGTGTGAGTGGAAGCACAGAGCCTTGGTCCCAGTGCAGCCAGCCTCCACTCCGGATTCCTAGGTTTAAAATGGGAGCTTAGCGGATCTTTCTTACAGCCTGAAGCAAGATGGTCATTCACTCATCTTCCTTGCCCCTTTTCTATAACCCATCCTTCTGACTACCTCCCAGCATGGACTTGCTCACAGGATGCAATCAGAGAGGTGCCAGGAGCTGTGTAGGACACATCTGCTCCATGACCAGGAATTCAGGTGAGGAAAAGACTTGAGTGAAAGTGAGAAGGGCCAAAGGCCTAATTAGCAGACACTAGAATATGCAGATCTAAATCTATACATCTGAGCCTTAAGTTTCCCCACCTACAAAAACAATGTTGAAATACTTCCCTATTTCTCAAGAAAGTTACTGGTGTTAATAAATTAATGCTTAATACCATATTGTCAGAAAAAAATATTTTCTCTAAATCAACATGTTTTCAAACATTTCAGCTGATGGCAGAAATTAATTTTAGAAACAGGTACAACACAGCCTATAAATGGTGGGTAATAACCTCAAGATGATCCCCTTAAGATTAATCTAATATTGCAAAATCTTTCAGGCTGAGTATTTATTTCCCCTGTTGCATTTCTGTTGAGGCAGTTAGACTCAGCAGCCCCATTTGCTTTCTCAGCATCTGATGCCAGAGGACACAACAGTATGGGTGGAAAGAACGCAGTGAGAGAGAGATGTAATCACCAAAGAAATGGAGCAACAGATTTATAAAGAGCATGATTCTCACAGCAGGTCAGCTGAAGTGGCAGCTGTGCATTTCTGGGCAAGTACCAAGTGTCCACTACCACCTTACAAGAGCCTTGTGGCTTTAGATTTTATCCCTGTTGGTGGAAATACGTAAGTATTTTCTAACAGTACCATTGCTTTTCAGAAAGTACTGGTTCAGCCCCAGCACAGGACAAACTTTCTCCAATACTTCACTTTTCTAATCTCCAAGGCTCAAACAAGAGATGTGTGGAGAATCTTTGTGTGCTGCCCTTCACACTTGCATTCAAATCTTCCCTGCTTAATGAGCCATGGGCTGTTGCTCTGAAACAGAGGACATTAACAGTTCAGAAAAAATAAACCCCTGCAGATTAATCACCTGGCTTCCTCACGGGCCCAACTCCAATCAGCAGACAGTGTGAAAGCAGAATATCTCTGTATACACTGCCTGACTGATAAGCATATTAGCCGGTTGCTGCGCCTGGCTTTGACAACTATATAGCATACGAGTCTTATTTTGCTGTTTATTTCAAATGAATACTAGACATCTCCAAATGTCACTATATTCACAGAAACTAACAACTGTGCAGCCATTACATGATTCTCTTAGCATTTCCCCCTTCTCTGTGCCAGTGAAATAGTATCTATTTCATGCTTCTTGATTTTTAAAGTGAATCTTTTACTGCTTTCTGAACAGCACTTAACTGATAGGTATCATATTTCTGAGTTCACCATACAGTAATCCTTGCAAAGACAAGCATCTCAATTCATCTTGAGAACTACACTTTGCTAGAAACTGGCCACTGACTAATGGTACTCCTGCTCCTTGGCAAATCACTAGTAGCTTAACTGTTATTTAGCCTGACCACTCCCATTTTAGTACAGGAGGGGTAGTATGAAAAGGAAACAGGATTAAGCGTTGGCCAAAAGGTTGACAAACCCATCAAAAGCTCTTTGCCAAACCTTGAACATAGCATAGGCAGGACACAGTGCTTAATTTTCTGGACACAGAGAGAGAGTAAACAGACAAACCACCAGTTGTGCTATCAGCATGATCTCCCCCATCCCACAGCAAAGCAAGCTCAGAAAAGACAAATGGGATATGACATTAAATAGTTAAACAAACCTGAACCGCTCCAATTTATGTAATGACAATACCCTCCTATCACTATAATCTGCTCTTCACCCTTGCCCACCCCAGTTCTCCATGGCTCAGGAGACTTTTTGAACAGAGTGATTCTAGCATAACATATCAGCTCTATCTTTCGATCATGAGTTATTCATCTCCTTTCTCTTGCTGGGTCAAATCTCAGTCTCACTGAACTCCTGATTTAGCCTATTAGCGGGGAACAGTGAACCCCCATCCTCATTTCTTTCCTTCATGTAGCTTGTTTCCCATGTTTCCATTTTTATAGCCCTTAGAGGCTACAGGACCATGCTGCTTTAATTGCCTTTACCTTATCTTTCCTACAGGTCAGGCAGGTCAGTGGCATACCTGGAGTAAACTGGGACTGTCACTTCAACCATCAGTCACGCTTCAGCTGGCAGGCAGAGCCCCGTTAGCAGGGAGACTGAAGTGCTGCAGAGCAAAGCAGAGGACAGTAGTGTCTTTGATGGCAACTGTGTGCTTCAGCTCCCGCCCGTTAACAGGTATCCATGGGCACCACTGTTCCCCTGGCTCTGTTTCTCTTTGATCATGTTGTGTTGCTATCGGAGCATTTCAGTAAACAGGGCCCAGGGGGTATATGCCTCTGTGACCAGGCACCACAGCCTAGATTCTCCACAGATTAAAAGTAAAAAAAAGCTGTGGTGTTTTCCTGAACTCGGATTTGGCCCTACATTTTCTGTGTTCCTCTGCCACCCAGCAGGGCCTCATCAGGCAAGATACTGAGCAGCATTTGATTCAGACCAGCATGAATGGAATACACACAGCACCAGATTCCCCAGAAATGGTTCCATACAAAGAACTATCTGGATGCTACAAAGTCATCCACATAAATACGTCACTTCAAACTGGACTTCTTCATAGACCTTCAGCCTCTGCTGGGGTTGCAAGCTCTAGATTTGGACACATTAATTCATCACTTCTTCAAAAAGACAAAACACTGCTGAGAGGGATGCAAACATGTTTGTTTTATGATGACGCATAAAGACTCTGCCTAGAGTCTCCCAAACAAGCCTTCCCTTTCCTTTAGTGTCATGTGAACAGTGCACACTACATGCTTTAAATGGGATTCAAGTCACTTTTTTCATTGCTACTAGAGCAGGTACTGCTGGAGATAAAAGCAACTGTCTCAGAAGAGTAGGTATGACATCTGGTACATAGCACCAAAAATAAATCTTTAACTTCCTCTCATACCTGCCAAACCTGCTCCAAGGAAATAAACCTGGGAAATATTACAAATACACACTTCTCTCTGATTTCAAAGGAAGAACTGACCTATTTTTTCTTTGCCTGTTTTAAACTTTTCCTATGATGAGATCAGTTTGCTAAAACAATGGGCTATGTTTGGAATAACCACAATCATAAAAGAAAATTGCATGCGTATGAAAAAGGCAAGTGGCCTGATGTTTGCATTGGAGGTAATTCACGCTAATACTGCTATTCATAGTGCAGCAGCACCTTAGGGACCCAGTCATGTTCAGCACACCTACTTGGTAAGCACTATACAAACACAAAATCTGATAGTCTCTCCCCTGTAGTGCACATATATTTGTGATTTATGGAAACTGGTTGTGTAACGCCATACAATTTGGGAGTGGTCCTCTGTTAAATTATTTTCTTTGGTCATATTTATGTAATAAGTATTTTCCATGTCCTTTCAATAACTGACTTGGCTTACAAAAAGACAAGAGATTTGTGTATTGGTGAAGATGACCTACTTAAATCAGGAACAATTAAAGACCCAGTTCCTATTTACAAGCTTGACTAAGGAACCACACACACACACATCAAATTGAAGAAGCCAGGAAATGTTTCTCAGTGCTACAATTCTGGTCATACTGCAGGGTCTACCAGGGGGATCAAAAAAGGAAGTGACTCTTGTGATTCATTATTAGCAATGTAAATAGGACACATTTGGAGGCTGTCACCATCCTGATCGCTCATCTGCTTTTATTAGTCCTCATTCTTTATTCTTATTGTCTTTGGTTTTCTGCGCTTGTCGTTATAGTTAGTTATGTTATAGGCATCTGTTTAGCATATTCTATATGAAAATGCAAATTAAGATGGAAAACAGTAAAATAAACATATGCAGCTTCCATGTCATGTATATATTTGACTGTAGCATGTCAAATACAAAAGAATTGTTTATCACTTCAAACGTCTGCTTGTTCATTAGGTGCATTACTTTTTTACCAGCAGGTGGCAGTTTACCATTATTTTAAATAGATTCTTTTGTTAATATCAGATGTTTTAAAGTTCTAACTTGTTGCTAAAAAGCTTTGAGCTCATTTCAAAATTAATTTTTAAATCAATTTCCTTCTGCATCATTCCCTCTAGGAAAGGTAATCAGGACTGAGCTATTTGTTTCGGTTTACAGCCCTGCTGTTGACCAAGGCTAAACATTATCTATAGTTACCTGACAGCAAATTCATGCAGCACCAGTGGGTATTATCCAGCCTCAAACACTCACTGCTGATACCAGCTCTCCGAGACACCCTTTACACTCCCCAATTCCCAGTGTATGCTTGGGGAGTTGCACACAACATTATTAACACTAGTTAATAGCAGGGCAAGGGGCAGGGCAGGGGCAACATGAAGCATGTGAGACTATACAAAGGGACAAGCGGTTTATTTACTGCTGTGTTGCTTGGACACTGTCTGAATTTCAATTAAGAAAGAGTTACCACCCAGGTAATGCTGCACTGCCTCCTGCACTGCAGCTGAGGAAGACCAAGGAGGAAGAGAGCCTGTACCAGCAGATGCAGCCTGCAGGGTGCTTTCCAGGGATCCTATGGCTACCCAAGGCCATCCTTTAACCCAGAGGCGCAACTACAAGACCATGTCCTCTGGCCTAACACAGGGCTGAGAACCAGAGCTTTCCTAGTGAGAAACTCCAGCAGGGAGCACAAGTGAAATTAAGGGAAAAGTCTGTCAGTCCAGTGCTGCTCTAATGCCTGGGCACAGATTCACTCTGGGCATTGCCTGACACTGCCCACTGCCATCCACATCCTAAACCCAGGAACTGGGGAGAGACTCATGCACCAAGAGCCTCACTTTCCACTGACACTGTGGTGACATAGCTCAGTCTGTGTGAGCCCATCTTCCCTTCCTGCCCCAACAAACTCCCTCCTTTGTGTCAATGCCGATATTCGTACTGGCCTGATGAGGCAACTTGCTAGCTCACAGCTGGATTTGTTCCCTCATTGAACTCTGCCACCCACCACAGCACACCAATGCTCCTGGCAGTATCAGCCAGAGATTTTTGCTGGATTAAAGCAATCATGTGTCTCCTGGCTTCTTTCAGGAGCAGAACCAAAATGGCAACAACGAGCAGAACTTCCCTCACTCACCTTACACCACAGGCAGGCCAGCTCAGCCTTTCACTATGTGACGGTATTTCAGGCACACATCCATTTCTGCCACTGAGCACAATGGTGGGTTGAAACAGACTGTACAGAGAGCCCGAAGGAAGAAAGGGCTTCCCTTACCTGCCCACAGGCTGGGGAAAGACTGGTTTTGTGACTGGCCTGAGATTTTGTTAATTTGGTTTTTTGCTTTGCTTACATGGCAAACTGCCCTTTCCCTAGGGTTGCACAGGTCCTTTCAAGTCCTGCAGCTTTGAATTTGTGTTCCTTGTATTCTCAAACTGAAGTGGCAAACAAGAGATCCAGAGATCACACTGCGTCTGTTAAAGAACTAAACAAAGCTAAAAGTTCCGAAACAATACTGATACACACCAGTCTGCAACCTGTCTTGGGAATGCAGTGTTTTCTTTCACAAGCAGTCCCATATAGCTTCTTTTTAATGATCTGCAGAGAGACTAAGAAATTCACCAGTGGTATTAAATTAGAAGCTGAAAACAACAGAGAGAGCAGGTATGTTGTACAAATGGGCAAAGATATGAAAAACATGGGAAGGAGAAAGGAAATGCGACACTAGTTTTTGGGAAAAACAGGTGAGTGCTGCAGTCTGGGGAACAGGAGGACACATGTATACATGGTATCAGGTGCAGACTGACCAGGGGAGATCAAAACTGTGCCAAGGCGAACAGGTCGGCAGTAGTGGGGGAGACACTGACTAATGTCTTTTCTCTCTAATATTCAAGATTCCTGAAGATGCAGGATGCTGGGTACCCATTGTGATGAAGTCCTCATGGGCAGCGCTGTGCTTATAAAATAACACTGATACAGTTCCAGCAGCCTTTTGTTGGAACAAATAGCAAATGGAAGTATTAATGAATCACATAATTACTTTTTAGCCTTTGACAGTTCCCAAACAATCATATAGCCAGAAAATATATGCTGATCAACCTCTCTTCCTTGTGTGGGCAACTGCATACGCAAAGCAGATGTCCAAGTGAACCTGACACTATCCTATCAACTTTTTTTCCATCTGGGAAGTACTTTAAATAACATTCAAAGTAGGCTTCGCATCAGTTAATACTCTGTTTGATTACTGCATTCCTAAGATAATGGATTTCAAAATTGTATTTTCCAGTTGAAGATTAAAGAGCTACTTCTAGGCTTCCTACCTCCTTTAATAAAATAAGATTTAATCTAGTCTCAAAAGTCGAACATTAATATAGAGGAGATTTGCTGTCATCTTAGTAAGTGTTAGCAGCAATCATTTAGCATTCCCACTACTTTTCCACCCAAACTTCACCTACACATGTTGGGAAGCAAACTGGATTTCTCATACCCACACACCACCTTCATCTTACAGATACTCAGGGATACCTACCACTGCTGGACCCCAGCTTTTCTGTTTCACAGAATGAAAGCAAGCTTGTGCCTCAGGGCAGAAAGAGGGCAGCTTTTCACACCTGTGATGCACAGGTACCCCCCTGACTTTCTGAGCAGCCTGCTTCCCCTCCAGGGAGCCTGCTGCAGACATGGGAGAATCCTGCTGGCTCACTGCACAGCCAATGTGCAAACAGCATCTAGCCACATTTGATGCTGTGGTATATACTTGGCACTGGAAAAAAAACACATTCCTTCAGAGTGCAAGTCAAGAAGGGAATCTTGTCAGATCATGCACATCAGCAAGCAGTGGAAGTCCATTTAGCTAGCCCTGCATTTCTTGTACACACCTCATCACCTTCATACTGCAGGCACAGAGCCCCAGCACTTGCCTGACTACTGCTTAGAGCCCCAGAAACAGCGGTGGAGGGAAGAAGGAAGAGACAAGACACATCTCTCAGCGAGGTGCAGAGCTGGGCTCTTGATCTCACCTTGCAGAGCGAAGAACAGGTTATCTCCTGGCCCTGCTGCTGAAGAAAACAGAAGAAAAATCCCGCATGCTGATGGGAATCTGGAGCAAAACTATGCCCCATGGATTTTGTCTGAGATACAGCATTGCCTAAATCAGGCCTAATTGCCACACAATACGGGATGGAGAATCACTTAATTTCCACAGAATCTGTCCCAAAGGCTGAGCATTCTTAGCCACTTCATAATCTTGCGCACTGAGTCATATTGAGTCAGTAGCAGGACTCCGGCTTGGTTTGCCACTCTATGAATGTTCACTGCATTGGGAGGAAGGAAGAGTTGCAATCTGACCCTAAAAGCCAGGGTGTGCATTTCCTCCCCCTGCTTTCCCCTGGCTTTATACCAAAAGCAGAGCAGCAACCAGGTGACTTATCTGCTCTCAGCACCTCCTATTTTTCTGAGTTTCCTATGAAGGCACAGAGAAGCCATGGTGCTGAAGAACATTATCTCACTTTGCACCAGATTTTCCACCTCCCTCTGTGACTTACCATGCCCCCAAATCCTTGCCATTTGAGTAATGTGGAAAGCAGAAGACAACTCAAAATCTGCACTTTTGCCTAGAATATGTAGCAACTGTCTATTTAAGAAATTAAAATTCATGAGCTATGTTCCTCAACTACAATTTGTTCTGCCCCGAAGTATCACTACAGGGTCACTTAGAAGACAAGAAAAGCTGAGGTCAAGTCTCATAATAGAGAAATATAGCAGAGTACCATGTGGGGAGCTGAAGCAGACTGGGGGCTGACAGTACTTGCCTCTACAGAGTCGCCGGCCTGCAGGACAGGGATAGAGGAGCCCACGGACAGGAGAGCTTCAAGACATTAAATACCTGGTGGCTGAAAGCTGGTGCAGCTGCAGCAACCAAGGGTTTGTCTTCATCTGCTGAGCAGGGCTGTGGGCTCCTTCCCGGTGGAGGCGGACGTGGGTGGGTCACGTGCAGCTGTGTCCCTGGAGTCCAGCTTCCTGCAGTGTGCTCTGCAGAGGGCAGCAGCTCAGTCAGCACAGGAACTGAAGCCAGTGAAAAAGACCCGCCTGTCTCACAACGCGTCTTATTCTGCCTTTGCCTGTTGGTTTCTGGGTAGAACGAAGTCCTATAAATGAGTGTCTCGAACCTGGCACCACAAAACAGAGCTTCCAAATACCTGGAGGCTTAAAAAAAATGTACTACAATGTGTGTAACAAAGTTGGGAATTGAACTTACAGCACGAATTAAGGGTTTGACTGTGTGTAAAGATGTCCCATCAAAAGCCAACCTATGAATAAAATCAGCAACAGAGCAAGGCCTGAGCACCTACAGAATGGAAAATGCACTCAAATGAAGCAAACAGCTGAAACAAAAAGAACCATTAGAGTCAAATCCCCTTTCACCTCCTAGCAGTGTGTAAACACCCAAAGGCCAAACAGGCAGAACTGTTGGTTCTGTGGCAAGTTTTCTCTGACAAAAAACACGCATCTTAGTCCAGATCTTTGGCCAAGCTGCACACTGCTACATGTTCTGCAGTTCTTCTACTTGGCTGAGGTGTGGGACAAATGCGAGACTAATTCTTCAGTCAGGACTCATCTACTGTGGCACATAAAATGAATTAAGAACACACTCACTAGGTCAGCGGGTCCTGTGAACTGCAAGTGTTACAAGGGTTACTAACAAAATAAATTGCAGGGTATACTGAGTTTCACTTACAGCTTGTATACTGAAAGTAAAGATCCTAACCCAGGAGTGAATTCTGCTCAATGAAACTCAAAGTTTAAGTAAATGCAAATAGCCTACACTGAAAATGTGAAAAATAAACAACATATCATTTAATTTAATTTGAGCGCCCAAGCAAGTCATTCGCAAGTCTGTTTAATGTTCAGGAAGAAAAAGCCTTAGTTCAGTCTCTACAAATGGTTTTAGTTACTTCTGTGACTTTCCATCTCTTGAGGATAATCTACTCCTAATAAGGACAATTGCTTAGATTTATTACCCCACTGTGGTCTTGTTAAACATCTAACAAAAGTCCTATTTAAATGAAAAGGACAATAGAATCTTTAAAGTCAGTGCAGAGTTTAATTAAAACCTGAAACAGAATCCATGCCTTTATGCATTAAAAAAAAAAGCAAAAAACAGATTTCAAAGCTGTTAAACTACATGTAATTGGCATAAACTCTCCATTGAGCCAAAGTTAAAAAAAAACACCAGGCTATCATATGGAAATTGGAGTCTATTAATAAATAGCAAACCTGATACATGTGCGTAGCACCATATTTTGCATGCATTTTTTAATTTGCCTAATTTGCTAGGCGTATCTTAGAGCAAACATGAGACATGCTAGCTGTTAAGTTGAACAAATCCAAAAGGGACAAAAAAAAGACTGATTGAAATCAACGCATTAACATGCACCAGCATTTAAAAACATTTCATAACGTTCCCAAAGAGAGCATGTAAACTGCAGCAGTCTCAGTGCAAAACTACTGTAGTCCGTGCTCCCATGTAGTCATTACTCATACATGGGAGTATACAGTTCCTACAGTCATTTTTCATGCATGGATAGCTGAAAACCAAAAATCACTGACATAACTGCGCAAGGGGGACCTCCCTTTTGAAAGTTAACATCTTATGAATTCTGAAAGGGAATGTGAAGATAGACACCAGTCCACATGCTGACCCAGCTCTCCTGTAGGGAAGGGTCTGTGTGCAGCCCCCCCCCCCACAACCGCAGGGGCACCCAAGCCTTCCCCAGGCTGAGTCACCACGGGCCACCCGCCCCCAGCTGCAGAGCCAAACCCAGCAAGGTCAGGACAGGACAGAGCAGAGCAAAGCAGTCTCACCACTGCTCCCTTCCCCCCACCAGCATCCAACTGGGGCTGCACACGTAGAGATAGGAGGTCAGCCCAAGAGCTTCTTTGGGCATGCAGTTTCCTTTTCAGGAGATGGTAAATTCTGAGACCCCCGCAAAAAAGTCACATAACCTATTTCTGCATTAAAGAAAAGGCACTTTTCCTTTTTGCCTTTTCCACACGATAAAGGACGATCAGCTGGCTGGGTGCAGGCAGGCACACAGATGGGCTCTGCGCAGGGAGGAAACACACACAAAGACGGCTCTGTGCAGCAGCACCGACTAGTGCAGCAGCTGGGAAGAAGGTGACAAAATGGTGGCCCTCGCCTCCTGGCTGGCTCGGCTTGCACCCGATCGGTAAGAATGACAAAGCGAAAAAGTCATCAGGGAACTCCAGCTCCGAGGTGGGTCGCACAACTCCCTCATCTGGAAAAACTCGAGAGGATGGTGTGTTAAACCTTCCCTCTGCAGCACATCTGTCCCTTACTTAATAATTTTGTTGAAACACATTTCAAGCCCACAGTAAGTGGCCATTTTGTTACTTAGGCTTGCCCCCCCATTTAAAATTACAGCTCTCGCCAGTGCTACGGCAAAGTTGGTGCCTTGGCTTTTAAATTACATTTTCATACCAGTGTTCAGTATTGGCAGACACCTCTTTTACATCCACAAAAACCTGTCTAAGGCCGGCTGCGCGCCCAGCCAGCGGGTCCCTCAGAGGCCTGGGTAGGCGGCGGCTCGGGGTCGCTGCGGCCTAGCCGCCGTGGCACCCCTTCCCCCGCGCGCTCTGCCCCTCATCATGAGGTGCCTCGAGAGGGCTTTGGACACACACAGTGCAATACGCCATGGTTCGGTTTTTGCAGTACCTCACTCACCTTGCACTCGGTGCTACTTAACACCAAGCTGGAGCGCACGGCAAGACGCGAGCGCCATCGCCTAATTTAACCCCAGGGCGGGACTGACAGGCCGCCCCCGCCGGGCCGAGGCCCCGCTGGCAGGCGGCGGGCAAGATGGCTGCCGCCGCGCCCCGCCCGCCGCGCGCCAGGCCGGGCCCGCCCGTCTCCATGGCGACGGCCGCGCGAAGGGGGGGCAGCGAAGGGGGCGCCGCGCCAACGCCCCGCCGCAGCCGAGCGGGCAGCGCCCGGCCCGGCCGCCGCCGGACCCTGAGCGGGGGAGGCCGCGCCCGCCCCCCCGCTCCGGGCGGCGACTACCGAACCCCGAGACGTGGCCCAGCGGCCGCCGAGGGCCCGGCAGCGCCTGGGGACACCGGCGCGCGGGCTGGCTCCGCGCCGCGGCTCTGCGGGGCGGTCGGTCGGTCCCCGAGGTGCCCCGGGGCGGCGGCTGCCAGCGCCACGGCGAGGGGGAAGCGGCCCGTGCGGGGCCGTGCGGGAGACGCGCTGAAGCACCGAGTGTGCGGTGCATCCTGGGGACTGTGTTCCTCGGTGACCTTTTTTTAAAGAAATATGTTGTGAAATCTCTTGCCAGAGTCAGCGGGAAGGCACAGCTGTTCCCAGATGCCAGCCAGCGCTCGTATTATATCGGATATATATCACCCATTCTGCTTGTTCCCCATTCCCCCATGTATTTACGTAGTAACTGGCAATGCGAGCACAGCGCTGCTCTTGTCCCAGCTCTTGCACCAGAGCTACAAAACCCCACGCAGCTCCCAGGCGGTGTGGAGAGCTGTGGAGCTGGGATGGAATCCTGGAGCATCCCAAGCACTCTCAACCTCCTCTAAAGCTAACAAGCAGAGCTAGGCCTTGGTGAATTAAGCTACAGACAAAAAATACAACTGAAAATACGCCAATAGCCACCAATAGCATCTGTTTTCTTCATGTTATGTAGTTCACTTGTCGTATATGTGAAACAAAGGCTATTAACCAATTTAAGGATGAGTGAAATACAACCATGGAAGATGGCATTTTAGTCTGCTTTGCACACATGCACTTTTTTCTAGCAATAACAGCATTACCAAGTGATAGGAGACAAGCTTCTCAAAGGTGGCAGGGGGCTGAGGGGGGGCGGGGGGCTGGAGATTACGCATTTGTTTTAACTGATTTCGCACCACAAGCCTACAGAAATCTGGCTGGCACAGGGCAGGAGCGGAGCTCAGCAGCACCAACAAGCTTTTCTGCCAGAACATGCTTAACACAGAATTACTCTGTGAGTACTTTCACTACTGGTGAGGTTCCCGTGTCTTCACAACCACGTTCCAGCCATACTAATGTCCAAAAACATCTGGCCAGTCAGCACGACCTTGTCTTGCAGTAGAAAATGTGGCATCTGCATAAAGTTTGTCCATAGGAGAGACAGGGCGAAATACAGGCAATGAAGGTGAGCAATGTCCCTAACTCAACATGCCTACATTGCTCCAGAAGTCTCAGCGCTTCATATAGACAACAGATGGCTCCTAAAGGTGGGCCACTGAAGAAGGCAATACTTTGTCCAGTATTTTTTCCTCCTGTGTTTTTTTAGTTACAAGATGAACTGAATTAAAAATCTTAGGCCAGATGCCCCATTAAAAGTTATGCGAGGGACTTGTTCATAAAAACACATCTATGAGAGGCTTTCTTGTATTCTTACCCTGCTGGAGGAATGGCTTGTTGTCCTTGTCCCAGGGCAAGCCGCTCTGAGGAGGCTGACGCTGGACATGTGGCTGCTCTGTGTGCCTTCCCTGATCCAGAGCCTGGGGACTCTCCTCCCAAGCCTGCATCACAGTGTTTCCATGTCTAACACCAGCTCTGCCTATGGCTGCAGTCACAGGTTTTTCAGTGAACACTTACACAGCTACAGCACCTGACACTGTGACAGCCTAGCGCTTCCCAAAGGTATGAAGGGTATGAAGGAATACAGATAAATACTTACTTACTTCTGTGCATCATACCACCCCAGGAAAGGAAACAATTTCTCACAGGGCTTCAAGTAAGCAAAAGGTGTGGCCTGCAATGGACAGGTAAATGTTTCCATGCCACCACCTGAAACCTTGCAATTGGATGACACATTTTACTATCAGTCTCACAGTGACAAACAGCCCAAAGAACATAAGAGGTACTTTGGAAAGCCTTAATGCCTATTAAATCCAGTCAGTAGCAGAAGTCAGAGTTACTTGTAAACTCTTCTGGTCCTCAGATCTGCTCTTCCAGAAGAAAAGCACTTTAAGAACACGACAGACACTTCTGTGCACACTCCAGCGGAGCTCGGTAGAGCTCGTGCACCTGAGCGAGCAGGAGTTCATACAGGTGAGTGGACAGGGTTGTCCCACATCGGTTACAACTTACCCACTTGCAGTACCAGCACCTAATTATCTCTGTAAAGCTAAAATCAACCAACCAAATAAAACCAGAAAAAGACCA
This sequence comes from Falco biarmicus, assembly GCF_023638135.1. Taxonomy (NCBI): domain Eukaryota; kingdom Metazoa; phylum Chordata; class Aves; order Falconiformes; family Falconidae; genus Falco; species Falco biarmicus. The sequence continues at coordinate 20,926,375 of NC_079298.1, forward strand.
GGCTTAAGAATAATTAGCTCTTTTTGATCCTGTCCGCAGGGACCCTGAATTAGCAGCTGTTTTTAGGTAGAAGCTTTTCCTTCTGAGAAGCACACCTGCAGAATCCAGATTTCTAAAAGGTGTTATTAGAATAGCAGGACGTAATTATTCTTTACTCATAAGAAGTCTGATCTGTTGGAGAGCTAGATTAAATAAAAAAGCTTGAAAATTATTCTTCTCATTGTGTCACTGCAGAGTGTATCTTTTTTTCCAGTCTTACTTCCAATCTGAAAATTTCCAAATGGTTCACAGAGCACCACAGGCACCACTCAGCCTGCTCTAGGGAACTCTCATTTCTCCTGTCACTTCTAAAGCTTGTCTCTATCCTGCAAGCAAAATCCCAGCTCCTCAATGTTGCTTACAAGATCTTGGCTCGCTGTATTTCCTTTCTCTACCCAACGTGAGGGTGCCGATGTCCCCACGCCTGAGCACTGCTCAGTGCCTCTCAGAGGAGGAGACAGCTGCCTCTTCCCCCAGTCACCCAGAATGCAGGAGGAAAACAGGTGCCCTCCCCACAGCCTTCTTCATGCCCTGCAAAAGTCCCAGCAACAGAATATGACAGGCAGTACTTCTGCAGTGAACTAAATGTTCAGCACAGACAGAAGCAGGGAAAATCCAAGACAGTGGTTACCATGAGGAACAGCTGAAGAGGGACTTGGGTTTTTCTTTGAGACAATCTTGTTCATTTACACAGACTAGAAAAAGTCACGTTTTCTTGAGCATAGTCGATTTTAAAAAGCAGGAGGTATTTTCTTTGCTCAAAATTCAAAGGGATGTGCACCTACACTAAACGTAAACACACTTTTAGCATTTTATTAGGCAAGCTTCTACTGTCTAGTAGACTACTATGACTAGTCCATCTTACTGTCACCTTTCCCCTGTTACTCACTAGTGCTGCATGCGCATATACATGCAGGCACACCCATCTATTAAAACAAAATGCAGCAAAGCCTCTACCCAACTTTGGATCTGCTTAAACTGACAGTGAAGCCACACGGTACGCTCGGAAGTCCGTGTAAATACTCTCAAGAAAATACAATTAAATTAAATAGCCAACTAGAAAAAACATTACAGCAGGTCCTGTAAGAGTGCTCAGACAGGAACTTAAACGAATACCTCATTTCTTGTCAGGTTACCATTGGTTTTGCGCTACATTTAAATACTGAAGAGTGCTAGAAGGAAAAATGTTTATGTTGTTACTCTTCTAGTGTTTTCAGTCACTCTCCAGCAAAACTTCTGCAGAGCTAGGCTCTGGTGATAGAATGCATAAAAATGACGGCCAGATGGTGGCACAGTAAACGCCCTTCTTTTGAAGGGCTGTGCTTGTCTATTAGAAATACTTCTTGTTCCGTATGCATATCACAGAGGATTAGACACATACACTCCTCACACAGAACCACCACCTCCCAAAACACATGTCAGCAGAGTATTTACTACCAAATCCAGAAGGAGTTTGTGATTCTAACATTGTCCCCATTAATGAGAAAAATGTCACTATACAAAAGCTCTTTTTTTCCCCCTCCTTCTTATCAAATCCTTCAAACAGCTGATAACTAGCTTTTATAGATTGGAGAGTCAGATAGAATTCTGAATCTATTATTTTACTAAAACCCCAGGGGTCAACTTATCACCTGAAAACCATTTTACATGGACAATTTGACTTTCATGTGGAGTGTCAGAACATACCCTAGATGGAAATCTAAAATAAATTATATGGAATACTGCCTTCTTTGTGCTGAAATTTATCGGTCCCACACTACAATAATTTTGAAAATTGTATCCCTTAAGCTGCAGAGCTGGGGTATTATTAACTGCTTGAACTGAAAAAGCAGTTCTGATTGGCTGCTATGAAGTCTATGGACAGAGACTAATTTCTATTGAACCACATGCTTATCCGAAGCCATTTTCCACCATTGCAAGCTGCCACATTTATTTTCTTCCAGAACACACTGCCCATTTTATTACTATCATCCTCAGTATGCACTGTCACTTTGGTAAATCTGTTCCAGAAGCTAAGAATGCGTCTAAGCTTCTGCTAATATGGTTGCCTGAGACAATCGCACCCGAGAGGAAGAGCGGGAGGGAGATCCACTTGTACCTCTTATCTTCCTAATACCGGCTCTTTTCCTCGCTGAGCAAGCCTCCAGTCTCTGCAATGCACATCTGTGGTGTATCACAAGATAAGCACATCTGTTTCTTGGCCCACACTTACTTAATGACTTCTACCGCCATACTTTTGAATTAAAATTATTCGATAATATGTTCAGTGCTCCTTTTACATCTATTGAATGCTTTGGTGAATGCTTCCTTTAAATCTATCTATTTTAAATCTATGTATTTTCAGAAACCACCCAACTGACCTCAGAGCTTAAAATCTTTATAATTCATGAGATACTGAAAATATTAATGATCCAGCTGCTGGGTGACTATCCTTTGAGTAGAAATTCCCAGCTGGCAGAAAAAAACTCCTCTAGGCATAACATGTATGACACAAGAATGGAGCCCTGAGATAAAAGAAGTTTATTTCCTGCACCCAGTAATCTAACAAGTCTGGACAAGTTAAAACATTACACCACAACCAAAAAAAAAAAAAAAAAGTAATTCAGAACCCTAGTAATAAACTCTAATACCTCATTTTCATTCAGTTAAATTAATAGCCTTTATAAACTAAAAGAAATTGCTAAAAAGTTTTGACCTGCACGTCTAAGTTTCTAGACAGCACTACTTTCACTTTTTCTTTACTAAACAGTATCAAGCCACTCCAAGAGGCATTCAGACTCGTGACAATTCACTGCGGCCAATCAATCTCTCCGAGTGGACAACCTACGGCTTCTGGCAACGGCATTCAGGTCAGTAAGGCCTTTGCCAAGCAAGGATTTGAAAACCAAGGCTTGGCAGGTCTTTTCCGAACCCCTTACTGCCTGGCTTTCCAACATCTTTTATGTTGGGCTATATCTAGGCAGCAGCAGAAGCCTGTCAGTAAACACTCCATTGCAAACTCACTGTCACGGCCTTTCAGGGCGGGAAGTGGCTAGTCCACACTGGAACCCTGTGTTCGCTTTCTCTCATGCTAGCTGACTTCTCAGTGGTATTCCTCAGGGATCCAGGGTTGCTCTGCCGGCTTGCCTGCGAGTGGTAGGGGTCTGTTCTGCAGAGCCTGGCTTTGCTGATGCCTAACCTCTGGATCAGTATTGGTGCCGAAGCCATGCCGAGTAGCCTAACATCCAAATTCTGCAATTAGATTACTATATTGAGGACAGTTCATTATCAAAATCATCTAGAGTTATACTTTTACTGAAATAAATATATTTCAGAGAATTTGTGCAGTGAGCTGGAACATCTGGGATAAAATGGCATATATAGCTTTAGCTTTGAAATGCTTGCTTTTTTTGTTTTGGCTAAGCAGTGGTGGCCTATGTCAAGCAGAAATTTTAGAAGCACAGACTTATCTTTAATAGAAGACACTACCTGAGGAAACTATTTGCGACAGAAAAAGTAATATTGTTGTGTCTGCTTTAACTATATCCTAACATTTATTAAAGTGACTAGAGCAAATTAGCAGGACTTCTTCTGTCTTACCCAAACAATAGGAATTCCCTTGCATTGCTAATTAACAGGACTGAAGATAAGGAAAAGTGCCAAGTTAAAAGTGCCAAGTTTGGCGTTGTCCACTTGTATCAATAAATATTCTGAGCACTTTTAAGTGTGTAAACTGTTGAGATAAATGTTTTGGAATCTATTTCTACAAATGACAGCTTAATTAGTTCAAAAGAAGAAATTCACAATTTCATAGTAGGCACAACTGATAGAGCCTGAATCTAGCTGAAAGTGGGATCAGGTATCAACATGCAGCAGCTTAAAAAAAAGTTACATAAGCTGACCTTAATATGTGTGACTATCAGGTTTTCGCTGTAGAAACATATATTTTTCAATATCTCTTTCTGAGCAGAAATCATGTCATTTATATGCAAATCAGACTATATTCTGCAGCTGTTTCTTTTGTGCTGAAGCCATGGGAATTATTTGCACTTAATAAAGCCTCATAAATAGGTTTTGCCTCTAAATGGGTGGGGGAGCAGCAAATATATCATAGCCATTTACAGTTACAAGCATCTTTTTGTTTTGAAAGTTATATGCATCCCTTAATAGGAAGTTTCACAGTTACAAAAGAAACATTGTTTTATTTATATAAACAAAATACCCTTACAGTCTTCAAAATAAAATGTTTTGCTTTTTTCCCTATGCTCACCTATCTAAAACATAGAAATTGCCATGTAGCATCTATCAAAAGGACAGTCTGTATTGTCACTACATGCCAGCTGTACATAGTATATGTTAAATACAGGAAGAAATTCCTTGTTATTGTATCTATGTACTTTCATTATATTTGAAAGAGCATACATCTTTATATAAAGTATGTCCACCCAGTATAACCTACTGCGTTTCTGCAAAATGTGTAACATTTTCACACACCAGCAATCAGATGTGCCCCTCAAGTCCTGGCACATGGAAACAATCCATTTAAAAACCACAGGAGGACAGACCCAGGAACACCTTTTGCATCCCACAAGACCAGAATGAAAATGTAGTGTTTTAGCATGGTAGACAGCATACTAAAGCTAACTGGGCAACAACTCTCCCTAACTGGTATAAACTGTCTGGATGGGGACCTCTTGTTAAGAACAGGACACGTAGTGCAGGACTGCAAGTTAACAGTAGCACAGCTTTTCCAGTCACTCCACCACCACAGGCAAAAGCAACAGTGGTCAGCACCATGTAACGATAAGGACAGAAGGGCCACTTAGGAAGATGCACTCCTTACCCCAGCCCACTCCATCTGAAATACCAGTTGAGAGCACACAGAGACCAAGAGTTACTAACACTGGGAGAAAAGTGAGGGTTTGGACAGATACAGTTTTGTCTCATACATGTTTAAAGAACAAATAAAGAAACATGGTTCACCTGGGGTGGCTCTTACTTCAGCTGAACAGTGGCAGCCAAAAAACCACTGCCCTTTTTCCATCTGATTTTCTTCAGTCAAGCTGAACTTGATCACTGTAAACTATCAGCACACTGTATGTGGCTCAGTTTATTGTCATGTAAAGCTTCAGTAAACTCAATGCAGTGTTAGTCCTCTGCAGGAAGTAAATTTTACCTCACTATTACCTTCTTTTCTATTTCCTTATTAAGCAAGGGAGCTAGAAAACCCCCCGAGGCATTAATGGATCTCATTTCATGGATATCATTTAAAGATTCTGTCAGTAAAACACCTGACATGATACTGCTTTCTTGCATCTATATAGAAAGCAGAAGGAGTGACAAAGATGTAATGCAAGATACCCTTTTGTTTAGAAGAGATGCCACAGATTCTGTTGTGACAATGGCTTAGAGACCTATCATTTGTGGTCTACAAAATGACTGGGTTTAACTGTTTTGCAGGTACATTTTGGTTCCATACGGTGACTTCTGTTCACTCATTATTATACTGACTGCCTTTAAAAGCACTAACTTTTTTACCTCGCATAACTATTCTGTGAAGGCGTATCAAAGTAAAAATACACCCCAATAACAAGGGTCTGACTTGTTGCAACTGCCGTTATTATTTTAACAATTACTCATTAAAGTCTTCGAATACATGAAAAAAGTCTACATAATTAAAATTATGACAAATGTTGCATACAACTAAAATTATGTAATTTTAAATATTATGTAATTTTAAATTTTACAATAAATATACATTTACAGTATTCTATATGCTATAAATGTACCTTATACACAAACATGTCTGGCAACATGTTTAAACACTATACTTATTTTCCTGCTAACAATTTTTGAAGATCATGGTTTTTGAGTGTGTATTGCATTTTCTTCAGGCACAGATACGGTTGACCTCAGTTTATATTTTGAAACCAATATATGTGATAGGACAAGGAAGCATATAAGGAAGTTGAAGTTAAATTAAAAGCAGGTATGAGCATGTATTTTATTATGGAGAATCAGGCAAGTAAGATAGTAAAATCTGACTTCTTGTCACATTGAATTTTCTTTCACTACTCCATTATGGGAAACAGTATTTTTATAATGTAAATTTTATAGAATCATCCCCAGACTAAACTCTGTGGCATTCTGCTGTATCCCCAAAGAATTACTTACACAATCCCACTGATTCAAACTGAAGCCACTCATTTAATGTTACAACTCTATGCAGAATTAAAACCAAGGATCCTTTCAGACTTTTAACAATGTTTTTATGTATTTTAGTCTGTATTTTATCTATTGGTAGTAGCTTAGTGAAATTGTCTGTTGTTATCCTGTTGAATTTAATTAATCTGTTTTCTCTGGGCAGCACCTGAAAGGAAGCTGCATGCAGTAACATTAGGAGAGCACAGCCATCTTTTGCTGTGCAGAAATAAGACTGTTCAACTTAGGAAAGCTGGATCCTTACATGGATAAAAGAACTCAGGTGTCTCATGTGCACAAGAAAGGCAATATTCAGCGAGCCTGGCTGTGAAGTTACAGTACACCAGCCTCTCCATAATAACTGCATGTGGTCACTTTAATCATAGGCAATTTGGTGAGTTCCATCAAAGAGCAATTCAGCCCCCTTACCTTCTGAATCATCTGACAGTGTCTGCCTATTTCTAGTGACTACACAGGGAGTCCAAGTAAACTAGGTTTAATCACTTAAGGTGATTCAGTTAAACGACTAAAATTACAGCTCTTCATAGCTATGTCTATACTTACCTCTTGGGGCATGACCAGGGATTTTGGTCCTCTGGTCATTCACATAAACCATCTCTGTAGAAACATCACCGTTCCTTCCTGGGAGCCATCTGATGTCCACAGAAATCAGAAGATGGTGATGGGCAGGATGTAAGTTCTACATTCTTAAATCTTACCATGACACGGAAGTGGGGTGTGACTAGGATGTACATGACTGGGGCTGCCAGGCTAAACATAGCGGTAGTATACTAATTCTAATTACCTCAATTTTGAAGCTTAACTCAAAAAGAAATAATTCAGATTTTACTAGGTTTTTCTAATTCTGCAGTCAATTTGCTCTTTCTGCCTGTATTCTTTTTGAAGTATAGTCACTGTGTATCTGCAATTAATTATTGCCATGGAGACCTACTATGGTTATCACTTTTGATCCTTCAATTACTATGATTTGAAAAATGGAACAATAACAAATGTCACCACACAAGAAGTCATTCCTTCTCCCAAGACAGAGAACGCTTCAGCATGTAAGTACTTCCGAACTGGTTTTCTGAAAGTGATTTAGACTTTAAAAAGTCATAGAGCTAATATGAATAATGAAGCAAAACAACAATGCCAAATTAAGCACTTATCTCTAGAAAAATGTTTTTGTACCAGAGGTTCAGTATTACTACAAAGGCATTGCAGTACTGAAGGATTTATATTCTGAAATCTGTGAAATGCTGTCAGCAGCAACAGCACAATTTTGTAATTTTCCAAGGATGATACAGGATGCCTACTTCTTGTGAAAAACACAGAAAACCATCTTATAAACCATCTGCAAAGTATTCTTAATAGTCTAGAAAGTACTGAAATGCATTTATTATCATGTGTTGTGACTACGGATCAAATTGGAAATTAAGCCTTTTAAAAATCAAAAGGAAAAAATCTGAATATGGTATCAGAAAATTAATCAGCCTGAATCTTGCAGAAACCAAGTAATAACTACTGAACTCCTTCACAGGGGAAAACTGAGAGAAAAATAAAATAAAATAGCTACCTGCAAGGACAATTATCTATAGCAATCTAAACATAAACCTACTCCTATAAACTAACCAAACCCAAGTGGTTATATTTAGACTATACAAAAAAATGAAACAAAAATGGCAATAATGTAAATTACTTTCTAGACATCATATAAACTACCAAAACATTTCAGAGAAAAATGGAAACACACCTTCAGTGGTGAAATAGGACCAAATTATATCCTCCAAAGATACTTAGTACAGAAAAATATATAGAAGCTTACCTTATTAATTTCTATGAAGACCTAAACACAGTCAACTTCCACTATGGTCACTACCTCACAGTTCAGAACCTTTAGAAGGAGCTTCATGCAGACTAGCAGGAAAAAGTGCAGCACCTGCCATTAAAGCATTCCCGGTTTGCAGGCAAGGCCTGAGCAACCAGCAGGTAAGCGAGGTTTTGGAAAGGTGTAGTTGTATAATCATGAGATTATACAAATTATATAAATTATATAATCACAAAAATATATTAATTGTCTCCTTCCTCCCCTGTTTTCCATATTTGAAGCTCAGCTTTGTGATGCTGCATAAAAGCTTTTGTCAAACTTGAAGAAACTGAGGAACAGCTCAAGTAGTTGTTGCAAGCTAAAACCCCAGGGCAAGGCAGGATAAAAAGGCAATTAAAGAAGTCTATGTAAATACGAACTATAAATTTGAAAAAAAATTGTGTATTTCAAGCAGTAGGGAGAGAGTCAGGTGCTTAAACATCAGCATCAAGTACCAACTTGGGTGCCCTAGAGCACCTGGAACATCTCCATGTGGGAGACCAATGCTCTTCTGGCATGGTAGAGGGAGCCAAGGGAAAATTCTCTGGGGCACCTAAACTGACACTGACACTCTTGCGTCTCACCCTGACACAGAACTGGAAGGTGACTAGGATGTACATGACTAGAACTGCTTGGCTAAATAACAGTATAGTATTCTGAGTTACCTCAGTTTGGAAGTTTAAAAAAAAATTGAGACAAAAAGCTATCTGATGTACTACTATCAGATGCAGTGAAATATTTGAGGTACAGCAAAATGAGCTATAAGTTTGGGCCTGCTAGAATTTGCACAGTCAAAAAAATATTGAGTGTTGAGTATTGAGGCTGCTTGTGCTAGGCCATTCTTTCATATGGAGAAAGAGTTAACCAGAAAGTCAAAAGTGTATGGAAACACTGGAGTCAAGTACATTGTTATTAGCTGAGAAAAATACAACCAGGTGGTGCAGCAAAACATGGTTGCATTTTGTTGCACCACAGTATTGCAAGAACAGACCACTAAGGTTCCATGTGTAATTTTAACACTTTAATTCCACACATTTTGAATAATTATCAGTAAAAACTAACATTCCCTTGGATTTTAGGCAACATTATGTATTTTTCTAAACACTGAACTTGCAAGGTCTACTGTTCAAACACTAGAGCTACAAGAAGATACCCAAATACAATGCTTGGTTGCCTAAATCTGTACTAGGATGCAAAAATGTCCATTTTATGACCTTGGGTGTCAAAGTGAACAGCCAAACACAAGTTTAGAATACTGTTTATAGACATTTTACACCTGGTTTATTGAGAGTCTGGAAACACATTTACTTGAAGGAAGTTGCCCTTTTTCATTAATGAGTTGAAAGCACGGTCAAAAGGAATATAGTCTAGAATAACTTACCATTCTATGACTTCTACTTGTAAATTTTATTATTTTACTGAATCAGTGCTATGAAAAAAACAGCATTAGAAAACTGAAAGACAAAACCAAAAAGCATTAAGAAATTCTGTGGAAAGAGTCTTTCATTCATTTAAAGAATACTTGTGGAACAGGGCATGTAATAAATAGCTTACTTTCCCTTATGTTATTTTTACTTTATTTATAAAAACACCTTAAATTTGAGATCTATTCTCCTTTGACACACTCCAATATTTTTCTTTGTAATCCTGAAAACAGCAAGGTCAACAACTAAATATTTAAGTACTTTTCAAAATAAGATAATAACAAAATTTATGACTATTTTATAGAATTCTAGATATGTTATCTACTCTATGCACAAGCCAGCTACAGGTAAATAAGTGTACAACAGAAATTAAATTCTCTTAACTGGATTTGAAGGCTTCACTCTTTAAAGATGACTGTAACTCTTTCCCCGCCCCCAGCACTTACAATGAATTTTGTTTATATGTTTTACAGAAGGTCATCAAATATTCCAAGAAAGGGCTCAACATCATTGATTTCATCATCAAGAAGATATCTACTGAAGATTAAACAAATTAAAAAATTAAATTAGGTATAATACATCAAAACCTATGAGATCAGGAGCACTGTACAAAGTATAGCCAAGAGACACCATGACAAACAAAATAATTTTAAAGTGTTTTCCTTTCTAAGAAAAGTTAATTGATACTATTTTTGTGAAAATTGGTCTTCTAAAATTAATATTATAAATTAACACATCACTTAAAGATCTGTGTTCCATGAAGGACTAAGCACTAAAACACTGAGGCAACAGGAAAACATACATAACTTTTTATTACCTGGGATCCACTTCTTTTTCCTGTTGTTCTGTAAAAAAAAAAAAATCCTCTTTCCTAGTGGATTTAGAAGAATCTGAGATTAATTTTGAGACTGAAGAACACTGTACATTTTTCAGCTCTTGAGAAGGATTTGAATGCTTTTTTTCTTGAAAAGTGAACTGCAATGTAAATGTTAAAAAGCTTATATGATTAACTAACAAAAAGGAACTGTCAGATTGTTGTAGTATGCAATACAGATATTTATATTGATATTATGATATTTGACAAGGATTAATCACATAATAAATATAATTATATACTGGATGACTTGCAGAATCACAATCAGATTTAGTAAATAGTTTTGAAGTCATGCTATATAAAGTAAATTCAAGTCCTAGTTCTTCATATCATGAATATCACACTGAACACAGGACACATGTGTGTTTGGATGACACAGAAAGGTTCAGAAATGCAGTATGTCCAAACTGATTCATAAGTCAGATATAGTAAATATATTTACACATGCAATACTCTAACTATAGGAAAACCTCTTATAAAAATATTTTTACTCACCATATTTCTACTCTGTACAGATAAATTCACTTCTGATGTGCTACTAACCACAGAAACAACAGAGTTCTGAATATTGGTTTCATCTTGTAATATGCATGAACTGAAAATATCAAGTTGAATAATTTAAGTATTTTTAAAGATGTGCACAATGATTTATTATCCAGTTCAGGATTTTCTTTTTATTTCCCACCACATTTAAATAAAAAAACTCCAACAACCAAACAACAAAACATTCAACAATTCATACCTTTTAAAAGTTGAAATTTCACTCACTTTTGTGAGTGAACAACCTTCTATACATTTAATTATACAGATGCATGTGAAATACAGACAGTATTTTTAACTGAACAAAACTGTAATAAATTATATAATGCTTACTCTTTTGAAATGTCATTTGTGGCTTTGCTTCCCGTATACTGCCAAAGTGGTTCACACTTATCTGGAATTTGAAGGCAGGTATTTCCATGTTCATATAAGAATGAAATTTTTAAAAACTGAGTCACAAAACAGCTGAAACCCCTTGTAAATATTTTACATTATATGATAAATAATAGTTTGAAAGTTATTCAAATATCTTTAACAGATGAAATATTTCTTCTGTGGGTTTTGGACTAATGTAAACATAAGCAGAGATAAGAAGTCAGATAACATAACAAATATGCAGTTGTAGGCCATCAAAAAATTCTTAAGTATGACTTTCTCAACTCTCCCTTCCATATTAGATTTGCCTCAATATAACTGACATTCAAGGTAGAGTAATAAATCTGGGGGTCAAGTCAATTAACCAAAAAATTTCAGGTAGTTCTATTCATTGCATACTGTAATGAATTATTCTCAAAGAATAGCCTGTAAAATAATTTGTACATAGGAAACAAAGAATTCTGTTAAAATAACCTTACCTAATTCTCTACTGGCAAAATTGCTAGCAAATACTAATTTCTCGTCATCAATATCATCCCAAACATCATCTCTCAGTTCAAAGTCCACATGCAAACCATCTGAAAAACAACATCTGCTTTCATGAGTATCCATCAAGTTATACATTAAAGATTTTTAAGCTTTTATTTTTTTTTATGCCATTGTTTCTTGCTTCTTCTCACTCACAAACACTGAATGTTTCCAAGAGAAAGCTGCAACACTTTTGTAATAGACAAGCACAACAAAAACTTTTCTCTTTTATAACCAATTGTTCAATCTATTGAAAAGAGGATTGTCACATATGCACTTTTTCCTCAGCGTTATTTTGAGAAAAGGTAGTCTCAATGTAGATTCTAGAAAAACAGGCCTTATAAAAATCACTGCAATGTCATTCTTTGCCTTTGTCAGAAGCATTGTTTGATCCAAATTTAATACTTCTGGTTCAGTCCTTTCTTCTCTCCAGTTTTCCAAAACACTCTGAACGCTGTCTTCTTCCTGTACATCTAATGCCTAAGAACTAATCATGACAAACACATTTTTAAGCATTGTTGTTAGAATTCTTAATTAAAATGTGATAGTTAATGTTTTTAAATACTTTTTTTCTGGTGCAAAGACTGCTTTCCTGTTTCCTCTCTTACTCTCTTTCTTTCCCATTTGTTTGTTCTATTCTCTTTTTTCATCATCAATACAATTTTCTCTGCTATTTTTTTCCTATCTGCCTTCTGCCATACTATCCTCCAGCATCAGACAGTGCTGTAATCTTCATTCTGTTTTCATGGCTCTAATATGCCTAAGAAACCCAGGTTTTCCTAAGAGATCCAGGTTTCCCTTTCAACAGAGGGGGAGGAGGACAGGCTCAAATCAAAAATCCCGTTCCACAGACACTGGCAACATCAGGAAGGTACTGCTACTGTAATTTTGGATGTGCACAGTCAGCATGGCGCATTATGTCACAGACATACAGATTTTAAATAAATTATAGGTTTAGGTGACTACAATTTCACAGTATATTCTTAAGTACCTACTTTTTTTATGGAATGGCAAGATACCATATTACAGATGCAGTTAATGCTATAAAAATCATATAGTTCTAATGAAGGCATCAGTTTATATTTGGTGCATTTTTTTAAATGCAGCCAGCCCAATCAATATGTCCTGGGTTACCTTTTCTGCTACTGTTCAATGGAGATGTTTTTTAATTAGCAGTATCTGCTATGTCCTCTTCATCCTGTATGATTTGCCTCAAGACATGCTTGAGCACAGACTACAGCTATACTGGTACACTGGAACATCTATCTGTCTTCCCATGACTTTACTCTTTTAACACAATCATATCACACACTAACTGCCTGCTCCCCTCCCTGCACCCCCACCAGCAACTGATGGTATGGCTATGCTATGGTCTTCCATCTTAAGACTACATAGCAACTACAGCAGGAAAATATGAAGCATTAAAGGAATAGGATTACAATGTCATCGTCAAAATATTAAGTAAAAATGAAATTATAGAATCATAGAACAGTTTGGGTTGGAAGGGACCTTAAAGATCATCTAGTTCCAACTCCCCTACCATGGGCAGGGACACCTTCCACTCAGCCAGGTCACTCAAAGCCCCATCCAGCCTGGCCTCGAACGCTTCCAGAGATGAGGCATCCACAGTTTCTCTGGGCAAACTGTTCTAGTGCCTCACCACCCTCATAGTGAAGAATTTCTTCCTTGTATCTAATCTAAACCTACCCTCTTTCAGTTTGAAGCCATTCCCCCTTGTCCTGTCTCTACATGCCCCTGTAAAAAGTCCCTCTCCAGCTTTCCTGTAGGCCCCCGTTAGGTACTGGGAGGCAGCTGTAAGGTCTCCTCAGCCTTCTCTTCTCCAGGCTGAACAAGCCCAACTCTCTCAGCCTATCTTCATAGCAGAGAAGCTCCAGCCCTCTGACCATCTTTGTGGCCCTCCTATGGACTCGTGCCAACAGGTCCATGTCCTCCTTAAGCTGAAGGCCCCAGAACTGAATGCAGTACTCCAGGTGGGTGTCACGAGAGCAGAGTAGAGGGGGAAAATCACCTCCCTTGACCAGCTGATCATGCTTCTTTTGATGCAGCTCAGGATATGGTTGGCTTTCTGGGCTGCAAATGCACATTGCTGGGTCATCTTGGGCTTCTTGTCCACCAACACCCCAAGTCCTTCTCCTGAGGGCTGCTCTCAATCCATTTTCTGCCCAGCCTGTATTTGTGCTTGGGGTTGCCCTACCCCATGTGCAGGACCTTGCGTTTGGCCTTGTTGAACTTCATGAGGTTCGCACAGGCCCACCTCTCAAACCTGTTAAGGTCCCTCTGGGAGGCAACACTTCCCTCCAGCATGTTGACCGCACCACACAGCTTGGTGCACTGAGGGTGCGCTCAATCCCACTGTTCACATCACTGATAAAGATGTTAAAATTACACAGTATAGCTGACAACGCTTAAGGAGATATGAACAAGGTAATGTTTCAATTCATTTCAGCTCAGTGTTCCTTCTATGTCTGAGTATGACCTAACATCAGAACTGCTACTTATTAGCCAAATTAAACAAAACATTATTCACATCAATCTGTTGTCAACAAATAAAATAGCAAAGTAATACCGGCAGGAGAACATCATATTTATATACTGATAATGAAGACTGATCATTTAACACCAAATGTAAAAACATTTGTGGCCTTTCCAGTGGAAAAGAAACAGAAAGAGGAAATTTGCTTCCAGACGGAGATGTTTTGCTAGTTATGAACTCAGTTACTGAACGGTCACATTTTATCGACTACCAAACAACAGCTCATGTTTCACTAACTTCTTCCAGCAGAAAAGAAAAATAAGAAAATGTATAGATATAATTATATGTATAATCCCCTGCATTACAAGTGGATTCAGTGGAAATACATTACAGTCATACCTTTCAGGAAGTATTTGTAGATTTGGACCCTGCTGTTTTTGATTCAGTCATTAATGTTTTATTTAAAGGTACTTTTAGATGCTTAGATCTACATTAGAAATTCTTACCAACACCAGAAAGAAAGCCAATTAAGGCCACTACATTTCCCTACACATTCAGTGTTCTATAATGCTACACTTGTTGCTGTAGCGATTTCAGCCAGTTTGAGCTTACAAGTATATTCAAATCAAAATAGTGAAAATCATAATTTCAAACATTAGCAATAACTTACTAATCTTTCCATAATTCCAGGATTGCAGTTGTTGCTGAGGTACTCCTAAGTTATTAACATTATCTACCTGGTCCACTGAAGGTGAAGAAGATGACTGTTTATTGCTAGACCTATTAAAAATAAAATAAAATCAGTGACATGTCAGTAAAACAGTTGCAGAAAGTTGCAAAATAATTTTGTTCAGAAAACAGTTTTTAGTTGTTACAACTTCACATACTACCTAAAATAAGACAGATTTCTTTTTTATTACTTATGTTATTCAGTACCTTGGCAATGCTGGCAACAAAGATTTAGGTGTAAAAACAAATTGCTGGAGATCCACATTTTGAGCTTGATTTAACATCTGCATCTAAAGAAAACAGATTATTGTAACTGGTAAGATATAAACATATTGAAAACAATTTTTTAACAGTCTTAATGACATAATTTATACTGTATCAGTTAGCATAATTTTTAAAGATCACACAGAAAATCTTTCTTAGGTCTGCATATCTAATGTAATCAGTTAAAGAGGCTTGAATTACATGCTTCTAGTGGAGTTCTTCAAGTACCCTGGCAAAGTGAGACTGGTTATCACTCTCATCTGTATCAGCTATAGGCTAAATCATTCTTTATTGCAAACAAACAAGCAAACAAAACTGTGAGGAGGAAATAAAACATTCCAACATCTCAACTGCCATTCTTGCTGCAGAAAGAGCTATTTTAGTACTAGATTCAAAGGGATAAAGTATAATCCATGGAATCTTTCAGAGGTTAAAAGCTAACATGGTTGGGTTTTTTATAAAGAATTGGATCTACCTGTCAATGCAAAAAGATCTCTTAGTAGCATTACTCTGATAAATACCACTATTTGTTTTCATTTGGGTCATACTTTGCCAAAACCAAGTCACAGTACAGTACCTTCCAATGATGCCTCTGTACCTCACCCACCACAATCTATCCAATGCCATAAAAGTAAAACTGAAGAGCACATGCACAGAAGTGGACCGTTGGAAGTGCTCCAAACAGCAACAGAACCTCTCAAAAGATTCACAGACCTTTACTTTTGTACTTCTTTCCTTTTTGCATTCCACACAGAAAAGACAAACTTGGATGTTCATATTTAGTTATATAACTATCTCTGCAAACAATGTGTACAAATACATAACAGATTAAAATAAGTCTATTCAACGGCTGACTGTACTCAAACGAACCTTTAACCGTTTTACTGGGGGTACAGATGAAATTGAGTTTCTGCTCCTTAAATCAGCTAGGTACAAAGAAAACTTTGAATCTCCGTTTGTCTCAGACTTTTGAGGTACTCCAGTTTTACCTGAGAAATGGAATTAAAATAATCTTCAGTTTAGCTTAGAAAGGATAAATCCTAAATCTTTCCAGATCAATGGAAACTTTGCCATCAAGCTTAGTATCTTCTATTCAAAGATCCTAAAAGATTTAACACACTAATTAAAAGATTTAATGCACAAATTTTTATATAAAAGTGTAACATTTGCTCTTTGACATTGATCTTAAATCATATGCTAGAGGTTCTGAAAAATATTATTGATCATTTTAGTGCCCATAAAAGTGTTTTTGAAAAAGCTTTTTATTACTGCTTTTATGACTGTATCGTAGCAACAATGCAGGCCAGACTCTCTGGCTTACATTGCTTCTGTTAATGTAGCTACTGGTGTAAATTAAGCTATTCTAAATTATATTCGTCTAAAAGTAATAGAAATAGTAGATTTAATGAAACTCACAGCAGTCATGTCCACATGCATCTTTATTTTTACAGCGATGGTTGCATTCTCTGTTTCCATATTTCTTGTAAGTAATCCCTTGTTTAGATCTGTCTCCTAGATAAGCATAATACATAAATGCTCACTTTTTATTTCATGTGTATTGTTGAGGGAGTACTTCATGCAGTAAAAGATGGGCTAGAAGTAATCTGGGTCACTAGAATTTTGTTGCCTTCAACAAAACTTTGGGCTGCTCAAACAATGTAATTTGAAAGAAATTAATCAATGCTATTGAAAAAGAGGCACTATGACATGCTCAAATTCAAACAGTAATATTAGATACCAAACATCCACAATTTTTCTTAATTTCAAATTCATCAAAGAACTGCACTGCAGTACTTGACAAGCGGAAGCAGCATCATCGTATTTATTATACTTGAGATAAAACCAGTATGGATAAATAAAGACCTAGCTCTCTACTGAAAGCAAAATTCAATTTTCTGTTGACTTTGTTATTAACCAGATGTTCTGATCTGATCATTTACCTGAATCTACTTTTGCTGCTGGCAGACTTTGTGGTGAACCACAATACATATCAAGTGAAGACTCAGCTTTCAGTTTTTGATTTGTAATCACTTTACTTCCCACTTTTTCTGGTGTTAAGTAAAAGGCTTTATATGCTTGCTGTATATCAAGGCCAACTTTGAAAAAAGACAAACATATTTAGAATTGCTACTAACTGTTTCTAAACTACTGATTACCTTCAGTTTTTTTAAAGAGTTTAAGAAAGTATAACTGTTATTAAAAGATCATGGAAATTTGTTAAGATAATGTAGCATTGAAAGCACACTATCATATGAACAGATTCTTTATGACAGAGATTAATGAATCCAAACATTCAGAATTAAAGACATGGTTACCAGATGAGTAATAAAATTAGGCCCTCGAACACAATTTTTCTGTATTGTTTTAAAACTACATTTATCTATGGTTTTGCACTGTTGATGTAATTTTAACTTTAAAATTGTACTACAGTCTGTGTTAAAAGAGTATCACCAGCTCTGCACAGGCAAAGTTGAGTATGTTGATAGTTCTTTTGAAGCTGGATGCTAATAATGGTTCTAGTTCTAATTAAGATTCATATCAGGCTATAAGAGACCATTTGTAAAATAGTATTTTTGTCTTTTATTAGGCAAATATTGCTGGAAAACCACACAGGCTTTTTAAAAATGAGAGATTTCCTTCAAGTTTGAAACAGATTTTAAAATAAGTAGAGACTAAGGAGACCTGCTTTTAATCTAACTTCACTGTTACAATTTCAGAGAAATTAACTGTTGTTTTGAGTTTCAATGAACTCAGTACAACATGTAGACAGCTAAGTAGTAATAAAAGGACTATTTTTTCTTCATCTTTATTTGGTTAGAAAAACTCCTTTTTCCTGAGCCACAAGTTTAGCCATAGGAATACAGATTATTCCAGACTTGATTATTGCAATAGTCTTAATATTCAATGTTTATCATGAAAGCAGCAAATACACTTCAGTTAATCTAGCACACAGCAATCTTCTTTAAATTCTGTCATCATGCCCCACCTGTAATACAGCCAGTCTATTTTCAAATTGTATTTCAAAGTTCTGTGTTTCAAGGTCACCACTGTCTCTCCTCATCTGCTGCTATAGTTCCAATTCAATGGAAATTGACACTGAGGGGACCAATGTTTAAATCTACACATGTTAAGGCACAAAATTTTCCATTGTAGAAATTTCTTGCTAGTAGTAGAGATGAATCCATATCTAATACTTTTTTATCGCAGTGCAAAACCTAACCATTCACAAAGACAGCTCTTCCCAGCATAAATAACCTATCAATAGGTTATCACTACTGAAAGTTAATTCAACTTGAAGGTGAAGGGCAAAAGAAAATTCTAATCTGCATCAACAAAGAAAGATACTATCTCCTAGTAGCAGTTTTGATGTTTCCCAGTTCATTAATATGCTAGTAAATGAAACAGATGCAATTAGGACTTCTAGATAATACTCAAGTCAGTAAAAAAACATGTAATATAGTTTTGTTTCCAGATCAGTTAATTTTATTATATTTTCATCCTGATATAGTCTTCTAACAATTTATTCAAAATTTTACTGCATTTGTTTTAAAATTATAAGCATACCCATCAACCTACCATAATCAGAACTAATTAAATTTATACTAATGTCCTCTGATTTAAGAGCTCTTTTCACTTCAATTTTCTTTGTCCAATTTCCAGTTTTCAGCAGCACAGAATCCCTGTAATGTATCAGTAAAGTTTTGTTAGACACAGACAATGAACACAAGACTGTATGCTACGGCACCTGTAACCAAGTGAAAGAGCTTTTATTTGGTTTTAGTTCTTGTTTGATAAGTGGCCTAAGAATAACCTTCCAATAATATATGATTTATGGCCATCAGAGAGCCAGGATCCTGCAGATCAGTTTCAGTTCTGCCAAGAGTGCCAGACTTTGGCCAGAACTCACGTAAAGGTCACACAGTTGGAAAAGATTTTGTTTCTCCTTTCCTGTTTGCTCAAAGAGTATCTTAGCCAACTGGAGAATTTAATTCCATCTCTGAGTGAAAAAAAAAATTGACAATATGATATAGTTAAAGAAATATAGCCAATAAGAGTAAGTAGCAACTTGAGAATCTATCTTTTTAACAGGTATTTTACTTGTTCTGCATTTATGTGGAAATTATTATGACTTCTATAATATGACATCAGTGTTGTACAAAGATGTACACTCTACTGACAAGCACACTGGCATGTTTTGCAGGTGTCTGAATCTTGTGCAGCATTTTAAATGACAACAGTGACTAGAAAATACTATAGGATAAAGAATAATTTTGTACCATTTGTCATCAGTAGAAATTATTGCAAAAACTGCAAGTCACAGAAAGGATTAAAAGTCAATACCCTTAAGAAATGTGAGGCAAAAAACCTGATCATACATACATAATTTTCTGATTAAAAATGACTCGGTTGTCAGCATCTCCTATGACCAACGTAACATAATGAAAGTCTGTTGCGGTTCTCTTTGTCTGTAGCTGCTCATAGTTTGTTAATTTGACAGTTACTAAGATTTCAGCCAATGTATCACTGTATTTTGGAAGCTAGGAAAAAATTATACAGAAGATGACATAACTAATAAAATATGCAAAGTAAAATATACGCCCTTCCATAAATTCCTAACTGTTGATACAAGCACAAAAGCTCAATTCAATTTCAATCTGTGATACAATTTTTGTTATTACTGTATAGTAGTGTCTCAGAAAAACTTGTCCATAACTGAATATCCTACATTTGAAAAAGTATTGAAAATAAAAGGCATTCTACATTAAGCCTTTGGAAAAATCATCCTCTGTTAAATGCAAAGAAAACGATGTAAGAAGAGAACAAGGTATATTTTGGCATCCCAACATTCCTCTGTAAGACATTTATAATTGTTAAAACTTTCTTCTGAGAATAACTTTAGAGATCTAAAATAGATATATATTGTGCTATAACACAATTTCACACATTTAATGAGTTTTTAACTTCAAAGGTGTCTTTATTTATACAAACTTCATGAGACACTTTAAGGCTATTTTTCAGATTTTGCATTTCAGAGAGGTACGGTGGGTATGTGACCTGTTTAAAGACAAAATGCATACCTGAACCTCAAAGCTCCTGATTGCATATGGAATTGCACCCTTCTTTTCAAAGGGCACCAGCTAGGTTAATGTCATAATTTACTGTTTCTCTATATTCCTAAGTGTGATGTAGAAGATAAACATGACTTCATGCTTCTTCAGTAAGTTTTATATGGACGTTTTTCTGTCCCTAGTATTTGTTTATATTCAAGATAGACCAGACCTCTTAGACTCACATACAAAGCTAGAATGTGGAATATACTGGTTTACATCTGTAACATAAACCGCTATTAATGAGAGACACACTATTGTGTTATAGGAAATGTCTATTCCAAGGCTCTCCTTCAGTGTTTAGAAGTTTGGTTATACACACTAAGGTGGAAGGAGGCAACAAATATTGTGTGATCTTCTATCAGTGAAGGCTCAAAATTTCTTATAGTTAGTATTTGCTCTTTCATTTCATAATATCAGCATAAAAACATAAAATAAATAAAAAAACATTTACCTGTTCAATGTCCAGTTCATATTTTGGAAGGTGCAAAACAGATTCTTTTATCTGGTTTCCAAAAGGAGGATGTCTGTTTAAAATCTGCAAAGATTTATTTTTGTTTCTGAAACATCCAGCTGATCAGAGATGCCAACAGAAATGTAAATCTAAGGAACCAAAGCCATTGTACTAATGATACTATCAACAAAAGCCCTTATCACTCCTGGTTCTTTACTGTTAGAGATGTCCAGAACAGCAACATAACCAAAAGAAAATTCCAATACTTTTTCATATTGCTACCACTTCTGTTCAGGTAACGGCCACCGAACTATCCAATGACCTCAAAACCTGACTACTCAAGTTTTATATGAGGTGGCTTTTCCATGTTGCCCTAGCTTCAATCAAAACTAACAAAAATAAAATTAATGACAGGAAAAATGCAAAAGGAGGCAGAAAACAGAAATCAAATTCCTAAAGCCAAAACAGAGAAACCCAAGTAAAATCAGTTTCCTTTAGAAATCCACTATATCTTCCAGAACACAGGAAAAAGTTTCCTCAGAAAAGGAACCAAGAGCCAAAGATTTTATCCTGGGGTAAAAGCTAACTTCCCTAAAATAAGAAGTGCATTATAGATGATTCAGAAGAATTTTATTCTATTACTATCTGTAACTAAAACTAGCAATAATGGAAATTCAGGATTGTTATCATTAACATACATTAAGAGAAACTATAAATACATATTGCCTTTTTAATTTTTTTCTAAGTCCTAAAAGGGAAATGCATATTGCCCTTTGTTTCAAAGCATGTTAATGATGAAATTCTACATACTTAAGCAACTGCTTTCCAAAACCAGCCAAATCAGTGAAATCATCCACATAAAATTTGCTAGAACAAAACATCACACACATTTTCAAGGAAAAATAGCAGTAGCCACATACTTTTTTAAATTTACTAGTATAAATGAATAAATGACTTAAACCACTCAATTTTGCTGACAATCATATAGCAGACCTATATTAACAATGCTGCTTTTACTGGTAACACTATTAATAATCAATATTTTCCTTACTAAATAGTATATTATATTATATAATAGATTACCAATTCAAGTTCCCTCGCATTTATGTCTTCTATTTTCTTAAATGATGTCAGCCCAGCGTTTACCATAATGTTTGACAGTGATACACCTGTGAAAAATTTAAGTTTTTTATGCTTTTAAATGACAATCACTAACCTCAAATTATTCTCAACTGCATTATAACAGGTAAAACCAAAGCAGAAATCATTCTGCAGTATGTTTGTCCCAGACTTCTGCAAAGCAAATCACTAAATTTCTGTTCAGTTGATGAAATATTTAATATTATTTAATTTCACTTATCCATTAGCAAAGAGAAAAAGAAATGCAATACAAATCAAACATGAAAACATTTGGTATTTCAATACTGAAAATTTTTAGTTACATTTTCTAGAGTAAAACAGATTTTAGATCACTTTCTACAAAAGTCAAGAAACGTGTTCTGCATATACATGATGGAAAAATCAAGTTACACAACATTCAGAATTTTTTTCCCTACCTAAGAAACTGTAAGTATGTTCAAGTCACAAGGATCTCAATGTGTTGTGAGCAAGCTAATAGTGAAATTCCCTCAAAAAATATTTATTATAATTTTCTAGGAGTCTGCAGATTTAGCAAAAAATTTTCCTATGCCCTATCTGCCACAAAAGTAGACTGGCAGAGAATTCCACATACAATCTTATTCCTCTTCATGATTCCCAGTTCTTTCAAACTTCCAGTGAGACTTTGTCATCACAGCGTATGAAAGGGTGTTTCCCTTAACTGGAACTACAGACTACTACAATAACTGCAAAAATTGTAGACAAAAGACAGTACCAATACTCATGTGGATTCTTCATACATAATTATGTAGAAACAGTAAAACAGATCTGAAAATTAAGTGGAAAACCTCTCAAAAGACTCATGGGTTGCTTCTTGGAAGACACTAAAGCAATCTTACTCATTCCAACTCATGAATTAATAATTTAGAGAAACAGATGATCTTTTGTCCTTTTATGTATATTTGAACATCTTTTGGGGTTGACTTAGGAAAAGCACCTTCTGCCATCACCCCTCTCCTTTGCAAAAGCTCTGCAAACAATCTGAAGACTGAAGATTCTCACATACTACTTCCACAGCTACTCTAGTTAAGGTTGGTGCCTTGTTTCTTTGTAAGTGAAACTGCAGACTGGTTCTTTTGCCATAATTCCTAAAATGGCAGAAGGGTTTCCACCAAGTGAAGACAATATGAATAAGATTTTTTTTCCCTTTGTCTTTATCTATTTCTGAACAAGAAAAAAACAGAGGTGGAAATCAAACTGAAAAAGTAGTAAAGGTGGTAAAATCCTGTACAGCAACTGATCATTATCCTGTGTGCCAGAATAAGAAATGACAATCAAGCATATCATACAGCAACAAGAGGAAGCATCATTACTGGACAAGAGTAAAAAATTGAGATAGTTGTAGAAATGCAGTAAGAATTCAACTGAATCCTCAATCTCAGTTAAGGACAAATGTCAGTTAAAGAACAGTCAATCTTATAAAGGAAATACTGATCACTAAAGGCTTTTTTTTAAAAAAATTAAAAAACCAACATACTGAGATAAAAGTTTAAAAAATTGGGACTTCTGAATACATTACATGGTATCAGTAAATTTCTGTGAGCTTAAACAATTCACTTAACTTCACAAAGACATAGAATAGGCTTAGCAGCCATAGCATCACGGAGGTCAAGAAGAGGCATCAGTGCAACATGTGATTCAGGAAAAGAGAGTGAACTGCCAGCAGACAGTTCAAAAGAAGTCTGTGGGTGGAACAAATGGAACTTTTAAAGTTAGTAATTCTTTGTAATATATGCTGCAAAAGCAACAACAGCATAAGAAAAAAAAATAAAAAAAGAGATGTGTATCTATAGCACTTCCATTAGTGAAAAATTAAACCTGACTTTATTCTATTGAATATAACATACAGGAAACGATTTGTCTATACTGCAAATGCCATGTCTATCTCACTTATCCTAACCCCCTAGAAATGCTGAAAATAAAGTAGATCCCTCAGCTGACCGTGTGCACGCTGGCACAGATCCAGCAGTGGAAATGGGTTCCCACCACACTGTACTGTGCTGTGCACAAGCTAACAAGCCCTGTCCCTTGCTCTGAATCCACATGAATGAAGCAATACAGCTTCTGAGCTGAGCTGGCAAGGCTGTAATGTACTGCACCATATGGATCCTCTGGTTTAGGTATTCTCAAACTTTCAGACCTCTGTATTATAAAGTTCCATACAGAGCAGATGTGTCTTTAAAGAAATACAGAGAACATTGCAGTGAATTCTGAAAGCATGAAGGTATGATCAGACCAGACATCAAAGCAGGAAGCTATACTCTTATCTCAAACAAGTATAACTACATTTTTGGAATACAGAGGACTCCAAAATTTCTCAACTTCTTTTCAAGTAATTATGACAAGTCTGTATTTCCAGCTAGAAGTTCATTCAGTAACAGGATACAGTAAAAGGAAGATGATAATTAGAAACTTGTGATCCTCGTCTATAACAACTCCATGCACAGTAAATTTATTTCTATTTCATGATTCCTATCCACGTCAATGCAAGTTAAAGAGCTTTCATAGATATGAGTAACAGGACCTACAGTGACAGCTGTTTGGAAAGGAAGGCATAGCCTAGTCAGAGACGTGCAATCACACAAATGTGGAATATGCTCAAGATACTGAGATGAACATTACGAAAAAAGAACAACTGTGAAATACTTTGAAAGCCTGAAGAAAATTACTAAATTGATTACTTTTATCTTTTATCAGGACAGACTACTCTGATAACTGTGGTACTTCACTGTGGCAAATGCATAATTAGGAAACCCATTTAATTATGGAAGCAGACATCCCAGAAATTACTAGGCTAGTTATGAGTTTTGATTCTCTATCAGATTACACCTTTCTAATTTCTGACTAGTACCTACCGATTTTTTCCAATTGTTTAGACACATGAAGTGAATTTTCCCACAGTTTGCACCTGAAACACTTTGCTAAAATCACAGAGTTTAATAAAGCAGAAAAGTTGTCCTTACATGATGCCAAAAAGTCAGATAACCCTGTAAAAATAAGGTTGACTTGTATTAATCAAATAAAATGTAGCTTGTTATTATAAGAACAAAAAGTATTAAATTTTACCATACATCGAGTAACTCTTAAGCCATTTCTAAATATTCTGCCAGTATCTTGTGTCAAAGTAAAGTCTTGAATGGGAATACATCCTAGCTGAGCCTGAATAAGACTGAAAAAAAATTTTTTTTGGTATACAAGCCATACTGTGAGAAAAGTATAATAACATAAAAGCTTCTACTGGAAAACAAAATAAAATTCTGAATAGAAACAATGAAATACAAGGTCTGATCTATAAAACAGTACAAATTTTAGCAGGGACTCCAACAGCCATAAAATGACAGCTTTTCAATAAAAAGTAACAACACAATCTAATACTTACCAGTTTATTTTCATTTCTCTTGTTTTTATCTTCCCCACCAATGGAAACCTATACACAAAAATATACATATTTTCTGCTATTCATTTTATTTATAGCTAAAAAGATACTTTCCTTTTTCAATGTATTTATTTTTTTTATACCTGATAGTTATTTTGTCCTTGTCCTTATTCAAAGTGTTCAGTATTTTCTTTTCATTTATTCTTAACTTGACATCCAGAAATTCTGTGCATTTGGAGATCATTGTAATCTGTAACAATTTAACTTTTTTATTAATTGTTTTTCTTTGCCACTTTTTCTTCCACTTCCAACTTTTTTTTTTTTTTTAAATCAACCACACTGCTAACACTTCATGGCGTACAAGACAAATATAAATTGTTTTTACTATCTGTTATGTATTGCACTTTCTTCATACTTCAGCAACAAAGATAGCCATAGGAGAACAGGCATTCCTTTTTTTCATGGCCAATCTGTTCTACCATGGTATTTGTTTGAAAAAAAAAAAAGTCTTTTCTGACTTAACAGTGGCAGTAACAACCTGTTATCTGACAGAGGAAAATTACTTAAAACATAAAGACAATAACATTCCTTTAAAAGTAAAATCTGCTCTCCATGTAGCTGGTTTTTGCAATAAGAAATAACTACTGAACCACAAACCAGTAGTTTTTAATACATAGACAAAACAGCTTCAGTAACTTTACATCTTTATAAGCAAGGTTAGTGAGGGGAGAAAGAGTTGGAAATGAAAAGATCTGAAAGTACAAAGCCTCAAAAATACTCCATGTGACATTTAATTAGATGTATTCTCCAAAACTTTATATAAACAAAGCCTGAGCTCTTTAAAGGAAATAAGAACTTCTGCTTCTTATCTTTGAATATGTTCAAAATCAATTGAACATATGTAAATTTTCTTGAAAAAGTTAACATTACCAATTCATTTAATGTCTCTGTTCCTTTCATTGTGAAAAATTGTTTCACTGTATCAAATGCAATATAATACCAGGCCATTAATCTTCCAGTCTCTGTAAAAGAAGAATATAACTTAAAAAAAAATATGCCAAGTATTTTTTTTAAGTCGCAAAATCAAATTAATTTTCTTATTACAGGGCTCTATGAGATTTACCACCACTGACTCAGCACGTTATTGCCCCCAGCTGTCTGATGGATAAGACTAACCCCATCATAGAGTGCCAGAAAGAAACATGCATCAGTTACAGTTTTCTCCAATAGAGATAAATTCATACGAATATGCCAGGCTGAACTGTGGTTGCTGAGAAGCCAACCACCTCTAGCAGAGGATTGTAGGGAAAAGGAGTTAGTGATAAAATGTGTCCTTCATTGCCCTGTGTCACATCCAATGATCCTGTGGTAACATTCTGTAATTTTCTCCTAAACCACAACAAAATTTCCAGCAACAAGAGAAGATCTATTCATGGATCAATATTAAACAAATGAACTTCCATGAATTGTTAAAGAAACTTGCTCATATATTCTAGTCAAACAGTCTCTCAGATTCTACTCTCTACTATATGTGTGTACTCCTGTTAATGTATACTCCTATGACCCTTTGTAGTTCACTACTACCTCAACGTCACTTCTGAAAATTAGTTCATTTAAGTGTTACCTGTTGGTTTGAAATTATTTGCTTCATCCATCCTGATCAAATCAAAAGATGACAAATCATTTAAGTTCTTCAAACACAGTTCTGTCAACAATTTGACAACATATGCATTTTTAGTACAAACAAAAAAACCTTATCAATGTACAAGTCAGAAACATCACCATCAGATTGCAATGAATGTATACCCAAGTAATTCCAGTGAACTGAAGCAAGAGTTTAAGAATGTGATCCTACTTCTATTAAAGTTGGAGGTTAACTTCTGCCTTGAAAAGTATAGGTTTTTGCAAGTATAGTAACAGAAATTAATGAAAGCAAACGAAATCAATCAAAGGAAAATTAGGAAGAATGACAAGCATCACAATTAAAGTGCTCTGCTCCCTATTTCTAAGTATGTATATGGCAATGAGGTAGATAAAGGCATTTAATTTTTTTCCTCTATACAAGGAAAAGTTTTCCACCAGTCAAAATGTATTGATAGTGTTTCAAAACTATTAATAATTAAATAAAATCAACAGCACAACATAGTAAATTACATTTGTTCTGTGAATGGATCTATTGAAATTAATGGGTGAACCTGCCCTAAACCATAACATTTTATTGAAAAAAAGCTTAAAAGCCACTTACCTTGTAATTTTGCTTCAATTCCAATTTTATCCAAACCAGATGAAAAACCTTCATGAAAAGATGAAAGGCTTTTTAACCTAATACAATGACATACTTCCTCCTCAATATCATTACCCATCAAAACTGATCTGCTGATTTTCTGGGAGCCAGACAGATACCCCAAAGGCAAAAATTTGTAAGGATTTATTACATTGGGAACAAGTCAAAATCCTTACATAATGTAAGTATCTATGTATCAGTGAGTGACTGTTAGAACTGATGTGCAAAGGTAAAAGCTGCAGATATTCCCCTATGTAAAATATCAGAGTCCTAAAAGTTGCACAAATATCAGTGAGCAACTTCACATGTAGAGTTTTCCTATTTTAGAACATAGGAAGCCACCTAAAATGATGTAACATCCATTCAAGTACTAGATGTCCTATGTTCCAGTCCCATCTACAAATCCTTAAAAAAAAAGTCTCCAGCAAGCGACCAATGACTTCATAATCGGGTGCAGAGCAAGTAGCCAGGAACCAAGTTATGGTCAGGGTTGGGGACTGAAAGGCTGTTCTGGGTAAGACAAACTGAAGACACCAGCATTAAGATTATTGAATATTTGTTTTAGAAAAACTATGAAATATTAGACAATTTTTTTTTCTTAGCAGCAGATTACGTATTCATGCTGAAAAGTACAGTATGGCTTGATACTGCATTAATACATGGTCCAGTGTACTAAGATCAAAAGAAATAAATCATTATGAAGCTGTAAATGGCTTCTTCATAGTTTTTAAATATTATACTATGCTGAAACTCCTATTACTTATATTAAAGCAACTGAAACGGTTGCTCCTAAAAATGTTACAGGCCATATCACACGTCTTGTTTTCAACTCCTTACAAAACAATAGACCATAAGAAAATGAAAGAAATAATATGGATCTAACACAACCCAGTATTGTAATTTAGATCAATTAAAAAGAAAAAAACAACAAACCATAATAAGCTGGATTTTTTAAGGATCTAATGTACAAGAATGTTGATCGTATCCATTTCAAAGCTACAGTGACATCTGTGACAGTATGTAGCACTATTTCTGCATTTAAGTGCTCAACAAGATGCTTGTGCAAACTAAGAAAAAAAAAAAAGGTAAATATATTTACCTATCAGTAGGACAAGAAGTGCTAAAACTACTGTTTGGGAAAAAAACAAATCAAAACAAACCCCTCCCCCTTCACCCAAAATCACAACAATTTTTATTTTTTAATGATTTTTTTTACTGTCAACTTTAATCAGTGAAATCATTAGAAAACAGTAAAGAATATGTAAATAATCAACAATGTAATTTGTTTATTATGGCTTAAGGTGCAGCAAGCAAAACCAAAAAAACCTGTCTACTGCGAAGTTTCACAATTATTTCAAAAACAAAGCTACCTACATTTAAAAGTTACAGCACAATGTTGATATCTTAAATATATTTGAAAAATTAAACCTTAACAAAATTGCATGAGCAAAATTTTCTGGTTAACCATTTAATGTACTAACTTTCCTACATATTTCTCTCGATATTCTGTTCACATGAAGTGAATTCTGTATTCTGGTATTTTCAGGATTCTATCATCTGAAAATTCAGAGATACAATCTGGGTTCAATTCTTGATTTTTGTCTTCACAATATATACTATTTCAGTTTCTTCAGTTCTCTAGCAGGAATCTACAACTTTTTTTTTGTTTCTTTTTTGTTTGTTCTGTTTAAGATGTTCTAAAGATGTTTTTAGCTGATAAACCAGTGGTTGTTAACTTCTGAAGAGCTTGATTTGATTTTCTTTAAATTTCTTTTAAACAGACCAAAAAAACCCCCAAAATCACCTGAAAAAACCACATTCTGTAGAAACTATGAAACATTGCTAACTTCTATATAGTGTTACAAAAATGTTTTGTTACCTGCTCTCTATTATATCAGCACCATTTAACATCTGTATATACTTCTCCCTTGTACTCCAGCGAGTCATAATAACTGCTGTAGCTGTAGTGTCAAACTGAAAATTAAAACCACAAACAAAAATTGCTCTCTAGCTCTTACCAAAAAAATTGCAGTTGAATATGCATCACTTATCTGTTGGAACCATTAAAACTGTTTTCTTAAAATCCTTGTTGAAATGGCTGTTGAATGCCAAGGCCTCTCTAACTTAATTGCAAGTTCTAATTCATTTGGGCAGCAAGCAGGATCCGTGATTCCTGCCACTGCTGGCAGACAGGACAGTGCACCAGCCTATATGTGCTAATAATGCACATAGAGACATATTGAGAAATAGCACAAATCTGAACTGTTATTGACCTCTTTACAAGATCCACAGCTAAGGAAAGGATTCCTAAGCACAACTACAGAAAATAATTTACTGACATGAATTCTCTTTACTAATCCCCAAACATTAGAAAGTCTTGAAAGAACAGTCAAGCCTTTTATAATAAATTTTTATAATCTTCATCATCTACTCTCAAGTCACCTCACTTTGGTTTTTTTTTTTGTAATGGAAAAAATAGTTAGACTGATTTATTGGTTTTCGTACAAGAAGTTTCCTGACTTTTGCATTTTTTAAGATCAGATTAGTGTATGTAATACTGAAAGGCACATCTTGGTAATTGCAGTTCTTGACTCAGTAAGTTAAAGTGGCTTAGGATTCTGAGTCACAACTTTTAAAATCTTTCTGAATTACAGTTTCTAGCAAAAAAACCCAAATCAGTTAAGGAGGTTACAAATATTGAATTTCTGCACTACTTTAGATCTTAGGTCAAGATAAAATACTGTCATATACGCAAGACACCACAGTGGCTAACATAAGCAGCCTCTGGAGACAGATGTTAAGTAAGCTATCTCCCATATTAGGCTTTATCTGCATATCTAAAAATTAGAAGACTTTAAAGTGTTAAGATTTAACATAAATTATTTGGAGACTTTAAAGAGGTATCATTAAAATAGCCATTTTTAAATCCCCCTCTTCCTTTTTACAAGCAAATAAATGTCTAAAGCCTTGTTAATACATAGCATTCTTGGCATCAGCAACCTCATGTGGAAGCACAATGAATTATAGTTTTTTGGAGATAGTATTTCTGACCCTCCCCCTCTACTCCACTTCTAACTTAGAAGTTATTTGTTCTGATGTTATGAGGACAAAAGCACATAGCTCTCTATACTATTCAATATCCCAGAATTTTTATCATGCAGTTTATAAGTTGTGTGCCAACTTCCTACTTTTTCTCTAATCCACATTCATTATGTATGCCAAATGTAAACTTTAGATCTTTTTCCACAGCAAAGCAAAGAAGTACTTTTTAATGGACAATACAAAAGCAAACATTTCTTTGTCAATCAAGAGGTTACCCAGAAGTCATTTAACTATTAATTACAACCCTTTAAAAAAATCAAATACCGCAGTAAAATTGTTGGTGTAGTTTCTTTGCCAATAATAGTTTCTACTGATCTGCCTATAGATAGTGTCAATATAATATAGCATTAACTTACTTGAGGCCTTCCTGCTCTTCCAATCATTTGCAGAATATCAGTTTCACTGTACTCTTGGAACACTCCTCCAACATAATGCATTGTGGATTTTATAACCACCAGATGTGCAGGTAGATTGACTCCCATAGCTAAGGTGCTAGTAGTAACTACATTAGATTAAAGTATATCGATTGCAAGATGAACACCATCAAAATGTCTGGCAGACACTAAATAAGTAGCAAATAAGTGACTAACTCTTGATTCCCAAAAGCTCTTATTTTCTAGTGAAGTCAGTGGGTGTTCTGCACCACAAAGAATTAGATGTAGATTACAGACATACATTTGCATTATAATTCCTGTGTATCTGATTGATCACCAGTATTCATTTATTATCAAGTGTTATTTAACAAATTACATGCCAGATATTTTTATTTAAACATTCCTTAACATTTGGATATTAACCAGAATCCAATCCGTCTTCAATTTAACAGACACACACTGAGAACCATTATTCATGTTTCTTCATGGATAGATATTTGAATATAGCCATGACTTCATCTTGCTTTGTAGTGATCAATACCTTTAAGATAGATTTACTTATTTATTTTTTAAGTCATCCATTGTTTATATCCATGGTACCAAACTAGAATCACCACCAATACTGTCACAATACCTTACCAATGCATACTCTCACATGGAAAACACCAGTCAAATTTGTGGCAAATTATCTCACACTCATGTTTTCTAATTTACTTTCTCTAAGGAATATATGGGGTGGCAGGAATTGAACATGGAAAGCCAGCTATAAAAGCCAACTATTCCACTAGGAAAACAAAATATTAATGATTTTCCAGTTCTTTTTTGAAATGAAAGGGTAACTGAAATAAGTAACCATAGGTACATCAGGAAAGAAGAATCCAACCTAAACTAAAGGCATATCCACACCATTTTCTGAGAATATTACTGTTTTTCATATTGTGATGGTATGCAAAACGGGAAATTTGTCAAAGCAAAATGATCTAACCATAAAAATGTTGCGAAGAAAGGTTACTTACGAGCACAATCAGAGCTTCAGTCCATATGTATACACATACACACACAGTGGGTATACATACACTGTATTTCAAGACCAAAGAATTTTCCCCCTTTGCAGTATCTGTGAAAGGTGTGTTAAAACCCTACCCCCATCATACTCACAGACCTAGAAAGTGGAATATGCCCCATAGTCTTTTATT
This sequence comes from Falco biarmicus, assembly GCF_023638135.1. Lineage (NCBI taxonomy): Eukaryota > Metazoa > Chordata > Aves > Falconiformes > Falconidae > Falco > Falco biarmicus. The sequence continues at coordinate 20,958,741 of NC_079298.1, forward strand.
CCCCCCTCAGCTGTAGAATTCTAGCGTGTAATTCTAGTATCTCAGATGATTCTGAAATATTCATACAAACTATAAATTTCAAAGGACTTAAGTACCAATAAGCAACTTTGTATTCTTTCAGTGGTAGTTCATATGTATGTTCACATTGTGTTCAGCTGTGGCACAGGGTCTCAAAGTTATTTTTGCAAAGAACCACAGTCTCCCGAGATTTCAGAAAAGGCACTGCAGTTGGCAAAGCTGTTCACAGTGCACCATGCAGCCAAAGTACAGTAGATTGCAGGGATGCACAGACTTTTTAATACCACGGACCCTGTGAGTCTAGCAAGGTTACCAGAACACAGTAAGGGTATCTACCTTAAGTTTTCACAGTGAGCCACAACCACTATACAGGAAAGACAAAAAATCCATTAATCTTTCAGTGCTGTACACGAATCACACAAACAATTCTCCCCATAGGGTCTGAATCTTTTTACAGAAAAAGAAAGCCTGGATGAGATGAGCCCATTATGTCTCAGACACTTTCTCATTTCAGGTAACACAAAATGAAATACTTCTTAGGAACCTCCCCATCAGTCAAAACACCTTGCATGGGAGTTTGAAAATAATATTCCACCCATCTAAGAAGCCCTGCTGCAAAGCACACAAACAAAGAAAACGTCACGTGAACTCTGAGGAAAGACACACTAGAAGAGTTCCACCTCAACAGGATGGCTCAGAGGTATGAAAAGGAAATGGATGTGGCCAGACCTGTACAGACATATGAGGGATTATGACCTCCACATATGCTGAAAAGAAGTTCTATGGTCTTTAGTAATAGTGTGTAAGTACACTCACAGGGTAAAAGTGCATGTGAAACACAAACACATCTTCATCTGGATTTCACAAAGTAATTCCAAAGGTTAAACAAACTATAGAATCATAGAATATTACCACTTTGAAACTGCAGTCTTTTCAGCATATGTCAACAACATTCTAACTTTCAAAGTTGAATTTACTTACAAAGTACTGGTAAGTCTCCTACAGTAAAAGCTCCTTCAATTATTTTTCTGTCAGATATCTCCATACCCGCATGATGATAAGCCACACCATACATTAAAAGATCTGATAACGAAATAATTACATTCATCACTTGACTAGGTTTACTCAAGCATGTATTCACTCACAGAGCAGAGATGTTATATTTACCTCTCAGTCTGGAATCTTTCAATGCATTTGCAGACTTCTGTAATCTGTGCAACACAAAAAAACCCCAAAACTTCAAAATCACAAAACAGATTCACTAATGTAAGTGGAATATAAAAAAATGCAAGTATGTTTTTAAAATGCGAAAACAAAGCTTCATGGGAAACTAGATACACAATTACCTCAGGAAAGATTGTAAGATGCATGCCTTGACATGTACATTTTTTACACACTTTCCCATCGTTCTACTGTATTTGTGATTTTTAAGGATGTTCTTAGTTTTCAACTATGTGTTAGACTATCAAAAGGACATAGTTGTAAAATAATTTTAAAAATATATATTCTTTGGATATTTTCAACCATCACCTTTCCCATCTTCACAAAGGGAACAAACTGACTCTCTGGGGTAGCTGTTGCAGCCTTTCCAGCCCAGTCATCTTTCCATGTCAGGACCTAAAATCTAGACAGGTTGTTCACATAAGGCAAAGACTGTGTTTGAGGTCCAAAATCAGGAAATAGCTTCTGCAGCTGCCATGACTGGGCAACCCTGAAGTAAATTATAATTAACATGGGTTAGGGCTGTATTTATTAAAGGTATCTGATAATGCAAAGACTTCTAATGGCTTAACTTAAAACACTAGTAAGACCACATCCAATTCAACTACTCATATGCTTAATCTTTACACTATAAGGCCTTATAGGACCATAGGAATAAACATTTGTATGTTTAGAAAGCAGCTTTTAGAAACAACTTATGCTTGTGAAAAGTACCCTAAAAATCTGAGAAGTAAATAAAGCTTCTCAAAAGCAGAACCAGTTTACCAAAAAGAATGTTAACTATGATGATGACTTTGTTGCAGACACTCCTCTGCTAGAACAACTTGGATGTAAAAATACCTTTGTTTCTGTTCTGTACTCAGTAGAAATTTAGCATCTTTTGCAAGAACAGAAGCGGCCTGCTGTACTCCTTTTCTTGTGGCACAAAACTGTAAGAAAAGATTTTATTTTTTTTAATCAACACTCTTAAGAAAGAAAGAACTTCAAATGTGATTAAAAAAAGCTGTGGTACCACAAGTGCTGGTTTTTGTTCCGAGTAGGCTTGTATAATACTAGCTATCTTGTAGTTAAGAGTTAAGTCAAATTTGAATTCTGTCTGATTGTCACTGCAAGGAAAGCCAAGAACAATTTTGCGTAGCTTCACTGGTCGTTGATCCTCATCTATTTTCAGACATACAGCAGGCATCTTGGTATCTGAAAGCCATTCTGCAATCTTTAAAAAAGAAGAAATGGAATAGAAATGACAATTTTCTGCTTTTAATCATGCTCTGTTCTAACTGCATCACAAAATAATAAGTTAGCTTTTGTCACATGTAAACTATTAACATATTTGACATTGCTTTTATCATTAAAATCACAGGTGAAGTTCTGCTTTCTACAGGACCAATATCATTCAGACTGAAATCTCAAGTCTGTTGTGATTTGTACTTTGAGACAAATACCACAGACAGAAGTCTAAAACTGAATCATGTCCACACTTGGTTGATAGCTCCATATGGTTGTAGGTCCTTTGTTATATGAACATCAACCTCACAGCCGTCTCCAGCTGACAGCTTAAAAATGCCAATTTTGTTATCAACCTAAATTTGTAACTCCAGGTAAATTGTATAAAATACAACTACATTGATTAAAATACAGTTAAAATGTAACTCTTACATCTTCAGCGTTTGGGATTGTTGCAGAAACTGCTACAAATCTCAAGGGAGGAATAGTGTCATGTTTCTCTATAAGATGACAAAGAGAAGACTGAAGAGTCTTCATCCGACTGACTACAACTTCTAACGTTGCACCACGACTTTCATCCTTTATAACGTGCACCTATTAGGAATTTTAAAAGATTTGCTAAATATTTCTCCAGTTACAATCTATACATGTGTTAAATGAATGTTATATTTTTTAAGTTTCCTTTTATCTTCAAGAACAAAACCTGTACGTATAAAATATTAATTTTCTTACCTCATCAATGAGAAACAGTCGTACAAGCTGGACTATAGAGTTGTCTCTCCATCTTCTAGTCATGCTATCCCATTTTTCCTGGGAGAAAAACCACCACAATAAAACAACAGAAAGCGAAAGATATTTTAAAGGCCAACATATGCCAGAAGTACGGAACAAGCAGACATGCCTAAACTTTAATAAAACTTTAAGCAAAATAAGTTAAATTAATTCAAGCCAATGCCATGTATGTTTCATCTGGCACATTGTTATATTACCAACTGTTCTTTATGTGGCCTAATAGTATGCATAGCAGTGTGCAGGCAAGCATAGCGATCATAAAATTACTACTTATTAGCAAAAAAAGGAGCAGTCCTAGTAGCATACAATTAGCAGACTGCTAATGTCTGCTTATTCTAGGTTTCTGTAAGAATTGTGATTGAAACCTACAGGTGTAGTGATAATAATGTGAGCGTGATGTATTTCAAATAAATCATCCATCATTGTATCTCCTGTTATTTCCTTGCAGCTGAGTCCTATAGGTCCAAATTTTTCTTTCCAATCATCAAAACGCTGACTGCATAGAGCTTTTATTGGAGCCACTAAAAATACAAAAAACAGAGTTATATCAGGTAAACCAAATCTTCAACTGTTTTGCTAAAGATGCTAACTGCATACATTTTTAAGATGTCTGCCTGGATTTAATTTCCCTAATTTTCAGCTTTGCACCCCAAAGCATAAAATTTGTAACAGATATTATCATCCTTATTATCCTATTCCACGTGCACAGATCCATGTTGAGCTTTGGGTCCCTGTTCTTCCCTATCAGCAATCAGAAGCAGAACCCTTTAATTGGGGTTATTTATGCCCTCTCTTAATCCTGATTTTTTCCTCAATCCCACATGGAAACAATCATTCAGCTATCAAAGGTTTTCTCACGGACAGAATAAACGACAGGAAATACATCTTTTCTAATGGAATATCATACCTTTTTCCAGTTCTGAATTATTTGAGCACTCTGTATTCAGAGAAAAAAGGGTTATAAATGAAAAACCATCCACATGCAGGAAACAGAATGCCAGAAGAAATAAAAATCTATCTAAACCAAATGTATAGTTAAGTGTAGTCAGGGTCATAACAAGCAGCGAACAGCAGGTAGCAGCTAATGCAGCAGGTAGCATTTCTGATGCTGGTCCTCATAAACAGACTCCCAAAACAATCTGTTTCTTATTTTTTTTTCCTCCCTGAGGATATATACTATACTTTTGCAGATGGAGGTTGATTCCTAGAAATCAGAAGTAATTCTTTACAAAGACTGATAGTAGCAACACATGTAAGTCTATATTGGATAGGTAATCTATGAGGAGAATGCAGTGATTCAAGTGAAAGAAGTGATCTACACATGATCCAAAAGCAGTACTAATAAAATAGATCTTGACAGTGATTACATTCTAGACTAGTTAGAGCCACTGGAATACAAACCATTTCTGCATATCAGCTGACAAGTGATCTGTAAGATGAAGGGTTTTAAAGAACCAGTTTCTATTTCTGGAAGAGGTATAAAAATCTCATAAGCGTATCAGTGGCCTATAAAGCAGGGGAAATCACTGCTCCAGAAAACTGATTAAGCTACCAGCAAGTAACTCACAAAATTGCAAAAGTAATTATCTTTTGCTATGCAAGAATGCAAGAAGCTAGTGGTTGCTCCCAGAACTTGTCACCAATCCTTAGCTTCTGTTAAAGCTATGGGAAACAACTCTGATGTACACTACTACTGCAAACTAATTCACATACATTGGACCACTGATAAATCAGATACCAGATCACACTCCAACAGTACATAATCTGACTGACACCTCTGTTCTGACATGCAGAAAACTGACATGTCTCCTCCATCGCTGTTGAACCTGGAAAAGTCAGCAGATCTAATAACTGCTTCCTGACTGAACGTTTCAACCAGCCAATTTGTATCAATTCTACCAATGCAAACAAAAACATTACAGTACACTGAAATGCTCCACCTCAATCCACTGACATAGAAATTATTATACATGCCTGTTCATAAAAATCTGTTTACAATATACAGTAAACGCTAAATCAACACTAGCTTTATTGTAAGAATTTGAACACTTTGGAATTAAAAAATAGAAAAAATAATTAGGCTGAAACTTTTGTATATGTAAAGATCAATCATTAATAGTAAGACTGACAAATAAATCACAGCATGAATTAATAAAAACTGGGAAAAAATTTAATCTGATTTACATGATATGAACTCATTTCTCCAAGAAGGAAAGAAAAAGTGTAATTGTTGTGACTATCTTCAAGTATTTTCATTAGTACCTATACAGATCAATTAAACTTACAAAGATCACAGTTCTGTTGCCTCTGAACTAGTAGACAGAATGTAACAGCATAAAACTACCAGGTTAGTGGAAAATTTGATCCTCATGTCAGAGCAACAGATAGGCATGCAAAAGATACTGCAAGATTTCTGGCACTGCCACTAAGAATTTGTTTTAGTTTCCTTTGCTTTCTTCTTCCTTTTCATGTCTTCTTAGAGGACAAGCTCTTGACAAGATTTTTAAAATTTTTACTTGTATAGGTAATGCTGAACACTCAATTACACAGTGCTGTTAAATACCAAACATAGTTACAATGGTATCATGAATAAACAAACCCTAAAAGAAACAACTTCTAAAAGAATGAGGTAGGTCACAATTTCTTAACATATTTAATTTCAATATTATTAAATCACTCATTCCAGATCTCCATATTTACAGAATATTTTATACTGCTGTCACCAAAATGTTTGAAGTTGCATAATACTTACTGTAAACAACTTTAATGTTAAACCAAGGCAGTGGGGCTCCCATGAGTAATCTGGTAATAGCTAGCTCAAACATTACAGTTTTTCCAGAGCCAGTCGGAGCACAAATCACAAAATTCCTATCTGTATAAAGAAGCTAGGAAAGAATTGCAAAGTAGTAAATATAACACTGCTATCCATTGTACCTATTCATATATTCCAAAAGCGTTATCTAGAGGAAAACAACACAAGGAAATTACTATTACATTGATGTAAGTAATTATCTAAAAATTTTTGTATTGCATGTGAACTTTTAAGTTACAGCAAGAGAAAGAATATCCTCTGCTACACATCTGCCACAGAAATGTAAATGAGAGAATGTACATCTAAAGTTATTACGTAATGAAGTCTACCATTCTGCAAGCAAAAGAATCAGTTATCTAGCCTTAGATGACAATAATACAGAATCACTGCCAATGTCCAACTGCAACTGAACATAGGCTCATGAGAAAAAGGTATTTTGTGCTCATATTCAAAGTGCAATTGGTTTTCCTTCTGTAATTCAATCAGCATTTAAAATTCCACCATTGTTGAAAATATCTAAGTTTAATAGAATATTTTCAATAATGACAAAAGTAGGTTTTGTATGACTATGCTTCCTTCCTTCCTTCCTCCACCATCTCAGAAGTGAGGTATGTCCATGTCAGGTTCCCTCATTTCCCTCTGACCAGGTTGACTCTGCCCTCCTTCTTCTCCGTAGTGCTACCAACTCTCCCTCCATGCAGCATGCTCTGTGCAGCCTCACCTCCTTCCTTCCCTCCCAACTCCTCATGGATTCTACTATTCTCATTCTTTTTTTCTTTCCTTCTAGCTCTTAATGCTTTAAAACTATTCTATAACTGCTAGGAGCTCACAAGGATGAACAGGAATTATCTAGTACTTGATTTATAACTAACTATAGCAATGACTGACACTGACAGTACTGCTGAACAGTTGCAGAAATTACCCATGTTCTTCACCTACCATTCTGAGTTTTCCAGTGCTCACAAAACATCAGTGAAAGATGAATGCTGCATGGAATACAAAATTTTCCCTGATTTTTGTTAAATAATCCTTTGCAACATTCACTGTGATTCAACCAGGGAAGTTCTACAAAGTCAAATGCTTACAACTCATTTCTTAGAATCAAGAGACTTACTACCAAGTTTAATTTTGCAAGCTTAACCAATAAAAAAAAATGCACAAGACCATTATCTTTTTAATATGCTGATTTCTCTTAATATTCAACAACATGTCATGTCTTATACATGAGTGATAAGCAAACCTTGTCCTTCCTGGTACCTTACAAACACATAAGGTTTGTAAGGTACCAGGAATTAAGGAATGTGAATACATGAATAATTCAAAAACATTTTTTTTACAAACTATTGCCTTCAGAACCCTGTTTTTGCAACTTTCATGCAAGTAAATCTTGCTTACAGCTGTGGTTTTCCATGAGTCTAGGAGCAAAGCGTCACATAAGATTATTTTACAGGCCAATATGATGTAATCATCAGAAAATAAACACCAGTTTGGAAGTAATAATACACCAAATCTATGCATAAAACTAAAAAAGTAAGGGAAAAAAGCAAACATACAGCTCCCCATATAATTTAAATATTAGATTATTCTGCTCATATAAACACCATTCTTAAAATATCTCCTGAATAATGTTTTATAAAGAGAAGAAATTCAAACAAAAACATTTGCAACATCAGAAGTAGCTTAAAAAACATGCTTAGAAATGTTTGTGAATGACACTGGGATTTCCCCTAGAGCTCAATAAAAATTTCAAATGCTGTGTTGGAAGTCTGATGGAACCTGTATCTCCTCTCTGCAGCAGAACCTGTAATACAATCTTCCTAAACTGGTTGCTTTCAAAGTAAGTTTCAGTTTTTAAAGAAAGAGATAGCTGATAAAAAGGGCATAGGCAAGTATACCTTCTCCAAAAGGACAATATTCTCTAAAGTTCTGTTTTTCTTAAAAAAATATTACTAATCTGTACACATAAATACACCTGCAATTCATATCTCCACACAAAAGTACTAAACACAAGAAAAACATTTTTACAAGTTCTTCAGGTCTCTCCTCCTTAAGTTAAGTTCAACCCTGCTCAACTATTCCAGGCAGAGGTTCTAGATATACTAGTTTTCTAACCCCTTTTTAGTTCTGAATCTCAAGGTACCATTTAAATTTGTCTACAAAGTATTACTTGCAGCTGCAGCTAATGTTTCATACTTACATCATCCAAAGCTTTAGACTGTGCATAGTTAAAATATGGGAACTCCTTAAAGATACTTCTAAATTGGGTTGCTTGATAGCATTAAGGAAAGTAAAACAATTGAGTGAAAATTATAAAATTTATTTTAGAAATTTAAGTGCATCTCTTTCTTGTAATTTAAATGCAAACTTAAAACATATGCAACAATCTTTTACTGATACAGGCTTGTAAAAAATTATCAAAAAGTAACCTATTCAATGATTTAGTAGCTTTATTTAGATTCTTGGTGTGACATATATTCCACTTCACAAAAAAACCCCACTACCTATTTAAGAGGTCTTAGGATTACACCAATAATCAAGAATCTCATCCCTGGCACAGGCTTCATGGAATGGCATACAATTATGAAATGCGAAACTGCAAGGGACAAAAGCTTTATTCTATACTGTAAAGCAGATACAAGAGCAAGCAGAGCACTGCTGTTAGCATATCTAAAGTGTCAATGGTCACATTATATTTGTATTATAACACAACCTAAATAGCATAATATTGTATGGCCAGTCATAACAACAGCAAAGAAATTCACCTAAAATTTATTAGTGCTGACAGTGGTTTTAAAAATATTTTCAATTGCTAATATTGTGTATTCTTCAGGCAACAATATTCTTATCTAAAATACAGGTAAGAGGAAAAGAGAATATTGTTACATTACAAATCCAAATGAGTGAGTTGAAACTTGTCTGGACTTGCACTGAAGCCACACAAGCAGACTAACTGTAACCACCTGATCAGGCTGAGGCGGTACACACGGTCAGGCATAACAGTAACAAGTACAGTGAACTGCTGAGGCCTCAGACTGATGTTACATTAACAGACTAAATAAAGAGAAAAATAAAAAGGAGTAAAACAAGAAAGAGAAGTAGTTACATATAAACACTAAAATATGAGTAAAGATAAGCAAGTAATATTAGACTAAAGAAAATATGGATTGTTAAAAAAAAAACTTCTCTAGAATTCCCTCTCCAAATAAATAATCTATTTTCAAAATGCAGAAGACCATCTGTAATTGGCAAATTCAGAACAACTGAGTTATTACTCATTTTGGAAAGTATTACACGTCTTAAAGCTATTCACATTAATTTAAGTTGCCTAAATTTAGGCATTTCCTCTTCCTGATATTTAACCTACCATTTGAGAGGTTACTAGAAACAAAATATTGAAAAGACAGTGTACAAAAAGCAAAAAAAATATTAATATTGACAGAAATAGATGTTATGTTAATTTTGTTATGGATTCAAGGCAGAGCCAAGAAGAAGGAAAATTATTGTAAAATCTGCTTAAAGAATGGAAATACACTGTATACACTAAATATAGACCTATAAGGAATATGTGAAGTTTATTTTCTCCCGAGAAAATGGGACAAAAAGTAATACTCAGTTTTCCTAATAAGACTAAATAATAATTCACTTTTCCTTCATTTAAGGTGTATAAGAATATGTGTGTGTTTGCACATAAAATCTTGCCTGAAATATCTATTATGCAAACTAAAAACTTCACATTTTAAAAATAGTTTTGAGAATTTGAATGTTTGAAATAAGAATACATTTGCTTAGCAATGAATGATCTATTAGTTGTCCCATTTTCATTTTAGCTTTGGACGTCCAAAGGGTAAACACCTATTTGTCATTTGATTCCCAGCATTACGTTATAAATCAAAACTACTACAGCAAAATGCATGAGTACCTATGGCTACAAATTAAGTGTTGTAATTTTGTAAATGTGAAAGTATTGTAATAAAATCAGTAAATCAGACACAGCAAATACAAGGATACGTATTTCTGTAACACTCCTCAAAATTTCCAGTTTTCTTCCTGTAGTTCCTAAAGAAATAAAAGTAGTAAATTTATAAAACCAGGTATGTTTTCAACCAATCACCATAAAAAATATGTTCCTGACCCCAAGCTATGTGTTCTGTGGGGAAGCTGCAAGGCTATAGCAAAGTCCAGGTGATAAAGAAGGAGCTGACAGGCTAGGACAGGGAGGTCACAAGCTCATAATTTGAAAGGACCATCTTGGTGGCCCTTTGCTGAACTCACTCCAGTTTAAATATGTCTTGCTTTGAGCCTCTGGTACAGTACCACTCGATGTAGTATCTAGAAGTGGTCTCCAAAGTGCCAAGAAGGGGATAATCACTTCCCTCAACTTCCTGGCTGTCAACAAAGCCCAGGATGGTGTCAGCCTTCATTGCTGCTGGGACACACTGCTTGCTCACGTTCAGAGAGCTGTTCACCAGACCCCAGGCACTTCTGCAGAGCTGCCCCCAGTCAGTCCAGCCCAGGGGAACCCCAGGGGTTCCTCCTTCCCTGGGGCAGGACCTTGCATTAATTCCTGCTGAATTTCATGTGAACCCTGGCAGGAGGATCCCCGTGCAGTACTCCATTTGTGGCAGGCATGTGGGCAGAGTGTGACCCATTAACAACCACCACTCTCTGAGCCTAACCATCCGATCATTTTTCTACCCATGCAGTTGTCCATCCATTCCTAATGTCCTACACTGGATAAAAGAGTGTTATGGAAGACACTGTTTCTCAACCATTCTATGATTCCATGAAAAGCCTTGCTGAAGGCAGAGTAAGTGACATCCACTGCTCTTCCCTCATCCACAAATGTAGTCACTGTTGCTCAGAAGCTAATCATACAGGAATCATGTTTTCATTCCTGACCAGCCTTCAAATCCCATCCTAAGCCACAGCTCTGCCTTACAATTTTCTGCTAGAACTATTTTTCTGTTCCATGTTTCTGTGCCAGTTAGCCAGGTACAGAAGGCACATTCCACAGATGCAACGAGTCCCTGTCCCATAAAGCTTAAATCTAGAAATAAACCACGTGTCCAAAAACTATTAAAAACAAAAAATAATTTCTAAAACAAGTATTTTATCATTCATCAAAATTCTCACCACTTTCCTCCATTTTTCAGCATTTTCCTATTTAAAATCTATTTCTACAGATGTATGAGCCACATCACAAATCACAAATCATATTTTCAATTTCTGGTTTCAAATGAAGACAAGACTACTTACCACATGAAGAGACAAGGCTGCTCTTTCTCAAATTGTTTAGGGGACTGATTTGAAGTGACATTTTAAAAAAGGTTTACAAGACTTTGCACTTTTGAAAATGTGACTCTTCTTCATAAACTGTTTACCCAGCTCATACTAAACAACAGTGCAATTAAGTTTCACAGAATGGCAATATCTTCTATCAGGTTTAGCAAATTATGTCACCTTGAGCTGGTGGGAAAATGTTCCTCACTCTACCTCAGATCATGGATATCAATTTTTATGATATACAAAAGACAGACAGTGGGCTATTTTTCTTGAAATAGAGTAATAATAATTACCTGTCATATCCAGAATCTCTGAAGCATTAGAAAATGATTTCATTTTAATTCCATTTTGAGATGCAATGTCCCCATCATTTAGCCTATGCAGAGTAAAATCTGAATCCTTAGTTATTGGAGCATGATGATTATTTCTCCATAACCCTTCTTGCCTCGCTTTTTCCATGCCTTCACTTGTATGTAAGTAAGTATCAATTTCTTTCACATCAATAGAACGATCTTTAAATTCTGTATTTTTGTACATACAACCAGACATTTTAAATAAGCTGCAAAAGATCCAGGACTTCCATTAATTTGTTGCAGTGTTACACAGTTTCTCTAATATTTGAAAAATAGGTATGCTTATATTATAAGCACAACTAGTAAGATACAATCATAAGAAAAGTATCTAATGTCATTTGAGCTGACACTCTTCTAGGTGAAGAACTCCTTTCAAGATACATTTTAACTTCACCTTCATTCCAGGAAGAACCTGAAAGAATAAACTGCCTGTCTAGGCGGGCTCTGAATCCCAACAGCAGATTAACTGTCAATCTCTGCATAACTAAAATCAGTAGAGAAACAGAGGTTCTGAAGAATGAGAAGAGTTGGGCATAGAAGAGGAGTTGATCTTTAAAACCTCTCATCCCAGGCAGCGCTGAAATCAAGCTGTGAACTGCTCAAGGTATTCCTGGCTGGCTGACCTCTGCTCTGAAGAGCAAATGATCTTAGCCTTCTTGCTTGTTACCATGTGGTTTAAGAACTCAAAACAGTATTTTGAAAAACCTTTGTTACCTAACAATTTCTTCAAAATTAAAGCAACAAACCTCATCCTTACTTTTCTCATAAAAGAGGCTGAACTTAGGACACATTTAATTACAGCACTAAAATATTGCCAAAAAGAAACATCTTTTTTGCTTACATTGAAAAGACTTAGCATCTGAAGCCCTGTTAAAGTACCTTCAACTGAAGGATCCAAAACTGCCTTTAACAAATGTATCTAATGTATAGCTAAAATAATAATATGATTCTGATAATAGCAATAATATATAATGTTGTACATATAATAATTGTATAATAATTATACATAATGATAATTTATAATAATATATAAATAATAATAATGATAGTAATATAATTCTTGATAAATTATCACATTTGACTAGACATGTACCTTTTTCTTAATGTGGAATGCACACTCTCTTCATCACTGTTTTCTGGAAAATTACTTAATATTTTGTTTTGTGAAAAATTTGCACCAGGATGCTGAGAAACCCTTATTCTTGTTTTAGATTTATCTTCATCAGGAGAGAGAAACGATGAAACCATGTTCAGACTTTCATGCCGAAAACTAATTTTCTCTCTTTCTCCTAAACTTAATTGGAGCACTTCTTTTTCAGAGGCTATGCCAAAATGAGCAGGTGCTGGTGATTTCTCATTTACTTCCTCACTGTTACTCTTACATTGTTGTATAAACTTCTGGTGCTTTCTCCCTCCTAGAAAAACATCAGTTTATTATAATTTATACTAATATTCATATTCCTATTATTAGTAGTTTTATTAAAGATCTTCCACACTGAATAAGCCCAATTCACATATATTATATGAGCTGATATCTCCATCTTATTGCAAGAACTTCAGTGTATGACTCATGCTGATGAATGCAATGCATCTGTTGTCAATTTAAAGTTTGAAAAAATGGGTCACCTTCTATGCTTCCTACACAAAGTAATGGAGCAAAACTATTCCTCAGAACTACAAACTAGTTTGTAAGACAGAAACTCTTCACCCTGTCCCAAAATAAAGACTGTGGTTTAAAAAAATTATACAGTGACCAAGCTTAAAGTTCCTACTACAAACAACTGTGAGATAAACCCTGTGATATTAACAGTCAAAATCTGTAATGATGTCAGTGACAGGCTGGTTTCATATTCAACTTGCTTAATTATCACATTTTGCAGGGTTAGTTCACAGTAGGATGGGTGTCCTGATCTGGCTGACCATACAAGCATTGCTGTCAGCAAAAGGAAGGCAAGACCAGAAATAAGGAATTGAATGCAATAAGATTACAGAACAGCTCTATTCTGCAGCCTATTAATTTCAGTCTTATCCATTTAGAAACTTAAAATCACAATGGCCTGTTTGTGACATAACCCCAACAGTCCTAATTCTACAAACACCAGAAAGCTTATTTGAATGGGTAGTTCTTAATGGAATTGCTCTTGCACAAAGTAGAAAAAAACCCTTTTGTCTTAACAATACAATTCCTGAAAAAAAAAGTCATAAATCAGCACAGCAGCTAAGAAATGCAGACATCTAGTGGGCAGAGATAAAGCAACCGAACTCTTTATAATAAATTTCCTTAAGGTCATCCTGAATGTCTAGGTGGAAGGAATGCTCCATTTAGCAGCAATCAATGGCCAGACTCAAATTTGGCCTCTTGAATAGCATTTTGAAAAAAGCCCCAAAAGGGAAGAAGAAAGTTACGTTCATATAAACTCTCTGGTCCTTGGGTGAGAGACAGGTCATCAGATCCATGTCTTGCATTATGCTCATACAGCTGCTTCCCACTGTGTTATGATTCTTCGTGGAACAATGTGGAGTAGCTGAAATTTTGATCATACTTCTTACCTTGCCCTCTGTGTAGCCTGTATATGCCTAAAGAGGACTGCTAATACTCCAAACATATGTAAGACCATCACTCTCAACTAATATACATGCTTTGTCTATATTTGCATAGCTAGAATATTTCATATTTCACAGCATTAAAAGAGAGAGAAGGAATCATCCGTCATGCTAATTATTTGTTAAACCATTCAAAATGAATGTCAAATATTATGGTTCAGTGGGACTTGGCAGTGTTAGGTTTACAGTTGGACTTGATGACCTTAAAGTTTTTTTCCAACTGAAATGATTCTATTCTGTAATATTTTACCCGTATGAGTGTTGGCTGTATTTCTTTCCAGTTCCCTCTGTAAGTCCTCTGCAGCTGGAATTTCAGCAATAGCTGGAGCAGGTGCAATAGACCAAATCTTAGGCTCTTCATTTTCTAGATACCTATTTTAAACACAAAAATGTAAGGTAGAAGTCTTCTTTAAGCACCCTCCACAACATCCAGCTCAAAATCAGTAATCATAAATAACCTACTGTTTCTCTTGCTAAAAGGTATTCTTATTTTTTTAATTTGTGTGTTCACAGAAAATTTAAGGGGCAAAACTTCTGCTAACACGTATTTCTAATAGCCCTAAGATACACCTGCATCATTCAAACTCCATTGTGCTTGCAAACACATTTCAAAGTATGGGTTAGAAACCTGGAAATTTCTAGCCCCACATTTCTATTGGTGGATAAAAAAGGGAGTTAAAAAAAAATTCTGCTGTAAAATGATTCAGAGTGTGGAAAAACTTAAAAAACAATTATATATATATTTAACAATAAAGATTTACCTTTGTCTTGTATCTGGTCTTTCATAAAATAAATTATCCAATGAAAAGACCATGTCTGCAGAGTTGAACATTTTTAGATCAGATGTGAAGTATCTTAATCTGCAAAAGGCAGCAGAAGGAACTGTGAAACTGAAATTACTGGAATTGAACCTGTATAAGCAATAAAGGACTTATAAGTGACAATACTTAATTTCTAGATTTTTTTCCTTTTGCAGCTCTTAACTGCATCCTTAATTCTTCTTCAAACAGAGAATACTTTTCCTGATAAAATTTGGTTCCTGTTACTTATGATCAAAAAATCCTATAGGACAGCACTTTAAACAACCTTTACGTTACCGTATCATATCAAGAGGGAAAAAATGGGTAAGAATGAAGATCCAGATAAAGCTGGATATTCAGTTTCTAAGAATAATGTTAAGATTCTTTTATACAACTGCAGTCTATGTATCTAGAAAAACCCCAATGATTACTTTCATTTACAAGCAAATCAGATTTATTTTTTTTTAACCTACATACAAATTGCTTACCTGGATTGGGTAACTGGAATATGGACCCAACTCTTTAACAGGTTTGTTCTGAAACATCAGGACCAGAGACAGTATCTAAATTATTCATCATATACACCACTTTTAAAAATACTCCTGTTAATTTAAATGTTTTCCATTTAGCACCAATCTAGGCATTAGACATGTTTTCTTTATGTGTTGTGTTGGTAAGTTTCATAGCTCTTAATTTTGCTTAAAGACAACTTTAAAAAGCAAAGATCTCACTAAAAGAATACCACAGAAAGGATTTTATGAGTCAAAAATCTTAGATACACTGAAACAAATGGCAAAATACCAAATCAACTTCAACAGAGTTTATAAAACTCAATAAAGGTCAAATGTGGTGATAAAATAACAAAACAAAGCTAACTTATTTCCTAGAGATAAACCAAAGGTGACACTTCTTTTGTTCTCTAGCATCTCATTAGTAACATTAAAAATAAATAAATATATGGTTTAGAGTGCTTTGCAAATAGGAGTCAGGTTTACTTATTTACTGTATAGTCAGCTGTGAATCAAAAATGTTAAAAATATTTTTCTTCCACAGAAGCTACAAAACTTCAAATATTCCAAATAAATGTTTCAAATTTAAAACAGAAAACATTTCACAATACTGGCAGAATATAGAGCATGTAATCAAAACTAACTGTCTGTGAACAGTGAAAAGACAGGTTTTAGAACTTCAAACAAGAAATCCATCAATGCCCCTTTTACACCACTTCTCAGAGTAGGTCTACAACACCACTTCTTCCAATTTCTGCCACTCCCCCACCACCAGGTTCTGCCACTTTTCCCTTCACACTAATAAATCTAGAATTTAGAAATCACACTATATATAACATATATATATATAAATATAACAAAGCTGGTTAATTTTGCCATCATGCTTTCACGTGCTTTTAATGTCAGTAATGCAAAGCAGGAGTTCTCAGCTTTGGGTATCAGTGTGGCAGCAGAAAGCATCTGTCAGGAGTACTATCAAGTTGTTACTATTCAAGTAGTAATTATCTATGTTAAGTGCTTATCCAGCTGAATAACCACCTCTCCATCAGCTCCAAGGAGCTGCCAACACTGCACACCAGCATGAAATGGTTTCCATACTTCAGGTGAGGAACTGTCAATCTATGATTATGCAACTTCTATTTAAGTAAATATGGATTTACAATTCCCATCCCTGAGCAGTCTTTGTTATACACAGTTTAACCTCCCAGGCCCTTCAGGCCCCTGCTTTCTATATGCCACTTATTCTTTGACTGGCTCCATTAGTCCAGTTGCTTGATAAAGTAAATAACAATAGGAGATGACATGGTTATTCTAAAAGACCAGAAAACCATGACACAACACTCCTTTATGTGGTCCTGCATTCATCCACCTGCTTGCTGGCCGTTGGGTGGGCTGTCCCCCTCAAAATCCCCAACCAAGAAATATTGAAAAGTCTCTCAGACTTTTAAAGGAAGAAAAAAATAATTGTAAAAATAGGACAAAACATGTCACCAAGATGAAAAGGAATCAAAGGGTCTTTTCCATACTCTCAATGCTGTTTGATAGCACAAGGGAAATGCATGTTAAAGATGGCAGAATGAGGGAGATGAGTAGGTGCTTGCTGGAGCAGTTCAGACCACTAATTCACACTTACAAAGACATGTTTATCACCTCCTGTAAGCAAAGATGTCTCATGTATCTGCTTTAAGAAACAGCTTACTACAGACTTACGACAGACTTACTATAAACGCTGCAGGCCACAAGGGGGTTTGCTTAGTTTTGAAGCCCCTTTGCTCTTCACTTCCCTCCTAAAACCAAACCCTTTCCTCAGACCTCAGCATTTTACTCAGTGCCCCCTCCAGGGACCTCAAAATGAAGGTTGCAACCTTCAGGGGTGCTGACCCAAACAGCAACTGCTGGCTCCCAGCTGTGACCCAGGTGCCTGAAGGGGCTGAGGGTGCACACACCCCCACCCACACCCCCCCCCACCCCTTACAGCACTCCTTTCCTACTCATGCGAGCCCCTAAGGCTCCGCTGGCAGCGGGGCTCCCTCACTCGTCCTCCTCCCACGACTGTGGAAGTAGAACCCAAAGCGCCGCTCCCACCTGCCCAAGAGCGCTTCCCGCCACCAGCGAGCAAAATGGCGGCAACGGCGGGGCCGAGGGGCGGCGCCACCAGCGCCCCTCAGCCGGGCCGGCCCAGCCGGTGGGAATGGAGGCCGGCGCTCGGCGACAGCTGCCGTGGCGCTGAGGTGCGGCCTGGCCTCACACCTGACAGAGCACCCACAGTCACGGATCCTGGCTCCAGTGGGAATCCAAGGGGCAACCTTCTCTGTAAAAAAATGGAATGTGGAGGGGTTCCACTGGTGCCAGATCTAGAACTTGTCCAAACATGGATTTGTTGGGAATTACTGTTCTCTGTTGAAAAGTCTTCACTCACATTTACCCCGCTACAAATCAGGAAAGGTGCCCGATTCCTGCACTACATAACTCAGTTATCAAAAGGGTTCCTACAGGATGAAATAAATACACTGAAAATATCGATCCTTATAAATTTTCTAGTGGATTTCTGAAAATCATATTTTTTTTTTCTTCTTGCTGAACCACAGCAACAAAGCCATCTCTATTTATATGAACTGAAACAGTATCATGTAAAGGATTTGTAAAATGCAGTAGTAGGTTGCCATTTTTTTCCCCACAAAGACTGCAACTTATGATTCTGGACTTGCCATTAGAGCATAGCTTTTGAACTAGTAAATTGAAAATAAATCGCAGAACTGTCTCAGAAAAACTAAATTTTAAGCTGGTTCAAAGCTTCATGCCATTCAACAAATACTATAGAGGCAGCTACTGTAAATATGTATTTCTTCATACATAAATAGATGAAAAGGAGACAGAAGATTTTCTCAAATGTTGATTGATTTTAACATAAATAATTTTTATTTAATCAACTTTTTTGTTTTTCTTTCTTGAAAATACTGATTAATTTTTAACTTTCCATTTCAAATTCTTAGACATTGTATATTTCCATAATGTCAGTGTGTTCTCTCACACGATGCAAGCCTAGGTCAGTTAAAACCATAAAGTAAAGGTTATGCTTGTTTTTACAATTCTGTGTATGTAAGGTCTCTCCTTTATTATTCTTACCTTAAAAAGACTGGCATCAGAAATGTGTCAAATTACAAAATTCCAAAATTTACACCACATGTTTAGACGCTTTCATCCACCTCCCCATCTAATTACTGGGCAGACAGCCAAGGGTAAGAAGCCTTCATTCCTACTTCCAACATGACAGGATCTTGGCCAGCACAGACTAACAAAAGATTTTACGATAAAGAGCTTAGAATACAATTGCTAATGAACCCATTGTCTGAAATTAAATTCCAAAGCCACCAATATTATTCAGTAATTTGAATAAAAGTGAGGAAATGTTTGTGCTTATAAGCATACAATAAGCATTCATTTTTTGCTTACAATGAATTCTGAAACCAGAAGGCATTTTTACTTCTTACTATTAGAGAATGCCTTCTTCGATTCTGGCCTCAGGCAAGTTTCCATCTTAGTTCACAACATCTGCTTTTAGCTGACCAGACTTTAATGTTTAAAGCCATAATACAAACAGTTCATTTTTTAAAGCTATTTTTTTCTTCAAATCCTTTCCCTAGGTGACATTGCCTTCAACACACACACAAATCACATAAAATATATAGCAAAGCAGTCTCTCAGCTGCTCTGAGACAGTTTAATTTTTGATTTTCCCCAAGCCTAACATCTGATCTGCCATATGTTTTGAGTCTTTCCAGCTCGTGGAGATCACATACTAAGTCATAAACCTGCATGTTCTGGAGCAATGCAACTAGAAAATCACGAACACCAGACATTGGTCAGTGATCCATATGATAACAGAATAATACTCACACTTACTAAATACAAAGCTGTTAGAAGATTCAGTTTTCTCCAGAACTTACAAATTGAACATATCATCTACAAACAAATTAAATGCAGAAAAGTATCAAGATGTAAGTGGGATGACAGTGGTCGGTGTCTTCTCTCAGTTTCCTTTGTTTGGCTTCATCCACAATTTCAGAGACGTGGCAAAACCATTGGTTTCTAAAAACCTGGTAACAGAAATCACTATGAAATTATAGAAGGTCTTAAAAACACAGATAACCCCTGAACTGTATGAGTTTTACCATATACTTGAGAGGGTTGCAGTGATTCCTTTAATAAAGAAATTGTAAAATTCAATAATTTAAAAAATATTTGCAGCTGTAAGCTTTCCCAGTCACAGCTGGGAAATAAAAACACAGGTTGCTTAGACAAGAAAAAGAAAAGGGGAGTTTCTTCCATTTTATCCCGTTGGCCAGCATTTACAAATGGGGGCCTGATGCTGCACCACCCTTGCACAAACTTAAAACAGGTGAATAACTTGATTTGTGGCAGCTGAAATTACTCATGTGCATAAGTGTTTGCAAGATTGGGTCTTAAGAGAGCTAAACACAGCTCCCACGGGGGCCTGGCAATACTGCTCTGCGTGTCTGCCGGAGGGGATCTCCCAGACCTGATACAAGGCACTGCTCCCCAGGGCTGCAGCAAGCAGCCTGCTCTTGCTGTGCCCTAACGTATGCTTTCCTAGGAAGTTAAGCTCTTGAACTTTGATTTTTATGTGGCTAAAGCAAAGTGTTTTTAATGTGGGTTTTGTTGGTTTTTGGTTTTTTTTGATGGTGAAGTGGGGAAAATGTTCTTTTCTGTAGTTTTTTACCTTTGTTTCCTTTTTCAATTTCTTACCCGTACATTTTTTTCTTTTAAGAGATGAACTCCTCCCACTGAACCCCTCAAGCACAGACTGACCACCAAGGACTATTTTCATTATGTATAATATTAGCCTCTTGCTCCAGGTTAACAAAATGAGCACATGCCAAATTTACAACTCCATCCTGAATAAATCTCATCGTGTATAAAAAAAATATATTTGTGTCATACTAGAGGCATTAGCAATTTTGCACATAGACAAAGGAGATAATATATTATTGAGTGTAGATTTTACAGTTCACGTAGCTGATACTTAATTCTTGTATGTTTAAACCATAGGCTCAGTTGATAAAATGAGACATATGCAGAAGGAAAGAAAATGAGATTAATGCTGTTGTGATAACTGCTCCTTTGGAGTGTACCTCATAGGAGGCAAGTCATTACTGCTTCCCTTAAAAGCAAAACATAAAGTATCTGTCACTGTTACAGTGTCCATGGAATCTGCTTTTGTGTAAATGACAAGTAAACCTGAAAGTTATTTCTGGAACTACTGTTTTGGAAAATAACTCAGCTGTTTTCATCATGTCAGTTCCAACAATGTAATTTTTTAAAGGTAGGAAGGGAATGGGTATTTGTCCACATTCAAGGGACAGAAGAAAATTTGTGAGTTTTCAAAATACAGGTCTGATATAAGATGAATTTTTAGAATATATTTTGTTTCACACACAGCATTTGCATTCACCAAGAGAGTTTATATCTGTTGAAATGTTGGGTGGTTTGTTTTTTTTTTATTTTGGCAGACAATGGTTTAAAGAGCAGTTGAGAAGTACAGAGATCTTGATTCTTTGCGTAACACTACGGCCACTTAACTTCTGCATGTCTGATTCTTCCTCAAGGGAATTTATTTTCTTGATTTTGTGTCCATTACATTTTTTGTCAAGTTAAAAAAAAAAAAAAAAAGCAGCAAATATTTTAGCTATTGTCCTCTTTGAAATGCTCGTCCAAAGATTTCTAGAAAAGCTCATCTTCCTCACTTCCTTTCTTCCTTCCCTGGTCCCATCCTAATTACAAAATTCATGTTGATTAAGATGGAATAAAGCAACTCAGCCACATAAACAGTGTTTAAAGCAGCAGTGTGGTTCACACATGAAGTGAATGGGGTCCAGCCAATGTGGTTAATGGCTTGATGTAGTCAGGGCTAAGGCACATATGTATACTAGAGATAATTGTGATAATTTTAAACTGTCTTTCTTAGGATGACAGTCTGCTTACTCAGTTATTTCTAATAATCTTCTCTACTGTAGCTATGCTGTGCATTTTAAGTTAAACAGCAACAATATGCCAATTAAATTTCTGTAGACTATATGATCTGAATACCCTACAGATCCTTAGCTTTTTCAAAGTAGGTCCATGTATACAGATTTTGTTTGATCTCTGGTTCATGTCAACCTGGTTTTGAAACATACCGTAACTAGAAAATGTTTCTTTATGATATGTTAGTTATCAGGAATGTGAAAGAGGGGGGTGTGGGGGTAAAAAGTTTACTCTATCAGGAAACTAATAGAGGGGAAAAAAGTTCATGCAGTGATTTTTCTTCAGAAACGAAATTTATTCTCCTTGTGGTAAGGTAGAAAGCGTACATTCCTCACAGTTTGTATTTTCTCCCATACTTACCTATTCTAACTTTTATGATCATAAAGAACATTGCCTTGAGCCTTAGGATCTTAAATAATGTGATGCTTGATAATATAATAGTATTTATTGATTGCATCATAAAAAGGTTAAGTGCAGAACTGTCTCCTGTACACAGCTAACAAAGCGTGGTCTAATCCTGAGTGGAGCTTTAGGATGTTGTTGCATTGCAAGTAATAAACAACAGGAAGTACAAGTCCAGCAGTATTACATACCCTTGCAGATGACAGAAGGGACATAAGCCAACCCTCCTGACTCCGTATCAGATACCAGGAAAATGTGTTTGTGTTTTACAGCACTTGGACCATATCGATCTAGGATCTTAACATGATGTGGGCCTTTGAAAGGTGTGAGGAAACTGTACTGTTGTATCATTCTTGGGTGTACTGGAATGTCAACATCTTGTTGCATCTACCAGTATCTAATAATAGAACAAGAGGAAATGGCCTCAGGTTGCACCAGGGGAGGTTTAGATTGGATATTACAAAAAAATTCTTCACTAAAAGGGGTGTTGAGCATTGGAACAGGCTGCCCATGGAAGTGGTTGAGTCACCATCCCTGGAGGTGTTTAAAAGACATATAGATGTGGTGCTTGGGGACATGGTTTAGTGGTGAACTTGGCAGTGCTGGGTTAACAGTTGGACTTGATGTTCTTAAAGGTCCTTTCCAACCTCAATGATTCTATGATCAAAGTATCTATTATGCCGAGTACTTCATCATAGTTCTTGGGTTCACTAACCTTCACTTACAGATCTATGAAATTTTATTGCACAAGTCCTGAAGGCATTTGAACAGAATATTTTTCCAATTTAACCAAATTTGTATCTCTAAACTTCAGCAGTGTTATATTTTTGGACTGAAAATCCTTGTGAAAAAAGCATAATTTAAAACTTGAAAACAGTGAGTGTCTTACAATCTGCAATGCAAAACTTGTACAGATGCATAGCTTTCAGCTGGGACAAAAAGTTGGGACTTGAGGCAATTGTACCAGTTGCTACATATCTTCTGAAAACAAAACCCAAAACAAAACAGAAGGTTACATGAGAAGCAGCAGAATAGAAAGCCTGAGTACACTCACATTTAAGAAGTTGTCCATCACCAGGTAGGTTTGTTCCAAGCAAACTGTGGACTCCACATTGCAGAGCATGTCAGGAGTAGGTATTGTGTTGGATTGCACATGTTCTGGGAAATTTCCAAACTAAGTAGTAAAGGCAATGACTGAAGCTTGGGGACTTCTCACCATCACAACAACATTTGAGTTCAAAATCCCACTGCACTTTGGCACAAAATGCTGGATGGTTTACAGAGACTTAACTTATCCTCAAAATAGTACAGCTGCTTTGGTGACAGTGGAGAACCCAAGATATCAACATGTTGCAAAGAAAGAGAAAAATTTCTGTCACAGAATTTTTGATGAAAATGGAAGAGGCAGCAAGGAACACAGTTGGAAAATGCAACATGTCGACACTACCAAAAGAAACAGAGTTAGATATGAAACACTTTTTTAACAAGCTGACTACTGACAACGATACAGAAAGTAGGTGACAGCATTTCAAAGTCAAGACATTCTACATACTTGTTGATGTGTTTACAACATAGATGAAAGCAGTTTCAAGATTTCACAGAGAAATGCAGGCTGACATATTGATAAAGTTTTTAAAATATCTTCCTCTATAAAGCCATGAAGAAAACTTTGCAATTTGCATATTTAGTCCAGCTATTTACTAATCAGCCCTTTCATGTATTAATTCAGACCATATAGACTTACTGGTTAACTTCTTATGAGATACTCAGAAGAGAACACATGCATTCAAGTACATGAAGAAAAGATGGAATGGTCAGTGGACTGTATCTACAGAAGAACTCAGGATGCCATAATGCTTTGAGTTTTGTCTGTCTTCTGCTGGAATGTGGTATATGTGCTTTTTACTGGACCGTCCTGTGAAAAGTTGAAACCCTTGGCTTCCTGTGTAATTCTGGGCAAGACTTGGGAACTTACAGAATCTAACAAATCACTATAAAGTATGGTAGGCTTCTCCTTTCTCATTTTTCCAAACAGTGTTATAGTTACAGCATTCACTTAAGATCCCTTCCCTTTCTATGAAGTTATTTCAATCTGCATCTCCCACTTTCTGAGTGAAAACTCGTTACTCAATTATTGGGTTTTGTGGGGCAGGCCTGTCTCAGCTCTTTCAGGGAAAATCCATTAGAAATGGTATAGAATAATTAAACCTTATGTAGAAAGAGTGCATATGTGCCAACATGACTGTATGGCTCAGGAAAAATAACCCAGGAGTTGGGAAACACCCCACCACCACCAGATCATTGCATTCCTCTAGGTTACAAGAGATTACAGTCATGTGCACTCTTGTCCAAATATCTAATTCATGGAAAGGAATCCAGCCAAATACCCACTATAAGCAAGCAAAGTACTTCTAGTGACATCAGCAATGTCTGGATCACATTTGCAAGGAGAGCCAAAAGGTCAAGTCAATATTTAAAAGTGGAAAATGTAATTTGTTCACATTCCAATAACACTGAATTGCAGGAATGGATTTTATGTAACTTTGAAAACTGTTTAATTTAGTATGAAAGAAACTAAGGATTATAAACTTGTGCCTTAACAGAATGTTTTTGCAAATCATACTAACTTACAAAAAAATTAATAAGATTAGGTTAACCTAAACTGTTGCTGCAGCATCACTAAATGTTAGAAAGTGTGGGTTTCAAGTGTTTATTAGCATTCAATAAGGTCCTTAAATGAGTACAAAGAAGTATTTTTCTGTAAAACAAGCTAGAATTGCAACACGTAGGCAAATGACTTCAACATTTGGTCTTCATAAGCTGACTACAAAATACCTGGTGTGAAAAAAATTCATTTATTTGTGAATAGAAGTGTTATTTTGTTTCTTGAGAAGTTGCTGATGGGTAACATTCTCGATAGTCAGACAGTATTTTAATTAAACTTATATACAAAAATAAATCCCATCTCCTTGGTTTAGTTTTTGTTTTTCTTTTGGCTTTTTTTCTAGAAAACAGAGTTGTAAAACCAGGGAGGCAATAAGAAGCTCCAGCATGAGCACCTTCATGTAAAAAAACATTAAATTTCACCAAGTCACCCCTTTTTGAGACCTGTAAGTTTTCCTTTTCTCTCCACCCTTTTGTTTTCTCCAAAGTCTGACCTTTGGCCTATATTCACAATCTGTGCATACACTGTGGAAGTGGAGGGATTTGAGGCAGAAACATTTCCTTGGGCAATAAAAGTGGCAAAAGCAGAAGTACCAGGGAAAACAGTGTTAGGATAAATCTCTAAAAAAAAAAGATAAAATATCACAGTGCCAAGCTATTCTTCCCAGCGACAATATACATAAGAGGAAGAATCTTAATCACCAGCCCATGAGGTACAGAATATAGGTCTACAGACCTTCAGAATTAACTTAAACTCACAGTATTCATTATAAATAATAGTAATTTAAAAAAAATTGTGAGCAAAAGAAATGCACTAAAGTATTAAGACACAAGCTGAATGTTCATGCAGTTGTAGAGCCCATTATTTGTTGTGCTGCCAGTCAGCACGCTGCAGCCAAGAGCTCTGCCAGGTGGGTCTAACCACTGCTTTCCAGATGCCAAAGGAAAGCAGAGACACCAGGCAGTTATCATGATGGAGCTGAGATCTATCACCACAGTAACAACTGTGCAATAAAACAGTAGACATCAGCTTGGTGGAGAAGATTTACTCAGCAAAAGAAAGTGGGGAGGGGGGGACAGGAAGAAGCATAGGGAAGGGCTCAGAGAGTGGCTGAGACTTCTGGAAGGGGCATCTGGATTCTGACTTCCCAACTTCAATAGCACCTGCCTTGGTCAGTTCCCAAAGAAAGATCTGGTCCCAATTACTCACAGGTATTTCATGTTTCAAAAGTAAGTTTTTATTTCCCCAAACACATTCCAAGCTTTAAAGACAGGGTCATTCCTACAGATTCTTGTCATCTGTGTCACGAAGACTAAAAGAAATTCACAGTGGTCTTTCACAGACACTTTCTGCTTTGCCATTAGCTCATGGGGTGTGTGTTGTGTGTACTTCAAGGGTTAAAAATACAGGTTGGGTGTCACCTGGTCCTTCCTAACTGACATTGAGAGCATGAAACATACCTCCAGCACTAAATACAGACCATCATACACTGGAAACCTAGAAAAACAAGCACATACATGGACTAGAATGTACAGCTCTAAAAGCAAAAACTAACCTACAGCAATTATCTTAGGGAAGAAGGGATGAGCAAAACTCCCACTTTGAGACCACCACTGCTACGTGTCCAGCCCAAAATAAGCATGTTAACCATTATTCCTGCCAGTTAAACAGTTGTGCAATGTTCCACTGAAATACAAGGAATTTCAGGGATGCAGACTAATTTCCTAGTAACTGCTGCCTCACTTCTCTGGTAGTAAAGTATAGATTTATTTTTAATTGTTATAACTAGTGATTCCTTTGCTGATTTTTGGGAAGCCCACAGGCATTATCATCACAGTAGGAGCAGTGTAAGATTTTAAGAGATACGATACTGTGGTAGGCGGTTTGGTTTGCTTTGCCTTTACACCTGGACAATTTGGTACAGATTCAAAGCGATGCTTGAGAAATTTAGCTTAATAACACTGTCCTTTAATTTGTTAAAGCTGTCATCTTTCTGTTAAAGACCATTTCGGAAGGTGTGGTGAAGTAGGATAGAATCAAGTCTATTCTCCAGACCAAGAGAACAGTTTTCATTGATGACAGAGGACAGATAAGTGAAAGCTAGCAAAATTCCATGGTCACCATTAATATGATGCAGGAATTAAAACAGTGAAATGAAAGAATAAGGATGGCATTTCCTCTTGGAGCTGGTTGAAAAATAGTTTTCATCCTGGTAAAATTCTAATACCTCAGACTGCTTCCTTTTGAGAATATCCAGTTGTTTTGAGACTTTCCATCAAAACCTTGGGCAAAAGTGGTATCTCCATGTGAAATATTCTTCTTATGGTGAAATTTCAGCAGAACATGGCTTTGCTTCAACATTTCAGTATATTTCTAATTCATTCAGGACAGTCTTGTAGAAAAATACATTAAAATGAGATTTTGTAGGTACAGAATTTCCTTTTTTTTTAAAAGTTTCAGTTATATTTTTGTGTTGTCTACGTTTTCCCTAGTTCTATTTTAATAGCAGAAATCTTGGCAACATTATTTGCTGTTGTCATAAAAACAAGCCATCTTTACCACGATGACTTTATACAGCTAGACAGTATGCAGCATGTATCTGAGTCACATTTAGTTGAAAAATATAATTTCATGCAAATTTATGTTAGATTTTGACATTATAGAAGGAACAGTTGACCATATGTTGGAAAGGAATAAAAAGCACTATACTCACATTAAACTGGGGAGACGGGCTTGCTACTTAAAATTTTCTATTTGATATCCATGATATGTCAAGTAACTGCTATTTTAAACATTAAAATCCACAAGAAATAGTGACAGAAATATTGGAAAAGAGAGGAAAACCCCCAATATTAAACACAAAAGATGATGCTGCATTTCATCACTATAATTGTAGCATTAAAGCAAGCTTCTAGGTTAATAATTTACCAGTTCTCAGGAAAAAAAAGACAAAATATTTCAATCATACACATCCAATTTCTCTGATTTAAAATTAATTCCTTTCCAAAAAGGTAACAGTTAACACTGCAGAGGGATTTTTGCCTCTTTGCAATGCTCTGTAGTTCTGATACACTTGCTGGAAATAGGACTTCAAGGCAGTGGAAGGGAGCATAAGATGAGTTCAGGAGCTTTCTGTGATTCTGCATCCATCGAATCATTAGTACTTCTGAAACTTGAGAAAACTGGGTATTGTGTAAAATAGCTTGAGGGAACAGCTTCAGAACATTAAAATACAGTCCACAGGCAATTTTCTAAAAGAAACCCCCTTTCCATAGTTCTGTCCTCCTTTTTAATATTTTAAGCTAGATGCCTTAAGTGATATATGTATTACTTTCCTTTCAGTATAAAATTTCTTTCTTTGACAGATTGCTTTGGTTGGGGGGGCCTCAGCGCTGCTGTCTTCTGGGAGCTCCAAAGTGCTTCCCTCAGCCCGCTGGGACGCTGGCATCTCTCTGTCAGGGATGCTGCCATGCAGGGTACCACACAGTTTTCTTTGTATGTATTGCTTTCTTCTTCTGTGTGGGGGTATGGAACACTCTTCTTATGAACTGTGGTTCTTTGTTCTTATGTTGGTAGCTCTTCAGAGCCAAAAGTGTGGTAGGCACATGGAAAACAACCAGAAGGTACCACTGCTACTCTTTGTTAATCGATGAACTGAGTGGTTAATTCTACCTCTTTTACACTAATACAAACAAGGAGTAAATACAGTCTTGTCTATAATGCTAAACTAAGATAAAATTTAGTAAAAGAGTAGCTAAAGCCTGCAGTTTTAGGGCAGGGGGTTGGAAACTTTTAGAGAGTTAAATTTTTTAGGTTTTTATTTTAAACTGTAGAAGTTAGAGGAAAAGTTTCCTGTGGGTCATGAGTAGGGGCAAAGACTGAAGCTACACCAGTCACATGGGAGGGGTGGGCTTAGAAAAGCTTGCTGGTTGTGTTTGGCTGTTCATAAAATCATCTGTAGGGGTTTTCTGCCAAACAACAAGAATAAAAGAGCTAGAGTTTAAAAACAAGTACCTGTAGTTTCTTCTAGTTTTAGAGTAGTAAAGATTTGTGTGCATGCACAAACTATAGTAGCAGATAAGTGGGCCCAGTTTTGCTTATACGGAACACCAGGTGTTAGACTGAAATAACTGTGAGAACTTAAAAAAAATAATATAAATGCTACAAGTATAAAAGATATGATAAGAAAACTGTTTCAAGCAAAGTCAGTTTTCGTGCTTATTGATTCTGGGAGTTGATTCTCCTTCATCACAGCTTTTCACACCCCTGATGCCAAAATATGGAAGATGTGACTACTAACACTGTAAAAAACCCAATTACTTTTAAATGAGCATTGATGGATAGAACATACACAGAATTCATAGTTTTAAAATGTGCGTAAGAGTATACTGTCAAACAATAGTGTGCAGTACCATGCTTTCCTAAATAATCTTTAAATCTGAAGAATTTAATCTTGCTAAAGCAGAACACCAATGTGAAACAGTAACCTTTACTCATAGAAGATACGCAGGAGAAGAAATTCAGCAGCATCTAAAGTACCATAATGGTAGCAACAGTGGAACAGTGAAATTACAATTACCTAGAAACAGCATAAGAGAGTGGAAAATTTAGCCTTGTGCATTGATTTAAATAAAAGCCTGCATGCATGTTGTTAGATCATATTGAAAGTGACATTGTGTTAAGAGGATTCAGCCAATGAAGTTGTACTGATGTAAGCTCAGGCAGAATTTGGCCTTGCCTATCACATATATTATACATGCATTGCTCATTCTCTTTTGTTTTGCTCCATTCTGACCTAATGGTTGCCTGTCGTCTGTGATGCTGACTTCATCTTTGACCCTGGCTTTCTTCCTCTCCCTGTATCTCCTGTGGCTGTGTATTACTGCTCTCATTGCTTTAGTCATCTATTTTTCTACCATAATTTCATCCTCACTGAAATCTCCCATTAAGAAATCTGATTAAAGCTATCATTGAAGCTATTTGCTTTCCTAATTTGAAATGCTTGTATTTTGACCTTAATGGTTCTCAATACAAATACCCAGCAGAAACATTAAAATTAATCCGCTGAAGGCAAATTTTAATGTAAAAATATGACCATTTTCAGCTTCAGCTATTCGTACCATGTCTTCATTGATTTCAGGATCTGTTAAAAAACATTTCCCTAGTTTTCCTCCATGGATTTTCTCCAGACTACCTTTTCATCTAAAGGCTTGACTTTCCAGTCTACCTCTCCTTAGGAAATAACTAACTTTTATCAGAGTTGTGTGGGTACCAAATGCTATCAGGTAGGACAGTGTTACACACAGCTTTGTGTTGTATCTATACAAATGCAGATAAAAGTCAGTGGAGAGTAAGGTCCCATGGGTCAGTGCTATGCAAGAGTGCCCTGGGATAAAAAGACCATCTATGACACAGAATACCCCTATGTCCAAAGGGTATATTTTGGACAAAAACAAGACAATATTGGGTTTTCAGAGTTAAGAGGGGATGGTTAGGACACAAAGCCTATAGCTACAAGAATACTGAATACAACAGTGATTGCAATGGTGTAACCTCTCAGCCTCTCTTCTGGCATGAAAGGCAGTGTTCAGAGGGGACAGGGGCATAAGAGTTGCCTTATTTTCCCTTACTCATAAATCTCTGAAGGAAGACACCCTGCTAAGTTGTATGCTTTCACAACAGCTTAAAGATCCTCGTAACTAGGACAAACATGAAGACTTCTCAGCTTTCCTCAGCAAGTCCAAAGTAAAGCTGTAATGTTCCTGTGAGTTCTGCTGCACATCCACACACACACACACACACCCCGCCCCGCTGAGCACCATTCTCCATTCTGTCTTTTGTTACAGTTTTACCGGCATTGTTTATAAGACTTCAGACAGCAAAAGCAACTTAGGAGCAAAAACCCCACTTTCCTCAATCCTTCATCCGATCCTACTGCTTTCTCATTTGTTTTTTAAACTTCATATGATAATACCTGTTTGAGTGATTCCTTTTATTTTGCTACAAACTTGTTAACAGAGGGACAAAAGAGAGAATAGATGGGATTGCTGTGACAGTGAACAACACCCAGAGTGCCACAGACTTATGCAAGTGGCAGTTTACTACCACATTTGTACCAAAACCAGTAACATCTCAACACTTCATGTCTGTTGAGCACATATGCTAGCCACTAGGTAGCTGACAACTCCTGTGGACAAGGTATGAGCAGCCACCATTGCCTCCCTCATTCCCCTTCCAGGGATGCTAGTAACAAGTCCATTTCCAGTTAGGCAATATAACTGGAGTACCTCCCTGTTTTACTCATGAATTTGATTTTCAGTAGTCTTCTTAACAGTAGATATTTTAGAAATGTCTGTTGGACAACAGTATTTCAGTTTTCAGAGACAGTGTTTGGGGCTTGCTGCTTTTTTGAATGGTGACACTGGTTTTTATCCATTTAACTCATTATTTCCATATTCTGTAGCTATAGTAGGAAGCAGTTGCATAATCAGCTCACACATTTCTGTAGCTGTGCCATATGGTCCTGTGGTTTGCATACCAGAGAATGAAGAACAAAAATAAAAATCAGAACATAATCATCAAAACTTTGCCCTGGAAAGCTCATGTGCAGCCAAACCCTCTACTTGGAGCATGCCCACGCCAAATTACAGCACTGAAATATTTCCTCACAGAGGATACGAAAGAGATCCACAAACTCCAAAGAAGGTGTGGGGGTGGACTTCTGGAAAAACTGATGTACTACATGCCACCCTGCAAAAACATACTATGGCAGAAAGCAGGCAATCAGATATAGGCAAAGCAATGTGACATAACGAAGTATTCGCGATTAGTTTCTATGCTTAGCACAACATTAGATAATTATGGCATTTCAGGGCTCAAAAATGATTTTAAATGGCTGTCCTGCCTGTTCCGGACGCAGCCATGTACTACTTGGTAGTGTACCTCATCCATCTGGAGAGGACTTGTCTCATATGCCAGAACATGTAACTTGCTAACAAGGAAAGCATGGCTCCCACTTATTTGCCAGAGGCCACAACAGACTAGAAACATGGTATGCTTTCTCATGCAGGGAGGAGAAACAGAACAGCCTTCTCACACCACCATATCACTGTGCTCCTGAGAAGGGCTTTCTACTGTGTCCTGACACAGAGCTGTGCCTGTCACGCAGGATGGAAGCCACAGTAAACTTCAATACTTTCCTCTACCAGCTCACAGAAGTTATCACCTTTTCATGTAATTAGAAAAGTCAGTTCATTGTCATTTTTCATATCATAACAATGAAGCTAGTTTTCATTTCACTACCTGTAGCTGAGAGTAAAGAAAAAAAAAAAAAAGGCAGAAAAAAGCCATAGACAGTTTTCTTTAAAAATAAATGAATTGGCCAAGTTGCAGCAAACTACTCACAAGAGAATTAATCCTTGAAATTTAATACAGAACAAGCTCTGCAATGCACCAGTACACACTTTAAATAATGCCTTTCCAAGGCATCTTATCCTCTCCTCTTAGTGAAAAAAAAAATCTATCCAAGTTCAATAACTATTATCCTTTCTGTAGCTGGTAGGCACTTCAATAGTATTGGAGACAGCTGACTTATTCTGAAAGTAGTCATACCTCTGAGCAGATTGCAAGAAATTAATTGCTTTTCTCAGATTTTAGTATTGCTGCCCCAAGGAAAAACCCGAAGTGGCAACAGAAGCAAACCACAAGTATATCACAACTCAGACTAAGTAATTGTTATGATTTACTGTTGGGCTGGGAGAGCCTAAAAACCAGTTTACTTAGTTGCCTGGACTAGGATATATGGACCCTGATTTAAATTGTTGTATTTGCTGCCTTTGGACAAAGAGCCTGGGAGTTTGAACCAGAAGCACATACAGTTACATGCAAAGTGAGCTGCCAGGCTGGAGACAGGCAGGTCAAGACCTACCTGCCTGGAAGGCTTTCATGGAAAGTCTCTGCGGCACATCCTGTAACGGAGAAGTAACACAGAGCTGAGAGGAGCGCTGGATTTCTTCCTTAGTAAAACCCAGCTACAATCATATTCTTGTCAGGGCACACCAAAGACTAGCAGCTCTTAGTGCTGGGAGGGAGCCCCTAGGGTGGGCAGGACCTCACCAGCCAGGGAGCTGGGCAGGGGGAAGCCAAGGACAGCCCAAGGCTGGGCTGTGACCAGGCAGGGCTGCAGGGAACTGGAAGCCAGCACTGCTACAGCATCACCAAAGAACAAAGTGATAACCCCCGTCTGGGCTGAAACAGGGTCCTGGGCAGGGTGGGGAGAGGCCCCAGGTGGGGCTGATCCAGCCTGATCAGTGCCCCCAGGGCCCTGGCAAGTCTGAATGTACGTAACCACTTCCAAAAAAAAGAGGGAAACAGAATCATTGTATTCGTATGCCTGGTTTTCTTCCCTTTGGAGACCTAGGAGTGAAATTTCCATTCATTTCAGTAGCAAAGATTAACATCTGTCCTCTGCCAGCAGTGGGGAGGAAGGAACTGCTTACGAGTTTTTGGATCAGTAACTTATCCCTTCCACTCAGGCCCACAAAATGATGCAATGTGCAAGTGACAGCTCATGCCTCCAAATTCAGTATTTACTGAATTCTCTGGGTGAAAATATGTAATTGAAGAATACCTTATGCACATTTTCTGAACTCACCTGTACTTTTAATACTAGTCTTACTAGAATATTGCAAATAGTCTACAAGTTTACTTTCTAGATTATATACAAGCTGGGTTTTTTTCGATTTTCAGCTGTGGGGGATCAAACATATCAAAATTAGCATGTGCTTCAATAATTTTTTCTGCTCCTTTTACTACTCTTTTTTTGTAAATAAAGCTTCATAAAATGCCCCAGGGGCTAGAATTTGAGTCTAATTTCAAAGAGAAATTTGTTGGCATACCAAATGTCTGTAGACTTAAAAATTTGTTATTCTTGGCTACAATGCTGGCACAGACATCCCAGCAAAACAGATATTTATACTTGGTTTACTTCCTGTTTTGACTCCACTTATTGTGAATAATTGTGAATAATATTGTGAATAGTCAGCAATTATTAAGTTTTAATATTAAGCAAATATTAAAGGAATGACAGCATTCTGTTTTTAGCTTGCATTCAACATGCAAAAGACTAAAGAGCCTCCAGAAAAAAGCTTAGTGTAATGATTTCTTTCAAAATTAAACTCCAGAAATGAAAGCTACAGAGCTACAATATTGGTTCTTCTTAAAAAATATAATGCAGTGAGTAGTTTAGGTGTAGTACTTTCAGGACTTACTCAATGTTAAAAAAAAATATGAAAATAAAATCTCTGGTTGTACAAACTAGCACAAAAAGTGGGATTTTTAATGAGGAATTTTGTAATTCTAAAAGCCTGCTCGTGTGTAAAATGGCACAGAATTAACATACGTGATTACATTTTGCTCTGACCAGCATTAGGTCCATAATGACTATGCAGAGCTGAAAATTTTCGGAACATCCTTGCCTCCCTGATTCTGTCGACCAAACCAGGATCCTTCAAAGTAGCTGCAAGCTGTTATTGAGGAATGCTCCCTGCTGCTCTTCCGAGCACACACATGCCTATCCATCCAGCATGTGCTGTTAACAGCAGCACACAACCCAGTTCAGTGTCTTCAAGAATGTTGTATGTGTTTAAAGTTATGTACACACTTCAGTGCTTAGCTGGATGAAGCCCAATAAAGTGGCTCACAGACTCTTACTTCACATGCAAAAAAATTGGTTCAAGAACAATCATGTATACAATTACGGGCTAATTTCTTAGTCTTGATAACTTCGAGATGTTGAGAGACTTCCACATGATGTGCTTCAAGAGAAACACTAACTGTCAGTCCATACCCAATTGGCAACGCCAAAATACAAGTCAGCAACTTTCCCCACAAAACTTCTTCAGCTCTCTGTCCAAGAATGTACTTGACTACTTCTGATTTACAGTCGTTTTGGTGTGGTGAATGTCAGAGGTACTGTGGGTGAGATTAAAATTCTGCTTGGATTACAGCATACAGTAATAAACCCCTGCGGGCTGATTTATAATGCTCAGCAGGTATTTCACATCCAGTGTTTTTCCCTTAAATTTTCGTTGTTTTAAGTTATCTATAGGCAGCCAAGTGCTATTGTGCAATAGCACTGGACATCTCATGAGTGTATTGCTCTATATGTGTCATACTTCAGCTCCACAGGGAGAATTCAGTATTTCAAAAAGCGCCTACCTTAACTGCAATATACGGACCTAACTCAGACAAAGCAATTTACAGAAACTTCTTTTAGCCACTTTAGTCTCTATGGCTTGCTCTGATTTTTGCTGAAGAAAATACCTGGGTGCCTAAAGTCTCCGTGCTGCACACATGAAAAAGCTGATGCCTTGCCTGAGGAGAGTATTGGGGCGTCCCTGGGGAGGTGGCAGACCTGGCTGTCCTGAACCAGGCTTCAGTGCCAGGGCTCAGCCCCATCAGCAGTGTCTTTCACAGAACAGGTAGAACTGAGTCCACCACAGGAGTACTCTATGATCTGCACCTGAAGGGGACAAGTGCTGGACACTTAAATGATGGTTTCAAGGCCAGGCAGTTTCAAGCTGTGGATTGTACTGCCTATTCAGGCAGTTAATCCTCAGCCTGCAGACCAGCACCTCCGCCCAGAGGAGGCATAGCATTTTCCCTGTGGGCTTCTCCCTGGCATTCCTTACAGTCTTCCTTAGGCATCTTTTCATTATTCAAACTTATTTCAGTGTGTGTGATCAAAAAATGTATGAAATTGCTCTGTTCCTTTCACAGGCAGTTCTTGGAACTTAGTGATGGGGATGGGTTTAGTCTGTTTTCCAGAAAGTGCCTCTATCAAGGAGAAATGCATAAAGGAAAGAGTATTTCATCTGGATAACCCAATGTTTCCATTACACTCACATAACGTCTAATTATGTACTCCATAAATCTTCATATTTTGTTATGAGGCTCATAATAACCAAGTCTGATAAATAGATTCTCTCCCCTGGCCACTACCAATTGAGTAGAAAAAAATACTTATTTATGAAGCTTTATTAATAAAATGTGAATAATTCAAACAGCTTCTTCAGTGAAGAAACAGCAGTAGAGTATATTCTTATTTGCATATAAATGAAAAGATGCTTTAGTGTCAGAGTGAAGAATTAAATAATATGAATTTTTACAGTGCAGTCCTGACAGCCTCATAAATATTATGGTCATAAGTTGCAGTTTCCTAAAAATCTCATTTTATCTTTTATTAGAAAAATATGACCAAAGGGCCAAGTCCTGCTCATTTTACATGTGTGAGTATTCCCAATGACAACACAATTATTCAGTAAGTGAGGTTACCAGATTCAGCCTTGTGTCAGATAGTGGAGCAAAAGCACGGTGTTATCTACATATCTATTAGGAGAACAGAATCTCTTATTTAACCATGAGAAAAAACCTTGTGTGTTGGTAACATATAGAGAACAATAACAAAAACTGTAGCTCTACGTTCAAACAGATGCTCCAAGTAAAGACAATATACAACGTGGGGAAAGGAAAAGCACTCGGCTAATACGCGTAAGATGCCAGTTCTCCCTTCAGTTACGTGGGTACCGGTTTGGCCAAGCCCAATATTCCTGTTTGGCTGTAAGCAATCCCCAAAGCTGCAGCAAATATAAGAACATTTAAATGAACTTTAACCGAATTGCTGCTGCTGAGGAAAGCTGTGATTTTGTCTATTTCGATTTCTTCTAAAGGCTGAAAAAGTCTCTGAAGCACAACCCCAGACTGGCTACAGAGAGCTGGGCCAGACGAAGTGCATTCTCCTGGAGGACAAGTAAAGGCAAGGGCCAGGGGCACCGCTTAAGAAACTCCTCTGACCAGTCTCGGCAGCTGGAAGAAGAAGTGGGTGCCATCATCTCCCCATCACTGTCAATTATCTTTTTCTGTCTACAGTGCTGTGCAAGTGGGACAGGATAGTCAAATACGAAAAGGCGTACATGGAAAGGAGAGCTAAACCTGGAGCAGTAAGAGGAAAATAATTATTAGAGAGGTTTTGGAGAGTTTATAAAGCATAGGAATGTATTTATGAAGTCTAGAATTAGAGGGACTAGGGGAGTATACAGTCTGACCTCCTGAAAATTACAGGCAACTCTATTTAACGCTGAACTGCCTGCTGTACTTGAATGCAACACCGCCTGTGTTTGGCTAGCCTGTGTGTTCCAGGAAGGCACTGAGTCTCAGTCTGAAGACATCAAGAGCCAAGAAATCAACCACAGCCCCTCACCGTTTGTTCCAAGGACTATTTATTGTCAGTGGTACTGAACTAGGTACTGAAGACTGCACTGTTTTAATTTGCTTGATTTCAGCTACTAGGTATTACCCCTTCTTATTTCACTCTTTGCTAGATTCAAGTGACCCTTATATTCACTTGTTTTTTTCTTGTGCATGTGTATACACTGTTACCAACCCACCTTTCAATCTTTTTGATCCGGTGGATAGGTTAAGATTTTTAGTTATTCAGTTGCACGGCATTTTCTCTGACTTCAGATCATTCTGTAGCTCTTCTCTATACACCCTTTTTCCAGCATCCATCTTGCAATGTGAGCATCAGAACTGTGCACATCATGCCTCAATCATCCTCGGCATGTTGCACATACAGGTAAAAACTGACGCCATTAACTTCTGCACTCTGTAAGTCAAGGTTTGCACGAACCCTTTTTGCTACAGCAAACTCATCAGCTGACTCATCAGTCCTTTTCAAACTTTCTCTATTGTGTAGGAGAGCCTGCATTCCTTATTCTTAGGTATAAGTCTTCTATTGATTTTATTAAAACGTACTTTGTTTGAATGAGACCCAGTTTATAAAAGGTCAAGAATTCCTCTGCATCTTTGCCCGAGGTCATTTTTGTATCTATTTTTAACTCCCTTTAAATAGGCTATAGAGGCCGCTATATTCTGGTCCGTTTTCTGACACCACAATAATTCTTGAGATTTTAGATATCACTGATGAGAAAATACTGGCAGAGACAGTCACTGCCACATCCGAGTGCTTATTCTAGGGCTGCACATCATCGAGAAGTACTCATTTGCATGTGAAAGCAAAGCTGGCAATCTCAGCTTTCCTGTAAAATGGTTAAGGTATGGAAATGGAAAATGAAAAACAGAAAAAAGGACTTTAGCCCCATGGTTTTCAAATCAATCTCTTCATGTTAGTGCAAGACTCATGAGTCCTGAATGATTGAATTTGACAGTATTCCTAAAGGGCACAATAGCATGAAGAGATTTATCTCAACTTGGTGCTAAAGAGAGCAAATTTTTGCCATAAAATTGTATTGCCTAACAAAAAGAGGAATTAAAAGTTGGAAAGCATGTGGCATTTAGGCTAATGGAGACTGATAATACATTTAACAGTCTATGCTGTCATTAAAATGGAATTTTCTATGTATAGGTATATGTCTATGTTTTTTAAATACTGCCAGGGCAATAACCAGCACCTTTATTTCTTCATTTCTAAGTAGTTTCTGATTTCTAAGTTTCTAATTTATGAGCAGATGTTCTTGGCAGCAGGGGGATGTAAGGATCTCCTACCGCTGTGCTGGATACGTTCATCAATTATCTTCCTGGATCTCGCTTGTCTTTTTTTCAAGGCTGAAGGACAGTACAAACACAGGGAGACTTCTGCCAGTTTACTTGACCTAGGAAGAGGTTAATAGATGTACTCTGGTGTCAGCACGGATTCTTTTAGATCTGTCAGCAGATACAAAAAGTTTGATTCAGCTGCTGATTCTGGCAGCAGTGGATGCAATCACACAGCAATGTTTGGATCCTTTCCTGGCAAGCTCCCAGAGGTGGGCATCGGCAATTGCTTGTCAGCCGTTAAGGAACATTCTGCATGGGCCTGGTTTGCCATTTGGCTTCTCATCCTTCAGATCCAGCCTAGGGATAAAGGCACGAGGGAAGGCAGTGCAGCAGTTTAGCTTGCGGAGCATTAGGCATGCTGCTTTGTTTGTGTATAGTTTCTTCTCTTTCCTTCTGAGAAGTTCTTACCTTGGTGCATTGTTAGAATGGGAAGCTCAGCCCTGAATGAGAAGATGGAGCTTTCTCTGCCCCGACAGCGAAGAAGGGGCTTTTGCTTACCCAAGCCGATGGAAAAGGAGTGTCTCATGTAGCGAAGGCGCAGCAGCTGTGCAGAAGCAAAGCAGAAGCTGTGCCTTTACCTAGTCTACACTCATTCTGAATAAAGTGAAAATAAGCTAGAGATACCTAAGCAAGTACTGAGGAAATAATGGTGGAAACGGTACACATAATCTGTCACTCTCCTGTGAAGGTCTACATGAAGAAAGACATTGATGAAGAGGTGACTTTTGAGAAGATATTTATATAAGGAGAGTCAGAGCCAATTTGACTGAACTTCCTGCTTAAGCAAAGGAGAAGTGAGAAGGTAAAAAGCCTTTTTTAGAGAGAGATAAATGAAGGCGAGCATCAAGGCTGGCATTTCTGGTAAGACTAAAAAGAGTAGGACCATAAAATAAGAGACAATATTGGATTACGTTACAAGGGTAGTTATGCTCATGAGAACAAATAAATGTCAATTTGACGTGATGGAGAACCCCAGTCACTGGGAAGACAGCACAATAGAGCACAACATGTTTGGATCAATAGAAAAGGAGGAAATGGAGAGGAACAAGTGATCAAAGTAAATAAATGACCTGGGTCTAAATGAAAATGATTTTAGGTGTTGGAACCAAGATAAATTGAGATATTACGGGGAAAGAAAAACCAGCTAGACAGTGTCTAGATCAGCAGATATAATGAAACTGATTTCTCGATGCCTATGAATGCAACCTGAGTGACAGGGAGAAGGGTGGGATGGATATAACTGGCGGATATAAACGCCAGCAGTGGGAGCTGTATAGAAACGCTGGTTATTCGGTATTCCATGTGATGACAACTCCAAGGCAGGGAGGCCGAGGAGGCTGCTTGAAGCCCTGGCCTGGCCAGGAGGCAGCAGAGCTAAAGATGCAACCCATAAATAATCACCAGCTATTTTGCAACTATTAATTTGAAAAAGCAATTCATGGTTCAATAAAGTGTTCAGAAATGACTGCAGATAAGATTGTCCCGAGAGGTTAATACAGAACGACACTGCCTGTCGTTAGCGCTAGGACAAGCATGCACTCAAGAATCTTTATGCTGCCCTTCTAACTTCTGTACGATTACACGGATTAAAGAGAGAACAGAATTTGTTCTTAATTCATGTTTGCTATAATCTGCTTTCAAATACTGTCACCCTTAACTGAAATTATTGAGAGTCAGTGTATTTAGCTAATTCTCAAGGTGGTGCACTGGCTTGTTAGAGCTCTAAACAGAAAGTGCAAACTAGAACTGTTGGGAAAAAACCCACTGCACATCAGAGCACCCCCCTCCCCAAAACACCAAGGCGGCTCAGCAGCCGGTTTCTGCAGCCGCCCTCTGAGCAGAGTGAGGAACCAACAGGAGTCAGCAAGGAGGGGCAGAACCCGTTTCTGCTTTTAACCAAAACGCAGCTTATTGTAAGGCAACAGACAAGTCACCACATTGCCTCAGGAACTCTGGCCACCCCGGGCGTGGCTGGCATTTGCCAAGGGATGCAGCTGGGGCTCGGGATGCAGCTGGGACTCTGTGTGAAGTACGCAAAAACCCGGCGCGTTACAGTTCGTATTCTAGTGAACAGAGATCTGTGCGTTACCAAATGCAGGACAGCTAGTCTTTAACAAGAGCAACTTTATCTTAAAATAAGAAAGAAGTAATGACCAAAATGGATAACAGACTAAAAGCACTGAATTATTTTATTTACAAACATGCAACTGCGCTGGCTCCGGTAAAGACCAACTGCTTTAAACAGGAGCAGGCCACAACCCCGGTGCTCTCCTTCCCCAGGCCTGCTCACGGCTGGGCCGCGCTGCGGCGCTGACAGAGCCGAGACGCGGGTTCGGTTTTACCTTTGCTCCGCGCGGTGCCTTTTGCCGCGCCCCCGGGTGACACGGCAGCGTGGCGCCTGCGACCCCGGGGACAGCGACGGGCCGCCCCGCGGGCCCCAGCGCCACCCCGCCCGGGGCTGCGACCCCAGCGGCGCCCGCCCCCGCACGACGCGCTTTAAGGGCCAATGGCCCGGCCCAGCCCGGCCCGGCCCGGCCCGCAGCCCACGCCGCGCCCCCCCCCGGCCGCAGCCGGCCCCGCCGAACGCCCCGCGCCCGCCGCTCTGGGCGGGCCTCCCCGCGCCGGCCGGCCAATAGCAGCGCTCGCTCCTCCGGCCGACGGCCCCATTGGCCGGGGCCGCGGCTTCCGCCGAGGGCCGGGATTGGTGGCGGGGAGCCGGTCGGCGAAAGGCGGCAGCAGGCAAAACCGCGGCGCCGCGCGGCAGCCCGTGTCCCGCGTGAGTCCCCGCGCGAGTCCCCGTCCGTGCCCGCCCGCGGCCCCCTCACCCCCTCCCGTGCCGCGGCCGGGGGTGCCCCGGGGCGTCCCGCCGCGCTGCCCCTCCGCGGGACGAGGGCGGCCCGGCCCGGCGCGGCGCGGCCTGCTCGTCCGTGGGGAGGCCCCGCGGGGGCGGCCTGGCCGTGGGCACCCGGCGCGGCGGCGGGGCGCTGAGGGGCGGCCCCTGGCGGCGGGGCGGGCCCGCTCCGCTCCCGCCGGCCGGCAGCGCCGCCGTTCCGCGGTTGAGCCGCGCCGCCGTGCGGGTTGTTGGCGGGGCCGCCCTGCGGAGGCGGCCGGGTGCCAGCGCCCCCCTCGGCCCCGCACTGCCGGCGGGTGCGCGGGTTCGGTGCGCGGCTCGCCCCTGTCCGGGACGCTGTGCCGTGTGCCCGCAGCGCACCGGCTCGCTGCGAGGCCACCCGGCCGCGGCAGCCGCTCTCCGTACGTGCCGGCGCGCAGGCAGCGCGGCCAGCCCTGCCCTCGGCGCGCCGAGCTCCCCGCGGGTCCCGCTGCGGGGGCCGTGCGGGGCCGGCAGCGCCGCGTTAGCTGCGGTCCCGCAGCAGTGCCGCTAACTCCTGCGTGCGAGACTCACGCACCCGACTGGGAAGACCCTGAAACTGTGGGCTGTTTGAATCTGTTGCTGTCTGCTCTTGGTCTTTTTTTTTTAAAATTTTTTTCTTTACTTTGATATTCTGGAGGATGTTCATGTTCTTCTTGTTTGTGTGTTTGGGTTTTTTTTTAAATTGGATTTCACTGCCAGAAAGTTCAGCTGAAACGTTGGGTCATTTTGGTCTTCCTCTTAATTTATCTCTACTGGTGTCTTTTGAGCATGCTTTAATGTGAAAACTAAATATCCAACTGAATCAAGCTTTGTTTGATGCTCTACTTTATAACTGTTGAGGCCACTTCCAAATTGGTAAACCATTTTTAAACATACTCAAAAATTCAAGGTACTCAGTTCTGCAGATAGCAGCTTGTGTATTCAACATAAATGAATGGAAACAGTACCCCAAGTTATTGAGCCCCTTTCACCCCCCTCATGGCCAGCGAGCCATGAGCATCTTCCCATGCCATTTACGAGCAGACAGAAATGTTAATTTTATTTTCCCAAACAAGGTGTGGCCAGCCTTGAGTTGGAAGAGCCTAGAGCTGGAGCTGGCGTGGGGCTGAAGCAGAGCAAGTAGGCCATGGCGAACGGTGGGGGATGTCTGCGTTAATTTGCCCTCCTAATTTTGTTAATAAGGCCATGTTATTTCAGGTTTGGAACAGGTTTATCAGCCTACTTAGCGTTACCAGAGGGAGTTCTCCCTCTAAGGGACTAGGAATATCTCTAATCTCATTCAATTAGTTTCCAAATCACACTCCAGCAAAGCTCCCTTAAAAGAAAAAAAATAAAGAGGCTGTTGCCTGTTCCTGTTCTGTTGCATGAGGATGACAGACTAAAAGTAGCTTGAATTCTTTGGGGGCAAAATATATTTCTAGCTCCAGTGCTGAAATAGATGAATCCTTTCACTTGAAGTTTTTCAGATTATGTTTCTCCTGTGTGGAAAAGTTTAGCCAGAACTTCGAAGGCTTGCCAAAGTTACAAGCAAGGAAGATCTTTGAATGGAACCAGTGTTGGGTGACTGTAAGAGGTGGTGATTCCAGGCTCACTTATCACTGGTTATCCTGCCCTGGGTCTCCCTGCCTTTCATTTCCACAAGAAATAGGATTATCAGGGTTTTTTGATTGTACAATATGAGTATACTTTACTAATTTACAGTTTTATTTAGCGTTTCCAAGATTTGGGAAGAGGCATTTCAGAAGAAGCATGTACTATTATTTCTTGTCGTGGGTGGAGGGCAACAAATAATTATGCCTTTTGTTGATCTTGCCTAGAAGAAAGAGAAATCTCCTATATTGAGAAGACACCCCCCCCCCCCCCCGCCCCTTACAATTTCTTTCAGGTTTTCTGTCTTTGTACAGGTGTTGTAGTACGCAATACAGCTATTTCTGCGTGCATCAGTTCCTGGCTTTTCAAAGCAAACTTCAGGGAAAATTTAATGCTTTAATGTGAATGAGGAAACACACAAGAGATGAAAGAAAATCACTTGTGTCTAAGCTTATCCTGCAGTCTTCATTCCCTTCCCCCTTTTTTCCTCTTGCCAGAGATAGAGTGGGTTTACCGGTTTAGTTTTGCTCTGGGATGAGGGGTGACACTTTGTTGTTTTAGGTAGGAAGAGGAACTCCTCACCTCAGATTCCCTAAATCTCATCACAGAAACTGAGTGCAGGGCCAGGAAGTGTCTTACCGGATATGCTTGTTCCCCCAGATGTCCAGAACTAGTCCTCAGAGTCTTGGGGTTTTTTTTATTTCAGGTTTGTTTTGTGATGGAGACAGTGTTGAAGTCTCACTATGATGAACAGCACCCTCATCAGGCTGAAGACTTCTGTGGGAAGCATGAGCAGAACAGCAAGCTTTCAGGTATGTGCTAAAATAGGGATTGCTAACTTTACCTTTTGTTGCTGACATGCTTCTTCATCGCTTCAGAAAGTTTCAGAATCAGCTGTAAGCCTTTCTGTATACGATCCTACTGTATAAAGAAATAATGAAATGAAAACATTTGAGGTGGCTTTTGATTTTAAGTTTATTCCTCGTTTTTGTGCATTGCAAAACTTAAGCAGCAGTAGTTTTTCAGAGTTTGCTAATCCTACCCTTTATTTAGTACAGAATATGTTATAAGAAGATACCAGAATTCAAAAAAGGCAGTCCTTGAGAATAACATTCTCTGACCAGACAAGTACGCAAAAATTATATTTTTTGCTATAATCTTGCTATATATTTATATATAAAAATATATATAATAACTTTGCTATAATAAAAATGTATATAATATAATAATTTTATAAAATAAATATTTTAGAAATTATATATTTGTTATAATCACCAGTTTATCCTTCAATATCTTCACATGTGTCAGTGCGC
This sequence comes from Falco biarmicus, assembly GCF_023638135.1. Classification (NCBI taxonomy): domain Eukaryota; kingdom Metazoa; phylum Chordata; class Aves; order Falconiformes; family Falconidae; genus Falco; species Falco biarmicus. The sequence goes on from NC_079298.1 coordinate 21,002,857, forward strand.
ATGAAAACAGTCTCCTTGCTCTTACCAGAGAAGCTGAGCTAAGAACATGTGTTCTTATAGTGGTTTTGTTGCTCGTTTTTGGGTCTCTTTGTGAACATACTTCAACCTGGACCTTCTGTACAATGCTTGCTCAGTAACTGTGGATGGTCAGTCAGCTTATATATATTAATGGATACTGATTTTCCTAGAAGTAGATCGTGCTCTATTAGTCCCCTGCACATTCGTGTCCAAAATTATATAGAGTGATGCAGAACAACGTTTAATCGTCTTGCTTTACAAATGCTTTTCATTCTAGGAAGTAAAAAAATTACTTTAAAATCCGCTCACAGAAAATGTTGGATATTGTTATGTTACTATACGCTGTCAGTACTATGGCTGTGTTCTCTATACCCACCTGGGGATTCAGACCTCCAGGAGGAAAACAGATTATGTTTATATTGCTGTCTCTCAACAAGGACAGTCACTGGCTGTTTCTGGCCCTCTTTGGGATCTGTCGTACAAGAAGCTGTGCTGAATTACTAAACGCTCTCTGTCCCCTTGGTAGGCACTGCTCTGCCCTCAGATCTGCAGCCTGGGTCACCCAGCTGTTAGTGCTCCGACAGCTGTGAACTTTGTCCAGGCAGGAGCCTGAATTCAGTGTCAGGCAAAACAGTATTTGAAAGATTCTGTTCTCTAGAGCAGGTATTGAGAGAGCTTTTCATGACTGCTAGTATCTGCCTTAGGAATGTTAGCTTGGTGGAACAAAAAAACCCAAAACCTGATATGGTTTTGTAGTAGAAATTTGTCATTTTCCAAAGTCTTAAAAAGATGTGTCTTTTGCATCCTTGTTAGGATGTTTCTTTTTGCCAAAGTCCTTTTTTTCCTTAACTGAGCAACTTCAGTGGAGAAATTCCAGTGCAAATTTGATGTTGTAAAGTTACTGTCAGTATGTGTATATATATATTTTTTTTTTCAATAAAACCTGAAGCTTAAGCAACTCTCTTCAGAAGTCAGAGCAAAATGCAAGTATTGGAACAAAACAGGTTAGATACCAAACTAAACATTCTAGTTTTCTAAACAATGTTGCTTAACAGGACCTGTTAAAACTATATGACTGTTGAAAACAATTTTCTAGCTCTGTCCTGTGGCTGCTGACCTCTTGGGATGATGTTTATGCAGGATGTTTCGGAACCCAATAGCAGGATTATCTTCCTGAGGGGAAATGCCTATGTCTTTCAGTGATGCAATAACATTTCAATATTAAGTTCTTCATAATTCTGTTGTGAGGTTTCATCTCTTAACATCTTTGAGTATTCCTGGGAAAAATGGAACATGGTGCAAATGCCAGCCTTTCCCCTTCCTGTATTTTGTGAAGATTTCAGAAAGCTTTCCTGAATGTCTTAGCATGAGCATTTGCGTAAAAAAGTCAAAACTGCTGTGCAAAGTAGCTGGCAATACCACTTTCTTTTTATCATCAATTCTTTAGTGACAAAACAACAAGAATTACAGCAATCATAGGTAAATTTCTTAAAGTTCTGAGCACATGGGTGATATGAATGCTATCAATTAAAAACATTATGTAGTAACTTCTCAAATTTTTAGTGTTATTTTTAACACAAATTTTTACTATAATGACAGGAAAATGAGCTGATTGCTCAAATTTTCAATTTCTTACTTTTTAAGGTGTTTAACTTAATCTGGCTCTGTAAAATTGGGGAATAACCAGAATAACTGTACAGTTGACCGATTTTCTTTAGCCTCTTCGGGGATTATTAGACACAGGGTCCTGTACATCTTGACTATTAGTACAAATGTGTTCATTTTTATCCTAGGATATTTTTAAAGTTTTAAAATATGATTTCTAGCAAAACTGATTAACCTTTTACTTGTATTTGTTGATCAAATGTATCCTAAAAGAATGTTAGTGGTTTTGGTGTGTAGCATAGATCCTGAAATATTGCCCCTGAAATGACTTAAAACAAAATAACTTGGAGAAACAGAGGGGGCAATTTAAAGGAAAAAAAATAAGTAAATGGGTAGTAAGAGAGGCAGCAGGCTTCAGTTCTCAAAAGTATTTTTAGTATGTTGGTTTCTAATAATTTTTTTAAATAAAAAACACCTCTATAACCAAAAGTTAGCGGTACCTTGAATTGCCAACTAATTTATTGAGCTTTTACCAGGAAGAAAGTGTTCTTTAGGCAGACTTCAGATTTTGTTGCTGTATAAAGTGAGCTAACATAAAAGGTTGGGGATGGATGCTAATCCATACTTTTTCTAGCATATTGGTGATATTTTGAAAATAATTCTCATTGCATATGACTTACTGTCGTGGTAAAACATAGTGTATTTTTATGTATGCAATACAATTGGTATATTTATGTTAAATTTAATTTATTATTTATTTTTAGGCTGAAAAACTTATACTTTTTTCTTCTATTTGATTGACTTTCCAAATACCACTTTGTCCTTAGTTCTTCTAATAAAATATTCTTCACCCCTGCTTTACAGAAATTAGTCACAGACTCTACACACTTCATAGCTTCAAACAGAGTTCTCACATAGAGTACAGAGAGCACTTAAACTACAAGGATTCATAAACTGAATGGAAAGCTGTAATTTTTTAAAAAATAATACAGTACAACATCCTTGTCATGCCATCTAGTGATCACAGCACAAAGTGCAGCGACTTAAATGCAGAGCAAACATTTTTGGTGTTTACTATTTTAAGTAATAGTGTGAAAGATTGCATTATTGATCTTTTAAAAAAATAGTTTCCTACATTTTTGACTTGTATCCAATGGATATGCTCCTGTGCTTACAGAAACAACTATTATAGTTGTGTCTTATGAAATTGACAACACAAATCTCATGAAAACATTTATCAGTCAGCTGTAATCTGATATTTTACTACCCAGAAGACTTTTTTACCCTCTCAGGAACTGCTAAGTGGCAGATAAGTTAAAAAAAAAAATAATTAAATGCTGCAGCTTATGAGGGAGTGTGATGAAGAACAATAATATCAAATTTGCAGATGGTAATGGCAGCAGGGATAGCTACCAGTCTGCTGTTTTGTCCTGTGTTTATGTGAATTCATAGTCCTATGAAGTGTGATTAGTGATCTCAAATATAGGTCAGATATTGTATCAAGCAATAAAATTCCTAACATTTTCCCCATTCTTTCCACAGCAGGAATAAAAAAAGATATAGAAAAGCTTTATGAAGCAGTGCCACAGCTTGTGAATGTGTTCAAAATTAAGGAAAAAATTGGAGAAGGTAAATGTTTTATTTTAGTGTGCTTAGACTTGGATTTCTTTTGGTATTTCTAACTTAAAAGGTATAAATCCTAAGATCACAATATATGCAATTTAAGCCAGATGCCTTTTGGATTTACTGCTTGGTCTCTGTAGGAATTCTGGTATGTTTTTGAGCTTATAGGTTTGTTAGTTAGGGGCCTTTTCAAGATAATTCATTGAAGATCTGGTATATGAAAGCCTTTCAAAAACTAGCATTCCAGTTTTGACAACTAAAAATTTTTGAGGTAGATTCAAGTAAATAGGTCTTAACACTCCATTCTGTTTCTCTTTTACACAAGGAATCTATTTATATGCAGCTGCATTTTGACATATTTAACTGGTGTTCCTTAAGTTGGCTTTGTTCCCACTGAAACCGGGTGGGCAGAATTGGAGGAGGAAACTGAACGATTATAGCTATATTATTAAAAAAACATAAATTAAGACACACGGTATCACATTCTAGAACACTTGTATATACCTCACCTTCAACAGATACCCTCAATAAATGTTAGATGTGACTATAAATAGATTCTTAGGTACTTCTGAGTGTAGGATTTCAGCACTTTTTGGTGCACAAAAAGGTTTGATCTCTGAAATGCTTTGTGACGTTCCACACTTTTAAACAAAGGTGTTGATGAGAAGCTGATTGTTTTATGGCTGTTCTGTGGTGGAATACCTGTGATGGCAGGCTAGATGGCTAAAAGTTTTTGTCTCAAAAAAAAAAAAAGCCCTCCCCAAAATCCCAGCTCCATTTACGACAGCAATACACAATTTTAAAAACAAAAAGGAGTTCTGCCTGTTATAAAAAGAGATAGTGTAATTAAACAGAATTGCTGGTTAGGAATAGCACTCTGATTTTGCTCATGGGAGCAACCAACACTTTTAAAAAAGGCCACTTGCAGTTCTGCAGCATTGAGAAAACAAGCTCCAACTTGGGATTCCACTCTGGAGACACTTCTGCTTTAGCAGTTCTCACCACCAAAAATAATGTCTTAGGTGAACTTGGTAACCCTTTGTTGCTATAATAAATTCTACTGAATGTATGGGACTCTAGATTTTTTTGTTGTTGTTATGACTGCAAGAAGTATTTAGTGGTTTTGCTGCCATTTTGATGTATGTAGGCGCACTTACAGACTGCTGAATTAGCATGATGCAAATGCAACACTTAAAATGTAGTCAAAAGTGATTTGCACTGTTTATTCATATGGAAGAATGCTTCAACTTGTATGTTCAGGTATTTTGGATCATTAGGATAAATTAACCCCCAAGAAGTATATTATAATACCCTTAAATTGAGGTGGGTGGGTTAAGTGTATCATATAGTCTGCATGCTCCCTTTTTCAAATGAATCTTTCGTGTTCTGTCTATGTAGTAATGCTCTGGGCAGACAAATAGTAAAGTTACATATCACGTGAGAAGTCTTACTTTGTAGATAAGGTAGCAGAATTAAGAGAAATAAAGCAATTTCAGAAGTGTGTTGAATAGTAAAGGCAGTGCTTTCCAGATTAGCATTATATAGCCCACTTACATTGTAGGGAGAGAAGAGTTATATGTCAGATGAAAGCAAGCTACCTAAACAAGAAAGCAAATCAAAGATAGGAGATCTGCATTCAGAGAGAGCTCTGTGTCCCAGGCAAGTTAGACAGTGTTACATTTGCATTTTTTACTGACATAAAAAACTTGTATACAAGACCACTGACTTGAGTAGCAGAAAAAAGGAACTGCATTTTTCTCTTCCAGAATCTGCTTTTGATGTAGTATCAAGTGTACTGCAGCATTGTGAACAGTAAGATCACTACTTTAAAAATCTGAATTGACCTAATTAAAAATGCTGAAGACAGTGCTTTCCTCCCTTCTTTACAGGTACTTTTAGTTCTGTTTACTTGGCCACAGCACAACTACAGACAGGACATGAGGAAAAAATGGCTCTGAAACACTTGCTTCCAACCAGCCACCCTCTGCGAATTGCTGCTGAACTTCAGTGCCTCACAGTAGCAGGGTACATAAACAAAAAAATTATGGGTGTCTTGACTAAACTGCTGAACATTGTTCATTGTTCTCACTGTTTTTTATTTATTTATTTAAAGTTTTGACACTTCGTCTGCTTTTTTTTTTAACCACAGAAATGTGTATTCTTTTTATCAAGAGCAAATAGGAAATGGAGTGTCTTACCTGTAATGGATGCCCTTTTCCGCTAGTCTCAGTTTGTGGGTGGTTCTGCATTTTCCATCTGAGAAGTTATATGATGTATCTCTATGATAAAAATTCCAGTTCTGAAATGCAAATAATGAAAGTGAAAAAATAATCTCTTCGTCAGAAAATGTGGTTTTAAGAATGAATTCTCATTGCCAGGTGTGCTGAATAGTACCTTCTTATAGTAATCGGTATCATGAAGGTTAGGTCCTACATTTAATTACAGCAGTAACTACAAGCCACGGCCCCACAATCCGTGGAGCGCTCATTGCAAATTGCGGAACTCAGATGGAACATAGCAGTGAGTGGCAACAACATAATTACTGACCGCTGATAAGCCTACTGTCAAAATATAAATCAGATTATGAAAGAAAAGCCTGACTGAAGTTTTTAAGAAATAAAGGAAAATAAGCATCAATCTTCTGCTCTTTATTCAGTTACGTTACTTTTCGTCTAGGGGACAAGATAACGTTATGGGAGTTAAATACTGCTTTAGGAAAAATGATCATGTGGTTATTGTTATGCCTTATCTGGAACATGAATCCTTCTTGGTGAGTCCCAGACTTTTTATGTGTAGTAGAACTTTTTAATTAAAAACAGTTACCTAATTACAGTATCCAAATAATCTTTCAGGACATCTTGAATTCTCTTTCCTTTGAAGAAGTGAGGGAATACATGTTTAATCTGTTTAAAGCATTGAGGCGCATTCATCACTTTGGTATTGTTCACCGTGACGTCAAGCCCAGTAACTTCCTCTACAACAGGCAGCTAAAAGAGTAAGTCTGTGCAGCTGACTGCACGGTGATCTCATCTGGGGGGGCGTGCCTTGGCAGAACAGAGTCAAATTAGATTTTTAGATTATTTTTTTTTCCCTTCCATCTGCATAACATGTGCTTAAGTAATAAAGCTAAAGAAGATTTGGGTTTTTGTATTTCTGTGTTTAGGGATTTGAGGAGGGAAAGAATTTTGGTTTTCCATACAATATAATATCTGCCTCATAGGGTGACAAGTACCTGAAAAAAAATATGAAGATTTTACTATTGAGTAAAAGAACTATATTTTTGAATAAGAATGGGAAAAATAAAAGTCAGTATTTTTTAAATAAGAAATTTAATAGTGACTTGTGGTGCATAAACTGATACTTGTAAATTTTTACTTGTGCATAGAGTAAAACTTGATACAGAAAAGATCGCTGGATTTGGGCTGTTCTCGCCTTACATTGAATTCACCTTTATAACTAGTAGGGCTGGGTTTTTTGCCTGCAAGTTATAATGTTTAAAGACTGTAAAAAGTGAGGTACCGCTTTTTTGTAAAGAGCTGAAATGGGTGGAGTAAGGTACAGTTTCGGTGCTGGCAGCCCTATGGCTGTATGGGTGAGTGGTGTGCTAGGCGCAGCTGAGACACTGAGGTGCTGGAGCGTGTCCAGAGAACAACAAAGCTGGGGAAGGGTCTGGAGCACAAGTCTTATGAGGAGCGGCTGAGGGAACTGGGGGTGTTCAGCCTGGAGAAAAGGAGGCTCAGGGGGGATCTTACTGCTTTCTACAACTGCCTCCAAAGAGGTTGTAGTGAGGTGGGTGTCGGTCTCTTCACCCAAGTAATGAGGGATGGGACAAGAGAAACAGTTGCAAGTTGGACCAGGGGAGGTTTAGGCTGGGTATTAGGAAAACTTTGTTTTTTTGACAGAAAGGGTGGTCAAGCATTGGAACAGGCTGCCCGGGGAAGCAGTTGAGTCACCATCCCTCGGGGTGTTTAAAAGACGCATAGATGTCCTGCTCAGGGAGATGGTTTAGTGGGACTTGGCAGTGCTGGGTTAACAGTTGGACTTGGTTGTCTTAACGGTCTTTTCCAAACTAAATGATACTATTCACTGGAAGTTTGTAGGGGAGATTTGATTATATTTTGCCAAACAAGCAGCTTAAAAATTTGAGAAATACTGGTGGTGTGGTTTTGGTATTTGGGTTTTTTTTTCAATTTGTCAAAATGAATTTGTATTGTTGTTTTGCTCTTTCAGTATTTTTGAACCTTAATTGCTGCTCTGGGTGTGGAGGCTGTGGAGCTGAGTTTGAGACCCAGAGACAGGTGGATTGGCTCTGTACTGGCTGTAGCAAAAAGATCATTCTTTTAAAGACAGATCTGAAGCGTGAGCTAATGTAGTCTTGCCTGTTTGAAGACTAAGTAAATTCCAATAGTATTGCTTGAAGTCTGGCAAAACTCTCAGCATTGTTAGGCTTGTCTGTCTTTGTTGCTACATTTGTGCTCTGCCCATGGGAATCCTGCAAGGGTCAAGTCACTTGTACTTGACCACTGGGTGAAGGTTTGGACCTGTAGGATTAGAAGAACCCCAGAAAGGAATTGCTGGGAATATTTTTTTAACCATTGGAGAAAGTATGCACTTGAGAAGGTTTTGGGACAATAAACAGTGAAATAAGATGAGTATAGGGTAAACACATTGGGGGGTAAGTAAGATGGGACAAGAGGAGGAGGAGGAGGAAAATAGGGCTGTGACGCTGGCAACAGTACAGATAAGCAACATATTGAGTTAAATGTGAAAGATACATAAGTAAGCAATTAATGAATAGTAAGTTGAACTGATTGATGGATACTTTGTGACTCCTGATTCTAGATTTGTCTCTTTCAGGTATGCCTTGGTAGATTTTGGTTTGGCACAAGGAACCCCTGATACAAAAATTGAACTTCTCAAAACAGCCCATTCTGAAGACCAGCAGGGAAGTTGCCCGCAAAATAATCCCACCATAGCTTTGGGAAACGGGGTTTCTGTCGGTGTCGCAGGACCTAAAGAGGCTCAACAGTCAGCCTCGAAAGCAGCTGATAAAAGGTCCAGCTCACTTCCAAAAATACAGAGTAAACAAGCAGGAGGAGGAAAGGTTCTCAGTCTTTTTCATTAATACTGTTTTATGTTTAATGTATTACTTCATCCAACAGGGGGAGATGTAATACTGGAACAAAAGCTGTGCGTGGGTGTCTTGCAGGGCCCTGATGCATGCACAGGATCACAGTTTTCATATCAAAGTGGCTAATTTTATGTACCCCTATTGGCATCATTCATTATCTGTTGGATACAATACAGTGCCGAAGGCTGTATAAAACCCTAGCATGGGTTACTATTTAGACAGCCTTAAATCTTTTTTTAAGTGACATTACCATGGAACTCCTTCCCAAGCCAATAATTATTAATGTATGTTTACTTACTTACTTGCATAACAAATGCAGTAGAGATGATGTTCGGATTGTCTTGGGGCACTTCTGAGGTGTGATTTGTTTTGTAAGCATGTTTGCTGTTCTGTCTAGACAGTCTCTTCTTCATCCATGGTAAACTGATGCCTGAAAATGACTTAGCATGCAGCTGTTCTTGTTTTCTGTCACTTCACAATTTTTTTTTTGAACTGTCAGTATCCAGCTGACTGTGTTAGGTAGGATCTTTATTGTCCTTTTTGTTGGTATTGTAGGAGGATTCTGTGCACCATTCTGCCCAGCGCTCTGTCTTTGGGGAGAGGAATTTCAATGTCTATAGTTCTACATACCAGGAGAACTCAAGTACAAAAGTAAGAAGTATGACTCATCAGTAAGAGCAATCTTTTACATATTTGAAAAATTACAGAACTGGTTGTTCTGTAAGACTGGACACTACTCCAGGATGATTTGGGACTAGAAGTTTTTGAGCAGATTAAGTGTGTTTTTGCTGAAAGGCTCAAAGAATTTTTCATTTCTGTTTTGGTCCCTTTTTAAACTCTTAAAAGAACTGGTTATGTAGCCGTCTCCCTAGCTGATCTTGGTTGTATGCTAAATAAATCTTTTTCCTACATGTGTATCTGTGCAACAAAGATACACTTAGCTTGTGAAATGTCATTTTTTTTTTTTTTTTTACTTTGCAGTTGAAACTGGAGATAAAACTTGTAATAAATATTTTTCTGTATTTTTTGTGCTTAGTATTTAATATGGCAAGGGGGAAGCCCCAGCTACATTAAGGCGTTTGGCCAACAGCAATCGTTTTATTGTAGAATTAGACTTAGTACCTGTGTGTTGCTGTGGCATTTCATACACCTTTTTTTTTATTCTCACGTTGAACCAAAAGATTTCTTGAAACGTTATACTAACTTGAAAAATACTTGTCTTGTAGCTTCAGAATATCTAAGGTATATTGTTTTTTAGTAAACACTGAAGTATGTTTTCCAGAGGGGAAGGGGAGAAGATCAGGGTATTTAGAAAGCTCCAGTGTCTGTTTTATAGAGGTGATAATGTTAAAGGTTTGCTGTCTTCTGTTCTAAAAAAGCAGCTTTTTGCTCATGAGCACTTGTTCAGTCTGAGTATTTTAGGAACTGGCCTATCTATATGTAAAGGGAAGCTTCTTAAATATGTCACCTTCTCTAAAATATCTATGTTGCAGCTCATAAAACAATCAAAGGTGATAGATGTTTCATCTAGGAAGTTAGTAACAAAGAAGAAGACTATTTCTACCAAAACAGTGAGCAATGGGGCAGCCAGGAGAGCTGCCAGTGGTTGTCCCTCAAACCTGACCTGTGACTGTTATGCAACGGACAGAGTTTGCAGTGTTTGCCTTTCAAGGTAATTAGCTTTGATAAAGTTGTAAAATTGTCTGCTATGCTGTCAGGCAAGGTCAGAAACTTAGATTTACTGGACAGCTGATTTAGTAGGTGAAAAATAGCATTTATTCTGTGCAACCCTTAAAATGCTGAGTATGCTCTTTTTAAACAAGAATAATTCATGGAATTCATGAAATAATTGGTTCACTGCTCTCTGCAGCAAGATTCAATGTTAATGAATTTCTGTTGTTTTTAATTATCTACATGTGTTGTAGAAGATTACTTAGTTAATTACAACACTTAAAGATGGCAATACATCAATCTGTCATTAGTAGTTATCTAATAGGCCTAAATTAGGCCAGGTTTGGATTCTGGAAATCATGAAATGTGGAATAAAAAGGAAACATGACTGTTTTGTATTTGTTCATTTGAAAAATAATGTTGAAGTTTCAATAACAGACAGGCCAGAGAATCTTAACACAGTTCAACTCCATCCCTTTGCAGCTGTAATCTACTATTGCCATTTATTGACACATTAAGGAACACAGAGTAATGCAGAGAATTCTGCTTTCTAGGCATAGTCATGGAACTGTGGGGTCCCTCTCTTTCCAGCCTGTCAAAATATGGTGATGTCAACTTCATTTAAGAAAAATGAAACATAAGTAATTTGCCAAACTCAAAAGATAAGTGGCCCATAGAAGGAAGGCACTTTAAGCCACACAAGAAAGCTCTGGAATTTTTTTTTTGTATAATGATAATCCCATACCTCTTAGTTAATAATGAAAATTAAATTCTTTTCAACACTCAGAAATAGTGAACATTAGTTTGCTGTGGACTAATACAAAGCCAGAGCATCCACGCTTTAAGAATCTGGTGCATTTTTTGCCTTTGGTTAATGACTCTCAACTTTACAGTTTCCTGTAAAAACAAGCCTTTAGCAAAAGTGATGCTGCTGTTGTTTGAAACTAAAAAAGGTAATTGAGTGAAGTATGCAGTAAGTATTTCTGGGGTATTACTTTATGCTAGATAATAAAATATAATAATACAATAGATAATATAGCAAGGCTGTTACCTTGTGCAACATAATTTCATGCTAGATAATTATAAGATGCTTTAAACTTACATAAAACTTGAATAAGGCAGGGTTAAGGCTGTTTACACAACTCTCACAAGTATATTCTAAAAATAATACTAAGCATTATTATTAGAACTTATTATTAGAAATTATTATCAACTTTTATATTCTAAACATGTTTGTCTCTTGCTATAAGGTGTCAGCAAGTTGCTCCCAGAGCAGGGACACCTGGATTTAGAGCACCAGAAGTATTAACAAAGTGCCCCACTCAGACCACAGGTACTGCACAACAGACTGAAACTAAAGGCTTTCTTCACTTTTTGACCCTTCTCATTTATGTGTATTATGTTGTCTTTTTTATGGGAGAATTTTTGTTTAGATGTGAAATTCATTTTATTATCCCTTCAAAGACTTAACAAGCATTTCCTGATTTTAATTAAAAGTTTACTATTCAGAGTAAAACCAAGTTAGGGATATTTTCCCTGTGTTTGAAATTTGAATATGTCTTTATTAATTTCATTTGAGGGATAGTGCCGTATGCAGGAGTTGAATACAGTGTGTGTTAAAAGAAAGTGAAGCCGTCATTTTTGTCAATTTTCTTGTCTTACTGGCTTATTTATTCAAGTAAAATTTTGAATAAATCTTGGGGAGGGGACATACTTTAGATTTTTCTAGACAGAATGTCACATAGTTTGCTGTCATAGCAGGCATATATTTAGTGGTAGAATTGCAAATACGTTTTTGAAAGTGTTGATCAATACTTAACAGAGTTTTTCCTTTTTTGCTAGTGCTTGAAATAGCTGGTCTGTGAGTGTCATGATTTTATCTTAATGCATTTTTAATTTTTCAGGGTTAAAAATATTGAAGTAGTAAGTTTCAGGAGTCGGGGTAAATATGAGGGCAGAGCAGAGGAATGGTTAATGCATTAGCTGATGCAATAGGATGGGAGAGGTTGTGCCTACCCTGGGGAATGGAGGACCAGTAAAAGCAAAGTTAAACATTTGGTGTATGACCAGGAATTTTGACTTATGAAAAAAGGGGATAAATAAAAATGTCCTCAAAAATTGGATTTAAAATAAGTTCTTCACCACTTTTTTGCTGAATAGCTTTTGAGAAAATAGTCAATTTTCAGTACTTAGTTGTGTGTACACACTCAGATTTAACAATATATTTGATCAGCTTATCCCTAGATAGTTTAATGTTATTTGAAACAACATCTCTACTGTGGTATAACTGGGATTTCAAGGTGTATGGCAGCCTGTTTGGAGTTACTGTGCCTATGCTGTAACAGCCAGCTTTATGGGCTAGAAGACATCCAGAAATCCAGGACAAGTTTAGACAATCTCTGAATCTGTCTAGACAGAATTTAGGCAGAGAGAAGACATACCTAGGAAAGCTTGGACACATGTTGGTGTTAAATATGCTTTTAGATGATTTTCATTCTCTAGGGTAACGGAGAGGAGGATTACAGAAAATAAGGGTAAATCTGGAAACCTCTAGGTGTGGCACAGACAGCCCTAGAAGTACTGAGTCAGTGGTGCTGAGCTCCTGGAGTATTTCAACAAAGGTCTTAATTAGAACTGTATAGACTAATACTAATGTTGATGAGATTGTTGCATTTGAACTAATGTATCTTCTTGTCGATGTCCATCTGGGACTGCTGCAGTCACCTTGTATTCCTGCCAGTCTTACTAGTAGGTCTGGTGTCTGTGCTGAGACCAAGTTACCAGCTGGATCCAGCTGACTATCCAGAGCTACCTTAGTGCACCTGACCCAGGTTCACAGTGCAGGGAATAAACTCCCTAAACTCCCAAGCTGATGTGATACATCAGCAGTATCACAGGTCACATCACAGGTCCAGTTACACTTTAACTTGGTTTGTCCCTCTGCTTCCCTTTCCTTGGTCTGCCTCGCTAGTTGGATAGCACTAGACAAAAGCATAGCCAGGAATCATGATCTTGATGCCATTGCACAGGATCTTGCAGTCTGCTGATGGTCCTGGCCCTACCAGAATTGTAGGACTAGGATTTATTAGCCATTCAGATATATAATGTATATTAATTTCAGCAAGAGTTAAGTAATTAAACTTTTTTTAAAGGTCCTGACCTTGATGACTCCAGCTTTCCCAACCACATGGTCAGGATGATGCATGACACCTCAAACAGACAGTATGATCTTTTCAACAGCGATACAGTAATACGAAAACTTTTTTACAGAAACTATGAAGATGATATAAAATTTTTCCACTGTAAATTGTGCCAAATGATTAACTTCGACTTTTTTTTTTTTAATGAAAGACTTAAAATCTGGTTTTGCAACTGAAGCCAGCTTATTACTTTTTTCCCCAAATTTGTGTGCTAATAGTGTTTCTAACTAAACTGTCCAAATTAATTACTGCCTATTTTACTACTTTTTTAATCAAAAAAAGTAAACTATGGGTTTATTTCCCAACTGTCAATTTTTCTCTTTAAAGTTTGAGAATTCTTCAAACTCTCTCCTTCACTTTCCTTGCCATCTCTCAAAATGTACACCTTAGTGAGCCAAAAAATTATGGCAGACAGGTATTCTCATAACTTTCAGTATTAAAGTTTCCATCATGCTTTGGCGTCTCTCCCCAGAGTACTCTCTGTACTCTTCATAACGCAATGAAAGTGATGAATAACTTCTAACTATTACAGTTCTTAAACTGGCTGTCTTGTCAAGTGATTTCATATTGGAGAGGAACAAAGTTCATAGTAAGATAAAGGTTTTAGAACTGCCTATCTATCTATGGCACCTTCAGTCCCAGAAAAATTTGATTTGCATTTATTTGTGATTTTTTTTATTTATTTATGATCCTTGTATCAGGTTTTCTTTATATGAAGCAAACAAGTATCAAAACTAGCCAGTTCTTCGCCCCCTCTCATCTTCCTGATTATAACAACCTCAAACATTGTTTTGGTACACTTTAAGTTTAGCAAGTTAATGGAATTACTCATATGAGAAATTCTATGGAAAAGCTTAAACACTCCTTCTGCATCAAAGCAGGAAATTATTCTTCAGTCTAATTATAGTAATTTCCACTGTTTGCTGAAGTGTTGTCTATGTGACCAAAGTCAGTACTTCAGAACATAACTTATTCTGATAGAAACTTTTCAGGTCATAATTTCTTCTTAAAGAAAGTTGTGATTTTGTTTGTGATTAAGTCATGCATTTAGTTATTACTAAGTTTTCTTTCAATTGCAGCAATTGACATGTGGTCTGCGGGAATCATATTCCTTTCCCTGCTCAGTGAACGGTATCCATTTTACAAAGCAAGTGATGATTTAACTGCTTTGGCACAAATCATGACAGTTCGTGGATCCAGAGAAACCATTCAGGCTGCTAAAACTTTTGGTATGCAAAACTTAATTATGAGGAAAAGGGGAAAAATGTATGCTTGGTCTGCTGTTCAGTGCAGTGACTTACAATCTATGATTTTTTAAAATATATATAAAATTTAGGTTTTGGAGTAATTTTGGATGTAAATCACACTTTTTGCATATAAAACAGTAAAAGTATTAGTCTATATATACAGAGTTTTAAGAAAGTTTTGTATTTTTTATGTTTTATAGTTTGTGCTGTAGGTTTCCCAACCTGTCAACTTCCTTTCACTAAGTCAGGGCCACTTGAGGTGAAATATACCAACTAAATGTTTTCTACTGGCATTTGGTTAGAATTCTTGAGGCAGTGTTTCTATTTCTGCAAAATTTGCTCTGGAGGCTTAAGTCAGTATGACTTAATAGTTAAATGATGTAAATCTTGCTCCCTAAGCTGCCACTCCCACCCCAGCCAGAAGGGCTAGTAAAGAAAAAACAACAAAAAATCCCAAAGAAACCCCCAAAAACAACAGAAGGCTGGTTTGAAAAACAAAACCACCACCACCACAGAACACAAACCCATGAAATAAGCATTCCCCTAATTGTTCACCGGCCAAATGCTGCAGCACTTGCTACCTGGAAGTGTAACTGACAGCATCAGTCTTCATTCTCCAAAGGTGTAAAAATCAGGGTATATAATTTTCTTCAGTTCTGTTAAAATCACAGTGAAATGCAAAGAGATGGTGTGTGTGGAGGGGTGACAACCTGTCACTACTTAACTTCATGAACAAACTCAAACAGATTTGTTCTGAGCAGAACTGAGACTATTGTCCTTCTGACTTGCTGGGGCTACTGCTGTAAAACACAGCTGGTGTGGAGGAGCCGCAGGGGTTGCATTTGGTGTTTGATAGGCTTGCTTTGTTGGTTTTTTTTAATGCTGGTTACACTTCCAGGACATGAAGTTTCTCTGAGACAAACTTAGAAGTTACAGTTGAATAGAAAGTATAATGTCACTTACTGTAAATTTTTTTTTTCTAGGTAAATCAATTCTGTGTACTCAAGTTGTCCCTGCACAAAACTTAAGAACCCTCTGTGAGAGGCTGAGAGGAACAAATAGCAGCTGTGAGAGATCCGAGAGTGAAGTGCCCAGCCAGTCTGTAAATGACGCAGCTTTGCCGGTTACAGTAGACAACTCATGTGCTCCTGAGACACTTGGGAAAAAAATTCAGCACTTAAAGAGCTTTCAGGAAGGTGATGGTGCTTTGGAAATGAAGGCAACAGACATGAAAGGATGGGATCAGGTTCCTGATGAAGCCTATGACCTACTTGATAAGCTACTAGACTTAAACCCTGCAACAAGAATAACTGCAAAAGAGGCTTTGCTGCATCCTTTTTTTAAAGACATGAGACACTGAGAATATACCATATTCTATTATTGCTTTCATATGTTTTATGTGAGAATCAGGTACTGAGGTAGTTGTACCTTGTTGCCATCAACATTTACACTCATTGAAATACCGTCACACTGCACGGAACTACTGAAATTTTTTCTTGTACAGTTGGACTGAAAATGTCAGTTTAAAGAAATACTTGCAGATGTAAAAATTACATAAACATTGCTAGCATGGACTTACCCTAATACACTTCTGAGGGGTTATTGCTGTGCATACCTGTTCTCTGAGAAAGTTAGCTTTGATCAAAAACTACAAAGAAAGAGTTTCACAAGCTGTATGCATATTTCTTGAGATATTCCCTTAAAATTTACAAGTTTGCCTTAAGGTACGACTGAAATAAGAAAGTGCTTGAGAGACTTTTTTTCCATAGTTGGGTATGTTCCTGATGAGTACATGGGGGACTGAAAATAGAACAAAGTGTGTTAATTTAGTTCAGGCTATTTTCAGAGACCAGTATTACTTTGGGAGCGTTGCTAGAGGAGGGGCCAGGTGCTAGAGCTTATATCATCAAAAGAAAAGTATAGCTGTTTCAAAAGCACTTTTTTTATTCCTGTCTGGTCTTTCCTACTTATGCAACAGTAATAAATGCAGTTACACATTTTGCATAGCCTATGTTTCCCCAGTGCCATGGGTAACTGTCACTATTCACTAACTACTGCCTTAAGAATATCTTGTGTGACATGCAGAAGTTTGATTGCTGTTATGGAAACTGATTTTTTTTTTAAAGAGTATCTGTTAAATAAAGGATTTGTTTTTATAACTTCAGAAGATTGTCTAGAGGTGCTTCTACAAAAATTAGTCAGGTAAGGTTTTCCTGTGGGATGTTTCTGTTCACGAAGAATTATGCACATTTGCTTCCTGCATAAATTCCTCGGTGATGGAAAACATTTCTCAGATAGCTCTAGTATATATGACTGTCATAGTAGAAGTATCTTAATTATCAAGGAAGTCTTACCACAGAGTTAGAAGCTAGCTATTGTCTGGTCTGAGTAGGAAAAACAACCTTAATAACCTCTAACCCTTTGCACATTGAATGTAAATGTACGTTATGTTCAACAGAAGTTAAAACCCTTGATAATTCTGGAGCCTGAAACTTAATACAGTGTTTTTCCATGTACATTTCTTGAAATGCTAATGGAGTTGTTGCTGTAAGAGGCTACAAGCAGTTCTGAGAAAAGATTGCTGCTTTGATAACTTTTGTATAAGCCTTCTCGTATGAGCTGGTAGTCATGATAATACAAAGGTCCTGACCAGGGCTGGGGCTGAAAAGACATTTTATCAATATATTAAAAAGCTTGAATACATAGAAAGTGATGGTAATGTTGCTCTGTTCCTGGCATCAGCTGTTAAGAGAAAAATATTTGCAGATGTCAGAATATTGATTGCAGAAATCCTTGAAACCCACAAAACCCTGGGGCCCAGGTCTTAGTAATTTTTGCTGTTTATATAATTTCAACACAGCATGTCACTGAGAAATTATTTATCTAAAGGAACTGTGGCCAAATTTGGCAAGCAATGCTGTCTGCCAGTGTCTGCAGATGTATTGTTTCCTCCTACGTCCACTTACGCTATGGTCTTATGAGAGCACTAGCTGACAACAAGCAAAAATGTGTCAGCCATCTATTGTGAACTTTCTGAACTACTTCAGCTTTTCAAGCTTTCCTGCTAACCACAGCAGTGAGCAGCTCCTTGCAGCAGGCACTACGACAATTAACCACTGCATAAGTTTAATAGCCCAAAGAGGAAAACCATTGCTAATGGTGTTTTTACCAAAACATTAAGTGTAAATAAAACTCTGTACAGGAACAGTTCTAAGCTCAATATAGTCCATGACAAGCTAGAAGAACACGTTGTTACTCCTTCGAGATAGCTATTTTTTTAAAACCTGGAGAATTTTCTTGTAGGAGAAGGTTAAAGTGAACATGTGCTTGAACAAGCATATGCTTATGAAGTACTTTTTGTAGCACTCTACAAAAGAATGAAAACAAGTAAAATGTCAAATAAAATGGGCTCATACTGAGGGGGAAAAAAATGAGAGGGGAAACTAAGTAAAATATTGAGAAAACACTGGACCTGAGCAGTGGTTGCCACTGAGTTTTCTGCTTTTCTGTGGTTCTAAGTATCTCTTAAAGTCGTAGGTAACAGCCAAATACCAATATTCCTTTAAAGTTTAATTACATGATTTGAGATGTTTGTAAACTGAATGTGAAACTCCTACCATGAGAGCTGCAATTAGAAGAAACTGCACAGAAATGACATTGCTGCAACACATGTTCAGCGGTTGTGAGGCTGCAGCTGGATTACTGTAAAGTTCTGGACACCATGCTGTGACAAGGATATTAATAAATGGGAAAGAAACAAAAAATGGCAGCAAAAACCAGTATGGACTTGGAAAAATTAAGAGAAACTGATAGCCAGAATCCTGAGAACAAATCTAACTACATCTGTGTATCTAGTATAAGGAAGACTAGCTAATTCTCACTACCAAGCCAGACTAGGTGAGGAAATTGTGGCATTAAGTTCATATTTTTCCTGGTTGTAAATGATAATTAGAAAACAGGATGGCATCTTATTAAGAGTACCTGAGGAAACACCTGCAAAACAGCAACAGTTTTTCTTGGATAATACTAATAATCAGGGATAAATGAAATTCTAAATTCTATTCAGTTTTGTAGTCCTATCACTTTTAAGATTGGACTCAATGAGGTGTTTATTCAAAGCAAATTGCTATGTGGATAAGAAAGTAAATGGGACATCAATATTCTGTCAGAATATTCAGTATCCTGCTTATTTTATGTACTTGCCTTATCTAGAGTTTAATACTCTCTGCTCTCCAGAAAGTAAAAGCAACGTGGAACCAATATGCAGCCAAGGCTTCCTGTGCAGGTGCAAAAGGCTCCTCTGAATCCTTGCATGGCCTCTTGAGGCCACGAAGTGTGATGGGATCCTAAAGTGTTTCCATAACTGCCCAATATCCAGCCAAGTTCCTACGGTCAGGAGCTATGTTGGACCTTAGGTAGAACATGAAGATTTTAATTCCAGGGTGCCTGTGACACGGCTAACCTAGCAATCACTTCATTGTGGTTTTGCACAATAAAACGCTCATCAAATTCATGGTGGGCTTTGTAATCTGTTCTGGCTAGTGAATATCTTATTTTGAATATGACTGCCAAGCAAAAAAATTCTGCCCTTACAAAGATGATTTATTTTCCTAGCATCTTTCTGGACCATAACATTCTACTAGTCAGCAAAACACAAAGAAAAAATATCTTTGGAGCTTGCTTCAAATATTTGTTGGTGATGAAGAGGTATGGTCTTCTGAATTAGAAGACATGTTAAAGAAAGTGTGTTTAGCAGGGCACACCTGAAATTTTTGTACCTCCTGAAGACAGAGCGCACAAGAAAACACAAGTAAAAAGCCAGCTTTCTCCCATTTGTTCAATTTATCACTGCATTTCAAAGACACTTTGGCTATAGGGACAAAATGACTAACCATTGAAGGCATTTAATAGAACAGCAGCATTTTAAAGGAAATTAATACTTAATGGCTTCATGAATGCCTATTCTATAATGAAACAATATATCTTAGTGGGTAGGCTTATAGCAAGGACAATTCTCTGAGACATTACTCAAGCAATATTCTTAATGCAGCATAGTTGTAAATGGGTCTTTTGGGGGTTGGTGTTTTCTGGTTTTTGTATATTTTTTTTTAAAAAACACATAGTGAATTTTTCTATTAGTGGAGCCACAGCATGTTCACTTCAAATTCTTCTTGTACTTTTTCCAGAAAACAGAACATGTACCAGTTTGGTGGTAGTATGTATGCAGTTCATACCCCTTTCTGCTGCTGTGTTCCTGGCTGGCCAGTTCAAGGGCTAGTAAATATTTAAATTGGCAGCCTGCACACAGTGGGTGGAAAACGGATACTCTTTTTGATCATATGCTTACAAAGGCCAGCATATAGAGTTTTATTACTCTGGTAACAAAAAAATTCAGGTACCACTGAGGTGAGGTTCCAGCAAATCGGGTATGTTGCATCAGGAAGGTACAGCATAACCCAGGTAACCAAGGTTTTCAAATGTGCCTGTTGTATTCTTAATTCTGCCTCTCCATGACTCGGCCCTTTTTACTTTTGTGTCCTTTGGTGCTGCAGGAATATTATCCCTATACAATGCTTTATTGTATCATGTTAAAAACTAACCACTATAAGCATTCCTGAATATCCCCAGAGTATTGGTCATTGCATTTCTGGAAAGACTGAAATCCTCCTTGGGGACATGGCAGGGAAGAGGGTGGTTTTGTTACATGTTGTTTGCTTTCTTGCACAAAGTTCTTCCACGGTTTTCAGAAGAGGCAGATTTTAATCTAAGCCCTAATTACGCCTTTGTTGCAAAAATACTAGTGCCAAGAAGCGTTCTACCTAAAGTATCCATTCCATCAATTTATTTTATATGGCATAAACAAATTACTTGTAACAAATAATGCATAATCAGTTTTACTTCTTAATGTGAAGAGATAGGGGTGTAGCTAACAGTTGGAATATTTGAAGAAAATTAACTTTTTATGAAGAAAGGTTATATAATTCGGTGTAATGAATGCCACAGGTCATGTCTAGCAGAAGGCAGCTTATTGATAAAATCTCTCTCATACTTTCCATGCCTGTTTTCTCTCAGCACCTCCCCCCCCAAATCCTACTAGATCAGGATCAACACTCTGTGTTGCTAGAAGGCATTTGTCCTTAATGATTCTTTTGCTGCTTTGAATATTACTGTACATTAAATGCAAACCACCACTTATTTCCATTTCCAAGTGTCCTACAAGTCCTCTCGAGTACTGCTTCTGTTCTGCTGCCCATTTGCTTGTTTCGATGATCCCTGTTTCCTTATCAGTACCACTCACTTGGACTTGGTGGTGTAGGTAAAAAATTCTAGAGTTTTCTGTAGCATTTAATTTGTCTTTTCTGGAGTCTTATCTGATCTGGGCATACCAATTTCAAATGAAAGAGGAAGTCTAACTTCTGCTGAAGTTTCTACTACAGGTCTACGCACGTCTGACTTGCACTGGAGGAAAGTGCTGAAGTGAGACAGTAACACTGAACTGAGAGGACACAAAATGCTGTAGCCAGCCTTTTTCTTGCTTCTGTAAACAGATCAGTGTCTTTTTCCTCCACCAGATTGGTATTCTGCTACAAAATTTGTTTCAAAGTTGCTTTCAAAACTCCCCCCCAATTATTCTGCCTTCTGATTGCCAGCCCGCTCCCAAGAGATGCCTTAGCTACTCCTGGGGCTGCACCTCAGAGGTGAGGGGACTATGATAGCTGACTTACTGCGGGGGGGTACAAGCCTCAGATCAGGGATCTTTTTGTTCCTTTAGTGCTTTTTGTTCAGTGGGCTGAACTAGGGTAGTTTACCATGCACAGTTCATCACAGCACAGAACTGTTGTGCACACAGCTTATAGCAAAGCAGTTATCGCCTGCTGGGATCCTTCACATGTGCAATCTGCCATATGTTTTCCATTGCGCGTCTGCTTGCAACTAGCTCTGTAATTTGAGTCACGTTCATTACAGTTGCTTCATGAAAAAACAGTATGTAGTTTGAATTTATAGGTATTTACCCCACTTGTCTTTGTAAAAATCACAGTATTCTGGAATATTCACTTACAGGCAGCCGGTTCTGGGAGGGGAGGGAGGTTGGAGTTATCTCCTGATTGCATTGCTTTTCATTTGCTAAAAAACAATGATTCAATTAATTTGATGCATTAGATATGGTAAATCTCCTAACAGCCAGCAAAACAAGGGCTGCAGAATCCTTGGTAAATTATTGTGGACATGGATGAAAATATACTGGACCAACAGTGCTCCAGAACTGCATTCCCTGGCCTTCTTTCAGAGCTTATAAAATGAGACTTAATCTAGGGCTTTTCTTTGAAACACTCCCATGAAGATTCACCACCTACAAATTTCATAGAGCACATAAAACTGATTAATAAAACCTACTGCTTCTAGCCATTTTGGGTCCTAATGGATGTGGTAGGACGTTACTGTGCCACTTCAGCTGATTGCTGCTGAACCCCACAGCTCCTGCTCTCCCACCACCTTTAGGACTACATATTGATCCCTGGAGATGAGAGTGTAATCTGGACATGCTTCCCTCTGCCTACAGCCTCCCAGTAAAAACTGAGGTAAAAACTTAAAATTACCAATTATTTTTCAAATGCTGACTGACCATAATCACATTTTGTGGGATCATATTGTTTTGCTCTATCGTGTACTAATTATTCAAAGGTGGTAGCCATACCACTGTGCTGACAACTCACTGGTTTTAACCCTGTAATATTTGTATGTCAGGGCCATGAAATGCAAACGTTTAAATTGTAGCTACAACATCTCTATGTCATGCTGAGCTTTGGTGTGCAAACCTGAAAATTAGATTTACCACTCAACTTTCAAATATTAATGTCACTCATCCCCTATTGCTAGTATTAGCCTAAAGTGAAATGCTAATCTGCAATGTTCAAAGAAGTCTCAAAATATCCAGGGGAGAGATTCAATGCCATGATTCAGCCAAGTGCATGTTGTTTGGGTTAATCTTAGCAGGTCTATTTTGTATCTTCCAGTGCAACAACCTGGAGTTTGGAAAATAATTCCTCCTCATGATTTTACTGGAAATGATGAAAAAGGCTTCTGTAAAAACTGGGACTACATTAAATAAAAGGTCAAAAGAAAAATTCAGGCAACACAACAAGAAACACACCTGCAATCATTATAGACAGTGGAAAGGGAGCGCTCAGATCGCAGAGAACAGGACAAGTCCCATCAGCAGTGCCCTGAGATGACCTCATGGCCTCATTTGTGTGTGCATGCGTGTTTCAAAAAGCACCGTCAGGTGCTGAGGCTGGGGTAGGTCAGCTCTAGAAGGCTGTGCTCATTCTCTTGGCTTGATGTGCCTGGATGGAGGCATCCCATGCCCATTGCTTTCTGGAAGCCTGCTAAGGAAGGGATGAAGCAAAGCGGGGATGTAGTGCTAAGCTACCTCTGCTAGTTTCAGTGCTGGGGGCAGGGGCAGCTCATGGGCCTGGCCGCGGGTTCTGGAGGTGCTGGTTACCAGGCAGGCAGCTCCTCCAGGGCACCAATTACAGCCCAGCAGAAGAAGTCATTCTTCAGCAGTTCACATTGGCCCAGATCAGCTCCAGCAGCTACCCCGACCACAGGGCATCACAGTGCCAGGCGTGAGCATTTCATCGCGCCTGGAGCCACGCACGCAGGGTTTTGGGGCAGGAGCTGCAGGTGGGGAGGCAGCAGCGGGGAAGTGCCCGGGTGGGGTGCCCCCCCCTGCCCCCCTGCCCGCTCAGCGGGAGCGGCCGCCTCCCTGACGCCATCGGGCCCCGCGCACAGCGCAGGCAGCAACCCTCCCTTTCTCTTCCCGCTAATCTTTTCTAGTTTATAAAACTGACAAACAGAGGGTAACAGATGGCTTTTAAAGATATGCAGCTTATTTATCAGGAGGAATGGAGCTGGATACAGCAGCCCAGGATTTTTTCCTTATCAAAACAGACAAAGAACTGAAAGATGGATGCTACCAGATACCACAATAAATTCCAATTCCCATCAAACAAACTGTAACAAGTCATTACCATCCTCCCACTCAGATGGAGGGAGATCTTCCTGTTGGTCTGTTAACAGAAACACCATTTTTTCTTAAGCCTTATTTTCCTTGGTTCACAACTAAGACTTTCTAAAGGCAATAAGCAAAAGGTGTTTCCCTCCCACCCCACTCCTTTGACTTCTACATTCCACTTCCCCAAAATGAGTTTATCACATTTACAACAGGTAATTCAGTATACCAGATCTAAGCACAGGAGGGACCTTCAACAACTCTTCCAAACTTGCTGGCGACCAAAGAGTCAGAAGAGGCCTCCAAATGTTTCTTCATTTGGGTGAGACAAAGCAACAGTTTCCACTGTCTGGGACAACCGAGCTCAACCAAAAGGCTTCAACAGACTAGTGCTACCTTGCTAGTAGCTTTTCAGATATCACATCAGTGTCAGGGCAAGAATATAATTTTCTCCAAGCATTTTCAGCTACAGTTCTCGAGAGGTTCTCTTTGACTCTGCTATCATAAGACCTAGGACAACTGCAATTTTAATTTGGAACTGTACTATAGAATAATATACAGAATTTACGTACACAAATATATAGACTTTATGGAAACAGTCTCACAGGCAAAAAGCAGAAGAAAATAGATGAAGGGGAAACACACAGAAGGAGCAGTAACAAAATTAAATGGGAGTTTAATGGAATTCAATCCAAAAGGACGAGCAGGTTTTTTTCATAGCTTGGAGGAGTAAAAGGAACAAGCCTACTGTAAGTTTTCACAGCCGCAGTCCTTCAGATAATTGTACAAATACACAAATACTGGTCAGCTTACACACAGAACTATTACTGAACACACCACCCCATCTGAAAGTGAAATGAGAACGCTAAGCATTTTCCAAGCTATTTGTATCCTGGGGCAAGTGTGCACCCAGCAGCCCTGCAGTCACCATGCCTTGATTCTCCAGATTGGAGACTTACACTACCTGAACAAGCTACAGCAATCTTAGCCTGGGGCACCCAAGGTTCCCCCCTCGGCAAACCTGGCATATGGTGAGAAAGAAAAGGAAGAGAGAAATTTTGGGACTGCATGACTACGTCTTGCCTCGCTATGCAAAGGCAGGCTGAAGCTAGGGAATGAACTCCATCCTGCTTGAAAAGTGCTTCCTAAGCATAACCTTGTGAAGTAAAGCACTCAAAATAGTGATTAAAAACAAAACCACCCCCCTTACTTAGCAGTTCATGTCAAAGAAGCTTAAGCACATGCCTAAAGTCAAACAGATGTTTAGGTTTCTGCTCGAGTGGGGCCTGTGCTGACTCTGCAGTATTGCAGATTTACAGGACTGCCTAGCAGCAACTGCAGGCCCTTAATTCTGCTGGTACCTCTGCTCTACTGATATGTGCTCCTTGGTATGCACATACTTCAAACTCACTCAAATGCCAGATAACATACACAAAGCCATAAAAGTATTTCTCAAACTCTAGCAATCTAGTTGATTCAAATAAAGCATGTAAGTTTCTCGAAAATGAAATATGTATATATTGGTGTGCTACATTAGTACAAAAGGTTCTCATATGCTGATTATTGACTCAAATATCCTAAAATGCCTCATTAAACCAATAGCGGCAAGGATGAAAATGCAAGAGAAGGTGAAAAATACAGAGCTAAGGCTTTTACAAGACACTCATTTCAGCTACTGATGTGTTAAAAAAGTATGGTGTCCACAGTGTCTAAAATGAATATGGATGTTACAAATACTTGAGTTTAATCTCTAAACTATTCTTCAAAACTCTTTGCCCTCTTCTAGCCTAAAGCATCAGGTTATTTCAAATGGATGTTATCTGCTTTAGAGACAAACTCCATTGTGGGGGGAAGCTGTAGTTGCCAAGTACTTGGCAAGACCGATTTGCAATTAGGTACTTCCCTCTACCCTAGGGAACCTGGACTATAAAAAGAGAGCAGGAGACAGACCCAGATTTAACTAAATGAACTGCACCCACTCCAAAAGCAGTATGCCAAGTTTCAAAATACTCTGGCTTGCCATAAAGCTTTAAAGATAAGTTTCCAACAGCCATCTCAACAGCCTGCTCGGTACACACCCACAATACGATTTCATACAGAAATATAGTTCATAATGAGGCCTGGGTAATGCAACTTTTGCCAGAATTAGGACATATATAGAGAACGTGCTCATGCATTGCCTATAAAACTTAGTCCATTAATTACAGTTGGCAAGCAACACATATAGAAGACAAGGGAGGTTGTGAAATAGATTGCAAGATCTGCTAGTTAAAAAAAAAAAATATCTATGCCAGAGGTACGTAAGCAGTCTGAATAAATGAGCGCACTCCTGTAAAAAGTTATTGACTAGGAAGACAAACTGGCACACAGATCCTTTGCTAGTGCTCCAGACACACAGCAACTGACTTGCTAGTCAAGTTACACTGAAAATACCTCTTTCTTACAGTTTTCTTTTTCAAAAAGCTGCAGATGCACATGCCAGTTGGGAGGAAGAGGTAAGAGGTTCACAAGATGCTCAAAGTCTTGCCACAAATTAAAAAAAACCCAACAAAAAAAACCCCAAAATTTTCTAGTCCTTCTTAGCTTCTGAAGCATACAGTGAAGAAGCAAGTTAAATGATACATTTAAGAGGAATCCATGGAAGAAAGCCTAAGCCTTTCTCTTAAAAGGTTAAACTAATTTACTCCTTTCACATATGAGAGTTGCAGTGTTATGTGCAAATTCTTCCTCTCCTACCTGGTTGAGCTCTCTCAAAAAGACTGGTTCCCCCAAAACCTCAGCCACACAAAAGATCATCCATTGTGGAGATGAGTGCACACACGTAAGTATAAGCAATCTGAACAATAGGAACATGCCCCAGACAGAAACAAATGCAATATGAAGCACTTAAGTGTACCAGGAAACATTTTCATTTATAGTTTAAAAAAAAATCTCAACAGCAAAAAAACTTATGAAATTTAGAAAATATTTTTAAAATTATATTGTTTATGAAATTCCTTCTATTAAATACTCTACACATTATTTTAAAATCAGATCTAAAAATTATCAACAGCCTGTGTAAGCATTTGCTGTACCTGCCTGGTCAGGCCAGCACAAAGGACCAAAGCTCTGCATGGGTTTTTACACAAATACCACCACCTCTACACAGAGAGAGCCCACAGTGAAGCACAAGGAAAGGGACAGAAGATCTGTAGCAGAAAGGATTAAAATTCTTTATAAAATTGCTGGATTTCTAGTAGCACAGAATCTGCATAATATATTTCCCAAATCTGATTTTTCCATTAGCTTTCATAATAATAAACAGTACTAGAAGTGCTTAAGACTTTTTCTCATCCCTAAAGAGTCATCGCTTTCTAAGTGATCTCTCAGATGGGGCACTGCTTGAGGGACCAGAATTCTCTAGCATCAGGTTAACAATCCTTTCAGAGGAACCATAGAATTGACCCCCAAAAGATACAGGCAGTACTTTGTGCCCTTCTACATTTCATACATACATTTTACTCTGTTTTTGTCATTATAAAACTGTAATAGAAGAAAAGTTTACAAAGTGTCTTGCTTAGGGTGTTAGACAGTGATAGAAGTATGTCATTTCAAAACGAAAACAAGTTCAGTTCATCTTTAAAGAATGTACTATCCTGATAATGACCACCTCCAAGTAAACTGAGGAACCACTGGGAACCACAGCAACGTGAAATTCATTCTCTGAAATACACAGGAACTGTTTATTTTTTCATGTGCTCAGACACAACCTGGATTTTCATTTAGTTATTACTGTAGCACAGCGAAATGAAGGCTATAGCGTCCTGGTAAATTAATTATGACCCAATTTCCCTCCATCTTTTTTGTATTTTGATTCTAATCCTGCAGGACAGGCACACTGTTCCCCTTCCCCTTTCTAGTTAATCTGTAGAAAGGACCCCCTCACACCTCAGTTCAGAATTCACTGGTTTTTAGTGAGATTTTACTACACATTCCTTTCAAAATACAGGTTTGATTTTAGATAATATTTGGTTATTTCCAACCAGGTGAAGCCCAGCTATTTCTGTGCTGCTGGAGCTGCAGGTCTTGGTTCAGGTAGGGTTAGCCTGGTTATGACAGATGAGCACAACGTTGACAGGTACGCATGGACTTACCCAGGCTCAGGTGGGCTCTGCCAGGGGAGGGTCTTGCCTTCTGGGGCAGAGCCATTCATGGCCAGCCAGTATGAGGGAAGGGAACATGCACAGACCCCAGGTTTTAGTAGAGCACAGCCTGCTCTTTAGCACCCACACCATGAACTTCACCCTCCACTGCAGCAGGGGTAGAGGCAGGATCCTACTCTGTCCTGCTTGCTTGCCAGGTTGGGTTTTTTTTGTTTGTTTGTTTTTGTAGTTTTATTATTTAGTAGGTTGTTCAGGCCAGAAAAAGCAGGCAGGAACTGTATTTTGCATTCTAGCAGAGGAGATCACAACTGTTCCAACCCTACCCATCAGAGATCAAGAAAACAGCTTCCTCTTTGTATCATCTCTTTTTTTTGGGGAAAACCAAGACATCTTGTTTAAGAGTTCTGTTTGCTCAAGTCTAAGATATCTGCATGACAGCTATTGAGCCCCAAAGGACTCCAAATACCATCACAGGCTACAAAATACTTCTCAACAAACATCAGCAAAGTTCAGACTTGCAGCGAAGAACCCCAAAACCTGGTAACACACCATAAGAAGAACACTGAAGAAACAAAGCATCGTCCCTGCTCTGGTCCCCACAACAACAGGAAATCTCTTAAACAAAAGTCTGAGCTCATCCCAAGAAGCAATCAGTGCCCCCAGTACATGGGAAAAAGATATGACCTAGAAAGGGAGGTCAGGAAATGTGTTGGCAATCAGCTTAGTCTGAGTACATGTGCAGCCAGACACCTTGAGAAGTTTTGTTACCCCTTGAGATGTATGAATGGCACAATCCTGCTCAGGATTAATTTGATTTTTACCAGCTTCTGTAGCAGTTCGATGAAGCATAGGAGAGTTCAGCAGACACACTGCTGATATGTATTGCTGTGTGCCAGCTGTCTGGTACCTCCCGGCATGAGCATCGGCTGCGGTTCTGCAGCAAGGAAACACCCTCTGAAGGCCAGTAAAGAGTAGCATGGCAGGGAGCAGCACAAGAAGGGCTGCTCCGTGAAGGGACATGTGAGCCAGGAGCCACAGTGACCCCAGTGCAGGCAGCCCCCTCACCGACAAGACACAATCTTGCAGCATGTGAACAGGACAGGCAGAGCTGAGTGTGGGCACATAGGCAGCCCCTGATAAAGCAAAAGGGATATAAACTGGGTCCAGGGTCTATGCAGAGGGTCCAGTCAGTAGCAAAAGGACACAGAGCTGGAGACAAGGCCACAACAGAGACCCAAGAACCATCCAGGAGGCAGGGCCAGGGCTGGAGACAGGCACGCTTACAAAGCTTGGGCTAAAGCACAGCCCTAAGGGAGGCTGGTTAGAGCTGGTGGTGCACTCGGGACCCCGACACAGTGGTTCAAACCTTAATTGCTTGTCTCCTTGCAGGAGAAGGTTACTATTGTAACCCCATTGCTTTTATCATTGTGTTTCCAAAAAGACAGACAGCTGCCTCAACACTTCTCTCTCTTTAAGAGAACAGTTTTAAAGCCAGCTGTTAGGGTAATTTAAGCTCATGCTGTCAAATAAATTGACCATGCAATTTTTGAGATTTACTTCATTTATACCTTTTAAAGCCATCCTCAGGGACCTCAGAGTTGCTGCTCAAGCGAGTGTTTCATTGCTTTAACTTAGTATTGAAAACATATTACTGTCATCTTTCGATCTCCATTTGTGCCGTTCATGCAAGCTGCTTCCTGCCACATCACACTCATTCATTTCTGGTTTTCTGTATTTAAAAAAAAAAAAAAAAAGTCACAGACCCAGCATGCGCCTGTTACGTAACCCCCTGCTAACGGGCGCAGGAATTTGGGATGCCGAGAGGCCGCAGATGAGTGAGCAAACTTGGCAAGCTCAGATTTTACTTCCTGTGAAGCTGGAATGTGGAGCAGCTCGCTGGGCTTTGGAGTTTGTACAGTAATTATTCCACTAAAGAGTTAGTCTGGGAAAGGAAAATAAGGCAGGCCTCAATGCAAGCCTACTGCCGGATCTGCAGAGCCAGACTCAGCTGAAATCAAGTCTTTCAAAGTAGGTCAGCACACCATACTGCATGTATGAGTAAGTGGTCACTGTGGTCAAATCACCTGTGAGTCACTGGGCAGCACCACAACGTACAAGAGCAGGACACCAACTGAACATGACTCAGAAGAGTCAGCCTGCCCTGTTCCTTCTCTTCTCCTAACTCCTATCTCAGCTTCTCCATGCCCCAAATACTTCCAAGCTGCCTCACTTCTAATCAGGTGGCTGCTCTGAGCAATGAAAGGCAAGTGGGAGTGTTGGCATCTACCTAAAGAGAGATGGTGTTTCGTTCTCAGGCTCTGGGTTCAAGCACCCAAAACGTTTCTAAGCACCAGGAGATGTTGCTGCAGAACAGGCTGCTCAGCCCTAGAGTCCTGGGTTAGGACAGGCCCATTGACCTGGGCAAGATACCTGCTCTCTCCCAACACCCAGGAGCACTGTGGAAATGGAGCACATTATAAGCCAAAAGAGACTCCATAGAGGATTCAACATGCTAAATTCAGATACGTGAAACGTTTGCAAATCTCCTGCCCCTGAAGGAACTGGGCTGAACTGCTGCACCAAAACATGAACAGCTACATTTCTCAGTGGAAATGTAGAAAAAAGTCTTCTCCTCCAGCCCAATCCATGTGGTTCACTTTTTGCATGAAAGCTTGAGTAAAACAGAGATGATAAGTTTCATACTGGCCACTTAAGGCAGGATTATCTCCGCCTTTGGGTACTCTGGAAGGGGGAGGCTAGTTGGATAGTTTTGAACAAATTTTACAAGCAAAGTTGCAAGAATAGTAAGTTCTTGTAAGTTTAGCTAGTACAGAAGACAGAATAGAAGTGTCTAACCCATACAAACATCGCTGCAAAGCTAGTTCCTATAGTGTTGGTGGCAGAATCCACACACCTGCTGTTCCCAGGAGATCAGATCTCCTGAATCCCATTGCTCTTTGAATTCCATCCCATCTCATACCCAAGTGAGTGCTTGAGTTACCACCAGTGTTGCTTGTCTCAAACTGTTATTTAGTAAGCATGTGTTAGTGACCCTCTTAATTTCCGCCTCTCCCAGCAGGGCTGTCTTTCCCTGAGAGCTAGCACCCAAACCTGCTCCTCACAGCTGAGGTGTTTGTAGCAGTATCAAGGTGTGTTCTTTTCTTCATTGTGGGAGGGTTTCACCACTCTGTCACTCAGCAGGTTACTGGTAGATACAACATCACTGCTGAGCACTGATGATGAGTTGATGATTAACACTTAACATTCTTACATTCCGTCCTTTCTCCAAGGAGTCACCCCTTTGCTGTCAGCAAAATGTAGCACGCTGACCCTTGTAGCTCACATCCACTCCTCTGCTGCTTCCCTCTAACTTGGCACAGGAGCCACCACCTTGGGACTCCTGCCTGAGCTCCTCCCAGAGACACGAGCTCCTCTGCCCACCACTCCCCACGTGTTTTATTCGTTTAAAAAACCCTAACTAAAAGCTAGAGCTGTTGGTTATGCTAAAGTTAGAAATCAAACCCTCTCAGATTTTTGACAGCTGTTTTTCTCTGTTGATAATTTGTGTTTTTAAGGGACCAAAGTAACATCAAGTATATTCTCCAGCATTCAGGATTTTCTCCATTTTTTTCTTCCTGAATGAAGAATATAAATATATCACCAGTTAAAGGCAAGATCTAGCAACAGTTAAATAGTCCTCATTCCCCTGCAGATAATGGGATTGTTCACATGAGATCATTCTGAAGCATAGCAGATTTTTTTTAACATTTCTTTTGCCTTAAAATATTGAAAATAAGATATCCCAATTTTCCAGCAACACAGCTGTTATATGTCTGGCATTTAACCCAAATCTGTTTGAATCATACTAAGATTTCCATTGAATAGCTGCAAAACCTCAAGGCTGATCTTCCTTAGCACTGAAAATTTATCCCTTAATCAAAGAATTTTTTAATGGACTACTTCAGTTAAATCTCCTTAATTTCATTTTGTGACATTCTTTTGAGGATGCGTTCTGTCAAATAGATGTTTGGTAAGATTAAGGATAGTTTAAGTCCCTAGTCCAAAACCTGGAAGTGAGAAGTTTTGGGGAATGCCTCAGCAGGAAGCTTTCATTTCAGAAGAAAAAAAAATCCTGATTTATCAAAAATTCCTCATAGGGATGAGCTGTTTTTGAAAAATGTCCTGATCAAAAAACCCCAAAAAGCAACAAAGAAAAAAATCCCAAACTCAAAGCCAACTTTGATATGTCAAAATTGGGTTTGTCTAAGTCAGAAAGTATGGTTTGGGTTCAACATTATATCCACTTTGAGATCTTAGTTAACATGCTTAAAAGATCAAAATATACACTTTCATTGACTGAATTTAATTTATTTTTAGAATAATTAGCATTCAAAAATTTGAAATACTAAATGAAAAGGTCTATATTTACTGTCTTCACAAAGAAAAATGAGAGAGGGAGATTTGTACTTCTCTAGACCTTTTCTTGTGCTTCTGAAGCTGGAAACAAATAGATTTTCTGAGTTTAAGAAGTCTATTTCTTTGAGACACCAATGAAAAGGAGGATAAACCAAAACTCAGTATTCTGCTTCCATCTGCATGCAGGTTAAATCAAATCTACCCAACAACCTCCTTAATGGGTGGAGGCAGTGGGAAATACTTGGCCATACTTATTTTTTGTTCCTGTCAATGGTTGCCCTGATGGAAATTGATGTTGTACTACAGAGAGAATGATGGGTGTTTTTGTGCAGGAAAAGAACATAGAAACCTAGTATTTTTTCAGTACTTGGTGTTTCTAAATTTAAACATAATAATAATAATATAGATATTAAAAACTAGAATCTGGGCTTGTAGGCTTTTGAATATCTTTACTTCATTGGGCATTGAGGCAGACACAGAACAAGCTTTTATTCCTAATTTAACTTTAGCAATCATTTAAAGTCCATTTTTAAAGCACAGACCATGCTTTTATAAAAAAACAACAGCAACAAAAGAAGTCCAGGCTGCAGAAGAAACATGCAGAGATCATCAGATCAGAGTGAAAGCTCTACAGATTAGCTATCTCCTTTGCTACTGTAATTAAAACTGTTTTGATCTACATCAAATAAGATACCAGCACACATTAGGGAACCCATTTTGCCCACTTCTACATGCCAGTAGCTACCATGGGAGAAAGTCTCTGCTTCCCCATTCCCCTCAGTGACTAGGCTACTTTACTCCATCTATGGGATGTATACAACACATGCATATTCATCACAGAAGCCTCCTGTCCCTGAAGGTGTCACATAACCAGAAGACTTCAAAGACGCAAAAAGCCAGGACCACTGTCCGAACACTGCAAAGCACTGTCTCATCCCCAGGCTTAGGCCACTGAACCTGCCGTTCGGTCCAGGTTTCCTGGGCTAGGTACAGTCTCCTATATGCAAGCCATCTCCTCTTAGATGATAGAGTCTTTGTAAACAAGGATTTTCTGAATAAAAGCCTTTCTTTGAACAAGACATTCAGGGTTTGGCCATGTCAGAGCACGTAGCCATCCAGCCAGCACAGAACAGTATTGCCTGACAATACATTTTCGATCCGAAGTACAAAGCAACAACACAGTGTTTCAGCTATCAGTTCCTAGCTTTGTGGGGCAATGCTGACTCCAACATTGACTCACTTGTGCCTTCTGCTGTTGCTGCTATTAATGTATTTCTATAACTGCACATAGTTTCATAATTCAGAAGTTCCTCTTTGCAATTTCTGAATTACATATAAGGCAATAGCCTCCTGGCAAACTGGCGTGACCAATCTCTTAATTTCTTTGCTGCATAGATTCGATTGAGCTATTCAGCGTCCCCAACAGCAGTTCAGTTTCAAGTTAAAACTTAACTAAAGTAGCAATTGAAGGCTAATCTCTATGTCCTAGGGAGAAATGCCATAGATCCCTATGGCCAGAACACAGCACACAGCTTCTAGTGAGTTTCCTCAAATGGGTAGGATCACTTAAAAAAGAAAAATCATGGTATGAGCAGTTGTAGGTTTTATTACCTTTACCTTCTAGATTGTGATGCTAATCTACAGACTTCCAACACTTGAGACGCAATGCCTGAAGGATGCAACAATAATACCTTTCCTCCAGAAACATCCTTGGTTTAACAGGACCCAGAGGAACACCACCTACTCTCCTTCTCCCCCTTTCTGTCATGCTGGCACAGCTTCTTTTTCGACCTTACTGCAAAATGAATCATTGAAACAAAGGAGCTCCCCACTGTTTTAGAAACTTTGGCGTATCGCTTCAGAGAGAGAGATCAGCACAAAATTGCAACAGCAATTGCAAGAATGCAATGAAAGGGATAGTGAACTATAAGGAGAGTGCAGGGGGGTGAAGGGACTAGGGCATGGGAGAGCTGGGATTTTTTTCTAATTGGCTTTATTAGAAAAGCAAAAGTATCATGCTATACTTTCAAGTTCATTTAATCCAAATTAATGGATAATAGATAGCCACTGAAAAGGGCACATAAAAATCCCAGCTCATGTATATATAAAGTACACATATCTACCACAGTTCTACAGATTTGTTTGTATTTTTTTAAAATACAGATAATCTCTTCTGCTCTGCTCAATACTTTCAAAGTCATGTCTTGCTGGAAATTTTTCTTTTGCTGGTACTACAACTGCAACTGTGTTGGTGCTGAAGTTCAGATCAGAAATAGATGATTAACAGTTCGACTTTCAGATAATATAACAACATTGCCAGAGTGGTTTAAAAGCAGCTCACTTTCCCATCCATTCTCATCTTTGAAAAGATAGCAAAACAGTTTTACCTAGGTTATAAAGTAAGGATTTCCACATAAAAGTAAATATGCAAGAAGCATCTCCTCCATTGTAAGGCACTAGCGTGCCTAAGAATTGCTCTACATTTTCCTGTTTGTTTCAGGCTTTCCCATCTCTGTACTTCCCCAGTATCTGTGATTTCAATCAATTAAAAAAAAAAACAAACAACAAAAAACCAAACGCAAAACCAACAAAAAAAAGTGCGTGCTCTCTCATTTCCAAAGAGAGAACATGGGTTTTAGCATGCTGCTTTGGTGTGGTTTTGCAATTTTTTGTCAAAACATATTGTGTGTCCATCATATATTTGTATTTGTGTCCAGCGGAACACTGGGTGCAGAGTACTAATAGAAGACAGGAATCAACACTGTCCAAATAGTTTATTTATAGTGAATATTCTGGAATTTGCTTCATCAAATAGTATTTGCTGAAGCAAACCTAGATTAAAGTCATTTGGCTGATGCTATTCTTCCCACTATTTCATTCAAGTCAGCAGATGAGCATGCTCTCTTGAGAATTTCTCAGCTTTGCAGAAATTCTGACGCTATTGTCTGGCACTTTGAGTGTTACAATCAAGTAAGTCCCAGCCGTTCATTTCCCCGTCCAACATGTTCTTTCACTCAAGTCAACACACCCTTCAGTTAAACAACTGATACATTTCTCCTTGCATTAATTAGTAGGCTTCGCTTTTTAGTCTGGTCTACTACAGTAAGGAGGTTTTGGTGATAGTACTGTTGGTTCATCTATCACTTGTTTACCCCCACACAAAACCACTTTTGACCTTTTCTACCAAATCTGCCTAAGGGTAGAAACCTCTAAGATTTGTTAATAGCTGGCCCATAGATAGAAGAGAGACCCAAATTTGCTGCCCACAAGGGGACCATCTGTAGCATATGCACAAGCACAGCATAAGACAGCAAGAAATCCACCCATGAGCGTGCTAGGAAACCTGTGAGCAGAAAGCCTGAAGCATTACATCAGTGACCAGCTGGATTTCCACATGCATAACCTCAAGTCTTTGAGAATACTTACAGGTATAAGGCACGTTCATGCTTTAAAATCTGCTGAAGTAGAGCCATATAGTACATAGTACTGGCAAACTCCCAAGCCCTTGAAACACATTAACAGAATTGCACAGTCTTGCTGTTCGCTTTCTTTCCTGTTGCCTGTTTTCAGTTTTTTTTCCTAATTTTTCAAGTATTGCAAGTTTCTTACTATTGCTTGTCTCTCCTTTCTCCTACTAAAAAGGCATTTCACTTTGCCATTTTATTTCACACGGCTTTAGCACTGGAATCGCCTTTCATATAAACAGTGTCACCAATTAAAGATTGCCATTTAATCATGATTGATTGTGCTGCAGACATTTGCACAGGCAAGATCCTGTGCGATCTGCCTGCATCAGCAGTATTTTCTGTGTTAAGCACAAACTGCTAACGCTTTGTATTTTCTTTCATTGCAGTTTTAAATGTAAAATGTATCTCATTCACAGAATTATCTATTCCCATCTTTTTGCACTGCTTGTTTAAACTGCACTGCTTTCTGCTGTATCCCTCCATAAATGGCATGGTTTACAACAGAAAATACTGAAACTGCCTTTATCTTTTATTCTCCAATCCCTTGCATTACTTAGTTCTATTTCCAGTTAATACAAGCTTATTGTAGCCAGCAACACTGACTGTTGCTATGGTTTTGTACCCCTTATGTTTGTTTCTATTTCTACTGGTCCTTTTTCAGTTGTTTGACATGTTTTTAGTTGCTTCATCTATGCTTAATGTCTTTATTGCCTCACTTGCTTAGGTATCATTTGGACTCAAATCATCTGATCACATAGCTGGAAGACTTCCAGACTTTTAAAATGGTATTACAGGAGATTATGCTTAGAGTTAGATGGCAGTCTAGCTCTTAGCTGCTTTCATTTTCCTATTGGGTGACTGCAAGTCTTTTTAGGAATGCAGCATACTCCACATTTTTTATGGCCTTATCAGTGATCTTTTTGGTTTTCAGCTGAAAATAATTTTATATCCTGTTACTCCTTATGATGTGCAGACAGGCAGAACTCAGGATGGAGTCTTTGTAAAATAAAGCGAGCAGCCACCAATTTTTTTTCATGGTTCTAGCTTCTGGTGGCTGGCAGCTGTGACTCCGGTTGGCTTTCTGACCTTGCCTGGAGGGCACCAGGCTCAATCCTTTCTTGGACTATGTCACTTCCAATACTTCCAGTATTTGCTATGGAGTCCTGTGTCAAAGTCCCTTCAGAGTAAGCCATTTTCACATCACGGAAGAAATGAATGTGCCTGCGCTCATGATCTATGCCTCAGTACAATATGCATCTACTTCCTATAGATGCTTTGAGCAAGGTTGGACAAAAATAGGAAAACTAGAAAGTGGAAGTTGGGGGTGTTGATAAATCTTATTCCCACAACCGCTCCCACCAAAGCCAAAGAAATGACCTACATAAACACTCACCATCCCAACTACAGATTGCACAATCAGAATCCTAAAAATGGCAGTATAACTTACACAGACATAGTATTATTTTCAAATCTTCAGCCAGACAGTTCAGCCTTCAAGATTTCAGGCCAAATTGCCTTTCATACACAGACTGTCTGAAAATATTGCTGAGTGTCTGTTTTAATCTCTCTCCAACACAACCCAACATTTTCATGTGACATTTTCTATCGTAAGTAACCCTCCCTTCAGCCAAGATGGATCATGGCCTTACAGTTGCTAAATCTTGATATATACTAGACAGCAGACAACCAAGGAGAAGATTCAGGTTAACCTTCTGGGGAAACATCATTGCTGAACCTGTTCATCAGGGATGCTTTCTGAACCCCATCCATTCATACTTGGTAACGTTTACCACTTTCCCACTCCCTTTGTAATTACGTTGGATACAGAGTGTTAACATCCACGGCACTGAGACCTAAACAAATACTACTGCTCTTTCCCACGTACTAAGACATGTCCAAGTAATTACACTTTACTTTTCACTTCACATGTGCTTAGATTTCCTTATGTAGAACTTCTACACTGTGAGAGAGTTATTTGTGTTTTCTAACTCCTTTTTAGCCTTTTCTGTTTTAAAGGAGTGCTGAGAATTGTATACAACAGGACTGAGCAAGCCATGAATACAAGTACTGTCACCTTCACAAGATCAGGGAGACTGAAAATGTGCACATTTGCTCTCAATATTCATGTTACATTATTTCAGGTATATTCTCTAAAACTACCTTTCAAAAATTTCTGTCATCTCTGTTCTGGACATACTCTGTTCTGCAAAATACAAGCTTGCACGAAGAACATGTTTGGGCAAAAGACTGCAATCTTTCTCTTCCAGAACATTCCCCCTCCTCCCTGCGTTTTTAAGTACTTTCTTATCTGGGATTCAGAACTTGCTGATTACAAGATGCTGTACAAAACAAAATATCTAGTCAAATCCCACAAACGGCAACATCCTTTCTAATTAAATATATATGTAGTGGTAAAGTTCATATGTGGAGTGTTTCTAACATGTCTCGTAATTTACTAAGTAGTATGCTTTCTATCAAATTTTTATAGGGAAAATCCACTTTGCCAGGAAAAAAGAAGTTACTTCTTTTCTACTAGTGAAAAATCACAATGAAAATCCTGTTATTAAAAACCACCTCATAAACACTATCAAAGAATCATACCAAATAAGGTTTGTAAGGATCTTTTATTTAACTAACTAACAAACTATTTATACTCTTACAAAGGTCTGTCCTATTTTAGTAAATATTTGGCAAAGTTATTTGATTAAGAGAGCAACCTGACCCTCATTTAACATGGTTATTTGCCATAACTTAATCTTTCACATTTCGGTTTAACTACACAAATATTTTTTTCATATCTTTATGTTAAGTAATATTTTTCATAGCTTGGTTAAGACTGGATTTGCCAAGATAAGTGACCAGGGTTCTTTGAAAAAACTTTTATACAAACATCTTAAAGCTGAAATCACTCTCGGCAACTTACCACTAAGTTGTGATGGAGAACAGCATGGCCACTTCTTGTTCGATCACTAGATGCATTTTTGAACCCCCATGCCAAAGCTTGCTTTAGAGACTATTTTTTGATCTTTGAAAGCTTTTTAGAAGCTGTGACTTCTGTTCTCTGCTCAGACACTGAAGAGCACCTTGTCCCCATGGCATGCTACCTAATGTAGCATCTCAAAGTGACTTGTACATATCAAAATCAAAGGAGAGCTTGGCACTGGTGCTGCAGAGACACAAGGCAGTAAGACACTACTGTGCATCCTGCAGTCATCCGCTTGCTGGCTTCTAGGGTTTACCAGCCAGTAGTACCTGGGTATACTGTACTACTCAGAGAGCAGCAGCTGCATGCAGCATTTACAGATAAACTCTAGCTCCTACCATGCAGCACCATTTTGCTCTCTGATATTAGTCACGGTTACAATGCACCACCCCAGCCATTAACATTTTTAGCTTAACTTTTCTGAAGGAATTTGAAATTGACTTCTGTAGAGCGCTTCTCTTTGTAAAAATGGAAACTCAATTATACATTCTTTGCACACAAAGGTACGGATGCATGAGAAATACAGGATTAGCTTTACAATTGATTTTTGGATGACTTGTAAAGTCAAATAACTTCAGATAAGTAAAACTGGTAATGAACATTAAACCCTCCACATACAGCATATCTAGAAGAACTTGGTCAGAAGGTATTATGCTCCAACAAGAGCCATCCATGAAATGAAATGTGTTCATGTTTCATGCTAGCAAGGTACTAATGTGGCTTCTACTTCAGAGCATACAGTGGCAACCACATCACAAAATTTCATAAATCATGCTAGGGTTGATTCAGATTGCAGACACAGTGTAATCAAGAAACTCTGCTACAACACAGTTCACGTAGACAAGCTGGAGCCTTATCATGATCCTGTCGTGATGGATTGGAGCTGCTCTGCAATCATTTATGAATACTCGGTGTTTACAGTTACTGGGATATTTATTTTATAACTAGGTTAGGGGAGGACAGGTATAGTCACTTGAGTGCCCGTGAGACAATTAAAACTGATGGTCCAGGCGTATTTGAGGTCAAAAGGATTAGAGTAACTTGAAATGGACTTTCTCAAAGGAAGAAACAAACAAAGGAGCATTTGGAAAGAAGGAAAAGGAGCGGACTAACATGGCTCTGTCTATAGAAGTTAAGTCTACCATGCTACAACAGACTTAGAAGCCGCCAGATAAATAACAATGTATGTAGACTTTAATAACCAGTCATCTCCATATGCCAGGCACTTTCCTCCTCCTGACAAACTGATCTACCTGATTTTAGGAAGCCTGTTTGGGAAGCTCATTACAGTTCCTAGAAAGAGATGGTATATTTTTAGGACTCATTCAGGTTGCAGCAGTCAGGCTCTTGTTAGTATCTGTTCATAACTTAATCTCCGGGGAGGTAAATGGGCAAAGCCTTAAAAGCTGCACTCAGTAATCAAGCAGTGTTTGTGGCATTTCATGTGTTTTATGGACATACTCTAACCCGATCAGAATACAGCTATGGCCTCAGAGCATGTTAGTTCCTTAGATCTGAGGCTGTTTTGAATATCAGTATCTTGCATGATTTCCATACTACATGCTCTTCATAGTTACAACTAATGACAGGACAACTTTTCATTCACTGTTTTTGACTAAGCCAGATGCTTAAAATTGCAAACCAAAAGCTGCAGAAGCACAGTTCTCTTCACACAGAACTGTGCTTCTGATTATCCTGCCAAAAGTGACAGTTGTACAGATGGGGCAGCGGTTTTACACTTGCCTGATGCTGACCCAAGTATGGGCTGCTTTCAAAAGAGCCAATGTTACATTCTCCTCTTCCTTTACCATTAGCAAAGACAGTGCAACCATGAGACAAATCAGGGAGTTGATCTGGCTGAAAATTAACTTTTTCTTCTTATTCCTTCTCCCCCCAAAAGTTTAGTTTTCATTTGTGTGCATGCCTCTGGTCTGGTTTGCCAGACAGTCATGTACATGAACACCAGTCCTGGCACAAGGTCAGGCACTAGTACAAGGGCAGGTTTGCCCCAGTCGCAGCAGCTGAGTCTTTCATCTGATGAAAGCATCAGTGTTGCCACGACCCAAGCTCCACAGGGACTGATCCAGAGGCCATGCTGTTTTCTGCAGCCGATGACTTCCAAGAGGTGAGGAAAGAGGATCTGGTTTAGGCTATGAAATCTTGCCAATGCTATTGTTTTTCCTGACAGAAACAAAGGTAGTTTCTTTAGAGTAATCCTGTTTCTTTCTTGTGGAGAAGCTGCAATGTGCAGAAGTGCATACTTGTTTAGCTGTGGAGAGAAGCAGCCTCATCAGGTACATACAAATGTCCATTCTATCATATTGAAAGCTCCTGAAACAGGGGGTGAGACATGAAATGTGAATTTCTCCTCAAACCCTGAGCTGATCTAATCCAGAAGGTATAAGCAATTGCTCTGCAAAAAGCTCTGTCAGAAGTAAAGAAATTGGTTTAGATGACACTTATCTCCAGTAATGTAGACAAATAAGATGATAAAAGATGGAGAAAGCAAATTCAAAATCATGAGGGAGATTAGCCATCTCCACTGATTAGGCTATTTGTCTCTTGTTGCTTGTGCTAGCAAACCCTTTTGTAGTTTCGGTTCTTCCTGGATACCCTGCTAATTGCTGTGAAGAGGGCTATTTATCAGGACATTACTCCAGACTATTGATGCTATCTGTAAATATTTGTACATACTACCAGATCTCTGAATATGTGAATTTCTGACAACAGAAATAAATCAAACCTTCTAGGAAAAAGATTCAAAAGTCAACCATAACAGCTGAAGAAAATATGAACTCTCAGTCTCCCCCAACAGAAGCTTGAAAGTAAAATGTGCTTGTTTCTGAAAATGAACTTGTCATTAATTTGGTGAAGTTTTCCACTGAAGCACAGAAAAAGAATGCAAAGAGGTTTTAAAGAGACTAAGTTGTCAGTGGGTATCTTCAGCACTGGAGAGAAAGGTCTTACAAGATCAGCAGCATGTGGAAGGAAAACAAGTCTGAAGCAAGTGGCTATCACAACTAATAAGCAGGAAAGGAGCTCAGTTCCTGCTGAAAGAACAGGGCTGCTGCTGCTCCTCTGCCCCCTCAGCCTCCTTATCTGCCAGAATCAGCAGAGTAACCTCAAAAAGTTCAAAAGATATCTGTAATGATGACTGATGACATCATTCTAACAAGGATTTCATAAGGTGATAGTCACAGGCATCTTATGAAATGGGATCTCTGCACCATAGGTCTGAAATAACGTTAAAGATACTGAAAAAAAAAAAAAAAAAGAATTTTAAATTCAAGCACAATGTTTTAAAGAGTGAATGCTGGAGGAGAAGAAAACCACCAGACCAGTCCCTTTTTACCTTTCTTGGCCACAAAATAAAAAGTAACACCGTTCTTTGCACTGTACTAAAAGTAGTATCCATTTTAGAAAGGTTACGATTCTTAAAATTAATCTTAAACTACCTATAGACAACCCGGACAAGAGTTTTATAAACTGCTGCTTGGCTCGGACTTAAAAATTAGTTATATTTTTGCACACATGTGTCAGTATATATAAACATACACACACTATTAAACTAACACATGAAAACACTGAGGTACAGCTACCACATTTCATGGTACTTCTACTACTGCTGGAGAAGAACAAATTTATCCAGCATTTTAAGTTTACTGACAAAATGCTCATACTTGAGAGCTAGTCAGGAACAAATAAAGCTAAATCCTATGCCAGTAAGTAGTAACATCCACTCTCTAACATTAACAGGAGTTACGTATCTGTACTGACAAGAGGTTTTATTACCCAGAGAGAGGACTTCAGAACACTAAAGAGAACAAGTCTATAAAGCAATTGTAATCTATTTGCTAATATACCTGTTTTTTCCAAATACAGTGGTGCACAGGCTTCTGGAGTATGCTTTATTACAACAGGAATTTCTGCTTTCTTTTAACATCACAGAACTCCTTTGGACTGCTTTTGGACAACTGTCACATATTAAGAGAGAGTGTTTCTTCAAAGCAGACCTTCAGGATTTGCTTCAGTAGCTTAGTCCTCCAGGTGGGGATTTTTGTGTTTTTTTCTGGGTTTAGGGTGTGTGTGTTTGTGTTTGATTTTGGTTTTTCTGGGGGCGTTAGGTTTCTTTCTTTTTTGGGTGGGTTTGGGTTTTATTTTATTTTTTAAAAGGACTGCATTGTGTTCTGGTGCTTACAAGGAAGATCTTAGAGATTTTGCAAAACTCCTGAACCATGCTACACAGTTTTAGCATCTTCTACAGCATGTTATTTATGTACATCTACAGGTGACTAAGACAGATGTGATGTATTATCTGATTCAGTGCCCACTGAGGTCAGCTGGAACATTTCCACTGACTTTAGAGAGCTTTGTGCAAAGCTATTAAAAGAGGCTTTCAGCGAGAGAAATGTTGCATTCTGTCAGTTCTCATTAGCATTAGCAACATAAAACTATGAACCCGTTAACATTTTGGACATCTCAGTACAGCCAAAGGGAGCAGAGAATATGCAGTCCCATGGGGCATACCCCTGCATCCAGAGGTTGATTTTACTTTTGAAGATAAATTTTCTTTGTTTTAAAAAGAAGGGAGGAAGTGTCCCTTAATTTCTCCTCGACGCAGTCTGCTGGTCTCATACTGTCAAACACTCTCTTTCCCTAGAAACATTCAAAAATCAATTTAAGCAAACATCAGATTCCCCAAGAGAGCTGCCTTACATGCGCGACACAGTCCCTACCCCTCAGGGCTTTACAGTCAGGGGGCCGCAGTGGCCCTCGTCCACTCTGTTTAAAACTCACAGTAGCCCTTCTGAGTCTACAG
Source organism: Falco biarmicus (assembly GCF_023638135.1). Classification (NCBI taxonomy): domain Eukaryota; kingdom Metazoa; phylum Chordata; class Aves; order Falconiformes; family Falconidae; genus Falco; species Falco biarmicus. The sequence continues at coordinate 21,046,192 of NC_079298.1, forward strand.
CCTCCCCACTTAACATGCCCACGTCTTGTTTATCAAAAAGGTTTCAATTAACATCTCAGACAAAAAACAGGCCTATAAATAAAGATACAATAAAACTACACAGAAGAATACTGAATAAAGGAGGGAACAGTAACATGCAACAGGAACCAACTTTTCAAGCTCTATGCAACATCCATAGGGAAATGAGAGTGTGGCAACTATTAGTTTTAAGCCACTGATAATTCTCTCCTTTCCTGTTCACTTCAAATTAAACTTCTAGCATGAATCATTATCCAGAACATATGCATCTACATAGATCTACATGATTATTTATGCGAAGTTCACACTTTACTGCAATCTCCACATCTTTGCATCTATTGAGCTCAACTCCTCGCTGCCAGTTGCACTCCTGAGACCCAGGCAGCATCGAGCTGGCTCGTTAAGAGCCATTCCCAGCACTAGCAAGCTAATTACAATGAAGCGCTGACAGTGTGCCTCCACATGTGAGAGAAACATGCTGCGGTAAGAGTGAAAGAAGGAATGTCAGGGTGGAAGGTGACTCAACAGCTCGTGCATTCCCAGGCCTCACTTCAGTTAGAACATTTTTGCTTAAATAGGCTCCTCTGAGATATTGTAGAGTTTAAGTTTTTCCCGTTTTTTATTTTAGTAGCTTTTCAAATTTTTAGGATGCAACTGGAGGTGCCTGTGCAGTACTCTGGACATGTATCCCACAGAAGTAAGAATTACAGCATGAATATATCCACCTCAGCACACACCCTCCAAGACGCTATGCAGAGAAGGGAGAAGATGGCCTTTGCAGGGCGCCCAGGGAACTAACATGTCCAGCATCCAGCAGGCTCTTGGAGCAGCACGTTCCTGAAGAGAGCACCTCACACTCGGTATGACAAGTCCCCACTGGCAGTTCCCTCATGCTTGTGTCAGGGAACTGTAGCTCAAACACCGCTGCTGACCTCCAGGGAGGCAGCACTTCCTCTGCAAACAGTATCCCAGCCATTGAAAGTTTTATAACATAAACCTGAATATAACTGTATAAGTTATTGTAATTGCAAGTTATTAAAATTGCCTATTTAACTATAGTATAAACTGCAAAAATATGCGTTATAAAAATTCCACATAGAAATTCCTGGAAAGACTGCAACAGCTAATTGAGCAGCGGCTTAAGACATGTCCTGGGAAGCTCTGTCCTAGCGAGCAGGTTGTGCCATCCTGTGCTGGCCCTGTCTTACAAATCACAGAACTGTTGCTTCCCTCAGACTTTGAAAATTGTTCATTCTATCCTGAAAAATTTACTGTATTCAGAAAAAATGATTTTGCTCTTGAAAGGGCTGTGTGTTTACTTTGGGGGTAATATATATCACACAGAATTTTGTATCTTGCTTTTCTTAATGTGTCATCTTCTACATCTTTAATGTAATCTTGCATTTTTGAAGGAATCCTGAAATGTGAAAATTTGTGCCTCCAATCCATTTGATCCATTGTTTGTATGTTCTCCTTCAGTTTTTTCCATCTACTGCACTTATTTTAGACTCAGCATTTCAAGGAAGCCAGGAAAGATTATAGTTCCTGGTATCTGGAAAAAATGTCCTCAGACAAATCCTGGTAGTCTGCTCAGCCTCAGCTTTCTCTCCATGAGCATCCGCAGCCAGTGGTGACCCTGCAGCGTCACCCAACTGGCACATTATGGATCAGGCCAAGGGATTTGAAAATTGTTTGCTTCTCTTTGCAGACCAAAAATTCACTCCTTCCCAGGAATAACCCATGTAGCTTCTTTCACAACCAAATGCTTATAAATGATAGGATTTTAGTTTTAATGGGTTTTATCCTAGAGCAAACGGCTCCGCTGTACTCCCCTCTGCCTTCCTGTCCCTCTAAACATGGTGGCAGCGTTCAAACAGACCCTACGTGCCACACTGGTGCTGCACAGCTGGTCTGCAAGTTTTTTCATGTGAAGTAATCATTTAATAAAGGTCAGAAATGTAGTAATGACTAAAATATGTAGAATAAGTATGACAATCTTTCCTAGGCACTTAAGAACCCCTGTTGTCTGCTGATCTATTTGATAGGCTTCTGTTAATAGCAGCTTATATCAGCAGAAGATGTCTACAGTGTTTTTTCCAGCATTGAATAAGGCAGACCTTCGTGAACAATGCACAGGCAGAAAAACATTTAAAAAAAGCATCACCTAAATACGAATTGGTCCTCATAAACACAAAGTTGACCATTGCCAACACAAATCTTCCATGAAAGCGAAAGGATAATATGAGGAGATGACAACAGCTTTCACATACCTGTGCGACATCAGAAAACTGCATTCCAGCTAAATAAACGAGCAATTTAATGGCTCTGTGTTTCATAGAAACAGACACCAGAAGCCGCTGCCCAGGATATAGGCTGATAGATGGCAAGACTTGGACTATTTGAACCTGAACTTTTGGCTTCAGCAGTTCCCCTGGAGACAGAGCGCAAACACAAGGCCAGGGCAGTGGTGGGCTGAAGCCGTGGGAGCCCACACCACAGAGGCAGCCAGAGCCCCAGCCCAGCCGGTGGCACTTGGAGCTGGGGGCTGGGACCCAGGCATGGCACTTGCTGGAAGGCAGTCTTGGATTTCTGAGCAAGAAAACACCATTATACTTATTTCCAGTGTTTGAGGAAAAAAGGACATTGTGTACTTTTTTTTTTTGGTAAATAGAGCAAGTTGTATTTCTGCCAAGGAAACACACACTCCTGCCAGTGTCTCCTAACAGAGCAAGCACTGACTGGTCTCCTGGGCAGGGCAAGACCAAACAAGCAGAGGAGTCCCGGCACCCTTCTCCTCCTCCCCAGCTAACAACATTTCTGAACACAATTATCCTCATGGGTTCTTGTTTTGCCAGAAGCAGGAAAAAAACTTAGGTGCTTAAATCAACTAGGTACATCAAGTGTAGAGGCTAATAAAGCCTTTTATTGCAGGCTGAAGTCAGATTTCAGTCTGAGTGGTTAACGTGCTTTGGTCAGCTATTTGTTTTTCTCTTCGACTTGTTCCTGACCACTTCTTTTGTGGCAAGGCATTTGTGTCTTTTTATTACTTTTATTATTTATATGAGACATAAACCAAACACACTTTCCACCCTAACTAGCAAAACAGTCCAGTGGTCTGTTTCTCTTATACAGAAACGGTCTGGAGGCGTGACAGCTATCTTTCCTCTCATTATGTTAGTCCTTAAACAGGCGAGACTTTCTCCACGGCCAACTGTCCGGATCCATCATCACAGACTGTGTCAGCAAGCTCATACCACCATAGCAACATGATGAAATACCAGTTCCTGCCTAACTTGTACTGCTTCCCAGCATCGCTAAAAATCCAGCATCCTCAGTAACATGAGAGGTTAAGGACAGCTAGCAGCCTGCCAATCAATTTGTGTACAAGCCGTTACTCACTCAAGTAGGATATAAATCAGCAAAGGAGCAAATTAGTGACTGTCATAAACAGAGCTGGCATATTAAATTGTGTGCTGTCCTGGAGATCTGACTTTGGAAATATTGTGGACTGTTTTCAAATTGCTTTGAAAGAGAAAGTAGGGGAGACCTCCTCTTCAAAAAGCTTTTTGATGGACAGAAACCCCCCAGAGCTGAAATGGCACCCCGCTTTACTTTCTGCTGTATGAAGAGGTGGGGTGGGGAGAGGGAAGAGACTGATTAAGGTTTTGTTTTAAGTCCATGTTGGCAACTATTGTGATTTTATAACCACTCTTCAATTTTGTCCTGGGGATTTATTTAATAAAAACCTCAGATTTCATTAAAAATAATAACTTGAGTTTGTAGCTGTCCTTGCAGAGAAACCTTGGCTAATTCTATAGTAACTGCTATGCAGATAGACCAGAAATCCACGCCAAGTTTAAGCCAGCTAGCATGGATAACAGTAACTTCCCTTTCCTAGCATAGACTATGGCACAGGCTTCAAAACCTGCTAGAGAAGAAGGGTAAGTACCTAGAGCAGCATGCTCTGCCTGAGCTTCGTGCTGTGAACATGGTACCACAAAGCTTCAGCAACCTTCAGTGCTTGATCTCCCAACTTAGTCACAAGATTTTAATAGATGTGATTGGAAGACCTGACATGTAGCATTAACTGCATGCCATATCCAATTGGTCATGAGGGCAAGGGGGTGCTGTGGGAAGAAAGGAAAAAAAAAAAAGAGAGAGAGCGAGAGTGTGCGTGTGTGTAAAAAAAGACAGACAGGTTAGCAGAAAATAAATCTGGAAGTGCGGGGAAATAAGCCTGATTAAGAGTGGGAATACCTGAGGAAAGCAGCTAGGGACAAACAAATCAGAGGGAATTGGTGCCATCTTATTAATAACAAAGGCTCACAACAAATTCAAACAAAAGAACTTGCCTTCCCTAGTTTTCTGGGCTAATTAATTTCCACCAGTTTTTGGTCCTGGTTTTGGCTAACCCACCAACACAGAAAATGACAACTCTTCCCTGGAGTTGCAGCAGAGAGTGCATTTTGAATCTCCTCAATCCACCGCACCAAAGGGGATGAATAGGGTACTGTACAACATATGTAAGGAGTCTCAGACCTGTGATCCACTCTATTTGCCAAGGTAGAACAAATTTCATTGCCAACAGGAATGTCGTGAAGGTTCAGACACTGCTGCTTTAGACACTGCTATTCTGCAATGCACCTGTGCTTACACTGAACACACCACCAGATGTAAGGGAAGATTCTTTAAATACCAAACAATAATACTAATAGTATGATAAGCCAGGGAAAATTGCTGAACAAAATGCACTCTCTCACATCAGCATTTGTTTCTAACAGTTGTTATCTCAGAGACGCTCAAGGAGAAGTTGCTGTTAATGACCTTCCATATCTTATATGATCTTGGCTGCCTTGTCCAAGGCCAAGTAGTGTGGTCTACTTGTCCTTGAGTTAACAGTGACCGGACTGTTGAATACACCCTTCTCTTATCTGTGTTAGCACAGCAGAGATCTGAAAATCTTAATACCCTAGCTTTGATTTTTATAAATTGGCACACATAAGAATCTTGCAAATTCCAATTAATTATAAAATGCAAACCCTCCAATATAAATTACAAAACAGACTCCTGAGGACAAGCTAAATGGCTTCAGAATCAATGTTCCACAGAGTGCTAACTGTGGCAACAAAACTGTTGAAATTCTTGTGTCCCTAATGGGTATCCAGCTTTCATTTTCAGCTGTAAATGGTTAAGGCAATAACGTTTGAGTTCCCCCTTTCCCTAGAGGAAGGGATACGTACAGCTTTCCAAAGCTTTGTGAATTCCTTTGGCACCTCCTAATTGAGATCTCCCCTTGCCAAAGAATGAGTATTTTACCTTGTGATTACTCTCAAAAATGTGGTACGATGTACTAGACATTTGGTCAGCATTACATTCGTTAGCGTATTTCCATGGGCTTAACAGCGATTCTGTCCCTTGCTGAAAGCTTTGGGTTAGTAAACATTTATGCAAGGCTGCCTTTAAAATGGAGTTGTTGAACACAGAATCACAGTCCTGAAATATTATAGTTATCCAGACCTTCTGAAACGGTGGCCTTGGAGAAAGGACATACCGAACTGCCCTGTCAGAGAGGCTGTGTGCCCTGTGTCTGAGAACACCACAAACTGGGACCATGGCCAGGAGGTTTTGGTAGAGGCTCTGTCAAGCCTTGGTACAGACCAGTATAGAAGCTGTCTGGCTGCCAAATAGGATAGGCTTGGAGAAGAGGCATTTCTTGTCTTATCTTATGTTTTCTTTCTAATGTACTTGTTCTTGGGTACGTGATGTAATCAGGGCTGGATAATCACCACCTAACTGGCATATTACCTTGACAGAATAGCCCCAGCTGCTGAGGGATTAAAAAAGGCTGCCAAAGCAAGTGGTGGGCTGCGCAAGGATTTCAGCCAAAGCCTCCAGGCCATGCCTGGTGGTCACAGGTTAAGGTTCAAACCACATGTAGGGTTAGGAGAGAGACACAGCTCAGGGCAGGGCCAGAATGCAAAGGGGCAACCAAAAGAATAGTTCAGCCACACAAAAAATTAACTGCTGGCATATTTGCCTGGGCCATAACTGGGCATTATTCTATATGGATCAGCCAACGTCTGGGATTAGTGTTATGGTAAACAAGAACTCCTAGGGTTAAGCAGCACAGGTGGAGTGGGGCACCCAAAAGCTGACAGAGGGAAGGGTAGGCTGTGCAAAAAAGTGCACAGTGTAGGACACCAGAGAATAAACAGCCCAGGAACGCTACACTGCTTCCTGAAGTCCTAAAACAGGAAAGTGGGTGAGACGGTGTTTCTGTGCAACATTAGACTACTTGCAGAAGGAAAGAGAACAAACAATACTGTCAATGCTGTCAACAACTGCAGACCTGTAAACACTAAAATAATTAAGGCAGCTGGCAAAAACCTCTTGAAGAAAAAATATGGCAAACTTTAACTCCAAAAGCAGAACTAGAGACCAGTTGGCACCAATAGCATATTGTATGTTGAGAAGTAGCAATCAAGATTCCTTCGGGGTTAGATGCATTTTGCAACAAACACCACCTGCAAGAGCACTACAGAGCCAAGGGATACAGGGGGTAAAACAGGACAGGGATGACAGTAGAAATCTTCCTAGCCAAGCTCACCACTTTCAGGAAACATTACGAAACCATATACCAAAGTGCCTGGGTTGTTTTTCTTGCTTTATCATTTGATTTTACATATGGTTTAATAATTAACTACCGTAGTTCATGGTACCATTTAACATATTTAGGAAATCTGTCTCATAAAATGTTTCCTCAAAGCAGTTTGTAAGCAGATAACAGAAACTCCACAACATTGGTTTTGTGTGTACAGCACTAATAGAATTAACCTGATTGCTGGAGGTCTGCCATAATACAATGCCTCTCAGGTCTGCTTAGCAGGCAAAGGAGTGTGGAAATAGTGGCCAAGGTGGTGTGGTTGTACCAATCTCTTGCAACTCCATCAGTGTAAAAAATTAGTTGGTAGAAACAGAGTGTAGGTTGCAAAAAAATACCCCCAAAACAAACCCCAAACATCTACTACTTCAACACACCAGTTGCCATTAAAGCAGATGCTGTACCTAGGTTACTTTCCATTGTACAACTGAAGTATTTAGTGAGCTCAGGCCATTGCACAACACCGTCTGCATAGAGAGGGAGGAATTAGTTTTTCCAGACTTGGAGTTGTATCAGAGACAGCTCAGATGCATTCACAGCTGGTTCTTTTTGGACCCAACACTGACGTGAGTGAGCAGTGAACAGCAAGTGATCCAGTGCATGTTTGTCAGTGGAACTTAGAGCAGACCAGGACATCACAGTCACATAAAAAGTTCCTCAGACACAGTTACAGACTGGCCTTTAAAAAAACCACAAAACAAGCAAAACAAAAAACCCAACCTCAACATGCAGATTTAGTCATCTTAACAAGCTTAAGCAGCAGTAAATAAATGTAGCAATGGAAATCGTTGGCTATGCTTCCTTGTTGGTATCTACAGCTAAATCTGATTTTGCCTCAGACTTTCTGCCAGCACTGTGTACCAATTCCCCTGTTTTTTATGAAAACCAACATCATGTTGTAAATTAACCAAGTTTACACTGCACTTGAATCACCCTTTGCCACTGTCCTCCTTTTTCAAACATGATGACATTAGACTGCCTCTGCCTGCCTGTGCCAAAACTAACAAATCTTAGGTACTCCCTAAGTGTTTTGGTATGGATCAGTATTCTCGATCCTGCCCTTTTTAGAAACATGGAAAAGTTTACTGAATCAATACATTTTAATATATTTTCAGAGTGGCAAAATTAAAGAAGTGTAGTTGTTATAGCAGAAGCTATTTGTATTTGCTTTTTGTATTACTTTCTTTCCTCTATTTACCTTTTTTCTTGAAACCTCAAAGACCAGAGTTTCTTAGATAAACAACTAAGCATATCCAAAAGAAACAACAGTAAAAGTCAAAGAAAAATTCTTAGGTCAGCAACTTTTTAAAATGTCATTGTTTCAAACCACCAATATTTTACACAAGCCAACATTTCTTAGATGTCAGTTTAGTAACACATTTATTCAAAGGTGCATTTTTTCCTCACTGAGTTAGCAATGTATTGAATTTCCTATATATTAGCAACATTGCCTCCGTTAGAAAGCCAGGTATCTTTTATGCCTTTAAATAAAAAAAAGCATCACCTGTCCAGCCTTCTGCCAACTTGAGGTAGATGAGAAACCATTTGCATAGGACCCCGCTCCATACTAATAAATCTACAGCAAAACTCTGGTAACTCAAGCCTGCATTTGTAAGCTTGTTGGAATCGCTTTGGCTGCCGGACTGGACGGCAGCGTACAGTCAGCACCAGCTGTGCTGCATCCCATTCGGGCTGTCAGCGTCCTTCTGCCTTTCTCCTCCTGAGCAATGACCCCGGGGTATTTGGGTCCCAGTCACTGCTCAGGCCCTAGGGCACAGTGCTGTGCAATGCTCTCAGGGAATCCCTAGGAGCTTTGGGAGCAGGAAAATAGAGATTTCACATTACAGCATGAATACAGACACTGAAATAGTATAAAACCACAGGAAAATGGAACCTAAGCTCGAAAAGCTGGGCTCAGCTCAGGGAAGCTGAGCTCAGTATCCGAGTCTTGCCTCCAGCTCACAACTACGAGGGACAAGAGCCGGATGCACTGCTCAGTGTTGCACGCCATGGTCTGCTCCCTCTTCCGGGCTGCCACACAGTGAGACCCTGGTGCTTTCAGTCTCCCAGACTTTTGCTTCCATAAGAAATCCTTTGGTATTACCTTGTTGGCCAAGGAAAGAGAAGCTTTAACTTGCCCCAGCGGCTGGCTTGCCCCTCTCCCCAGCCTGCACCGACACACACCGCTGCCACTGTGAGCAGGATGAAAGCCATTGTAATGTTTTCATTTTTAATTGCAAGTTAAATGGAAGTGGACAGAAAATTGAGGCATAAGTCAAGCTGCCACTCCACAAAAGTCCATTTTTCCACAGACTTCAGAGGACACATCCTGAGATCTGAATTTATTAAGGATTTTAAAGCTGATATTTCACTTTGCTTAACATGCACATTTTTCCCCAGATCAGTTAGCCCTCCAACATTGAGCCATTCCTTTCTCCCTGCTAACAAAGAGGCATATATTTTTTTCCTCAGTCTTAAGGTCTTAAGTGAAAATAAAGGAATGCAGTGCTTATCTGACATTCTGTTTACTCTTATATATCACCACTGTGTAAGATCTGTAAATATTTTCCATATGTTAGCTAAAGCAATCCCTCCATTTCAGCGTCTGCAAGATCTGTCCACACAGCCTTTCAAAGTAGCCTTAATACGTTATTTCTGACAAAAGTAAAACAAAGACAGTTCAAGGACTGCCCCCCCCCTTAGATATAGCTTTACATGCAAAATCACTGTAGGGTTCATATTTACTGTACCTCTGCAATTTTATGTTCAAAGGCCTGTTTCAAAAATAAAAATCCAGCACATTAATTTTTCTAAATTACAGTAAATGTAATAATACCTTACACTTACCTGCTAAGCTTAGAGCAGGTTCCTTCCATGTCGATCCTGTACCAGGTAACAGCCCCACCTGGGACACACTGCCCACACACCCAGGAGCCTGGTGGCAGGTGTAGGCAGTTGACCCACTGATGTTCATTTACCAAACCCTTCCGCTCAGCTGGGGAAATAAGCTGTGCTACCTGTAACAGCAACAGAAGGCACATAGGAGAAATCCAGTTCAAGTCATTTAAAGCCAAAACACTACTTTTGGGACGGAAACCTCAAGTCAATTCAATGACCTGACCTGATGAGGCAGGAGAAGCATTAGAATGATTTTGTATAATCCTATTTCACCAAAGTCACTGTTCAAACAAGTGGTCTCCCTTCTGCAGAGTATCCTATCTCCATATACAGATTTCTGTACCTGGTAGATTTCTGTGGGCAATAGCTCTTACTGTCATGGTCAAAATTAAACTAAGGCTTATGAACATGATTTTCTGTGTAAACAGATACTCTAGTAGGAACATGAATATTAGTGCATGCTCAGTATGAGAGAGTTAACTGTAATAAAAAACCCATGAACCATACTTTTGTGCCTATTGATTTAACTGACTAGATGGATTTCTGTTTGGATAATATCTGGATGAATACATAGTAGGAAAGTACTTATACAACCCAAACAGCCATGGATTGCAATATATTGGAAGTTCTGATTTTAATTAACCTTTTTGCTCTTCACCTATCCTTCTTTTGCTATTTACTCATCTCCCTTGCTGGCTGCACAGATGGGAGATGTCTTCCTCTGCAAGTAGAAGCATCACTAGGCTGGCAATAGAGTAACTCTGAAAAGTTAAAATGGGAGACAGTTTACTAAAGAAAACTCAAAGCTTTCTGCTAGGATACAGACAACTTCACTTGTTTCTCTTTCACCTCCCTGCACCCAAGCAATGAGTGAGTCACCTCTGTAATGCACCCAGCATACACTAATCAGATCCCACAAAAGAAATGTCTCAAAAAGCAATCTGTGTTTCCAAGAAATCTCCAGAACAGTTTTAGCTGCCTCTTGCCACTTCTTCCAATTTCTCATCCTAATTTCAAAGAAATCATCATGAATAAAGCACACACCCCCAGTAAAACTACTGTCTGTGGCTTTTTCATGATCAAGCATTCTTGTTTATTGAATGTGCTTGCTCTCCAGTCTGAGTGAATAGTAAGAACAATTCCAAATGGAGAAGACAGGCTATGGAAGGAGCCCTTTCTGTGGGTTGGATATGTCTGGCTAGAGATGGAGGAAGATGTCCCAGAGCAGGAGCAACACAGTTGCCACAGGACACTCCAGCCTGTTACAGCAACAGGGGATGGTGGTCAGGAGTCCAACAAATCCCGAGGGGCCAGGATGTCTGCCATTCCTAGCAAGATGACAGCACCACAGTGCAAAGCCCCACAAAGGGAAAGGCAGGTCTTGCTGCCAAACGTTCAGACTTACGGCAGACAAAGATTGAGCAAAGAAAACAGTGGTACAAAAAGGAAAACTTTTTTCCAAATTACAGAGTAGACAGAGGTTAGGATCAGACTGAGGTATACCAGCTCCCAACCTGGTGGGCAGCCTCAGCCTGGGAGCTAGGAAGAGCAGTTCTGATCCTCAGCCACATCAGAGGCACTGGCTGTGGTCACACAGGTCTATAAATAGGAGGGCACTTGGTACTGACTCTCGTTGGATGGTGTGATTCACCCAGCTGTGATATAACATTCATCCTTTCAGCACAAGGAATTTTAAAATAAACTAGCCTTGGTGGAAGTGTGGGATCCAGTGTATTTCAACATCCTTTAATCACCTATGATGTTTATTAGATTAATTCTCCTAATCTAGAAATCAACTTTATTAAACTGGGGTATTTCTACGTCCATCACCTACAGAACATTCCTCTACACAAGAGTGAAAAGCTTATTAAATAATATAGGTCATGGCATTCATTGCTCAGAGCCAAAGTAAGCTCAGAACATGCAATTAGTTTTGAAATATGGTGTCAACAAAACACGGTTGTTTCAAGTTCACCCTGGACAACAATGTTTCCTTACCACATGAATCCCTTCATGATGCCTCCCATTGCTGGGAGTGTTTAGTTTACAGCTTGACATTTAATACTCATGCAGATTAACTCTTCCACAAGTTCTGTGTGTTGTGACAGATGCACCATACTGTAGACACACCAGATGATAACTGGGAGCAGAAAAGAGGAACAGCCACTTAGATCCTATGTACTATCCTTTAATGTAGCTTATGTATTTTCAAGTGAACAGTATTTTAAAAAGTCAGCTTTGTCAATAAAGGGATTGTGCCTATAAAATAGCATCTCCTGAGTTCCACTTCTTCATGGACATACCTGTTATTATTGATAAAAATGCTTCATTTATTTCTAATTCATGATGTTATTTGCAACAGGAAGCAGTACTGAGTATTTGACTGTTTTACTTTTGCAGATAGCATGGGGAAAACAAATTAACAATGGGAACAAGAAATCCATACTTCAAAATTTTAGGGAAATTTTCTTGAGGTAATGTTTTAAAAATATAGTAAAGGACTACATTTTTTTTGCACCTGGCAAAATGTGCCTTTCAGCAAGAAAAGTTAGAAAACACTTACAGAGGCCTCCCCCACTAGAATCTCAGCTCTCAGATATGTTGAAGTGGATGTGAAAGCCTCATGCAAAAGTGAGGCAGAGAAAAGTTAAAAGCCTTGGCAGTGTTACTGGCAGAGCCGGGTTCTCCACTGCGCTGTGCCTCACAGAGTGGTTTACATCGCTCCATAGGAAGTACAAGGCTGTCTTTCTTGAATGGCATTTTGGCCAGGGAATGTCATTCTTCAGAACAAATACCTAAATGAAACAGAGCATATAAGAGCTGCCCCCAAAGTGCTTCAAGTAGATTGTATACACGTCAAACAATGTAATAATACATCCCTAATGCCCTGGATTTAGACCTATCAAGATCTGCTCTGAGTTTCCTGTGTCTGGGTACCAGAACCTGACCCACTCAGGTTTACAGAAATCAGCCCTAATTCTCTGCTATAAGATCTGCAGCAGACCTCCAGATGTCTCAGACATGCAGGCAGGGTGGCCTAAACAGATCTTTTCTGTGTCTAATTTCCAATGTGTGAACCTTTTATTCTAAAGGCAATTCCACTGTGTTGCAGTACCTGGAGTATGCAGAGATAGAAAAACCTAACAAGAAATAGGCTGCTAAGGCCTATTTGTTTCTTCTAGGATTTAAAAAGAAAGGAAATAAGCAAAGGCTGCTTTTTTTTTTTTTTTTTTTTTTTACCCCCCCAAATGAACTAAAACTGTGAGAGGAGGAAGATGCATAAAGATCAACATGAAGAGCCAATTGTCCAACTGATCTGCTAGTGAGAGATTTACGTGGGGAATTCCCACTAGTGTTCCAACAATTTATAGACAAAACCCCACGTGCCTTGATTGGAAAACAGACCTGTAGTATTAGATACTACTGACATACTAGTAGGCAATACAGTTTCAGTTCTCTGGCATTTGCCTGTTTGCTTTGGCCTGATAGGAACATCAAAGAAAAACCACCACCACAGAGAAATGTTTTTCTTAATTAACATAACCAGTGAAACGTTCTTATTACTGTGTTATGGAGAGTAAAACGTGATGTTTTTACAAGATTTATACGCTAGCTTTGATTGACCAGTCTTCCTCAAGAAAAAAGAAATGGGCAACCCTTCCAAGAGTGTGTTTTTACTATCCCAATGACATCCACATGAAGTTATCAAGTACTTTAGAAGAATAAAACAAAGGTGTGAAATTTCCTCAACTGGCTGCCAGTATGTATCTGAGTTCACTGCCAGAGCCATAAAGTTGTGTGACGTAATTCAGTAAAGCAGTTTAAAATAGGCTTAATTTTAGCACTAGAAGTCTTCAGGAAAATAAAGCAAAAGTTTCAGGGAAAATGCAAGATTTCCCATAAAAGACTTGGTCACATCTCAGTTTGAATCACACATTGTATAAGCCTTTTGTAAGAGGTCATGTAGTGTGTACCTCTATGGCAGTCAGTCCTAGGAAAGATAAGAAGTTCTCAGAACATCCCTGCAATATCTTAGTCCTGGACAATGAATCACAGAATGTGTTGAAAGCATAGCTCGTCATACATGTGGTTTCTTTAAGTTTGATGGCTGATTAATTATTTTATCACTGTGCAACAGCTTCATGGGTCTGTATTTACAGAACTGGACAGTAATGTCTTTCCACAAACTTAAAGTCTTCCCCAAAGAGTTCAACATAACCAACTTAGTACTTCACCCATATAACTCCACCCCCCACCCCCAGCTTGTCTAAGAGCAGTGTGATTTTACTATTTGAATTGCTATTCCAAGGGATTTGATGATCCTTGAATGCAAATTGCAGTCTATATGTTGTTTGCAGACTGTTCTCTGGAAAAAAAAAATCTTTAATACTGAAGAGATCAAACACCACATGCTACGTCTTTGTCTTCAGTGAGGTCACTTAACTTACAAACTCACTTCCAGAAGACAAAGGCAAAAGTGCCACGCTAGAGATGTGCTTGCTTTGTCCAAAAAGCATGCTCGAAGTGTGAATGAACAGCACTCAGTGCAGGAATAGCAATGAGCTCAAGGGAAATGAGAAAGAAACCTTCCTGAAAACTTGGATCAATGAAACAGCTTTTAAGCCTCACTGGTAAGTGGGCTTTGTCACATGCAGTGCTAACTAGCCTAGTCCTGGCCAGAGCATGGACATGCTGTAAAATAGTGGCCAGTTAAAAACATCTGGAAACAAGCAAAGTGAATAGGGTTTATAATGGGTGGGATAGTTACAGCTGACTCACATATGACTAACCGCTAGCGTTTTTCTTGGAAGACTAACCAAATGTTGCTTAGAAAAGAGACACAAGAGCAGCACTGGCCCATTGACAGCTGTCACCCTTGTCAGGAGCGAGCCCATCAGCAGCCTGGAAGCCATTTGGCTTCAAAAATTCAGAAGTGACAGTGCCTGGGAAACACGGCCCAGTGCTCTGCACATCAGCAGCATTTCCCTCTGAGAGTGACATTGCCCCACAAAGACAACATGTCAAACATATCATTGGTGCACTTGTCTGAGCAAGCCCACAACCACTCCATGAGTGAAGAGATCTCAGCTGTCACCCTCTGTGTGCTGTGATCAGGTACAGAATCACAAAGGGCTTTGCAGTGTCAGATAGAGCCTGTGGGCTTTGCTGTAGAGGATCTTGGTGACTAATTAACATATTATTAATATGTTTGCATGTGCGCTGCCCAGAATGCCTGCTTCAACCTTCTTTGGAGGCTCTTATATTGAAACCTACACAATTCATTGAAGCTAGAATCACCCTAGTGCATTGCTACCTTCCATGTCCTGCTCAGAACACATACATTTTTTAAAAATGAGTATGGCATTTTGCACTGACTGATTTGAAAAGTGAGCCTTCTTGATTTAAATGCAAACAGGAGGACCAGCACCGCAGTTGTCAGAACTTCAGTTGGAAATAAAGAGCTTCTAATGATGGTTAGGTTGAGGAAAGGCTTTACAGCTGCGGAGTAAAATTCTGATGTTTGGAGAAAGCGGGTAGCATGCTGAACTCAAGTTGCAAGAAGTACGACTTGAGAGACTAGGGAATAGATCCTGTTTTCAATAAAAGTCTAAAGCAGGAGGGAAGAGCTGGGGTTCAAGGAATCATGTTTGGATCTGACATACCCTGGCAGATATTCAAACTGGCTGCTTGCCAGATCATATTTCTGTTATTCAGTGCTAGAGAATAGCTTATACACTTGAGAGATGCTCTGCTGGTGTAAACAGACTGACTGATGTTAAAGGAGCAAATTTATACCAGCTGAGAATCCAACCCTTAGTTTGCTCTAAAAATGAATCATGGATTCTGAATAACAGCAAACTTTTTTTCTTCAAATATGGCACTGAGCCTGGATGCTGGCAAGTGCCTCCAGTTGTACACATGTTGGTTTCTTTCCATGCTGTGTGAAAAATCTTGAAGGTTTGTAGGCAGAGGGCAACATTTGAGTTATCCCACCTAGAGGGAGAAGCTGCATACCTGCATGGCAGTGACCCTGATCTCCTCTAGCCTCCTTCCATGTAACTGTTACTTTCACTGATTGTGTCAAAATAAATTTACATCATCATATTCCTGCACTAGCACCACCAGCACACATAAGCTCTGACAGTTTGAGTTCATTGTATTCCTGCACTGGCACCACCAGCACACATGAGCTCTGAGAATTTATGAGTTCATTCCTATTCAACTACATGATTTTTCTAAGAACTGCTCCCCAGCCTGAGCAACACTGTCTAGAGAAGATGGACATTCAGATTCATGCCGGCCAACTGCAGGTGCTCAGTTAGGAGAGGAATTGCTCTAGGATCTCCCCAGTGCCTATACAGGAGACAGGCAAGGTGTGCCAAGTTAGCCTCAGGGACTGACTGCCTCCAGTCTGATGGCTCCCCTAACTGCCTGAACCAAGCAAAGAGAATCCAGACCTTGAAGATGTTGAAAGAGCGCACAATTGAGTCATATCTTCCAGATGCAAAATGCTTGTTAGCAGCAGTACAGGCTTGCATACTCTAGATGCTTTCTGCACTATTCATGTCCATGTGCATTTGTCCTCTAACACACACACTGGCACTTTCCCTTCTTGACTTTTCCCACTACTAGATGAAATGATGTGTATTTGTACATCTGTGTGCGTTTATATTTAAAAACATAAATGCATGACTACCCAGCTTTTTGATATCACAGTTTTGTCTTTGCTCAATAAAAGCACAGGAAAGCCATAAAAATTAGCTGGGGCCATGTAACCATACTATTTGTCATTACTCAAATAAACACAGTAATTAAGATTTCTTAACAGCTTCTAAAAGAGACAATAGCAAATTTATTCTTGGTACGCAGTTGTTTAACCAGATGTTGACTAAGACGTATGCACTCTAGAAGTATGTGGTCTGACTTTCAACACCTTGTATTAGCCTATGATGTAAATTTTTATTTAAGCTTTCCATATTTTACCTTTGAATGAAAGAGCAATGCCATAAATGAAAGTTTACAAAAGCAAGCAACAGAGAAATCTTCTGGAACTAGCTTGGCATAACCCTACTTCTACCATTAAACCAGAAAACAAAATTAACTGTACACAGCACCTTGCCAGGGCCAGATTTCTGAAGTTCCTGATATAACTGTGGCCTCCTTGGTAGGTTATCCCATGATGCAGGTGACGGGCACAACCCATCCTGGAGAAATCACTCCTTGTCTGCAGAGCAGATCATCCTGTGCATCCCATGGCCCATGGGGACAGGAGAAGGGCCAGGCAGCTGGCCTAGCAAAAGCCTCTTGGTTTATGACAGACCCTTGTTGTCTAACATCGAGTAAAACATGACTCACTTCAGGGATACACATTTGAGGGAAGTCACAGAAAAATTAACTAAGTACTGCCAGTAAAAACATGAGTGTACTTACTCTGGCTTTGTAATGGTACAAAGCATGTCAGCAGGGTACACGCTTTCCAGTGTAATCATCCCTCAGTTCTCCCTGGACAAAACCAGCACACTCTGCTTCTCATGCTACAATACTTGTAATCACAGTGTTGATCCAACTTTCTCTGTCAAACAACTTGACAATAACCTCATCATGGATTCGCTCCTTTTTCCATCCTTAATTACGAACATTGCCTCCCTGCATCATCAGACTGAGGGCACCGCCAGCTTAGTCTATGTAAAATAGATATATATCCCCACCACCTTCTTTATGTAGGCGTTTGTCATCCTACACCTGCTCCTGTCTCTCTCTACTGACCATCCTCCACATCCTCAGCACCCTTCATCATCTTGCACTTGCAGCAGTCTGCTTTTTCTGTGCCGCCTGGTGCACTGGAGCTACCTGACAAGCGTGTTGTACAGCTCTAAGAGAGAGAGGGTTTGACACGTTTCATCAGAGGACTGGGATCCAAACGCCACCTTTGGGTCTCCTTCCACTTAAAACAAGAGCGAGGACAGGTCTGTTTTGTGACCAGAGCCCCCGACCCTGCAGGTGCCACCCACTGTCCTGCAGGGCACAGGGGCCTTCACCACTCCCCACACAGCAGCTCAGTTAGATGGCAATTTAACTATCGGGCTAAACTGTGAGCCACCCTCCCTCCCCATCAAAACCCACATGCATCTTTCAGCAACAGCAGTATTTAACCAAAAAAGGTTCACAACAGCACCACTTTTTACCTCATACGCTCCCACTGGGTGTACACGGACTGTCATGGCTGTCCACTTTCAAATCTATACCTGAACACCTGCCTCTCCTGAAAAACCACTACCAAATGCGGCCACGCGCCCCTCAGCTGTCCCCCTGGCATCCACCCGCCGGCTGCCACCTCCCCCCAGTTTGCCTGAGCTCCACTGCAAAACCTTCTCGGGCCAGCGCTGAGCCCCACACCCCCATTTTGAGCCTGCCTGAGAAGCCCTGACCCACGGCGAGGCTGCCCGTCTGCCTGCCTGCGCCTGCTCCTGCGCCAGCTGCACAGGCAAAGGCAGAAGCTTGCTCAGTCACGATGGAGATTTTTATTTTGAACCCCTGTGCACAGTTTTTAGTGGTGGAGGAGCTCCCCAGGAGGCAGGCCTGGTGCTTTACCGGTTCTCCTCCTTGCAATGCCAGCGCATGCCATCTAACCCTCAGCTCTTCTTCCTGAAGCAAAAGCCAAAGCGTGCCACTCAGCTGACACAAAACTCTTATTTGTCTGCAAAAGTCTGTTTTTGCCACCCCAATGTCTTTATTGTACCCCGACATCCGTACCACAAGTCTTGTCAGTAACAATCCTACTTGGTTTGCTGGTGCCCGAGGCCTCACGAGTGGCAGCTGCCAGTGGCGGGTGACATGCGGCGCCGAGCGGGGGCACACGGCAGCCCTGGCAGCCCACCAGCTCCTTTCGGGCCGGAGCGTGGCCATCATCTTCAGCCTCCCGTTTCCAGATGCTTCCTAACTGCTTCCTTCATGTTATTTCATTTCAGTGATTTAAATTTTCTACGACATACTTTAGCAATCAATTTTTGCAAAAACCTCTATATTCCTGCTGCAAATGCCCTGCTTGTATGATCCTCTTAAATTTTCCTGTTTATTTTCCCTTCTTAAAAGCTAATGTTACTAATCACTTTGAGGATGACAGACTAATAAAAATATTGCATAGAGCAAAGACTTTCCCTACATCCCGAGCTCTCACAATCCCATGGGATATGCCTGCTTGCACTAAAAAGACAGACGAGAACTTTTTTTATGTTTTCACCGTATTTACAAAGCAAATCTGGAAGTTAAATGCCTGGGGAACTGGGAAGACCAGTCACACTTGCAGGGATGGCACTTTGATTTTAGCAGGTATACCATAAAAAATCTACATGGTCAACAGAACAGTGAGTTTGCTGAGCCACTTAAAGCATCTTTAAATACCATCAGCTTTCTCTGCTTAACACTCAATATTCTGATTTTTTAAATACTGGGTTAATTTTTTGTCAGTACGGTATGTTCTTTACTGGAGCTGGCAGTTTACAAGCAGCAGTAACAGCAGAGCGAAAAGGAGACTCCACCCAAATATTTTTTAACCAATTCTTCAGATATATGTGCCAAAATAATTGGAGGGGGGGGGGGGGGGGGAAATCTCACTTTAAGAAAGCGCGAGAGTAACATGTTTGTGCTGCTCTTCTTCCTCAACTATCCATGAAGCAACTCCTCTTTACGCTTTTCCTGAACACAGCAAAGCTGCAGCACAGCGCTGTGTGCCAGGCAGGCGGGATGGGCCATTGCGGGGCACATCACCTCCTGGCCACGTCGCAGCGAGTCCCTGAAGGCTTCTAGCAAATGAGAGACTATAAAAATGTAATTTAAGCCATAACCTTCTCCGGGTAGGTGAAGTGGTGTAATTTGATCTTTCTCATACAAAGCATTCAAACAGTGTAAATGCACACAGGTTCGCAAGGCCAGGTCTAGGGCCGGAAATCTGGGAATACATGACAAAAGCCAAGCTGCAAACAGACTTCCAGCTCATAAATATCTGGCTTTACAATTACAAAGTGATAGTTGTGAAAATTTATCAAAATATCATCTCCTTTTCCTTTTATATTGCCTTGGAGGAAAAGCTGTGATAAATTTAATTCAGTTTCAATTAGAAGAGCTCTGGACAACTGTTTTTCCTGAAACTGGCAGCTGGTGGTTTCTGACTCTCCAAAATCTTTGCTTCACTCACAAATGCCTGAAGAAACAAACATGCGCAACACTGATGCTTACTCTGTAATACAGCAAGACTCTTATTTCTTAATGTCTAAAACCCACACAAATATACCACAAGTTGTTGCCTAACAATTGCATTTTAAAATTAATTCCTCCTGTGAAACACTGATCATGCTTCCACATGTTTCAGTCAAAATACAGATCCTTAAAGGTGAAGGTGAAGAACAGCTCCACTAGCTTTACACTGAGAGTCAGCTCTACAGAGCTCACTTCCAAAAGAAAATAAAAATGGTCTTAATGCAGAAACTGAAATATGGTTGTTATGAAGCAATTAATCTATTGCACCTCTGTGATTTGTAAGTAAGTTATAGGCAACATGCAGGCTTACGATTGCTTCTAATTAATAGTCTTTTCTGAACTGAGGGATTCTTGATACTTAAAAGTGACCATCGAACATTTCAGATCCCTTTCCTTAGGGAACTCCTTTGTGAGTTAACCACAGCCTCTGAATAACCCAGGGAAATATGGCTGCAGCATGCCCACACAGAACATTTTGCACATGAAATAGAGGAAACAAAGCAGTAAGCAGGATAGTAAACACCCAAATCCTTGCCCTGCTGATACACGGCCAAACTATCTGCTCTAGCACAGGAAGACCCTTCAGCAATGAAAACACATCTCAGCCTTGCTCATGTGTCTCCAGTATACTTGCCGTCAAGGGTATAACAACCCAAAGGAGCTTTGCTGCGTCAGCCAGGGGACTAATAGCAGACCCTCAGACCTGACTGTGCTCAAGCCAGGCTTTGTGCAAGATGTGACAGAGCCTGTGTCTTGACAGGCAACAACTTAATGCCTGTGGAATCAGGGCTTTGGACTTCAAATTAGAGCAAAGAACAGCTAACTAAATATATCCTGGTTCCTGCAAGAAGTCATGACACTGAGAAGCCAACGAAAACCAATGGGTAAAAGAACATAGAAAGGAAAAAACCCGATGTGGTCACACAAAATCAAATCCTGCCTTAACACATACAATTCCTACTTAAGTTTATGGGACCTGAGGACACGGCAATGAGATGGAACTTATCTACTACTGTTGGCTCCGTACAACTTAAAATAAATGAATCATGGTATCAGTTATTAATAAATTGATATATACTTTATTATGCACAAGAGACTAAGATGACGTGACACTGTGGTTATCAAAACTGTACAACTATGCATTTCCACAAGTCTTTGAAATACTGAACATAATATGAAATACAAATGGGGTGTTCAGACTGGCCACAGGTATTAGCAAGTACATTTCTGCCATTCTTTGACTTAAAAAAAAATCACCTGGCATTTGGATCTTAAAGAAATGTGTTAATTTATTCAAAAGTGAAAATACCGTATTTGGAACTGGCAGGAGCATGGCAGCAAACATCTGATAACGCTATGAACATCCCCATGAATGACAAACAACAACAGGGCAGAACAGTCACCTCACATGAAGGGCTGTCAGCACAACCAACAGTACAGTCTTCTTGTGAAGCATGAGGTAGATATACATAACAGACAGAATGGTACATACAGAAATGGTTAGAAAAGGGCAGGGGGAAGGTTACAATCATCAGCATCTACAGACATTTTGCAAAATTGTTTCCATGTGGAAAATGCTACAACAATAGCCTAACACAGAAAGATCTGACTCCTTGAAACATGAATATAGTAATGTCCAAAACCAAATAGTGTAAAAGGTTTGAGTTAGTGACTAGATGATGCATGACACAGCGAGCAGTCTACTCTGGAGTTTAAGTACATTACTAATAGCTTTTACAGACAGAAGGTGTCCCTTTTAAGCCCAATCCTCCTGTTATATAAGAAGTTCCTACGCAGTTGATTCCATCACACTGAAATTCACCACTGAGTCCATCCCTCTGCAGCCCTGCTTTAAAGCCCTCTGCTGGGATAGAAGTGCCTCACTGGCTTTCCACACCCTGCAGGTACCCGCTGCGTGAAATCCAGCCCGGCGAGACCAGGTCTGATGGAGGTGGGAACCAGTGGCTTTGCAGTTACGCACTCAGGAGCTTCCCACGCCACACAGAGAAACTTGCAGCAGAGACAAATGGCTGCTATGAAAGCAGAGCTTATAGGTGTATCAGCACTCCAAACTGCAGGCAGCTCAACAGCTGCTGGAAAACACTACACATTTTTGTAATAAAGCTATTAACTGGGAATTCCTGGGTTTGGTTCTCTCTTTCTCTATTGAAGCAGAAACGGCTGTTCCATCTGCTAAGTAATTCCATCTGCTAAGAAAATTACACTTTCAATAGATAATTACTTCAGATTGATTAAAATTTCTGAATTAAATAGCTGAGTACACCAAGTTCAGTTAATTCAAACTTATTTCAAATACAAGTCAACAAATCAAATCTATGTTCTTTGATCTTTCTATATATTTGGTTTATCCAACGGTACATATAAATCTGTAAATTATTTTAAAATTAGAGTAAATTTTCAATAGAATACATTGATAATGCAGCATGTTTCTCAAAAATATACAATTATCTATTTTACATAAAAGTTTTCAACCTGTCCATCCCACCAACTGAATCTAATACTTTCTACGAGAAACTACTTAATAAAACATCTGAGGAAGGAAAGGGTTAAAACAGGGAAAAGAATTTACAAAATACATAAATTTCACAGTAATTGAAATTAAACATTTCATATAGAGTAACTTACATTTATCTAAAACATTTAAATATATCTTTATACAGAAATTTAATGTAGTAAAATATAGCTATGATTGAACTTAAAGGACTCTAGTCTTCTTTGAAGACATCTTTAAAGACTTTACACATAGAATATGCTTATACAATACATTCTGCTGAAGGTTAGGCAAAGCGCTTTCTTTTCAACCACACAGGTAGCACATTCATCCTCCTGACACCACATAACAGCCAATCCTGCATACCCTTATACATGGGGATAACTACGCTTATGCAACAATCCTGTCGATGTTACCAGAACTAATTATTGGCCTGGTAACGTAGAACACACTTCATACGTATAACTCTACACACTTGACTGTCTTGCATGGACTCTGAGAATAGCCACGATGTGTAGAGTTGAGCATGTGCTTGTACTAGCAAGGTCGAGGCGTGTAGTTACTCCTGTGCATAAGTGTTTGCAGGATTTAGTAACAGACGTGATTTAAAGTGAGTAATATTCCACCTGATCCTGGGCACTTACATCTATTGAGTGTCTTGCATTTTGACCATCCTGGTATCAGCAAGGCACAAGTGTAGAATCAGCAAAAGAAATCTGCAGCTCAGACTTCAGAGCAGACTATCACTCTAGTGTAATGACTCTCCCTCTCCTCTTGCAGAACGCAGGTAACCTTCGCTGAAATTAATGAAAGTTACTCATCTCATTTTTAAAGCAAAACAACACTCATTTTTCATCAAAGGAGAAGGATCAGTAGAACACATTACAATTACAAAGTGGCAACATAACAGTCAAGCAATTACACATTAAAAGTGTCTTTTTCTCTTTTCATTTGGCATCGATTGGAAGGTCAAGATACGGTAACAACACTACAAAACCCAACCTGTGACAATTAGTACCTTTCTGCCATGTCCATATTCTGACAGTACTTTGGGACTATCCAATTGCAATGTTCATGCGATAGTTTGACACAAACAACTGTACAAATATCTTAAGAGAACAGCTTCATTTTGATAGGCAGTATCCTGCACAAACAGGCTCTACTGTACATTCTTCGTGCCCTCAAGATCATCCCTTATTTCAAAGGGAATTTTTGCTAGCTCAAGGATTAGAACAAATCACCCGTTTTATCTCCTCTATCTACCTATTATACACTGAAGTGACAGTTGTTTTTTATTTTATATATATATATGGTTTAGATATTTTATGTATGGAAGGAACACTGAGTTAATTTTCCGATAGTTAAAGTGGTAGCTTAGGCTCTGTATACTTAGGTATACATCTATTTGCATAAAGACATTGCCATTGAGGGTAAACACACATCTACGTTAGTGCACAAGACCATTAATTGTCTCCAACACTTGTGTGTGTGTCTGTATTTGATATATTAGTTTTTTTAAAAAAAAAATCTCATTAAAGAGCTTTGGCCCAGAGGACAAGAAAGGGAATGTTAAAGTGTGCTTTCTCCAATTAGCAAATTAATGCATATTAAAACAAAAATACCTGGAAAACCTGAAGCTGCAAACACAATAGGAAAGCAAATGAGATGCTGTAGCTGTAAGCTTAACAAAACAAAGGTCACTCAAAAGTGGCTAAACATAGCTGAAGTAATAAAATGTTATTAACCAAAGAGATCTGACCTTGAGGCTTTCTTGCTTAGACAAATAGAAATTCTTTGACCTAAGATCATCTTTTTTCTTATCTTGTTGAATTCCCTTAATGAATACCTTGTGTCAATGAGAAGGTTTAGGGAAAGAAAAAAAGTCATATAGACAAAGCAGCATTTTTCCAAACTGGCATAGATTTCACATTGAGGGCCCGCAGACCCCTAGAACAGGTTGCAGTACTGTAAAATTAGTAGCTTTGTCACATGTAGCATAACATGCTATAGAAGATCCAACAGGCTGTGTTTATCCATGCATTGTGTGCACATATACACACTCACACACAGTGGCTTCCCCAAAAGAAAATCAGTCTTTTTTTTTTTTTTTTCCTGTAGAAAAATCCCTCCTCATTTTTTTCAAAAGCAACCAAACCAATCCTTCAAAAAGCTGATGTCTACACACAGTCCTTTGAACCGATGCACTCCTATGTTGCTCCTCAGCTGTGCCCCCCCCGAGTTAGGTTGCACTGCTGCTAGAACAGGGGGTGCTCTGCGTGCTGCCAATGCTGTGTGCTGCACTGCTGTTCTCTGAGGCCGGCGGGGACGTGGGGACCTGCTGCCTTCCTGCTGTTTCCCCTAAGGGGAGAGGGGGGAGAAAAAGTGGGGTTGGGAGAAGGGAAATTGAAAACGTTAGTTATCATAGTAAACAATAATCCGTTCCTTCCCACTATTCCTCTTCTGGTGGTTTGTATTTCCATGCAATTAGTATCTTGGGTGACAGACCTCAAACGGAGTACTGCTGAAAATGTTACTAGACTTTGTCACCTTAGCCTTGCTATGTACACAGGGAAAATAATACAGCTGTTTTCTTAAGCATTTTACAAGCAGCTGATGGAAACTGCCAAGATAGACAATGTCCATCTTCTGTTGTCAGCTGTCACTCAAATGGGTCCTGTCACACGACTCAGACCACGTTATAGCTTTGCTGTTTCATGGAAAAAAGCCAATGAAATGTAGGCTTTTGTTTTAATGCCAGTTTATAGAGCAGCATATTTACTAAAAGTGGAGCTGAAGACAATGTTCTTCCATCAGCTGGATGCCACATAGCCTGAGACATGGCCAGTTTTCTTCGTGTAGAAAAACAACAGGCTACCCTACCCTGCAAGCTTGACTTGATTTATACCAAATATAACATGCAGGAAGTTCCCCTATAGCTACCACAGTATGTGTAGTGCATACCCTGTAGCGAGAACAAGTGTCACCATTTCTTATTAATTGTTTGCTGACAATAAATTAAAAGTCCTTTGTCATTTGGATTGCCAAATCAAGCACTAGGAGTTAAAGCTAGATTTATGGCTCCTGATAAAACCTAGATTTTTGTCGGCTCTCCTCACACCCCCTTCTGCACCTGTGGCTGTTTTCCTATGGAAAAAATCCAGTTCTCAACCAGCATGGAAGTAAAAAATCGCACCATTATGTGAATGCCCAAAAGATCATAACGAGGCCACGTAGGAAACCATAACTGTGGCAATTTTTAAGTTACGGTGCTCAGCTCTACGACCTTAGCAGTATTACAAAATAGTCTCTTCAAAACAGATGGCAAGATTAAGTTTATATAACGTGCACTGTAGCTGCCCCCTCCCTTGAGCTCATCTCTCAGGATGTGAACCTGTGATCTCAGCGCAGTAACACAGACAGACTGCTGCTGCCTGAGCTGCAGCCTGACCATGGCAGCCAGCACCAGCACCAGCACGGCTGCTTTCCCAGCAAAGGAGCAAGATGGAAACGTTTTGTCGGATCACGGGCAGGAAGGACTGGGAAAAATCTAAGGCTGGTACATCTCCTGGCTCATGAGTTTATAGTGACACGGATCCTCTGCTTTATGTTGCCTTGGGTTATCCAAAACTCGATGCCATAGGCCAGGTCTGCAGAGTCCAATTCTTCTTACTGCTCAGGATTTGGTAGAGCTCCTGTTCCTCAGTGATTGCTTCCATGACAGGTTGAAGGCTGGAGGCACAGCCTGCATCCAGAGGGTTACAGAGCAGGGACAGCCAGCTTCCTCCCGCAGGAGCTGCTCTGGCACGTCCCCATGCCCTGTGTGCTGCTGCCCAGCTGCCAGAGCCCTGAGCTTCTCGGAATGCGGCTGGGCTGGAGGAAGTCTGCCTTTAACACTTTGTGTCTTGGGCCAGAAAATGTCCTTCTGCAGGCTGCTCAGCATTCGGAGGACTGCTACGGACAAGGGAGGCCTGAGGATTTCTCACAGCAGAGGCTGCAAGTGCTCTTTGTAAATGGAAACCAGCAGGTTTGCTGCTAGCTGGCTGCAGCCACAGCTGTAAGTGCACGTAGGGCCCCAGAACGCGCAGCTCTTGCCTTACACCCCACTGGTTTAGGAATGGGGAGGAAAGAAGGGATGGGACAGGACAGAAAAACAACAAACTACTAAACCACATCACCCAGGAGGCCAATGAGATGTTTAAAAAGAGGGTGAGGATCTTGCTCTTGAATTCAGCACTCAGTCCAGCATTTGCTCTTGTGAGCAGATTTTGATTGTTTTTTTCTCAGTGTAAGAAATAACTACGGAGCTCATCCACAAGCAGCAGTTTTCTGCTCATGTGCAGCAGGTCAGAATCTACCCCGTCACCCACAAATAAACTGAGTTTCAGCTCTAATTCGCATTAGAAATGGCTTTGCAACCCATCAGAAAGAACTGTATCAAATCAATATCCGTGTCACCCTGCTGTAAAAGCTTTGGTGAGCCTCCTTTGGATGCCCTCCCTCCCGCCTTGCTCCCTTCTCCTCCAGTTGTTTGTGTACAAGTCTTCCTTCCTTTTGTACTACGGGATATATTTATAAAGGCAGTGATAAGCAAACTCCCTTTCATGAAACCAAAACAAGCCAACACAAACACGAGAGCACGGCGAGCCCTGCGCCGGCAGCCAGAAGCCATGCAGCGGCTCTGCTGGGCTCCCCCGGCCGGGCCCCCGGCCCCCGCGCCCTCCCTTGCAGCTCTGTTACCCATTTTACAAACCACATGATTACACACGGCTTTGCGTCAGCCTCGGCATGTCAATACAATCTGTATGCATTTAACCATAAATTCATTTATAAGCTAAACACATGTTGTTTTTATTTAATGGCAAAGTGACAAGCACAGTGTCAGGGTCCCTGTGCGAGCCCAGCAGCTCGCTCTGCTCCTCCCAGCTCCTCTGGAAAGCGCCTTAAGAGGCACCTTCCCCTCCATTTGGGATGGGAGCCCCTTTCCCTCTGCTGTAATACCACTGCCTCTGCAGCACCTCATCTCTAAAGCACGATCAGCAGCTCCGAGACACCACAATCGCTTGCTGAACAACGACAAATTCTCCATGTCCTCAAGGAAAAAAAGATCCAAATCACGGTGATGTTATGAAACACAGTCTAGCAACTGCATCTGGGCTGGCTGATTTTTCCTGCGTTTTATTTCCTCAACACCTAGCTAATCTGTAGCAAAGGTTTTTTAAAGAATATTCACGAAAAGGACATAAAGAAATGTATCACTGAAGAGGCATTCCCCATCTGTCTTTTTCATGTAAACAGCTTCATGTATCTCATGTTAGTGAACCAGAACTACTCAAAATGGACATGTCTCATCTATTGACAGTAAACAAGCTTTTACCCATCTGAATGCGACAACATGCACTTTATTATTCACACTTAGGAAAGCTGCCAGCTGTACTCCCTGTCCAGGAAGTCTGAATGTTTGCTTTTCTATCTCCATTTGCCAAATATAATTGGTTGCTATGTCAGTTTATTTTAAATCAGATCCCATAAAAAGGGAGAAGTGGGGGAGGAGGGACGCTTTTAACTTCTCAGATTTTGGAACATTTTATCCTCTTAACTTGCAACACTGCCTGGAGAAGGAAAGCACGCTTTCTAAGAGAATGAAGCCACCGACGCTTGCTGTAATACAGTTTACTTGGTTTAGCAGTCTCATTAACTAATTGCCACTTGTGCATGTCCCTTCCCAAACACAGTCAACTATCCCTATTAAGACAGACATTACCTTGATAGGTATTTTTATATGGTTAAATTTTGAAGGGTTTCTGCATCCATGCACACTGCAAAACTTCTGCTTCTTCACAAGACACCCAGGTAATTGGTTTAATTGCGTTAATTGTGGCAAATCTCTGCTACTTTTGCCTTTGTTCTTGGGTTCTCTCCCAGCAGGACCAACATCACTATGGAAAGATTTCAGCTACCTTTCATGTCCTTTAACTGGCTGGAGAAAGGATCAAAAGTACAGAGTCCTTCTGCAGAAGCCTGCTAAAGTATCTCCTCTGTTGCTATAATCCTATCTACCCCTCTCTCTTTCCTTACTACCTGTGTATCTTAGAACATCTGTACTCCATGTTGAATTGTTGCAGAGAATCTAGAGTATTCTAAGGCATAATTTTGATGTTTTGGCAGAAATTTTTCATGGCTGCAATCAACAAAAGCCCTACATAAAAAAAATTCAACACAACAATCCTTGTTCAGTATTTGGAGATGACATTCTGCTTATTTTGTAGTTCTTTTCTGCTACCAATTGTTTGAGGTTTTAATGTTACCAGCCTATCAAAAGGAACAGAAGAGCTCATTCATGTAAAGCTGCCTTCAAGCTAGAATGAGTCTGCCAACAGAGACCTACTGATAAAAGTGTATTGGCAAACCTTCTTACTACTGGCAAAAAGGTGGCCTTTAGCTGTACTGCATAGAGCACTACGGCAACAAAGATACCTTACTTCACACATCCCAAGTTGCCATTCTCCATCAGCAGTAACTTTTGTCAATGCTCTTGATTATCACCAAAAGGCAGTTTTAGAGTGATCTTGTGTTTTCCAACCTTTGGTCTAAATCATGTGTTCAAAACCCAGTTCTACTTATAACCAAAGATGAGATTTCAGAACACAATTCAGCAATGCATTAATTATCTAATGGCAAAAAACCAGCCACTCTGTAGATGAAATCTAGATTATCTCTTTTTTTGCCTCCTTATTTTAACAAAAGTCTGCAGCCAGCTGTTTTCACTGCAGCTGGATTATCTCGTCTGCCACAGAGTTGTCCTCTAAGAGACTGTGCCTACCAGAGCCCTCACTGCAGTCTGATTCAAGTTGTGCTTTGCAGATACAAGATAATATGCGCAGAAAAATAACGTGCACAGAACAGTGGTTCACTTTCACAATCCTTTGAAAATCTGAACCAGATAACTTCCTAGATATTTTTTTATCATTTCTGTGATTCTCTGATCTGATGAGTCACAACATCCCCTTCCTTTCTTCTCATTTATTACTTTTTGTACGGCCTTTTTTTTCCATTTATTCTCATCTCTCAAACACAAAACCATAGCAGCTGCCCTCTCCACTATTTGTATATGGTCTCTGTGACTGACAGAATTTGTTAACATTATTCTTTTAATGGGATTGGTCCAAGTCCTATTGTTGCTGAAGGATTTATTGTGTTGGCTTCCCAGTGTTCCTTGACTACTGACACACAACGTGTCTATAGATGGTTCTGTATAAGAACAGAGATTGAACTTCCACAAACGCAGGGCCAGTGGTATTAATTTAACAATTGTTTTAGTTTCTTGTTGACAAATGCTACCTGTTTGGAAATTACCTTCTTAGCTTATACATTTACTCATTGAAAATGAACGCACTTTTCTTCCACAATGTTTCAGCAGTATATGAGGCAGAATTATACTATTTATACATATTATCACAACCTTTAAATGTTCCACATCAGCCTCAATTCCAAACAAGCTTCATACACAGCTGATGCATTGAGAAGTATTAGAATTGCTTATACAAAGTTGTTATACTGCCAACTGAAAAAAAAAACACAGTTGGCTGTTGGTTTTTTTGGTTTTTTTTTTTTTTTTCCAAATTAGCCTAAACTCCTGGGTCATAATATTTACAGAAGCTCTGACCCAATAGGGCAGGATTCTCACTCCTAAATAGCTTCCGTAAGGTTTTAGATGCCAAAAAAAACCCTGCAGTGGGCTATGGGAGAACTCCAGTGCTCCAGAGCTGCAAAGGTTTGCAGTAATTGACCTCACATTCTCCCCACCTCCCAGAGATCTTGGCAGGGTCTTCCAAGGTCAAAAGTGGAAGTAGCTGGGAGTCCAGTATGCTGTAAAGATCTTGAGATACCCCATAATCCACAGGCAGCCAAGGTCAGATGCTGCAAATCAAGGCCCCATCAGTGTCCAGTCTTTGTACCACCTTGCAGATTACATGGAACACAGAGTGCCCCAAACTCCCTCTTCTTGCAATACAGTACTTTATTTCTGCTAACTTAGTGTGGAAAAAAATTCTGAGGAGATACTGAAAAATTACCTATGTATGAAGGCTGCACCAATTCCAGTACACTCCTGGTTATTTGGTTGGACACAATTACTTGAGATGACATGTGATTTCTACCAATTTAACGTAACAGTTGAAGAATGGAGGAACAAATAATTGGGGCAAAACTTCTGTGCAATCACGGCCCAAGAAACATTTTCAAGTCTAGTTATATCCAGAATATGTCTATGTAAATAAAGCATTCTCTTAGCCATTTGGCCCACTGCTTGTACCGATCACATCACATTCCCAGTCCCATCAGCCTAATTTAGTAGCTGCAAAATTTTTTGAAAAAGGAGTACGGGAACTGGAAGATATCCATTAACAGAAATGTTACCTAAATTTTAAATACAGAGATGCTACTAATGATAACGCACAAGCCAGGAATACTCAGTTTTACTCATGCCCCGTGTGAGCTTTCAAGGTTTGCGTTTAAAATTATTTTAGCAAATTTTACATCATATTCATAATGCATAACACCTCCCTTTAGGGAAGGGTGGGTATCAATCTGCTGATATGCATCAACAGGCTTATGGGAGGAGCTGCTGGAAAACACCTTAGTAAGAACAGAAAGCAAGAAAAGAAATCCAGAATAGCCATTGCTGGCCCCGTTTCCCTTTCCTTCCACCTTGCAAGAGTTCAGACCACACCGCATTTCCTGCGGCATGATCTGCACCGAGATCTGCAAGAGCCCCCATCCCTACCTGTGCGGGAGTAGATGAACCAAAGCGCTCCTGTTAGCAGTGCTCCAATTACAAATGCTGCAAAAGCGATGCCCACCACAGTCAGCGTGTCCAGTCCATAGAACACAGCTGCAGAAGTAAACACACATAATAAGGACTTATTTTCTGTGGCAAACACTGTTTTATAAAAATTCACCCTTACACTTTCATGGAAAATTGTTTTAAAATTTCATAGTTAGTTAAGCACCATTTTAAGGAACAGGCTAGCAGATTTGCATCAAGGAAATAGAAGTGATGCTTTCAGAGACTGGCTTCAGTTCAACCAACTGTTCCACATCACAAAGCAAAACCCCAGCTCAGTACACTCAAATCTGGAAAATGTTGCAAAAATTAAGCATTTTCTGTTTGCTGTTAATGACTAGCTTTCAACTAAATAACCATTTATCTTAAAAACGTGTTTTAAAAAGGCTGAGATTTTTGGCAAAAGATGCTTTTCATTTAAATGCCCTAACATTCAAGCAAACTTTCCCCTACATCTCCTGCAAGTCCAGTCTGAAATCTAGGTGGAGAACGGAACTGCTGTTAAGAGGGAAGAGATGCCAGCAAAAAGTCAGCGAAAACATAAATAGAAACAATTGTTTTTCACATTTGGCAATGCTTTCAATAACTGAAATTAATTCCAGAACACAAAAATAGAAACACACACACACACAAATCACTTTCTAGGGGAGAGGCCCTTCTGCAGTACCATTTCAAGGGTAACAGCATCTGGTTTCCTGGATGTGTCGCCCCCCCAATGTTAACCATCCAAACAGAAACTTTCAGCTTTTGTGGTTTTCTTTTTGGTGATTAGAAATTATCTATTTATTTTTTTTAAAATTATCACTCTTTTAGCAATCACTTGGGGAAATTTCTTCTCACAGAATTGATTTCTGGTTTCAGTATTTTCAATGTTTCCCAGTACACAAAATGGCTTAGGCCAGTGAATAATATTTTATTGACTAAGCTGGCCAGGAAATGAGCTGACTGGATCTTCTCAGTAGTATCCTTCAGTGGAATTTCAGTTCTCAAAACACAAACAACACCCTCACTTTACACGTTCCTGCATCCAACAGATGTCCCTACAGACATCCTCCAGCCCAGCAGCTCCTGAGATCATTGGGGCCATTCCCCTCTTCCCCTTTTGACAAACGTCTTCTCCAGCAGGTCCTGTTGGCAAGGGCCTTCAGGATGCATTTCTGGGTGTCTGCGACCAAGTCTGCACATGTAACACCTGACAGTTAATTACTTAGAAGACTTTTCTCCCATTTCTTCTATAAGACTATTTTTTACTCCTTTGGCCACATCTGGTCATTTTAAATGTGAACAGAAAAGACTCTCCTAAACACAGCTGTTTTTTCCACAAGGCACCAGCAGTCAGTATTCTCTCCTCTTCGGAGGAAATTTAATGGAGAGGTGAAAGTCACATGGAGGCTGAAGTGGCAGGAGCAATTTCTCATTCCCCTTCCTATTTTGAGTAAATTTAGTCCCAAAGACATAAGGACAGGAACAGAGGAAAAAGTGTTCTTTGCACTTCCTCTTCTAATCTTCCCTTTTCTCCATTCGTTCCTGGTTTTGGCTAAAGATCACCTTCACTCTCCTGTTTATTATTGTCTTCTAGTGCCGTTTCTCTCATTTTCTTCCCTTCCTGGGTCAGTAATTGATCCTGGTTAATTCACTACACCCAGACAACAGAAAGAACAAATAAATTAATCCATATCAAGCGATCTCATCTACAGCATGACCTATAACTGCTGGTGCCAGAGTAACTGGGGACATGGTCAGCTGCAGTGCAGGGTAGGAGTGAGGCTTGGAGTAGGACACAGGAGCTCCAGAAGATGCCATTGCTGTTGAAACCCTGGTACTGGGAAGCAGTGGCCTCAGCAAAGAAGAGGGAAATAACATACACACATCAGCAAATGAACTTGCTAAGACAGGCTCTCAGTGGTGCCTTCCTAAGTTTGATTTTCACATACAAGAAAGGTCACAGCCCATCCCTCTAAATGCTGATGGGAATCTCTCAATCAGCAGTAGAGTCAGAATTTGTTCTGTCCCAGAATTTAACACACATACACACACACACTCTGAAAGCTTGAAGATAATTTTCCTCATTGATCTAATACTTTCTAGACAATAGTGTAAGGCTTAAAAGAGATTGGTTGAAGAGTTACTTACGTTGCTGTCTCACATTTGGCTTTGGAAAGGAAGGATCTAATTTAAAAAAAAAAAACACAACCAAAACCACAAACCATTAATCAGAGTTCCACATAAAGCCTACAAACTATGCAAGCAACCTTCAGTATCTGATCTGACAGAAAGATATTAATTGCAATTTTTTCAAACTAGGAACTTCAGGAAAACAAGCCTGAATTCAGTAACTTTGCTCAGCTCGGAAAAATCCTATTTGTATATTGATCATTCCTCAGGGGAACATATCTACAGTATAGTTCATGCATCATATATGTTGCTGGCAAGTACACTGCAACCTTTCCCACCCAGATGTTATCAGGTCGGATTCCCAGTAACTGGTTATCCCTATGCGGAGCTCTTAAAGAGCACAGACTGCAAAGGCTGTTTTAAGGTGATTACATTCATCTGACTACTCATTAATCACAAACATGAGATACCAGCATGCTAAATCACACCCCTCCCCCCAAAAAAAGTTAAAATTTCACTGCTATTACCTCTAAAGAAAAGTCAGTATTAGGGCATGATACACACTGCTTTGTCCAAATTGCATGAATATGTGTTGATTTAGACATTTTCCTCAGTCCTGTTTGGTATTCTGTCTTGGAAGTTGAGTGGGTTTTTTTTGTTTTGTTTTGTTTGTTAATTATATATCAGCAATAAAAGATCATAGCTATGATATCATAGCTATTATATCAAAGCTATTATTCTTGGCAACAACATCAAATATCAGCATCATTATCAGCATGTAACAGAAAGAGACAAGTAAACATATGTTAAAAAACAAAGAATTTTCCCTTCTTTTGCTTAACCGCCTTCTCTTATCTTTCTCCAAGAATGCCACCTCAAGCAGAAGAGCCAGAGATTTTGGCTTCAGACCCAAGAACCTGTTTGATTAGCTGCAATTTGATTCTGGATTGCCCAGTAACCTAGGGATCTCATTCAAATTCTGGCATCTCTGTGTGTTCAGTGCAACAGTTGTAAAGGGATTTGATAAGACAGTGTCCCATCCCAATACTTGGTTTTGTATCTTTAGCAACTAAAAGAAAAGGTTCATTGCCACATAAACACAGCAGCTCAAAAATACTGAAAAAGTATACTTATTTATTTAAAGCATTCTTAAACCAAGAATATGCTTCTAACTTCTAAAACCCAAATGGCAGCACTAAACTGCCAGCCATATCCTATCAGATCATTAGGCTCTGAGACGCACGCATCTACAATATCCATAAAAGCATTCTATTTTTGAGCTGCATTATTGTCACTTGCTTTAACACACTAGTGTCTCTTTCAGATCACTCCTGACAGGACGGTAGGAAACAGGTGGAACAGTAACAGGAAACAGGTGAGAACATAGAAGGGGGTGGGTGTGTGTGTGTGTGCATGCCCAAACAAGCTGGAAAGTCATCAAGCACACGGAACAGCAAAAGCGTAACTGATTTGTGAGGAGGGCTGGACAGAAACCAAGGAACACTGAACAGTACAAACATGGGTAAGGGCACTATCAGATTGTCCAAACACTCCACTAGCATATCCCAAGTGCCAAGAAAAAGCCTTCTCAGTTGAGGGGAGAATGAATTTTTCATGCTTGTTCTGTCATTGGCTTCCCTACCAAGGGAATATAAAGTCTGCTAATTAATGATAGGCTGTGTAGCCCATTATCAGCTCCCCCCAGTCATCCAGTTCTTACATGTATTTTAATGTGGTTTCCTCAGAGCAACACTGAAGCAGTAGGAATCCTCAAGGCCCAGGAAAAACATCCAATTTAGAAACATCAGCAGCCAGCCTTTAGAAATCATCATGATTTTCTATATCTTTGTAGGACAGAGGCACTTGTTAGCTGCTCACATGATCTCCTTTCTATGACCTGTCTCCTTTTGCTGTAGAAAGAGTAATCTAAAGACTCCACAACCTGAACAATTACATTGGTACCTCATTTTAAGAGCAGAACCTTTATTTCCTGGCACCTAAATGACCATCCATATGCTCTTTGTTGAAGTGGAGGAAAGCATGTGTGTGAAATGCAGGCATGCAAAGGGAAAGAACGTAGCATGGAGTCAGGTTTTAGACACTTCCATTGGGATCTACTGCAATACTGTAAGCAACTGAGCTTGTAAATAACTAACAAAATTAGGAGGGGAGAAAGTTATTCTCATTTAGATATACAGTTGTGATTTCTACTACAGTCAATGACAGTCATAAGCTTATGTCTGAAGAAAAAAGACAACAACTGTGCAATGATCAGTTTGCTCTGACTTTTGAAGTGTCAAGCACATTACTTCTACATTTGGCTTGGAGAAGCAGATCCGTTGGTAGTAACTCACATAGTATGGTTTACAACAATGAAAGCTGGCCTGTTCACATGAAAGAAACTGAAGAACACCACCCCTGAGATGTAAATTCTCCTGTTCAGTAATGCGATATAATTTCTTCTCCAAATCTTACGTTCGCATATTGGCCAACAACAGCATTTGGCTTTTAGAACGGAGTTGCTTGATTCACTGCAGAACAGCCACATACCAACAAAGCCACGTTGTTAATGTGCCACTTTGTATCATGTCTGAAAGCTGTGATATGCTGCGGAGACTTCCACCAAACATCCCACAATTAGACTAAATCACCCACAATGCAACAAGATACTCTATCACACTGTTGTCTTGTAACTAATCTTTATAAATTTAGCTCATCTTTGCACACTAAGACCTTGTGCCTCTGACAAAGACAACATTCTGAGTGCAGTGCGAGACGGGAGCTGCGCACAATGCTCCACACATCGGAAGGGCAAGAGCTCAGAGTACAAGTCTGTTTATTGAAAGCTGAACTTAGTTGTAGGATTTACTCATACCCAATCGAATAACCACCACAAAAAAAAAATAATCAGAAATTTGCAAAAAGAAAGAGTGCAGAATCAGGCCCAAAGCACTTTTAATTTACCTCACTGATAGCTGAAATACTTGCCTTTAATTCATAGCAGACTTGATTAGTATTAATAAATTTGTAAAAAAACCCAAAACCTAACCATGAGCTGACTTGCAGAGTTAAATAGACACAGTTGTTGCATATGTCCCCTGGCAATGCTGTATGATACTTCAAATTGTTCGGAGACTAAAAAGCATGCAGTGTACAACAGAGGTTAAAGGACTTCTGATCCCAATCCTTTTGACACTCCTCAAAAAGCATTCCAAAGGTCAAACAGCCTTTGGACACAATTGGAAAATTTTGACGTGCACATGAAGCCTCTGAAGCTTCTGACTGAACTCCCATGCTAACAGAAAAAGAAAAGATAATGCACATGCATTTTCTGCTATGGATGCATAAAAAAATGACTGATGCTGTTGTCAGAGGGATTCACTAAGAAAAACTTTCAAATTAAATGAAGCTTTGAAAACAGTTCCTATTTCCCATCACTCACAGGGCATATTCTTAAGCTCAAGTATAGTCCCATCATGCTGTTTGGCGTTATCTCACAGTGCTCTTCAACCTTTCCAACTCCTTCAACCAGTTACTAGCCACACTCATGTTTTTTTCCATAAAGACTACATAATCAAATAAGCCCCACCAAAGTGGAACTAAAATACTTTTGTGTAGCTCATACTTTGCTCTTAATAGTTTAACAGTCTAATGAGTCTCTCTCCAGTGGCCATCCCTTTGCTTTACAAACTTATCAGGCTTTACTGCCCTCAATACTTGTAATTCCATTGTTGTTATTCTTAAATACATATTTACAACTGCAATAAAGAAATGATACAGCAGGGAGCAGAGCACTGCCTTTGATCTCTGGGCAACAAGAAGTTGCTGCAAGAGCTACTGCTATATTCACACTTCTGAAACCCGTATTTTTGTGTAGT
Source organism: Falco biarmicus (assembly GCF_023638135.1). Taxonomy (NCBI): domain Eukaryota; kingdom Metazoa; phylum Chordata; class Aves; order Falconiformes; family Falconidae; genus Falco; species Falco biarmicus. The sequence goes on from NC_079298.1 coordinate 21,083,373, forward strand.
ATGGTATCCCTTTCTCAATGCCTGGCAAAACCACATGTCCAGAGATCAATGAAGACAGTTAAAAACAGGTAATGAACTGCCATGATGATTGCTGCCAGGGAAATGTCTAAACAAACAACATCTTACAAACACAGTATCACCACAAGATTATACAATACCACGTACTTGGAGTCCTCCATTTCAAGTGGCTGTATGCTACACAATATAATACATTGAGCTTGAGTTGTTGAATAAAGCTATTTTTCCTACCTTCTGCTTTTCCTTCATGTGTTACTACAACAAGGGGCTTGGTGAAGGTTTTCTTGTTGTGCATCATAGCCAAGATCATATCCACATTGAGAGAGGTGCAAGCTTCATCAGGAGAAATACACTGCAAGTGGAAAAGGCAGTGTGTAAGGTCGGATAGTTGCCTGTCTGCCAGGACAGCTGTACCAGCTACACAGTTGCCTCATTATCAGTTTTATCTATATTCTTTACCAGAAACAGAAGAGAACCTCCAAACAATCCCCAGGTAATCTACTTGGAAATGCAATCCGTCGCTGTGCTTCAGGATGCAACCTTTGCCTGCATTAAGGATTCTCTAACCTTTATAAAGTGTTACTATTGTATTTAAATGGTTTTTAAAAATCTGGTAGCCAAAACTGTAGCCACCAACATGTGTTGATCAACAATGACAAAGTATCTTAAAAAAGCAACAACAACATTTTAAGGGGTTTGTACATAAATGCAAAAGTAAAAATAAATTCCAAATTCTTAGAACACATTCTTTAACTTACAGCCATTTCCATTATTTATAAAGCAAAATTTGGCCATTCTCTTTCGTAACAATCAGACTGCAATATTATCTGATACTATGCATGTCTTTGGAAATTAAAGCTAACATTGTTTGCACTTTGGATATAGATGTGATATGGATATCAAAGATAAATCTGAACCATTTGCATAATAAAAAGCAGTTTCTATTTATCCCATATAACCACCTGATGAAATTTAAACACAAACTGTAGATTATACAGTCAAAATGCACATCATCGTAACACTTATCTATTAAAACCTTGAGCCTAGAGATAGCATGTTCATTACATCAATTCCACAGAAAACCATTTATTCTCTTCAAAGTTCAGGTGAAAATATACCTTATTTTCACCTAAATCAGAAGTTTAGACTTTCATAAATTACTGACCTTTGGCAGTCCTTGAGTATCTTTGTCTTTATTTGTACACAAAGTCAGCTCACAGTGAAGAAAGAGCAGTGAGATGTTGAACATAGGTTTAAACACAAAGCTAAATCTTTTTTTGTCCTTTTGTGCATATGGTATTGGAAAGTTCACCTTCTCAATGCTGTAGAATTTAACAGATTCATCTTTAGGACAAATGTTTTCTATAATGGTGTAGTCAGACATTCTATCTGGATTTGAAAACGGGGAAACAAAGCATGTTTGAATAGCAAAGCCCAAGGATCTGTCAGCTTTAGTCACAGACACCTGCATCAAAAAGAAAGAGACAGTAAGATCTCAGAAATGACATTTTTAGTTCACATTTCATTAACATTTTCAACAATTTTTTAAGCACTTTTCCAGTGCCACTTCCAATCTGATGCATTTTGAAGGCTAAATGTTAAGTGTAGACTGTCAAACAGGGAGACAGAAAATCTGTGGTTTCAAAACCAGCGGCTGTTTAATAGTATAACCGTGCACAAATACAATCCCTTATCTTTCAGAAAGCAGATGAAAAACCCAGCCCGTATCAGACACGCCGTGAATGACCGTGACTGCCACCTGAGATGGCGCTGCTTCCCTCAGACACACAGACTGCAACAGAGCCATAGGGAAGTAAATTACTAATTCCCTGTCTTTGTATCTGTTTAAAACTTTAATGAAAAAGAAAAAAGGTAAAAGCAACAGCCACAACAGAGAACCCACCCCCAGCCAGGAGAGGAATGCAGAGGCAGAGAGGAGGTCACGGTCTGATGTGTGGGTGGCATTCCTGGACTGGGGGGTAGGGAAGCCTCCTAAAAAGCCATGATTTCTTAAGAAATGATCCTTTTAGTTTACTGTAAGTCTGAAATTCATAATATTTTATGAAAAATAATTAAGACTGCAAACTTCCAGGGCACTGATGTTGTTCAGCTGGAATGCAGACAACAAATGCTACAGAGTAATTAGGAAAAAAAAAAAATGGAATTTGTAACAAATGAAGCATGTTGCTCTTAATAAACAACAGAAGTGTTGTGCCTAACTGTTAATACTGCCTGATGAAGAGTTCCACAAGAAAATTTCGTTCTCCTTCATGTGCATTATACATGTACCTAATCCGTATATGCTGCTGCATGTATATTTAAGGAACAGCCTACCAAATTTTCCTGCAATCTGTACAGAAATTTTCAGATGCTATGAGTTGTACAAATACAGATATTTTGCATTTTTTGCCTCCCTTAAGTGAGCAGCAATCAAATTAGAGATGAAGGGATGTGCTGAAGCATCTAAGCAAGAAAGACCGTCTTCTAAAAAGAACAGAAATAAAGACTGATGAATGAAAGTCAAGCCGCAGATACTGACAGGTAAACGAGCTGATAGTCTAAACTAGTTAAAAAAAACAGATTATGGCAAGGAGAACAGGCATACTACAGTATCATGAAACACCGGCAGGTAAACAAAAGGATGAATGATATCTCAAGGAAAGAAGAGAACGACTGGAGGAAGATGAGACCAAAATATGATAAGAAATTGACAATAGAAAACAAAGAAAAAAAGGCCAAAAAATTCAAATACAAAAAATATTTGTAGCAGAAAAGGAAAAGGGATATATAAAGTTCTTACAGATTATGACCTAAGCAATTTATTGAGCAAAACCCAAAATATATTTGTTAATAAAAAAAGCAAAACAGAAACAAACAAGCAAAAAGAAATAATCTGTCAGCTAAAAATGGAGTCACAGAAGTTCAATACCGATACAGATTTTCCACTGTGCAAGGAGAAACAAAAAAACCAGCTTCTGCCAGGACAGGTGATGAAGAAATCAGAACGTCTGTCTGAATAAACAGCTCCAGAACCAGACAAATTCAAAGGGCTTGGAGCCAAGGGGATTCATCCCAGATCACTGAAGGAAGCAGCTGGTTTTATCCAAATGAAAAAAATAACATGCCTTTTGTAAGCATATTCTTAACTGAGTGTGACATACTTTTTTTTTGCTGTAACTGTCTTAAGTACTTTTCACTGGGTAGAGAATGAGGAGGAGGCACAACACACTGAAACAATGAAGAGAACTGCACGAATGTCAAATGGGCCACGATGCTTATCACGTGCAACGTGGGCTCACAAAAAACTAACTTGTGCAAGAGACACATGGCACAGCACTGCTTCAGTCAACATACTCATTTTCCTGGTCTCCTCTGGTGATTTACTGATCTATAAACTGGTGATACTGCTTCACTGCCAATGTTACATTTATTAATGCTTACCATTATTTGAAAAATGCAAAATTCTGTTCATGTGTCTACCTTTATAAATACAGACTGTACTGGTCTGAAATTCCCCCAGATTTCACAGGCAACTTAGCAACACATGGAAGTAATACCAGGTCCAAAATACAACTGAAGTCAAGGGTATCTGGCTGTTGACTTTGCTGGTCTTATTTATCTAAAGCTGTTAGAACTGACATGATAGCATTAAAAAGGATTGTAACTGGTGTTTGTAAGTGGACTGGAGAGAGGTCAGATTCTGTACTAACTTTGTAACCCAAGAACACTAGCATATGGAAGACAGACACTTATCATTTTTTGCACGTTTACACCTTCCAGATGAGGTTCAGCCATATTACCCAATAAACTGAACCCTGAAATCTCCATCAGGAAACATCAGTTCAGAACAAGAGCTCAGAAACCACCTTTAAGTTCTGCAAAGAAAAGCAGATTTGGCAAGAATAACCGATTTACCTCGCAGTTACATTCATGCATTTTGCAGGAATCCTTTGGTTTTGACCCAAAACATTGGCTGCTTCTTACCCTACAGTGTCTGTTCTCTGCAGCCACCAAAGTACCTCCCTACCTGCCTAAAGCAACTGCATAAGACATTTCAACTGCTAAGACCAGATCTGGCTCAGCTGCACAGCCTTGCAAAATGTTTGTTACTTGGAAAGTCTTTTTCAGTTTGTTACCTCTACATATACTGGCCCGTTCTCAGCAACGGAGAAGAGTCCTTGGGTGGGAGCAAGGAACAGATCTGTTTTGTACAGCTCCATGTTGAAGGTCACATTGGTGATGTGTGGTTCAGGAGGCCAGAAAATGCCTCTGTCATCCTCTGGCTGGTGCAGCGTGCAATTAAACTGAAATGAAAAAACCAATACAATAACATCCTGAGTCAGGAGCAGTAGCGGGATGAGGACAAATTTGGAGTGTACAATACAGGCCCACCCACATTACACCTACTTAGTGCAAATCTTCAGCAGGGTCACAAGAAATGGAAGTGAGAAGAAATGTGTTTAAAAGACAAATTAATTGCTATACAATTAATGTAATTTATGTGAAGTGCCTATTACAATAGACATTTCTCTATTGCCAAGGTGCAAACCCCAGAGTAACATACCGCTATTTCAGGCCAGCTGGAGAAAGTAACATCTCCCTCATCAGCATCCCCTGGAAATCCATTATCACCTGATTCCATGTCGTCATCATCAAAACCGCTGCTTTCAGCTGGTGATGACAGTTGAATGACAATCTGTACAAAAGGTTGCAAATGCATAAAATTAGGTGATAACTGAGCACTCTCTCTTCATGGCTTTAGTTTCTTCTCTCTTCAGAACAATGTGAGGACAAAAGAAGTGCACCAGCTAAGCAGATGGTGAAAGCACATCTTAAACAGCCTTGTGCTGAGCATGTAAGATAGGCAAGTTATATTTAGAGAACACCCCTTAAGTTTTTTTCCAGAATTCAGAGCCAGCAAAGACACCAGTCTGGGTGCTGGTGTCTGAAAGAGCAGCCTAGCATTTCCATTCTATTTCTGGTATTTCTATAACCAACACTGAAAAAAGAAATGCCTTTCTAAACTGATTTTTTTGCAACTTACAGTTTCCCTTAATGCATTCATGGAAAATCACTGAAAGTGTTTAGGGTCATTAAAGGATTTTCTCTTCTGTCATTTGCATAATGTTTTCAGACATGTACACCCAAAAGCATCATGTTCCTTTCTTCATCTTTTCCTTCCTTGTTTTTCTCTGAATTTCTGCTGGATTTCATCCCCGCCTTTTCCCCCCTCCTTTGCACACTTCACCATTTCTTCCCCTGAAAAATCCTGGTTTTGTTTTCCACTGTTCTGTACTCTGCTTCTGTATGCCCTGCAGCTCCTCAGCTAGTCCCCTCCCTTCCAGGACTTTGTCTTTGTTTTTCTGGACACACAGCAACTGCTAAGAAGTGATAGAGACATTCTCTGAGGCTCCACTGCATGGTGTTTATTTTTTAGGAGAAATGCTCCAAAATTCCAAAAGATACCATACATGACTTGGAGTTAAGGATGTAGCCAAGATTATTAAAAGACAAAATGGAGAAACGAGGAAAATATCCATTTTAGTTTGGGCCATAATAGAATACAGGGACAGTGACAGTATTTAACTGCAGACACGTGCTATTCTGTAGTTTGGAGATGTTTCTATCCACAGTCCTGGTTTGGGACTGTTTCTGAATTAGAGTTAGGTGCTACAGAATTGCCAGTACAGAACAGTTTTAGCCAGGCAAGGTCAGATCAGATTGCCTTAGCTGTGTTTGGGTTGGACCAAAGGCTTTCCATCATTTGCCAAGGTTACTTCTACATACTGGAAAGCTCAGCAAGAAAAACGTGTTATTAATTTCCAACCCAGATTAGCTGCGCTGTACTCAAGCTCATAAACTGAGCCAGTCTGGAAGCAGTCACTCAGAACCTAACTGGGCTCCTTAGCATCATCACTCATATGCAAGTACTCAAGAGTCCCTTCATCACGTACATCAACTGATAGCAAATAGAAATCCAATTATAAGAGAAGCATGCACAGATAATGTCTTTTCCACACATTTTGAAAGCCTTTTACACATGTAATTTTGGAAGAAAAGAATTCACTTAAAATAATTCAGCATATGAATTAACTGGTATTGCTTTGTGCAATCACAAAACTTCATTCCTATTCCTCCTTACAGCTATGTAGTGCTTCTTATGTATGGGTACATCAAAGCTACTAAGGAAAGCTGGTGCAACTTCTCTGAGACTGGTACTTGATGGTCCCCAAAGTGCAGTCATACAGTTTTGTAAAAGTACTTAACTCCATCTCCTCCTTTTTCCTTGGGGATACTATCTGACCACAGAAGCACACTGCATGTGCAGTCTTCATACCTCCTTGAATACAGGGACTGTGGCTGCAACTAGGTTTGAGCTCGACAGGAAAAGATCAGGACGCCTCCTTTTTGCTAAGACGAAAGCTAACTACAATGGCTTCCTTGTACCACTATGATGCGCAGTGCAGAAAGCAGCTCCTCTTCGTAAAATACTCACAGAGTTAAAATAAACAATCTTGTTCAAGATATATGCTGTCCGAGTCCCACATTTGTTCAGCAAAGACTCCAAAATGAAATGGGTACCATTCATCCTGGCTTTGCAAGAGTGATCCAGCAGCGAGAGTTCTGTCCTTGTGTAGCCGCTGGCCTGAAACAAAGGCACTTTGTAAGTGGCTGAAACACAATTGTTAGGCTCTTGCTTAAAGTGCTGCTCAGAATACTGCTCGTGGCTGCTGGGAGGAAGAAGGGAAGTTCATTGTGCTGACATCCAGGGAAGGTCACTCTCAAAATGATGTTATACGCAACAGGGAATAAATGTAACATGGAACAAAGAAGACAACAGGTTCATTATTACTCTGCTGATTGATAATGCTGACTCTGTTTGGTCTGAAATGAGCTAAAAATGCTGTCTGTATCAGGCTCTTTTCCAGCAAATGGACACAAGCAACCTGTCAGCTGGTAGATGGTAAAGACAGATCTATTCAGGTCTCTCACAGATATCAAAACCAGCCTCTTTGTACTCTGGAGATTAAAAAAATCAGACTGATGGCTGAGTACAGTAATTTTTTGACAGAACCAACCCTGGATAGCTTTAATCAGAAATCCCTCTACAAACTACTGGATTGTTGGGAAGAAGAACCACGGCCCTGAATTACAGCAAAGAATATCTACAGTATCATTTCCTTACCAAACTATTTTTTAGGGGGTTGGGTGGTGATGGCAGTGTATCTTAGAATGTTTATTATTTAATCAAAATACAAATGTTCTGCCCAGAAAAGCCTGCCCAAATTTGAGAATAAGAGATCACACCAACCTGCAGAGAGTCTTTTTCTACAGCTACTGTCATGACTTTGTCATCACAGTTTATTGACAGGGCCACATCAGCACTGCCCTGAACCTCTTCAGGTTCTTTATGTTTTGAGAGGGAATGCTCAAAATCATGATTTATTAAAGTATCCACTGAATCCCTGGATGGGAAGATTCCTTCTCCCACTGTGTCATGTCTTCCTCTGTTAATGTGAAAAGGAAAAGTCAGTCCATCACTTAATGCAGGATTCTTTGGGGCAGGCAGTGGGTTAGCACCCAGCAATTCTGTCAGCTCTGGAGGAAGGGAATGGTCTTCTTCATCGTTCATCTCTTCTAAAAAAAAAAAAAAAAAAAAAAAAGCACATTAGGTGATTAGATATTTTCCTAGAAGTATGCAGAACTAGTAATTTTCATACAAAAAAAAGGTATTATCCAGAAAGGAAGCTTCTGAAGGACATCCAAAGCAGCATTTTTATACTTTCCATGTAATTAGCCACAATTCCCCCACTAAGGGTTTAGTTGTTACTGAGGCATCTATCTTTTTATATTTAGTCCCTGTCAGAAATGTACCTCACTAAGAACTGAAAATAAACTTTGAAGAGAGGGCCTATTATATGCAAAAGGCAACCACAGAGATAAAAGAAACATAACATTTGGCAAATACACTATTTTAGTGCAGTTGAAATAGGCTAAGTGTAACTAATTGGGTGAAATTCTTCCATTACCTGCCTCATCACAAATTCAGTCACTCCACTGTTGTGGAACTACTTACACAACCAGAGTGAAGTTAAACAAGAGTTAACTTTATACCGAGTAAATGAGAACATTAACTATCTCCTGGCTTATATGCATGGCTGCTTGGGACAGAAATCTCAACATCTGGCCCACGCGGGTGTAATCCATGAGTGGAAGTGATAAAATTAACGTGAACATAAGCTTTATCAAAACAGTTAAACAGTATTTTTAGTGGTTGAAATTCAGAATTAGTGAAAAAGCATATGCAGCTCCAGTAGCTTCAATGGACCCAGATATCTTTACATCAACAATAACTTTGACTAAATGCATTTTTTTAACAGCTGTATTTATTCTGTTTGCCCAGACTTTTTTTGGTAAGCCAGTTTTGTCTGTAAACAATTTAAAAGTTTATTTGTCTCAAGGAAACATTATGCTCATTTTTTTTGAGGAAAAAAAAAAAAAAAAATCCAAGCTGGGTTTATTAACTAACAAGATATCGAGTTGCTGAAGTCCACTCCAGTGAACACTGAATATGGTCAGCTGTAACTGCTTGTGAGTTGGATAAACTATAACCATTTAATCCCACCAACGTTTTTTCAGGAAATAACAATTTGTCTAGACTTCCTTCATCAAAAAGCCACAGAGGTGTTTTTTTTTCCAGCCAGCATTCATAGATATTACCAGCATTTCTGATTATGAGCCACGAAAGTAGTCTATTCCCCAACAAAAAAGCTTCAAAACTGAGAAGGCACCTTTCAAATCATCATATTTCTGGAAATACAAGATATATTTTTTCTATATGCTAAAAGTCCATCTCCAAGCTTACCTGTATCTTCAAGTTGAAGATGAAATCTGTTAGCAACAGGGGCTTTTGTGTAGGAAGTAACTGGACTATAGTTATGCTCATAAGCCCACTTGATCAAACTCTCATGTGATGAGGGAATATCAGGTATTACTGATTTACTCATGGTCATGGATCGTTCTGTTTCCTTTCCAAAACCAATACTGTTTGATGTCTGCAAAGAAAAACTTGGTTTATAATTTACCATTTAAGGATACTTTAAATGGAATAGTGGCACTGATGTTTTTTAATCTATTTTACTCTATTAAATAACAGCGAACCGAGAACACCTGGGAAATAAACCAAACTCTGTCATCTTAGGCACAGAACTGCTGCGCACACGGAGAAAAGCCCCCCTTCTTCCCAGCCCTGCCTGAAGTACAATAAATCAAGGTAGTCAGAAGCTGTTAATCCCTAAACGAGACAAAGACATGTTTACAGCCATTTGTATAACAACATGTTTTCTTCAAAACTGAGTTGAAATTACTTCAGTGGTGAGGTGAACTCAGGATGCCAAATGATTTTTTTCAGATGTCTCCTTCATTTTTTTGATTAGAGCATTATTTAGGCTACATATCGGAAAACCTTTGTTTAAATGATCATTACTGAAAAAGGCAAAACATCGCATGCTCATGATGTAGAGCTGATACCAGCTAATGCTTTAAAGTCAGCTAGCACCAAGGATAGCCTGTGCCTCTCTGAATGAACTTCGTACTAGAAATGTTATGTGCCTCCTGCAAAATGTTAAGTATGTTCAACAGGACTGAGTTAAATGCTTAATAGAGCTGTAAAGTGAAAGCATGCATGTTTTATGCAAGGCCAAACTACTTAAAAGACAACATACACCTTCTGCACATAAATAAAATTTAACAATATAAGTTTTATGCAAATATATCAATACAGCAAACTCATAAATGCACTTGCCAACCTCTTAGTTTTATTATTAATATAATAATATAATATTAATATAATAAAATCAATAAATTAAAACAAATATATAAATAATAAATAATGGCTCATCAAAGTTGACCATGGAATACAGATGAGTCACACAGCTTTTGCTTTACTGGAAATGTTTTGCAAAATTCCAGATTTTTTTGTCCAAAAGGGCAAGTCGAAAGCATATAAGACACATCTCTAGCTGTTAGAGGGGCAGTTAGAAAATAGAAATAGAAAAATATTCATTCATTGGTATTACACTTTAACTTGCTTTTAAGTGCTTGGCATCTTAAACTTAAACATATATTCACACAAAGCCAAATACACATATTTATTTTCACATTCACCACATTAGTATTATCACTACAGCAATTACATCAATGACTACAGAACAAGTTGAATATACACACAGCAGGGAAGGCATGACGACCCATTTTTCAGTGATTTCTGCAATGTGATTAAATTATGCTTTCTATATGCAGATACTATTGAATGCTCTAGAGCAAACACTTTCAATTCCTGATTACCTTATCATTCATATAGTCTGCTTTTAAAAAAAAATAATAAAAAAATCCCCATTAGTTTGCCTCAATGTGGACAAATCTTAATTCTCTTTCACTCCAGAACACCAAAAGATTGACTACACTGATCTCTTTTGCCCAGATTGCTTTTAGAGAGTGACTGTATGGACCTGATACCCAGCATCACAGAGCTTCTCTACCTGACCTCAAAACCAGAGCTTTTGAACAGATAAGTGAGCAAAGCTTGTGGAGAGGCCTGATGGAATGGCATAGTTTATCTTTAGTGCTCTCCCTCATTTCTTCCTAATGACCCAGCTCCGCATCCTTTAAACATGCACAGCTTCACAGCTGAAGTTAATGGGAATTTTAGGTGCGGAGTGTCTGGTTTGAGGATACTGCCATCAGTACAGTCATCAGTGACCAGCAATGGCCACTGAAGATAAGAAACAAAAAAGGAAACAATAAGTATCCTAATTTTAGTGTCTTACTAGTGTTTTAGATCAAATAATATTTTATCTTTCAACAGATAAAATCTGGACATTATTTATCCCACATTTTCATATTACCACACACGTTTGACTGGTTGGAATTACTATGCTACTCCAACTTTGCTGGAACTCCCTCTCTGTTTTCCTTTTTTTTTTTTTTTGTCATGAGGAGACAGCTGAACAAATATTTATCTCAGAAAGTTACTGTCCTAGCTGGCACCTGACCATTTCCATGGTTTGTTTATACCTCTCCACTCCACATCGAACCTGTAAATGTCCAGTCCACTCCTGCGTTGCCTGAATGAAACAAAACTGGGCACAAGTTTTTGCAGGAACAGACCTACCTTGCTTCGCTTGCCTGCGCTGCCAACACCTTTGCATGCAGTGTAGGAAACGAGGCAATCAGAGCCACCTACTCAGAATCATTTCAGAAGCTGGCGGGCAGTTGTTCTCAAGTAAAGAACAGGCCCTCCACGCTTCTGAAACCCTCACAGGGTTGTTCTGCACATTTCACCCCTCAACACACTTTCTTCCTTTCTGCAATTTCACTTTTTGGTCTGCTGTGCAACTCACAGCTTTGTAAAAAGACACCGAATCCAAAGGACGCAATGTGAACAGCAGATCGTCAACAAGCACTGCTCAGGGGCTACGTAAGGACAGACTGCAAACGTGAGCTAAACACAGCCTGGGAGGAAAGCACTGCACTCACGTTATGTGCAATTACTTTACCTACACTATTCCCATTTTACTTTGTTTTGTGTCTGTCCTTTTTCAGAGTTTCAAGAAACACAGCAAGCTGGGAGATTATTAGATGACCCAAAAAGTCTTTTTCATTTTTTGTCTATGAACTTAGACCTTAATAACTCACAGCCCTGGGTCTGAGGCAGCTTAGCACTAACCTTTCCCTCTTGGTTTGCCAATCCCCTCAGCACAATTCTGATTCGTACTGAGGGCAAGAAGTTAGGAAAATTGAAGTGCATGGAACTGCTTCAACTAATAAAAAGAACATTGTGAAACATTACCTAATTGTTTAGTAATGTTTTTATGCATTGTCTAAATTTGGCCTTGGAAAGGCCTTCGGCTTAATACAGATAGGAACAGATCCTAAATGCTGGAGATACAGGTTTTTTAATGACGGGGATGTTCAATTCTCTCCCATATCCCCCTCTAAATAAAGGGGAACAAACACACATTCAAAAAATGAAGCATCCATATAAATGAAGCAGTACAGCTAACAGTTACTCACAAATCCTAACATAAATATACAAAGTCTTTTATATACTGATATTTCTATATATGGTATTACATTCCCTTCTTGTTAATCTAAATAAAATGTTACCTTCTGCCACTCATCACAGAAAGAATTTTCAGTTACACTTTCTACTTATACTTTCAATAATTAATAAAGAACTTAAAAAAGAATAGCAGCCTTTCTTTTCTATACGCAAGTGCAGCACTTCAGACATTTTCAAATCCTCTAGAATTCCTCTCCCTGAAAATTCATCATCCATAAAGAGGTAGCTTCATAGATGTGAAAGATGGTACTTTGGCTATCTCTAAGCATGAAATGAACAAATGCACAATTCTCTATCCTGTGAAAGTAGATCCATATAGGCCAACTTATACCGTGGTGAGTTTTATGTAATAACCCAGAACGAAACTTTCAAGTCAAGCATTGCTTTTTGCCCTTCTGCTTACAAGTGTGGCAATCCTGAGCAACTAACCTTGACCCTTCTCTTTTAAGGGCTGATTATTTAGGATCAACAGGATGACCAGAACATCCTTTCCTGTCCGTAAAATAAAGATGTGCCAGGGATCAAAAGGGAATTTCATCGTCCACCCTAGATAATTTTTCCATTTAATTTTCTGAGCAACACCACAATTTATTTCCTTTTATTTTCCTCACTCTCAAAATCTAGCATGAAATCCTGCCTACCAATCTGTCCTCTTAGAAGATTTAGATGAAACAGCCTTTGGATCTTGTCAGAGTTGCCCTTGCACACGCTAAAAGGCAAAAGCTACTAAGCAAAGTAAAATTCTTACAAACAGAGATAGCTGGAGTTTATCTGAGTTACTGCAAAACTGCTAATCAGGAGGCCACTGGCTGGTCCAGCGCAAACATCCACTGTACGACGCACTTCTAAGTGATCACTTAAGACAGAAATAGGCCACATGTTTATTGGCTGCAAGATGAGTCTAATTTCATTTATTTATTTCAGAGCAAGGGAAAACCAAATTTTCTTAGTAGAAATGGTGTTGAGCAACAAAGCCTGTACCAAAACTCATTCTGAATCAGAACCTCCAATTATACACAAGTATGGTTTTGGAAGTTTAGCTTTAGAGATCCTGGGTTTAAAACTTATTATTTGCGGTCTGAGGAGAGGTGAGGTCAATTTGACCAAACACTTGCTGGGGCCAGAAGTACTGGCAGGGAAGAGGGCTAGAGACTACCATAACCACACATGGAAGGAGTAAAAAAGTTTCCACTTCTGAAGGGATGTGGGTGTGTGCTGTCTATCTAGGATTATCCATTCTGCACTCACAGGCATCTGTCCAACTTCTGAGATGAACCTGTAGATCCACTCACCAAAGTAACAGCAAAAAGGAGGTGAACATCCAGCTCTGTGTTTAGGGTACTTCAACAGAAGTTGAAAAGACATAGACCCTAAATCACTGCACTGACCACCTGGCTTCTGTGATGTGCTGCTCAGTTTAATAGCCCATATATTAAATGTTAAGGAGAAAAAACTACATAGTTTCTGTATTTACTCTTTGAAATGCAGAATAATTTAAAAAAGCAGCTAATAGATAAAATGTTCAGCAATCAATATAGTCTAGCACTCTATCACATTTAAATGGATTCTATACTGTTGCAGTATGATACCTCTCAAAAAATAGAAGGTGCCTTAACTTACAATTACTTCCAGCCTTCCCTGGACATCATGCGACTTGATAACCCAATTGACAGACTTTTTACACTTGAGGATAAGAACGACATCTCTGACAAGTTTGGCGCCGGGTTGAGATGGTTTAATGTCAACAATTATATCCACCTGGAAAGCACTGTGTGTGGAAAATAGAGAGAAAGTTAGACCAGAATGCCAGAAATTTTCAGCTATCAACCTTCTTCCAATCCATCATGTTTCCACTGTCTGGCCAGCTGATTAAAATGCTGGAGATTATCCCAGGCAACACAACATGTGCAAAACAGATTGTTATTCCACATATGCTTAAATGATTTTGCATAACAATAAAAACAAATACTTTTAGACAAATAATATTTTTGTGTCTTGTTTACAAGAAGTGTGCTACTCATTTCAGCTACTATTTAGAACAGGTTAGTTATACAAGTAGCAGTTTGCTTTATAAAGTAAATATTGTTTTCTTATTTCACTGCGACAGAGCCTAAAAATAGCTGTTTGAGTTTCCTCTGGCTGTAACTGTATTAAGGCTCAAAATAATACCTCAAAAAAAGCAAAAAGACAAATTAAGCAGGTTAATACCAAAAAAAAAAAATATGCACAAATACTACATGCACATTGGGGAGTGTCTCTGCCCAGGCAGTTAAATTGTGGAAATTACTTTGCTTAGGATCTTGTGTGTGCTGAGGAATCAAGCCATGTATTCAGTTTCCAATACTTCTGGATATATACTTACTTTAAAAAGAAAAGAAAACAGATGTCCAGCCTACTGCTTGCTGGAAAATAGATGAATACTATCCAGATTTTCAAGAGCTCAGTAAAATAAGTAGAGCAAATGGGTCTGTACCCATCAATAACCTCTCGTCATGCAAAATACTAATTCAACAGAAAAATCTTTACTTCCAGATTGTCTTATGGGGCCATATGTCACAAGAACGTGCTCAACCCCCAGAAACAGGTTTCAACTAATACTGTGCAGTGAGACTTAGTGTATCTTGGGACCTTTGTTTCACCTCCTGCAGTTCAGCTTCTGTATGTTTCTTTGTGGATATAAACTTTGTAAAGATAGCTGTGGATAATATATAAAACTAAGAATGAAGCAAGAGGAATTAAACTCATTGCTTTTTTTACTTTTAGAAACAAAACATCTAAACATTTTGCAGTGTTATCATTTGAAAAACAAATGCCTATCATACTATCAGCCAAAGCCAAAAGCCTAGAGGGCTTGGAGACAGGGCTGTCATTGCTAACTCTGCAAGGGACATACAGTGATGTTGATACTAAAGAACAACTCATGCCACACAGAGGCAGATCGTTTGTGCTCACCTACAACACTTCAACTACATCTTGGCACCTTCTTACTATCCCAAGGTTGCTATGCAAGAATATCCTCAGGCTCAGTTCACCACCTTGCAATGAAATAATTAGCCTTCTTGCAAAGACCCCTCCTCCCACTTGTATGTCTCTGTGTGATTTCCTCCTTAGGGGTGGGGATGTGCTTAGATGCAACGGCACGAGAAGCACAATTGGACAATGCTGGACATCTGGTGTCTGCAGTATGCAGACAGGATTTTAATTCTACCTTTTCTCTGATGAAATTGTACTTTTCTTCTTGCAGAAGGGAAAACCATCTAAGTTTCATAGCAATTTTCTGTTCTAGCAACTACACTCAGCACTTAAGAAGAGCTTTTCCACGTATGACTATCTGAAGCAAACCCCATTCATGCGCTTGCATTAAGAACTAGGAGAGACCAGCAAAGAATGACTGTTTTAAATGTCTTACCACCCAAAGGTACCTTTGACAATTTCAATAATCCTCATAATGTGTACAGAGAGTTAAGTAATTTTCCCTAACCACCAGTTATAAACTTTTTTGGTCAGGGGACCACTGTCAACTCTTAACATGTCTTGCAATTGTCATAAACTACCCCTTAAACTCAAGTGGAAACTTGACAGAAAATAGTTATGATTCTGCAGACCAAGTGTGGAACAATTACCATGGACTGCAGGTCACTTGCAACCACTGTTTGGGAGCCACAGCCCTGGGCCTTGCTGTCAGTCATCCCTACCTGTGACAGGACAAGATTACTTTTAACCTCTCTCTCACCTCCTCATACAGTGGTCTCACCTTAAACCCTGCCTGTCAGGTGCTGCCCTTACTCAGTATCCCTTATTCACCTTATTCTTAGAAATATTTGATTGAGTAAGAAGGGGGACAAGATACAGTCCATAAAAACTGTGCTTTGCAGACTTGTCCAAAAAAATCCTGGGATCGTGAAGATGCAAAATCCTTACATACTGAAGAACTAATTTCTATCTAAGGAAAAGTACTAAGGTCCAGGCTCTTCTTGTAAGGATGAAATGGCTGCTTTCAGTTGATTTTCAATAGACAGATGAAATCTTTAGCTGTGACTTCAAACAGATTTAGTCTATTTAGATGATACTTTACCTGTATGGATTGGAATTTGGAGTGATTAATTCAATGATATGAACTTCTCTTTCTTGGACTAAGTTAGACATAAGGCATCCCTCTGCTGTTTTTGGTTGTAGGTATCCCGCAAGGTAATTTAGAGAGAGAAAATTCTTTTCTATGTTGCACAAGGGAGGAAAAACTTGGTCTGGAGTAGGAAAAAAAAAGAAAGCATATGCACCTTTACACACCAGGTATCAGCTTACATGCATGTATGTACTGCATCTACATCAGCGCAGCACTATGTTTTATGACATAGGTCTTTAGGCTAAAAGGTGTATTTATTACCTACCATAAGCACTTATGACAAATAAACATAATACTGAAAAGGAGAACACTGTTCTGACATGACACGTGTCTAATATAAACTGAATAGTTTCTATTTATGGATTTAAATATTTAACAAAAATCTCTACAGAGAGAAATCTGAACACAATACAGAAACAAAACATGAGCATTTTTCAAAATGAATAAAACATATTTAATTTGTTCCTTGCACCTTTAAAAAAATAATTCTTTTGAAATTAACTTCTAGAAACTTTTGCAATCAATTCCTTCTCTCTTTAGAAAATGTTTTATTCTTGTTATTATAAACTTACCATATTTAAAAGATCACAGAAAGTATTTTCCGTTTCCTTACTCAATATATTTTCCTATGTATTGTGCAGTCAGAGTCTAGAAATACTGCAGTTGTGCATGGAAAATTGAATACAGCAAGAAAGGATGAAATCAGTTGTTGATATTAAGGAAGTCTGACCATAATATTCATAACTGAAATGAAGAAATTCTAGAGTAGATATTCAACCTCTCTTTTGGTTTTAACTGCCTAGCTGATCACAAACATTAATTACCGTGCAATGCAAAACATAAAAAGCAGTCACTTAGTATGAAGCTTTCATGCAGTCTGCATTGTTGTACCCCAAGCAGCAGTATTTCCATTGAAAAACAGGAATACTTTGTATTTCTGAGACAGCTTTACATACAAATTGTCATAATACACAGAAGGACTAGGCATCATGTTCAAAGACACAAAGTGCTGCAAGAATATAATTCCAAATGGCTGGCTCTTTGACCTTTGCTTTACAAAGAAGGCTTTCCTGTTAAGGTCAGTAGCAAGATAAAAAGTCAAATATAATGCATTATGCATGCAAAACTGTAGATGAACTCCTAAAAGCTGAGCAAGCTGAGCTGAGACCACTGTTAGCATTTGCTCCTTAAATGAGAGCTGAAATGTCACCCCTGAAGTGCATTTGTGTGTGGTACACAACCCTGCAGGGAGACCAGAGACTCCTGTGACCCCAGCCACTGCAGAAATATTTAGGGGAGTTTCTTCTCCAGATCTTACACAAAGTAGCCTTTGAATATTAACCTTGCTGTCTTCCCTACAGAATCTAGGAAAGCTGCATGAGGCTGCAACTGTTCACACTGCCCAAGCAAAGCACTCCTCTAACATCTGGGACATGCCCTGCCAGATTAGCCTCGAATGCAGCTGCAGTTCTGCCAGCTCCTCCCACAACAGCACAGAATGGAAAATGATCCCAAATGGTCTACACTGAGCTTGATTTTACATATGTATAAACATATACACACACACAGAGATGCCAGCTATTTGCTTCTCAGCTGCCATACAACACGATTCAAGCCATAAAAGAACAGCCTCCGAGTAGTTAGCGGATAATTACCACATGTGCTACCATTTGCCATTGCAAAGAACTTGGTTCCCGCTCCTGGCACTGCCATTAAACGTCGCTGGAACTCTCAAGAACGGCTGCTCTTGCTGCCACCAGCATGGAGGCTCCCCAGCCTGGGCCCCTGCTCAACAGCACGCTTTCCTCTGAAGCACGTTTTAACTCTGTCACTGGCTACTTGTTGTACACATTTACTTCTCCGCTTCACCAAAATGTATTTACTCTCGTTTGTACCAATTACCAAGACCTGGGCTGCAGCAGAAAAGGAGATCCATTTCATCTTCCTTTGCTGACCATGCTTTTGTTTTTTAGTTTCAGGGCTGTCTGCTTACTTTGGAAAGGGACTGCAGGTGTCTGCAATCAATTAAAACCCTTACTAAACCAGCCAGCAAACAGTCAGTTTATGGACCCTGTGCCTGTCTAATCTCCCCAGACTCCCAATTCGGAATGAGGCACGAGGCTTGCAACACCCTCGGCAGCGGGTCTCCAGCCAGCATGCCCAGGTGCGGTGGGGCCCCGCGCACCAGAAGGCACCCGGTGGAGCTGTGGGCTGCCAGCAGCCGCCTTCACCTCCGTATGCGCCAGGAGGCTCGGATGAAGATGAAGGATTGCACACTGGGATCTGTAGTTTCTGTGGGCAGAACCTCCATTTTACAGATGAGGACAGATACCATCTGCTCTATTCTGCACAAAATAGGTGTCATCCACAGGTTCATAGCTAAACTGGAGAAAAGTTGAGTATTCCAGCTTAAAATCAGAAGGTTTTTGTCAAAACGAGCATCATTAATGAGGGCTCACTCTCCAAGACAGGCACCCTGGGCAGCAGCAGTTTGATTCAGCAATAAAAATCCCATTCAAGCAGAGCTTACCTTCCAAAGTCTGAGCAGGTGATAAAGTGAGGCATTTGGGATTTTCCTCAGCCACTCTGATGGTGGCACTTTTTTGTGTGTATTTTGCTGTTTACTACCCCTTAGTACGATGGAGATCAGAACCTTGACTGACAGGGTATAAAGGAGAGCAGGGAAGGGGCTGCAGCAGTCTCTGGAGGGAGCGTGGAAACTCTTGGTGCTACTCGCCCCCCAGCAGGACACACAGCTAAAGCCTGACACAATACAACCACCTGCAAGTACTGAACCAAGGAAGCACAGCGTGCAGGATACATGCACTAGTGTGTGCAGGCTACAAATTCAGAGTCAGGACTGAAGCTTCAGCTTCTGCCAGGACAGGAGCACAGTGTTACCATCTTTAAACAGATTGTATGTTTTCCAGTCTAGTTATTGTTATGGCTGATCATTTTTTTTCTTATTTAGCCAAGAAATGTGTTGAAATTAGGCTCCCTCCAGGCTAGCACATCTGCCCTAGATTTACATTGGCGGTACGGTATGCATTAGATAACATTTAGCTAACTGATAAGTCTTCCTGACTTGTACAATAGTATCTTACTGAAGCATGAGGAATTAAACTGACTTCTGCTGAAAAACATGCATTAAGATCACTTTCACCATGAGCAGTCCCGCCTTCTAGAATCTGACAGTGATTATCAAGGCAATAATTTTGCCATCTCCTTCACTACACAAATCAAAGCAAGAACAACTCCACTTCTTGTGCACTCTTCCTCCAAACTCTCATTCTGGCCCCTATAAGCTCTTGCTGTGTTCACCATCCCTGCAGTATTTGATCGGCCACTCTTCTGAATCGACAGGATTCAGATGCACTTGGCCCTGACCCAGTTCACTAGCTTGCTCAGTTGCCTTTCATTCGCAGCTTCAAAAGTGATTTCAGAGACCCAGAGCATCAGAAGCAGTTTTGTTCTATGAAAGATCACCCTTCTTGTCCTCTGGCTTGCATTTTCTATTTGCTGTATTCAGCTACAGCCTCCACTTCTAAAATGTTACATCTTTCAGTTTTAGGTTTGTCTAACTTGAGCAAAGCTGAAATGTAGACAATTACAAGAATACTGCTATTAAATTCTGTATCGGTCACGTAGCAAGGAACTACTTCATACGACCACCTATAGATTATGAGTAACACTAGCTGTGATTCACAGACTGGCAGCTGAAGGTACCTGACTAAAGCACTTGAGGAGTGTGAGTTTTGTATGAAAAGCCTGAAATGTCCATCACAGATGCTGTGGTTTGTGGAATCCATTGATTCCACTGCTTGCTCTGCAGAGAAACAGACCAGCTCCACGCCCCACGTGGTTTCCATAGAACTCCTTGCATGACTGCTGCAGTTAAAGAACTGACTCTCTCCCCACCCCTGAACACATGCATAACCCCCACACATACATGCATATTCCACATATTCATTCTTCTGCCAAGAATTTAAATCAAAATCAAATATCGTTACAGCTGAGCTAGTTTGTAGAAACCTTCTCAAAAACTGTCTATTTTGGTTGCCTGCCAAGCTGCATTTTGCGTACTTCTAATTAAATTGCATTTTAACACGTTCTAAAGATGATGCAAAGCTCTCCTATTTAGCAGCCTAGTTTGACTGGAGACATGCGAATCAACAACCAAAATTTTATCTGGTTTTTGACATATCTAATTCAATGTTCATCTCTGCAACGCAGAGACCCCTACTCCCATGTATATGTTCCAAGAGCACTTTAATAAGCTAATAAATATATTTCTGAATGATTTTCTGGCATTAAAATCCAAGACTGGTGCCAAGTAGAACAAAAATCACACAGGGGAATCCTGTACAAATTTGGCAGGATTTGGATAAAACCAACAAGGCATATTCCGGTTTTGGGGGGCAAGCCTCATGCTCCAGGAAATCAAATGATCAGATACAGGTGGTTAGAAAAGAATGTTTTCTCCACAGAACGTTTTGGGATGTTTTTTTTGTAGCCAACTAGTTCAGCTATGCAGGAGTTTCTCTAAAAATATTGCTGAAGTACTACTAAATTAGGCTGCTGGTGCTAGTAAGTGCTGAGCCCACCAGTACTTATTCGATGTTGATAAAGTGTTTTATTGATTTCTACTTTTCCCATCACTGAACTTCTTGTGAGACAACAACTAGTTTCAAAATACCTGGACCATTAGCTGCACCATAGATCAGTTCCAGTTCACTTTTAGCAGCCTTTGTTCTTGCTGCTTTTGGTTTAGCCAACTAAACCTGGATAGTTGCTTTAGCCTGAACTTTGATGACATCTTTACAGAAGGAAAGAAACACAGTGAATTGCAGGCTGTTAGGTAAAGAACACCAACATCTTGAAACATCCCATACCTGCAAAAAAGGAAATTTTGCCCCCAATCACCCTGCACAACAGAGGAAAGTCTGTTTTCCCTGCAAAGTTCCTTTTAGTAATTACACATTTTCCAGAGAATGAACCTGAACACGTTCAGGTTTATCCATCAGTTTATCCATGAACCCCTACTGAACAAGTAGGGCATAAACCCTCCTGAACCAACTGCCTTCCTCCAAGAATGTAAAGCTGAGAAGAGCCATGGCTCTTGTGTTATCCATGACCTGCTCAGGTGGAACTCCCTGCAGAAGATGACCAGCAGTCAACTGAGAGAAACCATGAGCCAGAAGGTGCTGCAGAGGTTCATACTGTTAAGTACCTCCAACACTGCTCAGCTACAAAGCTACAGCCCAGACCCTGCCCTAACACGGGCCTGTGAACTCCCTGAGGAGCTGGAGTCCGCTCCCACCCACCCCAGGGCACCTGATGCATTTGGCATGTGGCTCACAGGGACAGAAAAATCGTTCTCCTTGGGATGAAAATACACAACGACATCAGACTGAGGCAACTTACCTTGGTGAGGAAAGCAATAATTCTTTGCCCAAAGTAGCCTGGATCCCTATACAAGCAAATACTGAAAAAAATATAACTCAGGTTTTGCTAGAAATTACTCCCTACCTCAGGTTCTCCACTTCAGTTCTTTAGATACAGGCAGCCAACTGCCACCCAACAATCACTGCGAGTAGTTTATTCCTTTCAAAAGCTGAAGCTTTGATTCCTGTGAGATTCTGGTCAATTGCATACACATTTTATGAGCATAAAATTATAGCACCAGAATCCATTAAAAGTTGCCTAAATCCATGGCCTGGTCTTTAGACTTGCTCTTATTTCTCTGCCTTCCCCTTTCACATCACATCTCTTGGAAAATGACAAGTACGTTTAAAGATTAAAATAAAAAAATGTGAAATAATACTACAGAAAGACTTATTCTCAACATCTAGAAGTGCCTATCAGTTCTGTTGGTTTTGTTTTGTTTTACCTTCTCCTACTTTAATATAGATGTTTCTTGATATTTTGAGTTCAGTGAAAGATGTTACTGCTCCATATTCCTTCTGGGCCCACTGTAGCAGATGTTCATTTTTCTCAGGAAAAAGCTTTTCTTCAGTTTCTGCTGACAAAGAGAAATTTCCCTTCTCAAACTGAACAACGGAACCTAAAGACACCTGATGGGAATAAAAACATATTTTTAATGTGGCACATTTATCCACACAGACAGGTAGCATGTTTAAGCAGTGTAATCTGTCGCACCCAAATGCATTCACTGATGGCGATTACAACTTATTTCCAACAATGCCTGAACTTCATGTGTTTTAACATCTGCATAATGATTGGTTTTCAGAGATGTTTTTAAAAAATGAAGCCCCCATCAGCCCTGCTGCTGACTAACAGAGGGCTCTCAGCTGCTCTCCAAAGTTGCATTGCTGCAGAAGCGGTACGACAGCACTGCACGGGGAGCTGAACTGGGGGGGGAAGGGAGGGCTGGGAGACTGGAGGAAAACCAAGACAGCAGAGAGTAAGAAGATGGTCTGAGGAACTGAAGGGAGAGAAGGATGCGAAGCTCAGTAAAACTGGGAACTACTGAAGCAACACCCGAATCGGAAAGAACCTGAGACCAAGCTCAATGGCAGGTAAGGGCCAACAGAGAAACACAGAGTAAGGAAAAAGAAGGGGAAGATAGTTACTGTTGCTTTATTTACAGGAAGTGAGGAGACGCTTTAGTTTAATTCATAAAGCAGATGAGCTATAAATCTTCAGAAAAGTCCGTATAAATAGGTTACATTAACTCAGGTCTTGACTGGAAAACTAAAATGTTGTTTACAATAATCAGAATGGAAAAACAGTAAGTAGAAGTGTTATGGGTTCTGCAGAAAAGCCTAAGACTTTCAAATACAACTTCACTGGAGTGGCAACAGCATCATTCAAGGAAAGATGGCAGCAGAGTCAGATTCTCTTTCAGACTGGGACCTGCTTCAACTTGTGTTGGTCTTGAGAAATAAACAAGTCATTCCAGATTTATTGCAACACAAGGTCATCCCAACAGTAACCTTTTGGCTCTCCTGTCCCTGCAGAGGGATGTGGCCCATGCTTTAGAACATATGTCAGCTCTCAAGAGGTCCCTATAGCAAGTGCTGAGAGAAGAGCCTTCCTTCTGCCCACCTGCCCAAGCTAAGGAGCCATGACTCATCCACACACTTCACCATGAACACACTCTTCCTTCAAAGTGCCTGAGGACTGGGGCCTGCATGCCCTACCCAGGCTGGTCCTTCTATGAACGCTTCCTTTAAGATCTAAACCATCAAAAAATAACATGTGCTTGAGTGAGGAAGCACAGCAAGATGAATAAGCTTTCAAAATTGAATGCACCAGTGGAGATTTCTTTGGACATATTCCCTGTAGCAGTGCACAAGCAGTGCTTGCCCAGATATAACACACAGCCCCTACTTCCAGACTGCTGTGGTGGACAAGGCTTCACAAAACAAGTATCATTTCCTTGTGCTGTCCTCAGAGCAGCCTGGGAAGAAGCCTGAGTCACTCTGCTGCTCTCCTCCCCCTTCCTTTTCCCTGTCTTTCTGCTAACTCAGATTTCTTTGGTGGAACAAGTGTGTTTCTTTTCTCCAACTGAAAATCAAAAACTAATGACAACTGGAGGAGCAAAAAACACATCACAACAATTTCTAACCTGCCTTGAGTATTATTTACATGTTATAGCAGAATAATAGTCATAGGTCTCTCCAATCTTTTGAACAAAATAGATCAATAGCAATTATTTAACAGCAATTATCTGAAGTCAGGCTCTAACTACAGAAATTAACTAACAGCAACCATTTATTGTCTTCCCTGGAGCCATAGTTCCCAACACTATTTGAGGATGTTATATATCAGTTTGTTTAGCACCTACAAATATTTGTCAAAGTAGACACGTAACTTAGGCCCTCTGGCACACAGAAAGAACTGCAAAGTTCTTCCCTGTGCATCCAGACGTTACTTTAGCATTTATTATGCACATATCACATACTCTTCTCTAAGAGGTGGCCCATGTAATTCAGAGTTCAATTTGACCAGATCTGTCACAAAAAAACAGGTTAGGAGTCTTTTTGCCAGAATAGTTTTCAAAGTTTAAACTAATGTCCTTATTTGTTGTTTTTATATGACTACCATAAAACATTTCCTTTAAATCAAAAGTCTTTATTCAGTTTAACACAGAATACACCTTATTCTCTCAATATTCTCACACTTCTCAAACGAGAAAGCAAACTCTGCCATTAGAGTAAATCCACTGCCCCCAAACCTACAATACTAGGAAAAGAGCGCAACGCAGTTCTCTTTAAAATGTATTTAGCAAATAACGTTCACTTTGTATTTTCACCACTTATAAGCAGCTACACCATGGACTGATTTTATGGGACACCTCTACAGTGCCCCTAACGCATTAAATTTTACAGTATACACAGTCTCATAGGATGACACTGACCGCACAAGCCAGGTCACGCAGGGGTCACACATAGAGCACCTCTTAGCAATGCTGTCTTTTATACCTGAGACATGTGGGGCATCTTTGTAGAGCTTTGGCCTAACTGGAAAAATCTCCCATGCATATAAATTACACAATTTAAGGACTTAACCAGTTATTATTTTGCAGGGACACTGAACAGATGCTGGCATTCCAGTCTCAGGAACAAACCTTGTTAACTACCTCAAAAATACTACAGTTTATCCAATTAAGCACAGTAGTTGCTTTTCATTTACACTATTTCACAATGTTTCTGGTATTTTTTTTATGGTCAGTATCAGAGTAAAGAAACATCAGGGTAACCTTTTAAGACATCTAAGGAAAGCATGACAGAAAATATTAGTCCTCCTAAATAGTGACCACAGAAATGCATTAGTTTGCAATAATGCATTTTCACTGTATTTTTCATTTGAGATTTGAGATATTTAAATGTCCGCTACAGAACAGCTTTTTTCCTCAGAATATACTTGGTTTCCATTTATTACTAATTAAAACTTGAAAAACCTTCTGCATCATCCTGCAACATGACAAATGTCTTCCTGACAGATAGATCCTATCAATGAACCCCAAAGCTACCAAGTCCTACTGGCGAGGAACCAAGAAACAGAAAGCAGAGCAACTAAAAAGTCTGGCACAAGCATCCTCACTAAATGATTATACAGTAAAAATCTTTAAATAAACATGAAGTTTATAATGATTTTATTTTTTTAATCACATACTAAAGCTAAAGCCGATTTGAAATGCTGGTTCCACTACCAGGTTTTAGAAAGGAGTGCACAGTTCTTCTATGCCTGCCAATGTTGGGATTTTACTACACGGACCTAAGGCAAGGTTAAGTGAGCCAAGCACGTTATTTTTTCTGGAAAGAATTCAACAGACTCTTCCAAAAAAGGCAACCATCAGTGTTTCAACACCTGCCTTGAACATTAACTACTTACTCTTCAGAACAAACCAAAACCATCTCTTTCTAACTTACTTAGGATTAAGCCAGACCATTAAAACCCAATAATGTTTTAAATATTTGGGAATATAACAATTTTTATCTGAGCACTCATTACACAGCCGACTAGGTGATTAAGAAACTGCTGCCACATACACTTTTATCTCCCCACTTCATCTCCTTCAGTAGTTACTTTCAGAGGCTGCAGAATGGAAAACATGCTCCGGCTCTATTTCTTCCTGTTGTGAGGACATTAAAAGCAACTACACCAGAAACATCCTCTGCTGCCGAGTTCACCTACATGCCTGCACATTTCTGAGGTTGAATGAGGAAACTTCCAAGCCTGACGTGTGAAAACAGCTTGCAAGACCAAAAGATACTGGCCATGGCCACTAACCACAGCAAGGACTGTGGTTCAAAGGGCTCTTCTGCAGTCAGAGGAAATGAGGATCAAGTACAGTATTTTGAAAATTTGCAACCACAACCTGAGTGTTCTATCAGAGAACAAAACATGTTTAGGAACATATTTTGATTACACACACTACTACCCTGACGACCATTGGGGCAAATAGGGACTGTAATTTTCTTTGCACTGTACAGAGGCAAGGGAACATACCCCTCATGCTGGGGTGGGGTGGGGGAGCCCTTAAATATCCCTTAAGAAAACTTCCCAGTCTTACAAAAACTGCCCTTGCAAGGCTGCCATGGTAGTTCAGGACATCAGCTACCTAGCAGAAGTGGCAAGTGGCGTAAGTTACTATTCCCCAAAGGAACAACTCTCAGAACCCACCCTGAGTCAAATATATACACTGATGAGTGTGAACATTGCGCACACTCAAAATAGCATCTTCTGTTTCTTATTTTACCTATTTCCTCCTCTCCTTTTAAATGTTTATTGCCTTTTTCTTCTTCTTTGAACCTGATCCAGGAGGGATATTTACTTTGTTTGCTTTGTGACATTTTAAGTATTTAATGTAGTTATAACTCACAACTCCCAAGTAGGAAGCCAGTTCATATTTTAGCCTTGAGAGAGGTGGGCACCTTTGGGAGACGACTCAATACAAAGTGAAGTGTCCACAGTTAGACAGCATGAACCGATCCCTCCCCTCGCAGCAGCAGCTACCCACCAAGGCCCCTCCAGCACAAGTGACCAGCAAAGCCACCTGTAAAAGCCAAGGCTGAGGCAAATATACCAGCAGAAGAAAAGCAGCAACCTTCATGTTTTTATGTGAGCTATACAGTATCAGACCTGTGGCAGAACATATAGGAAAGGACTAAATCTGCTCAGAATAAAACTAAAGAACTTGAGCCAACTTTCAGACAGCCCATGTGGGATTCAGACTCAGCTGGTGTTTTTTGATAATGGTACTTTGATGTGCTTTGGTCTCCTTACAGAGAAAAAATAAAGCCATGGATGAAGAAATATCAGGTATTTGGAAACTCAGAAATATATCCTTTGCTGTTCACAAATCCACATACAACATACAGTAATCACAAGAGAATAATTCTCTTCGGTAAATGACTAAGAAAGATGCTGCTTTTGAAATGACATGCAACATTTGTGAATCACCTATCAGTTTTGCATAGTCCTTAGCAGCCACAGAGGTGCAATGCTTTCACGCAGCAGTAAAATTTTTCATTTTCAGTTTAGCATTCTCAAGGCCACTTACAGTCATCACAAAATTCTACTTCCAATTTTCACATTTTTGAAAAAAAAAAAACCCACGTACAAGAAGCAGCATATTATTAATTGTATCTTAGGTTTTAATTCTGCTTCCTAGAGTTGGTGAGTTCACCAACTACCAAAGATCTTGACAGGAATTAAGACTGCTCAACACTTTCTCGGGATGAAAGCAGAACCTCATGGGAACAGAGTCTTGCACATCTTTACCAATCTAGAAAGAAGATCCTGGGTTTTCCTATCAAGCTGAAACTGTGTCAAAGCAAGTGCAACTTTCAAAACCACCACGGAACAGTAGAATGATAAAAAGGAAACAAAAAAAAATCTGTGTAAAAGGGAAATCTGTTCCCAAAGTTTAGGGCTCAGCAGGGGTTTATTAATCGTGCATAGGTAACGGTCCACTCATCTCACATTAAACAACATCTTAATAGACTCAACATAACACTCATTTGATCTGAACAAAATAAGGTAGCAGAAGCTTTTCCAGGGATTCTGTTTCAAGTTAGATTCAATTTAGTCAAAGAAGAGAAGGGGAGAATTAAAGCATATCTATGCAACTGCAGCTATAGTTTCCACTGGAATCAATGACTCAGTAACACAACCTGTTGTGAATTATTATCTCCACATCACTAACACCAGCAGCCTGCCAAAACCTGCTGCCTGCTTCTGTAAACTTCCACTAGCTAAACCCCCTGTTTACCAAAGCAAGCAAAGAAAGGAAGGAGCTGTGACCATATAGAAGAGAAAAGACCATTGCAGGTGCTTGTTCCAGGCCTTTCAGCCTCCTGCAAGACGGATCTGAGAACCTCAACCACTAAATGCCAGAATGTTGTTTCTTTCCTTACTCTGCAGCCTGATTTAACTTAAAGCCCAAGTCTTCCTAACTATCAGCCTCCTTTGCTCTGAAAGTGATGGGTCTGGGCTGCTAGAGGGACTGTGAGAAGGAGCAGCACCCAGGATCAGTCAGTGGCAGCAACGGGAAGGGCTGCATGAGATCCAAGAGACAGCATCATCCAGGTCTGGCCCATCCACACTCAAGACAAAGTTGTGGTTGTAACAGTAACCCTGTTACTTCAAGAAGTTACTTCAACTGGAAGCTGAAAGAAATGCCAAGCAATAAAGCCTGACTTTGGAAAGATGGCTTAAATCACCTGGGACAGGAGATGATCTATATATGAACTATGTGATGCTCTTCACAAACCAGGCTCCAAACAGTACAGGACTTGAAAGTCTCATGAAAGGAGAAACTAAGGCACACAAGACCTGCCTTGCTTCCTCCGAAATTTACTGGCAAGTTGGTATTTTTGAAATCTCTCTGCCCAAAACAAAGTGCTTATGGTGAAAGCAGAGGACACCTATGCATCACAAAATTTCCCTAATCTTGGGACGTCACGCTGCCACATATAGGTGTTTTTTTACCATACGCTGCGTATTTGCTTCATGTGCTGTATCTTGCTTTCTAAGCCAGAAATATCACTTCTCCTCTGTAACGCCTTTATGAAGCAAGCTTTGAATGAAAAAAAAAAAAGAACAAGCCCCACCCCCACCCCCTAGATATTTAAAGATGCCTTACTAGGGTTATTATCATCTTAAATTCCTTTTTACTGAACGCAGACAATGTATCACTTTCAAACATGTATTTACCACCCTGTCATTTCGTATCATCCCTACTTCTGACAAAATCCTTCCACTCTATTGCCAAGAACACAAGGACAACTACTGTAGCCTGAGGTCCCCCAATATTTCTGGGAGTAAACTAGTTATATAGCCTTTAGAAAAGCAGGATTTTGCAGGGGGTTGAATCAGGCCACAAGACAATATCTCCAGGGAAATTTACTATTGTGAAAAGCATAATAAGAGTTACTGTTTACCAAACACTGCTTTTAATTAGACACTTGATGCTATTTTCACATTCTTTCAAAAGGCAAGGAAATGGTGTGGGGAGGGGAAGGAGAACTATGAACTCTGCCAAGTGGAAAAGGGCAACTACAGGATTATTTCCAGCTCCTAAGCAGAAGAACGATGAAGATTTACAAAAAAAACCAAAACCAGGATTCTATAGAAATGTAAAAGTCCTGTAAAAATTCTCTTCACACTGTACACAACAATGAAAATCTACTGCTTTTACTTTGAATAGTGAAAGGTTGTTATTTATATCAAATTTATCACTAGTCATGCATTTCCTACCCTTCCTCACTCTTCTCCTAGCAGAGCACTCTGTTCACATCTGGGTCTGTTTAACCAGTGATTGGAAATTTAGCCTCCTGATTTCCCGTTAAATACTAGGCACAGGAAAACAAATAGCACTTGTTTTTCAGTGCGTTTTGTCAGTCATCCAAAATCTAGTGCAAACCATAGAACAGCCTGTGGTTTGGTGGCAGAGACCCAAAATATGTGAACCATATTTTCATGAAGTGAAAGGAATAAACCAACTATTGGCTGAAGTAACAAGAACATGACTTTTTTTCTTCTTAGAAATACAGAAATGACTAATAATTAAACTTTTCATTCTATCACTCATTCTTCTTTAAAGCTTTCCTTTATTTCCAAATCTCAATCCAAAACCATGTGATCTGGTGCTGCATTTATCATTCCTGCTGTTGCTTCCTCCATTGTACTAACTTAACATACACATTCAGTCCTATTAAAGAGGATCTTGTGAATAAGGTAATTTGCTTGCCTAAGTGCTTTCTCATCCCTAACTCTTACTCATTCAATGGCCTGAATAACTAACTCTGAGAAAGAGCTGAAGCATCACATCTTAACCCAAATACTGTACAAAATGTCATATGTAGATATTTTGGGGGTTTGGATCTACTCTAACAGTGATTTCTGCCCAGAAATCACAAAGGATTTGGTCCCTTCTTTCATTGATTTTATTCTCACTACTTTTACTTGCCTAGTAAAGACATTCCTAAGCTATAAAAACAATTAAGAAAGCTACCAAATCTAAAGAAAAAAAATCACTTGCTGAGTAGCACCTATAAAACCCTCTTTTTGGGCAGTTCATAAAACTTAGGGGTTTCTGCCAAGACACGTTTCCAATAAACTGCTTTTGGGGAAGGAGAGAAATAATGACTTGATGGAAAGGGAGGAAATTATTTTGTTATATGAAAACTTAGAAGTGGGGTGGTGGGAGAGGTCTGGTAAGGTTTTTCTGCAAGACTGACCTGCAACAAGATCACAGGTAAAAGTATTTTCTACAGGTGTCGCCTAGCTTATGTAAAATTGCAATCTGTCGTAATCTAACCAGCCTAATCACCAGTGAAGATGACCTTCAACTTCCTCTCCCACTCCACCTTTACGATGTAATTTTGGCGTTTATTTCCTGTTGGGGCAGGGGGGAGGTATTTCTCACAGATGCAAAGTATCCCCCTTGCTGAACTAAGCAGACCTTCCCAACCATGCACTGTTCTGAGCGATGAGAGGGCTGATGGGCAAAGCCCAGGAACACCTGAACAGAAAATGCCCATTCCCAAACTATTGTATTTTTGTGACATGTAAAAAGACGTAATCAGACTAATATGACTAGATACACCAGTAATCAGAGTGGTCGTTTTCAACTGCTTAGGTCAGGCAGAGTTCACACACTAACCCGTTTCAGGTATTTTTGGATTGAAATGCCATGATACTTAGGCGTATTTATTTTTAACAACTCAAGACTTACCTTACTAAAATCACCGTACTTTCCCAGCACCACCTACTTAACCCATGAAGATATATATAACTCATGCAGAGTCTGAAAATAACCCTATCTATGCCAAATGTATTGTTAACACCACACTACATAGGCACCATATATTCACTTTTCTCTAATACACAGAGAAATTTATGTCAGGTTTTTATCAAGATGCCAGAATTTTTTCTTAAGCCTATTCACTAGTGTTCTTTCTGCTTTAAAGGTGTTTCCCCAAGTGCCACAAGAAGCAAAAAGACAATACAATAAGGCAACAGGCTAGTAAAGAACAACTCCCTTTAACACCTGGGCCCCATCTCAGACAGCTTCCTCCAAAGCACTATCACGCCATAAGCATCACCGTGCTTCCATTTAGTGCCATGTGTTGGGAAAAGTCTCCAAAACATGACACTAAAAAAAATCCTGATGCTAACAGAACATAACCTTCGGTTTGGTTGAGGCATGCTACTTACTTTTAATGATATTCTACTATGAAGTTTAGCCACCAGTTGGAATTTTGTGAAAATGAAACTGCGAGCTGCCTCCATGGAGATAAAGCATGTCACAAGTCACTGTGCTGAGTGAAGCTATGTGCATCACATGATAAAAATAAGTGCAAAACCACATGTATCACCAGATTTACATTTTTATACTGAAAAATATTTACCAAGAAGGTATTTTGTGCTTCCCTCTATATTATAACCATACACCCCAACACTGGATTTTCTCCCTCATTCATTTTGAACTTTTGAACTGGAGAATCAGGCCCAAGGCAAAAATCCAAGCTTGAACTATATGATAAGAAGTTAAACTCCAGCCCAGCTCAGTGGTACTGTATCTTCTTGGTCTTTTGGATATGTGCTGACACAAAGTTTAAATCTTGTCATCCTTTCCTTGAAATAAAGCAGTCTGGGGCAGCTTAGCTTTAGTGGAAACTCAAAAAATGAATTCACAGAGCAAACCATCTTCCTAATGAGGACACTGAGAACACACATACCCTCTGCTCCAATATAAACATCATTGAAGCTCTGTGTGCCTTAATCTCTCCACCTGTATAATGGTAGTAAGAGCACTTTACAGAGTGTTCTGATTCATTGTCTGCTTATATCCCAGAGTTATCTTCTTTGTTAGAAATAACCTTGGATTTTCTAATACAATTGATTTGTAATTTTTATTCACTTATTTATTCAAAACACACCTCCCTGTAACAGTTAAAATCCTTATTGTGATGCTTTACAGGAAAAAAATAATAGCTAGTAACAAAAAGAAATAAACAGCTAGGACCTACTACTGGTTGCATGATTCTTTAACCACAAACTCTGACCTGGTTCTAGGAGTGTTGTCTTTATCAGCAGCAAGTCCCAGAAGCCGTCATTTAAACTTTTTCACGCTCCTAACCTTTCTAACTAGGGATCAATCAATGAAACAGTGCAATTCATACTTCACATATAGTATATTAATAAAATTGTGAATGAATGTATTGCATGAAAAATCTGAAGGAGAAGCTGGAAAGTCAATGATTATCCTGCATGAGGCTTCCATAGAGACAGACACAATAGTTATGACACTCCTATGGTATGCGTGACACAGATTTCTGTTTTCAGCATAGAATTCATGGGCATTAAAAAAGTTTTTTTAAACTTGAAATATTTTATGATTCAAAACACTCTGTTTTCTGGCTTGGCTATATATTTAAGGAGAATGAACAAGACAGAGTACACGGATAAGCCAAGTATTTTCAGACAAGGGCCAAGGAAGCGAGCTCTGCACTTCACAGCCCTTGGAGCTGCTATTTACACTCCTAGGCTCAATTCTCTGAACTGAATACTGAATTCTCCTGAAGGCTCTGGCAGGGAGGCAGAGAGCCTCTCTGCTGCTAGAGTAGATGCAGGATGTCCATTTGCCCCACGACTCGCCTGCAACAAGAACCCTTGCTTCTGCAAAGGGACAGGCTCCTCCAGGGCAGAGGCAGTCCAAGGGACTGCAGGCAGGCAAGCAGCTCTGCTGCAAAACTGGAGCCCCTTGAGCGTGCTGCGCTCACCCACAGGTGCTGCTAGGACTTCCCCAGCATTTCCCATGTCTTTGTGCTGCATGACTCTGTGCTCGTTTCAGAAAGCTTGTGGGGAAACAATGCATGTGTCCTTGTGGCCAGAGTGGAACTGTGGAAAAGCAATGGGTGATCACCAGAGTTTAAGCTGTTCAGCCTGTAACCTTGTGGCCTAGCATCCCAAGCTGCAGTAGCTACTGAGAAACTGGTACATGAAAAGTGGGAAGGCTGATGAGCCCTTTATAAGAGACAGAAGTTGTGGAGCGAGAGG
The DNA here is from genome assembly GCF_023638135.1 of Falco biarmicus. Lineage (NCBI taxonomy): Eukaryota > Metazoa > Chordata > Aves > Falconiformes > Falconidae > Falco > Falco biarmicus. The sequence goes on from NC_079298.1 coordinate 21,116,675, forward strand.
GACTGCAGGACCTAAACTGGGAGAGGCAATGGTGGATCCATACCCTGGCATTTTTGGTTCTACCATCTCACTCTTTCAGCTCTTTACAGAAAAGAAAAATACAAACCTTAGCATGGTAAAAGGAAGAATACATAAATTATATGGCACTTGAGATCCAAAATTGTTACAGAGGGCTACCCAGGTATTTAAACACGTAGGGATGGGTCAGCATTGACAGCCAGTTGACTCCTTGCAGCAGAAAGGCGAGTTCTGTACCTGCACAGCTGACGGGAGCAGTGTAATCCCAGCGCCACAGGCATGGGCTGGGAGTGGATGGCGTGAGGCACCACAGCTTTCAGCCCTTACCATGACCAGCAGACCCTAAGAGGCTGGAGTACTGAGAGGAGGTATTTGAGTCCCACCAACAGAGAGCTGAACCTGTAGCACCTACCAAGCCTCCCAGCCTCACCAGAGAGACAGCCCACCCCTTGTTGCAGCATCGCTGACGGGTTTGCTGCAGCAGTTCCTGAGGCTGCACAACTTCTGCTCTGGCACGAACTGTGAGTGCTGCTGCTCACATTTTCAAGCCTGTTTCTTTAACCAGGAGAGCTTGAAATGGTTTTCTGAAGCAAACGCTTAGCTAATTGTACAGCTTTGGCAGTCAAGGCCTTGGGCATATTCCTATTGCTCCTATGCCTTAATGCAGCCTGCGGAAACCCCACTAAGCCAAACCAAGCGAGCCCAGCACAACCACAGTCTGAACACCAGCGCAGCCTACTGAGTGGAAATGGATGGCTCCCAGCAGAGCACCTCTTCACTCCCAGCAGTGAGGCAAGGGGAGAGGGAAAAATCCCGGAGGAGGAGGAACAGGGAAGAGATAGCTGAACACAAACTAGCTGGTATGAAATGGGCGTGATGATGGAGTAGTTGTAGGAGGAGATCAAAACTAAACTGAAAGTAGGTTCAAGACTTGATTAACTGATGAAAGGTGCTGTTTTCTTTGGACAGGAGAGGAGTGAGGACTTCTATCATTCTGTTGTTCATCATCTCGTTCCTCAGTCATTTTCTGAGCAGACCTGAACTGTACTGGTTGCATTAAGGACATACACCAGGAATGGTCATCAAGGAGACAACAGTCAAGAGTCTCTAACACATCAATTGAGAAAACCCAAGACTGTGAACACCCTGGAATACAACCAAGCCTGTGTTCTTTGCACCAATCTGTAACACACTGAAGTGGAAACAGGACAGAGTCCATCAAAGTTCAAATTATCAAGGGAATTCCTACTCTTGTACCCTGATGACAGGAAAAAGAAAAACAACCCCAGAAAACTTTTGGTGTCCAGCAAGTGCTAGTACTCTTGGTGTACTTAGTGATGTCACCACCATATCAGGCCAACTGAGAGAGCAGTGTCCCTCTTCCTAGTGTGCTAATGCTACACACCGTCCATCTTCCACTCCTGCTGATGCACAGTGACACCACTGAGTCCCCATTGGGCACTGCAGGAACAGTCTTGCCTACCACTGTCGGCTGTGCTGGAGGAGCAAAATTAAACCCTATAAGGATACAACTAAAAATAATCAAGTTTATTTCTGCAATTAGAGTTGAATATAGTAAAAGCTGCAACTTTAATAAAGACAACTCATGATTAGACATGATGTCACACATTAAAAATTTAGTCCAAACAACTTGTCTGTTTCACTACAAATAGCAAACTTGAATGTCCTGGCAAACCGTAAGGACATGATTTACAAATACTAGGTAATATTTGGATCCTACATTATAAGCAGTGCTCCAGTCTTTCTGAGAAATAAAAATGACTTCATTCTGGGCTTAGCTCAGTCATTTCAATAGACCAAGCTTAGCTTCATCAGAGGCATAAACCGTAATTGTACATATCGAGCTCAGTACATACAGATATTTGTTTTGGTCACAGACCACACAGCTAGTGTCCACCCATAATATTTCCCATTGCTTTGAGGATTTTTGCATTGTGGTACCATTAAACTTCTCGTCAGGACTGCCAATCTGTTATAACTTCGCACCTTTTTGAACTGGAATGGCTGCTAGTGTTAATAACTACACAATATGCAGATTCTGAAAAAGCAGTTTTGCTTTCTTTTCCTTGAATTCACATAACAAGTAATTGGGTACTTTTTCCAAACTGCTTTGCCCTACAACCTAACTGTTCCCCAGAGCACTACAGTGAAATTTGACCTCTTGTTAACTTGGGTTTTTTTAATGAATGTTTGAAAACTTTCCAAATGAATGCCATTAACTCTATGTCTTGTGTGACAAATAGCTATGATATAGAGCAGCCCAGAAGACCGTGTATACTTACAAAGAAAACTCTTCGGATTCCAGGTGCCAGCCTTTCTGTTTTTAGCTTCCAGACCAGAGGCAAAGGAGAGTTGAGAACAAACACCAGAGGCTTCTGGTGAATATGCACTGATGAAATTGGATTCAAATGTAACGTGACCTACAGAGAAACACAGAAATACATGAATACTTCCTTGGAAGTTTCAAAACTAAAAGTGGAATTTGAAACAATGGATCAAAGGTCACTTTTATATACATTACAATTTTCAGTCTTCAGACCTCTTGACTCAAGATTATAGATTAATCTACTTCCAAAAAAATCAGTCACCAGAGCACAGATAATATAAAGAATTAAATAGTTAACATTTGTGCTCTATGCTTGCAAAGCACTGCTAAAGTGTTTAAGAAAACCTTGGCAAATGCTGATGAAAAATAGCTTATGCAAAAGGTCAAACCACTAAGCTGAGAGCTGGAGAACAAGGAGATAAAAAGAGTTGCAAAGCAAACTCTGATTTCTGGTTTCTAGATGGTAGCCTACAATGCGGACTTAGAGCACAAACCTCATCTGCTGATGCTATTAGGGCTTAAATCTAATCTGAAAACCAAATAAAACTAAACAAACAAAAAACAGGAGGAACAAATCCAGAAACACAAGCGAGTGCTACACTAGTTTATGGAAGGAATTCAACAGAAATTTTATCATTGACTAGGGAAAGAAAATGCCTGTTTTCAGGGACTATAAGAATACATGGGGAAAATGATCCCAGGAAAGTGGACAGCAAGGCAACCTGTTAGAGGTGATTTTTATGCAACTAGTTTGTGGTCGCTGGAAGTTTCCCTTGCCCAGCTCCTCATATCCCAGCACTACCCTTCTAGAAAGGGACCGATGTGGAGCAAAACCCTAACCAAATGCACAACAGCAAACAGCTTGTCAGTTTTTAGCACATAACAACTTGTAATGGAAATCTTGGTGTGTTTGCAGTACCTAATAAGCTTTTTAAGCAGTCAGAATTTGGCTTGACAGTTCATCCTGCTTTATAGGAAAAAAGCTTTAGCGTGCCATAGAGAGATGAGAGATCACAAATTAAGCAGGCAAGCTGACGTCTTACAACAGTGGGTGGCAAGGGGGTTCTCTGACAATCACAGCTCTTTCTAGAAAAGGTATAGAGGGAGCAGACATGAACACAACCACCAATGTGAGTGGTGACACCCAGAAACGAGCATACAGGTAATTCAGAATGCCTCCTCCTAGAGGATCTGAAAGGAAATCTGAGACATGGAAGTCACTATGTATAGTTTATTGCATTATTCTTATACAGTGGTAAGCATCAGTTAGTTTACCATTAAAGTAGATGAAGATTCACCTGGCAAACTAACTAGATAAAAGCTAGAGACCAAACTGAATATTAGGTAGCCATTATTGTTGAAAATCTTTACAAAAGAAAAAGTTAGCTTTTTTTAAAAAAAAAAAAATTATTTTTTAATTATTTTCTCCCCTCTACACCCCAAAAAGTGAAACGTTCACCATCACTGCAAAGTAAAACTCAGACCCAGGTCTCAGGTCTGACAGAGACCTGGAAGTTCACAGAAGGAGCTGCTTCTGCTACCTAAGAGTTTGCTAGCTTTTTCGTAAGTAACTGGCCATGTTACCACATCAATCAGTAAGCAGATGCTTACATGCAGAATCTACTACATCCTTAAAGTCACTGAATGAGCGTATCTCAAGTCCCCACAGTGAAACAGACATCAAATCCCATAAACACACCTCTGGGGGCATTGAGGACATCCCTGTCTTCATCTCTGTGATGCTTGATGAAAACTTGTTGGAAAACTGGTATTAAAAGAATAATTCCGTATTTGTACTAAAACCAAACTACTTTAGAGAACGAGCACCTCTTTCCCTTCAGCAGCCAGGGGCAGTGCCAGCTCTGCCGGCAGGATGGCTGGGCACTGCCACCTTCCACCCCAAGGCAGCCACCTTTCTCACTGCTCGGCCTCTCCTGGCAGCCGGCCTGCTCGTATTTATGCATATCCAAAAGAAAACATTAAGTACTACAGATTACCACATCTTCTGGGCACCACATGTCTCTCCATTTTCTGCCTCAAGAGAATAAAATACCTCATTTTAGGGAACTGCAGGGTGTTAGCGCTCTGAATGCTAATGGGATGACAAAGACTGCAAATGCCAAACAGTCATATCTTAGCTATAAAACCTGCCTTACCGTATCAGGCACTAGAGCCAAAATAATTCTGTTCGCTAAGAGTAAGAGAGAAGATAACATTATTTGTTTTACAAGGCTCCCACTTTGTTGTTCTGTCTAGAAATGGAAAGGTGCAAGTGGAAAGAAAAAGGTGTTTAGAACTGCTATTAAATTCATGGCTATTAAAAAGCTTTCATTGATTCTTGTGGTTTTTCAGCTGTAATCACAGCTAATTAGCAATAAGCTGTTTAAACTATTAAATATAATTACCTTGTTCTGGGGTTATGTTTTCTTACAAAGCAATAAAAATAATGTAATCTATGTTTACCAAAGTAGCCCAGTTACATCTTTTACAATCCTGATCTGGCAGATGAGAGTTCTAATTTTATTCTATTATTTTTTCAGCTCCAAATGGCATAAAGAGCATTTGATTTTAAACTCTCCAAACTTCAAAGCATCAAACAGAAAATCTACTACACTAAATGAAGTAAACATTAAACACATCCACTCTTATCATATGCATCTATAGCCATGTTTTCCTACCCAATGATAACTGGTTTCTTCTGATCCTAAAGGAAGACCAATGTAAGTATTGATGAAATGAGCCTTAATATAAGTTTACTTACTTAAATAACCGAAAATAGAAAACCAGTAACAATCCACTCACACTGGCCAACCGGGGCACTCAGCTTGGGTTTGCACCCTGGTTGTGCTTTTATTAGAATGTCAGATCAATGCAAAGAAGCAGCTCCTGTTAGAATTTTGTTAAAATTTTTGCTATTTAAAACCTCTGGTATTTATTAAAACCAGAAATGATACAAGAAATATAACACACTCTGAAAACTTCATCTCAGAAACAGCTAGGCCAAGTCCTTTGGGTAATAAGGAAATGGAGAAGAATCTCTGTTTCAACTGATCTCAGACAAGTTTACTCAAAGCCAACATCTATCAGACAAGACAGATGTTTTAGACTTCACAAGATTTCTGCCTATTGGTTTGGTCACATGAGAGAGCATATAGGGCAATCATACTACCTTAGTGAGAAAATGAGAGACTCTTTGAAACTGGATCTGCTCTCAGATTCTGTAGTTGTTATTCCTCTAGGCTTTGGAAATTAAATATGCATATAATACACACACACTTATTTCCATACATGCGTGGAAATAATCAACAAAGTTTGAGCCATATTCAGGAGTGGTGATATACCTATCCATGCCTTTGGCTGGAAATGTAGGGTAAGTTATATCACATAATGGAATTTTCCAACATTTCTGCCTGAAAAGTGCAGACTGATCCTTAAGAAGAGCTACAAGACTTTAACGCAAAACCAATTATTTTTTCGTAAGTAAATTAAGTGTTCCCGTGCTTTCAGAATAAATGCAATTTTGCATTACTGCACTCCTCAGTTTGCTCGTGAGCAAGACAGCAACAAAACACATAACTCGATATTCATATTCCTAGTCCTAAACTTGAGAAAAAATAGAGTTAATGTGAGCATGTTTCTACAGCAGCCTCTGCCACTATATTCCTTGGCATATATATTCCCTGTCACTATGCTTCCTGGTGTAACGGAGTCCTCAGCACCAACCTGGTGTTTTCCAGACTAAGAAAAAAAACCCACAGAGCTGCTCAAAAACTGTTCAGGACCATCTTGGTCATTGTATTTTTCATAATTGATTTTTACTTCAGAGCTAGTGCTGATGAGGAACAGCTGGACAGCCTAGCCTGAATGTGACTGTTCCCACTGAGGAGAAATACAAAATTAACAGACTCCTCATAGTGTAACTATTTCCCTCCCCCCTAGTATTTATGATCTGCCCATCATTGCCTGTGCTTGATGATACACAACAGTGGTATCTACTATGAGAGACTTTTTCCTGGTCCTTAGAAAGATTCTCAAGCAAACTGCTGGGTAGTTACTAGCATTGAAGAGCTTTTTGCCAACAATCTAGCTGCCAAGCATATGGGTTTTACGGTGCATAATAGCAGTCAGTGGACTATCAGACAGAAATTTCAGCCCATGTAAGTTAGCATGGTTCAAACAGCGCACCAGAGAGATGAGAGGTGTTTCTGTGTGGAAGGTAGCAGTCTGAACTGTGAATCCAAAGTAAGAGCCTGGAATTTATGCACCAGAGATACCCACACATCTCTTCCACTCCTGCTTTAGAGATTGAAAGGCTTAACAGGACTCTAAGGTGTTACAAACTTATGACATTGACACAAGCACAAGCTCCATGCTCCAGCTGTACCAGCACCTCCATGGTGACACCACCTCTCTCTCTAGCTCTGCCTTGTTAAGCTTTCTGCTGTCACATCTGTGCTCCCAAACTTCTGCCATGGCTGCCTCCATCCACAGCACTGCAGTGGAAGGTCCTCATCCCTACTCTTTACAGCAATATCTCTCACCAAAATGTCATTTCTGCTAGACTGCCCCCACTGCGGTTCTAGTAAAACCATATATTGGCTGAAACCTAAGTCATGCTCCCCTTTCCCCAGCCACCCTGCTGTGTTGTCTTAGCTCATGTACTCTTCAAGGCACATCCTTTCTCAAATGTCTAGACAGTTCACAGCACCTTCTGAACACTCCACAAATCAACAGAAAGGTACTGGATCACTTCAAACCACCAAACAAAATGTTTCCAATTAACAGCAAAAGAACTACCTAGAAATTTTCCCTTTCTTTTTGTACTGTCACTTGCAGAATCCATATTATTAAATGTTTATGTGAAGCATTGTCCAGAAACACCATCAGAAACCAGCCCTACATATGCTTGGTGCTGTACAGCTAGATATGAACATGAAAACATTACGAACTTATTGAACTCTGTCGTAAAACTCATTATTTTTATGAAACTCCCATATAAGCTTTTTTTTTTAAATTAGGTATCTTAAAAGAGATATTTTCCATCCGTTCTTATAGGTTCAAAGAAGCTTATAATACATATACATTTTGTACTTCTCAGCAGCATACCAACTTAGCCAAAGTCTTCTACACCTCAGACAGCTCTATGACAAGTTTGGTCAAACCAGAATAAATAAATGGACTTAAAGCACTTTTAGGTCACCTAGTCCATTTAACAAGCAGCTGCTATTGCTCTGCCTGTGTTATTTTTAAAATGCATTAAGGGACAGCACACTGACCAAGCAGACAGCAGCACAACAGTAGTACAGGGGAAAAAGTCAATGTGGTCCAATGCATCCCCCACTCGTGGCGAAAGGTTCATTTGATCACTGAGCTGTTGCATAGCCAGCATATTCATTATGCAAAAAATAGTTAGGCCAGACCTTCTGGACACGTGTGTCAGCTCTCGTCCTCTCGGCAAGGTTCAGCTTGAGCAGCTCTTTGTCAGAGCCAGCATCTCTTCCAGCCTCATGCCTGCCTTTTGCGGCGTCCTTTGGCACACACTCCTCCAAACATGACTAACTCATGAGGAATACGACAACTTTGGTCACAGGTGAAAAATAAAGATTAAAGCTATTCTAAAAATCTTACAGCAAAACCTAAAAATCCATTTTTAAAAATCATACCAACAATAGCATACAACCGTGAATAGGACATGTACCACAGAGAAATTTTTTGTGTCCTTTTTGCTAGAATGCATTTTTCAATATAAGTTATAAAACCTGTAAAAAAGTAAAATAAAGACTTTAAAAAGATACCACATTTCATAGGTGCCATGTCTATCAAACTTACACTGGCATCACCTAGCCAGCTATATTTGCACGTATTCATGCTGGCCACCACTGTCTGCCCAGTCCGCAAAGAGTTCCTTTAGGGTCTCTAGCAGCAGCAAGGTTAAGGCGGCTGCAGAGGCTCCTCCGTCCCCAGAGATCACAGTTTCATGGAAGGCTGAGTATCACCACAGAAACCAACTACAAAAACAGTCCACGGGCTCCTGTCCTGTTACTCTGGTAAAGCAATTTGTACTACGTGAAAGGCAAGGGCACAAATACTGAAAACTGATCAAAGTAAACGCTGCTGTTAAAGTACCATTTTGTTTTGCTGACTTCAAGGCATCAAATCGCAGACGCTGTTTTGTTCTAAAAAGATGAAAGTCAAGTGCCAAGGATTTGTAAGGTTGAATTAACTATTCCAGTGTGAAGGCCTTTAGATAAGTTCACAGCACATTTTCCAAAACAGCCATTACGAATTTGTGTTAATGCACCACGACAAAAATATGCGGTGTTGCATTGAATTACACTGCCCAGGCCAGGACAGCTGTTCTCTAAAAGAAAAATGGATTTTAACTCTCAGATCATATAAACACTTTCTGACTTGGAAGTGCTGCACTAAAGATAGATTTATGACATCTTAACTCATTACTTAGCCGCAAAGATTAAGGTAGTTATACAAAGCGGGCAAAATTTAGAACAGAAACCTGAAAATGTATACCTATGACTTCCCTCTGTAAGTGTTCTCACTCTTTTTGTTAATGTAGTATTTATAGTACATAAATTATTCTGGTATCGCAACGGTCAAAGCAAGTAATATGAAGGAACTTACCTTTACAGTTCATTAGCATATATTTTCCAATGTAAGTAGTTTAGGATTTCTGTTGAAATTCACTTGAAAAATATAATGTCAATACAGTAATACTGTAAATACATTAATACTGTAAAAGAATTCAGTCAAGGATTAATCCATGACTCCACCTCAAGTGGTGGGATCTAGTACTGCGCCACTTTCAAAAAGTGTCAGTTGTTTTGGGAAGGATCTCTAGGCGAAATTCTTTCTTTTTAAGATGAGAGTAAAGAAAAAGTGTATTCTTTAGGCAGGGACTGTGAATTCTAAATGGAAAACTTTTTTTTTCCCCCTCTCATATTTTTGCTATGATCATTGAATATTGTGTTACAAATTTGACACCAAGCCAGCTATTGTAGATTGCAATGTCCAGCTTTCAAGAGCCAACAGTTTCCAAGACAGAGTTTACTGATTTTTCCAAGAAACACAAAATACATTCACATGACGTTACTGCTTGAAGGTAATTTTGCTCAAAGGGTTACAGATTTGCACTCTTAAAATCAAGTGACTGTATAAGCAAGTTCCTATAAGCACGTGAGACCCCACCGCTTTCCTTATGGGAAGGTTTTCCAATGCAGACTCTTTAATTCGTACAAGGCGAGCACCTATTTATTTAGAAATTCACTCCAGCAATGAGACAGAAGATCTTCAGAACAGTATCAGAGAAATAAACAGCTCCAGGAAAACTGCAATGCCATTAAAAACAAGCACTCATACCCACACACAGTCACTTTTTCTCCTGCAGAACTCAAAGCTGTGGCACCCTCACCGGCCCTGCCAGGGATGCACCATGCTTTCCTCTCTCTGCCAGGCCAGTGCTAAAAGATGCTGCTGGGGCAGGGAGGGACCTGCCCCCTGGGGAGAGAGCAGGGGGCTGTGATGTATAAGGCACGTGTGGGGAGGGAAAGCCCTTTTCTTTTTGCATTACTGCCAGGATGAGGCACAACTCTGACCCCTGGGAACGGGTCTGAGTCCCTAGTAGCATTTACCAGGTGTGTGGAGGACTGAAGTTTACTTCCAAAGCTCAGGTAAAAGCCTAAACTAATTCTAAAACCAATCCTTTGCTTATTTTCTTGTAAATATATGGTTGCAAACAGATTGGCATTGCCTGGACCTTCTCACCCACACTCTACAGAGAAATCAGATTGACTGAACAGTAGTTACAGTAGTTGTGAAAATAATGGGAAAGATTCAGCCCGGCATAATTCCACTGAAGCTACTGGCATTAAGTCAGAGACTGATCTGGTCCCACACCTTACTTTATAAAAAAAAGAATACTTTTGCACATCCTGCTGACCCTTATGATCTACCACCCAGACTGGAAAACTGGGCTCCATCAAAATGAAGGCAAGGGAACAGAAAGGTTGACAAGGACTATCCGACTGTGACCTACAGCCCCCGCTGTGGGCTCTTCATTAAGAAGTACAGTCAGAAACCTTTGACCAAAAGGTGTTTGATATCTCCCCCCTTTTTTTTTTCTTCTACTTGTCCTTCAACAGGGGCTAAAGGTCAGGGTGCACTGTGCTAGACACAGGCAGTTCCCTCCCCAAAGAGCTTACAAATCAAGACATTCAAGTCCTGCACCACATGTGCATGCCAACATCCACTAACAAACTATTTTGAAGTATGTGCAGTGATCCCAGAAGGCCACTTTAACATGATGATGCATTTTTAATGATTCAGAGGAGAAATGGCAACCCCAATGCATACGTTCAAAGGGAGAACTAAGCAAAGCTCCCTTCACCCTCAGCGAGGATGGAGCATCGTTACCCCTGCATTTGGCACCTATTATGCTCAGAGCAATGTCTGCAAATGGACATACCATCCTTAATGAAGACCTAAGGTCAACCCTCAGAACCAGATTGAAAACCGACCAGTCTGATGAAGGACAGTCCATTAGAACAGAACCCTAAGAGCTCGCAGCATATTCAAGTATTATCTGTGGTTCTCCCTCCAGTCCAAGTTCTGGTACCTTTCTAGCCCTAAATATCAAATGACAGCTGAGAATCTGTGCAACAGGATGGAATTACAGCACGTTTAGACCTCCTCATATGGATTCATAGTTCAACTCCTCCAAACAACAAAGCAAATCACAAGTGAAATTTAGTACTGCAACATTTATCAAATACATAACATGCAAGACAAGTACAGCATAGTACAGTGGCATGCTGTATATGGCCCTAAATATACTGCTCAGTACCCGGCAGCACTGTTGTTTGTATCTGGTTCATAACTGATGGTTTACTGCACCAGTGATACTTTCTTCTCAAAAGTGCAAGAGTGTTCGCATGCCATATAATGAATCCTAAGGGGAAAGTCCTCTTTTCACACATTTTGTGGGAAAATTTCTTGTTGCCTTTAGATCTGCTGAAGGGCACAGGATCCATTCCTGTAAGCCACAAGTACAGCATCTCCCCTGTTGTTAAGTGGCCTATTTATAAAACAGTGTCACATCAGACTAAGATTTACTTTATTTTATACTCCTCTTCCTTTCTCCCATCCCTAAACTATTACCAGACAGTTGTGTCACATTGTGCCCAATGCCCTGAAAAAACAAAAGTGGGAGGGAGTTTTAACTACTATGTTGGAGGATATATGAGTACCTACTAAAAAGCAGCTCCTGTCCCAAAGAAAATGCTTCTTAAACTGACAGATAAAACACAGATGACAAACTTCTGCCAGGACCATTTTCCTTAAATGCATTTGGGGCACTCTGAGCAAATCTACACAGGCTTTTCCAGGGAAACACAAGTTTCTGTTGCCTGTATTCTCAGCAAGTTCGATAGGCGCTAGCCACCCAACCAGAAATTATATAGCTGCATTAGTGTACCACTACAAGATTGATACACCTTGCCTCTCAACAGGCCTTGTTAGTTATGGCTCAGCATGATACTAATCATGGGTTCAGAGACTCAGCGTTAGCACTATCTCATCTCTATCGGGCTCTGAGGGTAGACGTGGCAAGTGCGTGGTTCAGCTCAGCTGCAAAACACCATGCAGATTTAATACAGCACACTGTTTCCTAAGAACAGCACAGCAAAACTGGAATCTGAACAGAGAATTTCCAAACCTCAAGGTAAATCCTGAACAGATGAACACTCTGCTTCCCGCTCTCAAAAGCTGCAGGTGGGGAAAGGGAAGAGGCTGAGACAGGTTTCACAAAGCTAGAAAAGATTATAAACAAACATGAAATAGATGATGGGAAGACCGCAGGACAAAGGGTTATGCCATTTGAAAGTTCCCCCGTACAAAACAATTTGCTCCTCAGAGGTTTCGCAGCCAGACCACACATAGATCCAGATGACTGGAAAAAAGAAACATCATTCTACAGGTGTCTGTTAGAGAGGCACAGTCACATAGGGAAGTGTAAAATGTGGAGTTCACATTTTTATTGGACATGTAAAACTAAATTCTTGCTTTCCAAGCCAGGGTAAAGAACAGCGTGTGTGCATGAGTCATAAAAAACTGAAAACCTAAGCAGCAGCACCAGATTTAGGAAACAGTTTTGTTTACTTTCTTGTCAGTAACTCACCAGCCTGAGTAGGAGTTGGTGCAAGTGTGCATCTGTAACACATATGCTCACAAATGGTATTAGAAATTAAATGCAAAGGAAACTGCTTTCAGAGGACTTAAAGTAACTAAAACGAATACATTGCTTCTCTACTCGCCTGGGGCAGCTCCTCATTCTTCACAATTTTTTTCTATTTTCAGATGTAAAAAAAAAAATATTCAGAACTTCTATTTTCTGTACAAATAAAAAAGTATGTTGGGAATAGTTCAACAAATAAATTAATGATACTGACTACAGGGAAGAAAACAAAAAAACACCAAAACCCTAAGGAACCAAATTTTCTATTTAGTCAGGCCTATCCATACAAATAAGATTACTCACATCTGTACATACTTGCAGAATCAAAGCCATGAAAACTGACAAAATCCTCCAGAAGACATTACTGTGGCTGTCATGCAAGTATTTTCTTGCACAATGATGCCATTTCATGCACTTCTTTATTTGCACTTGCTTGAAAACAGATTTATGGAAGAAAGTACTGGCTTGCTTTCCAGCTAACAGTGTAAGCACAGACTGCTGCTCCTTGCTTGCAGTATTTTTCCATGTAGCTTTGGGTACGTTTTCAGTGTCTGATTTACCTTGTTGCAAGTATCACTTGAAACCCAATTAGTGGAGGAAAGAAGGCATGTTCCAATGATCTATTCTGAAGAGATACTTCCAGAGCAGGTGCCACTGTGCTTGTCTGCAAAACCAATGTCATACAGAGTCACATTCCTCAACAGGCCTCAAAACTTATTCTCACACGCACTAGTAGATCATATCCGTGCAGAAGAAATGAAGACCCTGCTTCCTTGGGTGATGACAGAAGAGTGAGCCAAACTTCAACCCGTCTTCAGGGTTAGAGAATGCTGGTTATCTCTGTAAAGGTGACAGATTTTAATATTTCTCCCTCACTAATGAGATTTGGCTCGTCACCAATTACCTCTCATCTAGAAACACTAACTACTGCTACCACCACGTTCATCACATACGGCATGAGCTCCGATCATAACAAAAATATTTCTGTATTGTAAGTTGCCATGACAATCGTTAGAGAGACACTATCACCTAAAGATTACCTATAATTCCTTCAAACTTTTTTGAGTAATTTAAGTTTCAGATATTTGTACCTCACGGTGGTGCTATTTTCGCATCTTCTTCAAATAACAAGTCTTACTACTGTAGAAGCACTGTTTATGTTTCACAGAGAAAATAAGAGACTCTTCTAGCAAAACACAAACTTGAGTATAAGTGTTATCAAACATATGATCTACATTTAAAAAAACCACACACAGTTAAAACATTTGTTCCTCTTCTCCTATCTTGCCACTGCAAGGTTTTACTTTTTCAGCAGATACAGGAGCATGGCTGTCAGGCACAGCAAGCGCCGCACAAGCTATGTTGGAAATTTTCCCTGATGCTGAGAGGTCGGAGGGAGAATGACTTCACTAATTCCAGCTTTTGGTTCAAACAGACACTCCAGAGAACAACATAAACACAACCACTCATGACAAGCGTTGCTCCAATATCACAGACACACGCGTGTACCAGCCCAAAGCTACACTGGAACCTGTCCATCAAGTTTGTGATACAAGCAGACTCCTGGAAATGTCATCACTTCCTTAATTATCTTTTCTTGGGGAAAGTAACAATAAAAAAAAGGAGTAATTAATAAATACTCCACGACACGTCAGATAGAAGCTCTGAGGAGGGAACTGGAGACTGAGAATGTGAATCACAGTTTATATCAAAATCAAAACACATGCATCTGCCTGAAAGAACGTGTAAGTGCATGTGCACAGTGTGCTTACACACATGTGAGCGACAGGGAGGGATGAAGAAGGGTCCACCTAGTAGAGACAATAGCTGCAACCACCCCATTTCCCCACAATCCTGCACCAGCATATCAGTACCTGCAGGTATTTGCAGCAGAGGAAAACAAGAGTCCGATTTTTAGCTTCCAAGAGGTCATTTTATATAGCAGTCAGCAAAACTGAAAAATTTGAGCAATCAGGATCATTCTGACATTTTTTCCTTTTGAACCCTTTAGCCATCTGTGGTGGACCTTGGCATGGCTTCAGATACTGTTCCATACAGCGCTCAAACCGAGAGCAGGTCTCACTTTCTGCGCACAAATAGTCCTGTTTCTACAAACAGAAAATACCGAGGGTTTGCACAGCACTTTCCAAGTCACGACAAGTCACTGCTGCCTCTTTAAGGGCAGCCAGGCACCAAGCCACGCTCCTGCAGGACAGCAGGCTCTGCACAGGCCGGCTCCTCTGGCTGACACAGGACTTCCTCTGGCAGTTCTGGTGGGCAGAACTTGGAACCACTGCCAAAGCCAATGACCAACAAATCCTGAGATGGCTAAAAACAACCCACAAAGACTGCAGTCCAGTGCAAACAAGATGAAAAAGTCACATTAAAAAAGGCTGGATTTTACGTAAGCTTATGTTAGCACAGATGCTTCAAAGTGCTAATGAAGAAAGGAGGGGGAAGAGGGCTGTGAGGGCTCTTTTAGAAATGGAGGCTGAGGTGGCTGTTGGTTTGTTTGTTTTTTAAAGACATGGCAAGGAGGCGTTCATCAATGGAGGCAATTAAGACAGTGTCATTTTAGTGTATTAGCTGCACATGAGTTGCTGCTTTCAGCAGACACGGTGGCATCTGAGAAAGACACTGAACACTTGCAATTTCTGCAGAGCACGCTGCCAGTGTCTTCAAGGCTTTATAAGGTCTATCACGTGCTTCACTTCCAATTCAGTCCAGTACTCCAGAAGCCCAGAAAAGGCTCTTGGGCAAGGCTGTGGGGAAAGGGACTAACAACAGCCTGTGAAACCACCCTGGTGAGGCAGCTGAGATACCACACAGGCTGTGGGCAAGCTTTGGGAAATACCCAGGATCAAGAGATGCACGTGATGAGGCACTACTGCTTTCCAAGCAACAAATACAGGGTGTTCCTGGAGTACGTCTGCCACAGCGTCGCCCACAACTTGACTCCGAGACCTCACTGGCACAGAGTGCCAGTGGAAGCAGTAATTCATCTGGGCTTCCCATTCTTGGTCGTCTGATGTGGGCCCCTTCCCTCACTCTTACAAGTGGTACGCAAAACACCTTGAAAGGAGACTGTGATAAAAAGCAGCAGTCAACCTCAAGCTTGACAGAGAGGTTTGCAGGTGGCCAATTAATTTTCCATCGCCACTCTGCAGATCCCAGCTGGACCGATAACACTGCCTCTGCATAACTTTGTGAGCCACAGATCATCAAGGAACAAGCAGTAACAGGGTAAAAGCAATCAAATTGATCTTGATGGGCTCAGAGTAACAGGAGCGTGTATGTATGGCACGTATGAGGTTAAAGCCAACCAAGCATCACGGAAAATTTGAATATTATACACCCAACCAGCCCCAGAGACGGTATCTTAAAATGTCCACAGTGGGCCCACAAAAACATGCAGTACAAAAGTAAATGCGGCTTCTTGGTAATGTAGGACCAAGAAAGATCTACAGCCCCACTCTTCTTGGTAATGTAGGACCAAGAAAGATCTACAGCCCCACTGAAACCCTGACAGTTGCGGAAGCTGGTGTGAGCAAAGCCTAGCGCACGTGGCACAGCCAAACTGCAAAGCCAAGCACAGGAAGCATGGGGCAAGAACTTCCCAAATGGCAAAAAATCACTTCCCAGACTACTCTGGAGATTGTCAACACCCAATACTGAACTGGCTGGCTACATGACTGCAGGTGTCAGACTCCAAGTGACAATCCTTCCTGAAAAACACTCTCTTCTTAGATGACTCATGAAGCTGGATTAGATCAGCCCAGACTTTCACCAAACCTCTCCCACACTGTAGTCTTCTTTTGAGGGTTTACCTTCTCACATTTGGAAAAAAATTCTTTGCCTCTTTGCCACAAAATTACCAGTCCTCTTGTCTGAAGTCTCACCTCAGACTTCTCCAGCACCCAAAAGACAAAGCACCTTCACTACTTCCATCTCCTCTCCTTCATCCCCAGACAGACTGGGCAGCAGCACAGCCACCTGCACCACTCCCCTCCCAAGCCACATCACTCCAGGCAGTTCATTCCACTCCTGCTTCAAAAACCCTGCACATGTTTGCATTGTCACTTGTAAGTCTGCTGCTATAGTTAGGCAACTATCACTGCTGCCAAGCAAAGGTGGTCAGAAAATCGAGAGGCAAGAACAGTTAAATACCCTTGCAGGGTTCAGATCTGGTCTGTACCTTGGCAGAGGCACAGTGCTTTATGTTTGAGAGCTTCTTCTGAAGCAGCAACTATTTTTCTTCAAAACAAAGGCCTTTGGCCCACCAGAAGCACCAAACGTACCCACATGCAGCGGCACAGGCTTCCCACCGTACCACAGCAAACGAGCAGAGGGCAGATGCAATGCAGCCTGGCAAACCAAGCAACATGTCCTGTATTTCCCAGGCTAACCCTACACCACACACTCTGGTCAGCTCACCAGAAACACCAAATTTGTACAGCTAAGTGATCTGGCAGTGCACAGATCCAATATCAATGCTAGTGAAGTCTGTGGTCTTACTCAAAAGTTTCATCTCACAGAACTAACAAACTATTCTTGAGCCTCTTATTTTAGTATCAGTTTAGGACTGCATAGGATAATGATCCAATTATTTTAGTTTGGATTATTCAGACCAAGCTGCAGGGTGCTTAAAAAATTCACGTCAAGCTCGCCTGTTTTGTCAGTTTTAGAGCAGCTTGGTCAAGCTGACACTGAGAGCTCAGCATTAAAAAGCCCCAGTAAAAAGAGAAGCTGACCTTATTTCTACTATATGTGAGATCCTGAAGTCTCAGAAAACAGCCTAGGTGAGCATTTGATTGGTACTAAATGGAAAACTGTTTTAACAAATGCACTGTTAGAAGAAGAAATAAATAAAATGGAATCAAACGAACAACTAGGCAACAGCAATCTCAGTAACTCCAGCCGTCAAATAACCTTGAATTCCCTTCCTGCCTGCTGTCGGCACAAGACCTACAGGCTCCCTCCGACCATGGCTCTCGTGCAGCAGGTCAGCATGTTTAAACTATGACCAGAAAGTGGCCCCTTTATCACAGCTGAATCTCAAGGCTGTCCCCAGATCTCTGGATGCCTGAGCATGAAACAAAACATTTTTCCCTGACATAGCCTTGGGTAAGGCTGTTGTGGTGATAAACTTCTAAAAACAGTTAAAACAAACACACTGGGAAATACAGCAAATATGTAGGAAAATAGGCTTTCATTACCCTCATTGTCCAGATCTTCAGAGTCCTAAAATACAAAAACATTGTGACACAGAAGAATTATCCTGAATTCAGGATGCAATGCAAAGGTCAGGATATAAAAATACATGATCAGGTGACTGTTTCAGGGTCTTGTCCTGTCCCATTTTCACAACTTAGAGGATCTCTTCAGAAAGTGCAACATTGGACTTAAATAATTTTGCCCATCATTTTAGGACTTTTCAGTGGGTTGGCTCTGGAACCTGAGATACATCACTAGTAAGTACCTGGCTATTGTAATTAGCTTGCTCCACAGGAAGTAACAGGCATTTTAACATTGGGAATGCTCTCAAAGGAAAACAATTTTTATTATGAAATTGTTGCCAAGTAACATTGATTAAAAGTGGGGAAAAACTGTTGAATTATTACAGCCTCAGTGGCATTACTAAAAATTATAAAAATAAAGATGAGTCCTTGATTTTCCTGCTTTCATTTCACGTAACACATGTTCAACATCTGTATCAGGCCTAACATCTTAAAGCTATTGAGGATGAGGATGTCAATGAAAACAATAGTGAATCCATTGCCAGAAACTCTGATTTCATTTATTCATATGTATTCAATCCTAAGTATTCACACGAGATTAGTTTTATATGCCCCTGCTCCCCCTTTAGCTGTTTCAATTGTGGCTGCATGCCTAAAGCAGCTCAGGGAAATTCAGCTGACAGGTATAATAAAAGAATCCTCCATTAATTTAGGACTTGATAATATATCCAATCTAAGGAGTGACTTTCATCTTAAAATAATTTTTACATTTTCTGTACACATTTTTGCAGTGCAAATCTCTGGAGTTTCCAAAAGTCTCCACAAACAACAATTCTTTCTCATAATAGAACATGCAGCTCCACGAGAAAACAACTATCTCCCTTCTAAAAACTGGGAAACTGAAGCAGTGAAGATACCCAAAGCTGAAGAAAAATTTAGTCTAAGAGTTCAGCAGTCCCTGGCTTTCAGCTGAGACCCAGATCAGTACAGAAATGCACACATGCACTCACTTCCCCAGGAATATTTGATCAAATAAAACAAACAAAAAAGGCTTGCCTTTTTCATGCCAAGTTCAATATAAACACTTGTGGCTATTACATGCACCCGTATTCTATTTCCTATGATAAAGCATGGCCAATACGAATTGCGATAAAAGACACTCTAAGAAATACTTGAAAAAGATTGGAACTTATTGGGGCTCTTACTTGAAGAAAGTGTCTTCACAGTCTCCACAAATGAGCGTCACCCCATCAGGGATTAACAAAGTAAAATACAAACCAGTTCCTTGAAGATCACAGATCACAGCATTTCATGATACGAACTGGTATTTACCAGATTTCAGCCTTAACATGAAAGTGCTAAATTACTGATTTAGTTTTGCAGAATTTGTTCAGAATACCTAACTCCATGTATTTCTACCGGTCCGCTTCCCACCCTCCCCCAGTTTATAGGGAAGAAAAAGCACCCAAACCTTACAAATCTTTCAGAAATGCCTGCATATATTACAGGGGGAACACATGCCCCTGCAATGCCCTCCCCCTGCATCAGTCACCCCCCTGTTTAAATTTGTGAACACTTGTTGTCTGTATATTCTACACAAGTGTCAAAATAAGTTAAATTAATGCATACACGTATGTTGCATATTTATGAAAACAGGATAACTGCACAAGTATGTTTAATACATGAGCTCTCCAAGGAATTTGCTAGGGGAAGTTTACACTCCTTCCAGCAAGTAAGGAATGTGTAATTTAGCAGCATCTAGCACAGGGCAGGTCAAAACCAAAACAAACCCCAACCTCCTCCCCCCAAAGCAAGCCTTCACTTAAAGATTTTCAGATCTTGCATTCCGCATTATCAGAACTTCAGCCAACGTCTAAATGAACACATGATTTATTTTAAACATGCTTTCAATGCTGCTGAATCTAACATACTGTCAAACAAAAATACTGTTTTTATTCTGGAGTATACTGGAAATGCTGTTTGACAAACAGATCTCTCTACCTTTGCTATCAGCATTTGCAGGCAACAGGAAATACCTCAGCTGGTAAATCAAACTAATGTAACTTGAGGTGATGGGTACATTCTACTTTAAGACAAAAGGCCACTTGGAGTTGGTTTTACAATAATGGAAAAGATAACATTTGCTCTGCTTTGTTTTCAGAATCTGATCCTATAAGTAAAATCTGATCTTTGCGAGTTGTTTACTCTCTTTTGCTCGGCATTGTCGCCAGCAAGCCTTGCTCCAGCTTCCTGTGCATTTTTAGAGCAGCCATTTCCAAGGGCTGTGACTGGAAACTGGTTGGGAGTTTGGAGGACGCTAAGGGCTACAAATTGTGAAATACATTCTGTGCCCTACACTTCGGTATACCACAGAAGCACACAGAAAAGACAGCTTGGGGCAAACTGCTTTCTTACCATAAGCACATTAGAGGAGGCACACACAGCCTCTTTCTGCCAGACAGCAACTATCTTTGTTCAAGCTGAATTTTTAAATCTTCCATCGTTCTGTCAAGATGATTAGACAGCAGTGGCACAGCCTGCAACCTTGTGCATGCGTGACTTGCTCATGTTGTGTGCACACACAACTGCAGAAACTGCACTGTTACACAAGTAGTGCTAGGAGCGTCGAACCAGAGGAAAATTTGGTTTTATGCAAATGGGCGCTTTGCAGTTGATTCATTCTGGTCTCTCGGGAAACACAAGCTCTAGCTGTAGCCTGCTTCATCCCATCCCCAGGCAACCTTTAGAAACTAAGAAGTTACAAGTTCCCACTGTACCATATCCCCACAGCAAGGACACTCTTTTGCCCATTTTCAACAAAATTCGTGATTACCTTATGAGACCTACCCCTCATATCAAACACGTATATCACTTGTCAACGGATTTAAAGGTTCCTGGATGATGAGAGAGGCACTGACAAATACACAGCAGATCACATAAGGCTGTTTAGTTTTTCATAAGAAATTGTTATAAAAAAATAAAAAGACAACTAGAGATTCCAACTACAATTTGCTTTTCATGCCCAGAGAACTGATTGTACCTACACTTTTTTAAGGCATTCAGAGTGCACTCCTCAGGCTGATAACCCAGTGCCTGGCAAACTAAGAAAGGCTTTAAAAACAACAAAAAAAAAAAACCCAAACCAAAACAAATATAAAAATCTCTGTTCCTCATTCCCAGCCACACACACACACACAAAAAAAAAGTGTCATTTTTCTATTTGTTTTGTGACAGTTGAACTGAAGAAGCCCTGACATTTTTGTTTAAGGGCAGCCAATGAGATTTTTACTGAAAAAATAGGAAATAACTTTTTCATCAGACACTAGACATTTCAGACAGCGTATATACTGAAAATGAACACAATAGCTGAAGTTTCATGGATGCATGCAACACACATTGAGCTGAACACACCACAAACCCAACAAGGCTGCTATTGAAGTCAGCAGAAAGACTTAGATTATGGCCAAAAGTATTTGCCCTTATTTAAATCACTATAAAAGACTCCATTAGAAGTTCTTCCAGCACAGATTTAGACCCTCTTTTTCTAAGCTTTTCCTTCTAGATCGTCATCTTTGTTCTCTCATTACAAATTCTGCTAATTGCGTACATGCACGGTGCTCTCACAGGACGCAGTACTAAGGATTTGTGTGTGTAATACTGCAAGAACATGAACTAAGAAGCTCATCTATCATGGTCTGCAGTGTTTTCTTTTCACTTCGGCACACTGTTTTGATGTGTTTCGAGAGTAAACAACAGTACTGCACAACTTAACATCAAAAATTTTCTTCTTGTGCTGCTGCTTCCAGAGAAGCTAAAGTTATTGCCAGTCGCTCCAAGTGCAATGTACATAAGTAAGTAACTGGACTGTACTTAAGTACTACCAAAGTCAGCAACACTTGCTTTCTATACAGCAGTCCCCCCTCAGTGAAGCATTACAGAGGTAAAAGAATCTGAACTTAAATATTTGTTTATAGCGGTCATGGCAGGGATCCAAAGGTATTCATGTTAATTTACAACACATTTAGGTAAATGATCTGCTTTTGAAGACAGCCAATTTTGTAAAGACCTCTTGTAGATCAAGATCTGTTTCTTATTTCCTTTGCTCACCCCGCTACCTTTTTCAAGTGTACTTTGTGGTTGTGAAAGGTGATGGAGAGAGCAGTTGGGTGTGGAAGCAGTTTACTCATAAGACACGCAAAGCATAGGTGGACCGTATCCACGCAAACTGCACGTGCTCCTTTGTAGTCTTTCTGGCCACAATTTAGAAATAACTTTCTTCAGGAAACTCCTGTAGAATAAATCCCATTTGCAGACACACTTGTAGCCAGGGACTGGGATGAAAAGTAACTGCCCCCTTTACCTCTCTCTCGTGATGGCCAAGACCCTCTTCAGGATTTCTGAGATTGAGGACGTGCACCTCCTGCGGCAGGCCCGTCGTGCCACGGCTCGCACAGCCAGACAAGACTGTGAAACTCTCCAGTAAGGCATGGACTGGGTGCGAATTGTTCACGGGCGATAAGACACACTCACTCCTTGGCACAGGACCTGCGGAGAAGACACAGATGCACATCATTTGGAGAAAAAAGCAATACACAGACTCCACCTGCCAAATAACGATCATCCTTTTGGTCACAAAACCCACGGGAACACACAGGCAGAGGCTTTATTTTATGTTCATGATCCACAAATGAAGACGTTTATTTCTGCTGCCCTTTGAAGTTCTCATGAATATGCTAACTCATTGGTACATTTCTCTCTGAAAGTCTAAATTTGAAGTATGAGTGCCAAAACTGAAGGTAGTTTTGTCTTTACCAGGAATGAAACCAAGGAAAAAAAAGGAAAAAAAACCCCACCCCCCCAAAAAAGGCTAAAAGAAAAAAACCAAAGCAGTGATAGTGGTAGGAGGAATTGGTTCATCTTAGACATGAATTATTTGTTTATGTCAAACATTGTTATCTCCAAACATTGAAAAATGCAATCATGTATATATAACAATGAAAAGTTAATCTCTAGTATAAAGGTAATTACATCAGGAAGGATTTGGGCGAGTTGGATTTGTTGCTTTTGAAGCAGTACTGATTTATAGTGAACATCCTTCAAATACATTGTACAAAACAGCAGGCATCTGTCACATGATAAAATGAAATGTTTGTTTACTGAGTCTACTTTGTGTCTGACAGCAATTATCTACACTGATAATAGATATCTAGTCCAAAACAGAGTGTACGCCCTTTCAAATAATCACCACAGCATGATGTAGTGCCATACTCTTATATAGTGTGTGAGACACTGTGATGATATAGCAAGATAGCACAAAAGCTGAAACATACGGAGCAGTTTACATTTGAACTATATCTCAGGAAACTAAAGCAAGACAAATATTTATGAAAAGCAGCCCTGCTTTTCCAAAATGGCTCAATCCCACCCCTGACAGTAACAGATACAGTATGTTTTTGATTCAGAAGGTCACAGGAGAACGTGATTGACTTAACCCCTAATTTACACCAAAGCCGCTCAGATAAGAATTAGACTCACATGAATCAGTCAGTTCAGAAACTGCAAGGCATGAAAGAGAAATATACACTAGAAGCATGATTTTTCTTTTTTTTTCTCGACAGTGTACATCTGCAATTGAAGTAAAATGCTTCTTTCCAAAAAAGTTCAAAATGAAAGACAATCCTCAACTGATCAAATGGCAGAGCTGTCTGGTTTTGTGAAGTCGACATCCAGCTATTGTAGCATCAGAGACCATCTGATTTCGGTGTACACATATGTTTAATTATATTAGCAATGGCATACACTTGGCTGGTTAAAAAGACAGTTCACTCAAGATCCAGTTAGCAGCTGGCCATTTAGAAGTCAGAGAGTCCATCTTAAAACAGACTTTATCTGGAAAAAGCAAAGCCCCTGAGCACAGGGTCATTTCCACAGCGCCTGTGGCCATACGTGCCTTGCTCTGCCAAGGGGCCGCTCCTGAAACCCACCGGTGCACAGCATGTATCCTACCAGCTCCCACAGAACAGGAATGATCGTTAAAAGCAATTCTCAAGGCGTAAGTTATGCCTGTGCTTGGGATACAGAGGATAAACAAACATTCTGCTCTGTGTGAGGAGCTTGGTAGTAGCACTGCTCACCACCTTGGAGGATTCAAGGTTTATTTGGAGTTTTTTCATTCCTTTTTAAGAATATGCATACAAAATGGGACCAGTCCAAGCAATGACACTCAATTTAATAATAATAAAAAGAAAACTATGACAAAGTTACCATTTGTAATGGTTGAAGAAATACTTAGAATTTGTAACAATAACACAACCAGCAGAGAGGCCTCATTCTCCTGGTGTGTAAGGACAGATCAGAGAACCTACTAACCAATTAGCCCAGCTACTGATGTGCAAGTCCTGCAGCAGACCACATTATACAACTGGCACAAAATGCATTTCTAAACTCCACAAGCATTTCTTGGGCTGGGGAACAAAGAGAGCCAAGGAGCATTTGTTCATGGAATTGTTTCTTACAGACCAGAATGGAGCTGACATTGTTAAGATGCTTCTATCGTAACACACACATGAAGAACCAGGTGCAAGACTCAGAACAAGTCAGAAATGGAGTTGCTAACAAAATCGTGCGCTTTCCTTAGCAAAGGTTCAGGAGAAAGAGCTAACACCTCCCTCTCAGCAGATGGATTCCCTTGTGAACACCTATTTCCATGCAGTCCATCTACCAATCCTCTCCTCCAGCCTTAATCTGGTCTTTATTCCGTACAATTTGCTACATTAGAGAAGACACCTGGATTTCCCCCTCACTTCCTACAAGGACACATCCACATGAAGATGACAGCAACTGGTATGTTCAGGCTGTCTGTAACTGCCTTCCCTGCCAGCACCTGAAGTGTGCGTTGAGAAATACCTTCTTTCAAGGCCCTTTGTTCTGCTCAACATGCAAAATGGAAATACTCCTGAAGGGAGAAGTTCACGTCCTGGATCACTACGCACAGCTGAGCTTACCTGCACAACGGAGGACAGACCGAGGCATGCTCCCCCTGCCTGTGCTCCATCCCGGCGGGACGTGGGACAGATCTCCTGCAGACACCCCAATACCCTGGTAGCAAGCCAGTCTGCACTGCTGCACTAGTCTTAAGCAGGGCTTACTGGTGTAGGCCCACACTTATACCAGTACAGCTGCATGGCATCCCAGCATGTGCTGGCTCATGCCCCAGCAGCCTGGAGCACGCTGCTTCTGTCACCTCTGTTTTGAAGGAAGGGGTGCACTGAGTTGCTCTAGGCCACTCAGTATAGGAAACCAATGGGTTTGCGGAGTTACTCCATTTGGTAGAGCTGCTTTCAGACCAGCCTCACAAGCGACCAAGATACAGCCCATGAAATTTGAACCCAAGACCAGAGCTACCTACTGGAGGCTGCACTCAGACCAGATATGCTGTAAGGCTGCCCACACAGAAGGAATGATGATGGGGTAAATACCAGAGGGCTTACTCTAGGTGTTGCATTTTTTGCTGAGTTTCACATAGGTGCCTGTGTAGCTATGTCTCAAGCCCATATGACCCTCCCTAGGAACTCTAGACTCTCATGAACATTATTTCTCTTAAATGTGCTGGCAGTAACAAACCGCAAACTTCATGCACTGAAATTCGTGTACTTGCCCCATCACTAAATGGGGTGTAGTGCCATGCCCAGCATACCCCTGCATGCCTAGAGGTAGCGAAAGGAAAACTTCTAGATCACGAAGTCCACTGATGCTCAGCCTGTACATGGCACAAGACAGTTCTTTTTGCCACCTCCTCTACCTTTATGCTGTATTTCAGTCTATTCTTTCACTGCACGCACCCAAGCTATTCACCAAACAGTAACAACATTGCTTTCCAGCACTTCCTACGGCACCTACAGACCTGTCCCAGTTGAAGACAGGTAGGTGCAACCCCAAGGCACTGTCACTCCAGTGGGAGCAACAAGAGCTCTCTCCTTTCCAAATTAGCTGCTCTTGCTCTTCTTGGCTCCCTCACAGACCCCTCCTCCTGCTTATCTTCCTCCTTTCCTGCCGCCTTCCTCTGACTGGAAAGCTAGTTACTTCCCATAAGTAATTTAAATCCTACAAAATGCATATTTACTACTGTCAAAAAAACAAACAGAAAGCCCTTTCTGTGACACTACTAATCCAATTCTCTGCTTCTATTTGAAAGCCAACATGAAACCACAGCCTCATCCTGCCTGAGCTTTACCATCCTGCTGTCCTGCCCTGCACAAAGACCAGGACTGGGCTCTGCCAGCCTCCTGCTCCAGGCCCACAGCCCGTTCCTACCAACCTCACCTGCACCAGCAACACCCACACCCTGCCAAAATTCACCACCATCACTGCTTAAGCGCCAGTTCACCCAACTAACACAAGATTGCCTCATCGGCTCCAGCTCCAAACAGATACAGATACTCTCTTGCATCTCGTCCCCATCAAACTGGCACTTAAAAGAGTCAAAAGTATCTTCCAGTTTATACACCTTAGTGCAGCTACGAGCCTTTAGTCCCTTCTCTGCTGAGAACATGCACAGGCATCGCTGGACTTTTGTTTAACTTTGGAGCATGTATCCATCATCCATTTAACCTTGTTAACAAATCCTGGGTCTTACCACAATCAAATTTTAGGTGCTTAATGTCTGCAAAGCCTTTTGAGGATGGAAAGCAGGTTAGGCAGTTTTATAAGAACCGCTTATTACGTATGTATTTTAAAACGGCAAACATTTATTGAATTTAGAATTCTAGAGAATTGTTTAGTATTGAATTATTTTCCACTTCCAATTAATAACAGTATTTTAAAGGAAATCTTAACGCAGACCCAACCTGGTTTGATACTAACATCTGGAACATATTCAATACAATTTCAACATTCTTGTTTCCCATATCATCCATGCTACTAATGAGTAACATATGTTCTGCTGTAAGAAAGTAGCAGAAATGGGACTAAGACACTAAAGGGGATAATACAACAACCCAAGACCAACTCATAACTGTGATGGATTTTATTCAAATAGTAAAGGCTAATATACTTTCTGTTGTATTTCCATGGAGATTTCTACAGTGTTGTCAGCTGAAAAGTGCAACCAGCTCCTGCAAATTGTGTGAATCTGTGTGCTGGGGGCTCCACGGCACATTAGCATGGTTCCCATACGCCACACCAGAGGATACAAGCCACACCAATGGGATATAACACTCCTTAGAAGAAGGGCAGATTTATTCTAATTGATTTTTGAATGAGGGAATGACACAAATCTAGTCATTATACATAAAGGCAAAGAATGCAAAATCCAGACTTGAGGAACACCAGGGATCTCTGTGCTGTCAGGTACTGCAGATCCTGCTAGAATTCATCACTCTATATGCTGAAAAGCATGTCTTAGAGGAGGCTAAATATCCAAGCAGAGATTTCAGTATGCTCAGATGACAGACTTTCACAAAAGTTCTTTCGGAGTAGGTTAATTTAAGGACATTTTTTTACTTCAGCTAGTGACAATGACAACTGGAACAAGAAGGAAGAAAACAGACAGGATCCTCAAACCTTTTACTTTTGAATGACAACAGGGTTCTGTAAAAACAAGAGGAGAAGCCATTTTCCTTTGAACTGAAAATCTTAAGAGTCACTGTGCAGCACTTGAGCAGACAGCAATAACTTCTTCCTATAATTTTCATCACTCATTTCTAAAGATACAAGAGCATGGGCAAAGGGCCACTGTCCCACATCGAGCAATCATTACAACCTACACAACCTTCTCGTAAAGGGTTTCTGAGAGAAGCATATATAACAAAAAATTATACTCAAGGATTGAGCCAAGTAAGAAGCTACAGAAAGAAGCGATGCCTGTCACTCAACAAGAAAACATAAGTCATTACTACTTATTTAGTATGGGTGGCTCTGTAACAACTACTAAATTTCTTTCCACACACCCTTCACAAAAGACTACCTGGGAGGCCAAATTTCTGGTGATTCAAATGGCATAGGGAATAATGGACAGTGTCCACCATTAATACAAAGAGCAGCTTTTACTGCAGATGACCATGAAAAGACAGCTTTGAACTCCTAAGCGAGCACTTGAGTAAGATGTCCCTGCTCAGGATCGGTCAATTTTGGCAAGCAGTCTTAAGTCCCAAGAGATGGAAAAGACAAGATGAGACGGTAGGAAATCTCACAGCTGCTTTGTGATGAGAGGTCAGTGGCATTGAGGGGACTGCAGCATTTCTCCTCATGGTAAAGGAGAAACATTTCCACCACAATCACCACCAAGGTGGAGCTGGACTGCCCAAGGCACTTCCTGGATGATGCAATTTTCCTCTCTTGCATAAGCGTGACCCCCATAAGAAAGGTGCTGGGGAGAGAAGCAATATATTGAAAGGAAGATTTGTACATTGGACCTTCATACTAGCCAGTAGGAAGACTAAAGTAGATTACCGATCAAAGCATTTTATATTTGTATAAACCTACTGCTGATCTATTTTTGTGCCTTCCACACTGTTTGGCTGGGGAGAGGAGCAGACCATTCGGGTTTTCCTGTTCTGCACAGCTCATGGCAGCAGTACCTACTGCCAGGCAACACAGGACATGTAATTAAGAAGGATACTGTTGCTAGTCTACCATGATTTTGGTAAGGAGGAGAAAAATTCAATGACAAAATTTTGGTGTGTTTTCACTTTTCTGCCTTAGTACATAGTCAGAAACGCATGGAAATAACAAAGGTTCTGACAAACAAAAAGCAATTCTTGGATACTTCGAGAAATAAATTTTAAGGTGTGGAGTAGGGTTTTTTTTTTTATTTACACTGTGCACCTAGTAATTTAACCTTATATTTAAGGAAACTAGCAGTTACAATAGGATATGTTTAATATTGCAATAAAAGCTTTCATATTTTAGAGGGCTAGAGAATGAGAAAAAAGATATAAGCTTACTTTATTAAATAAATTCCATTCTAATTTGGATATTCTCTCCTGTCATTTTCGTGTTTACCCAATACCAGAAAAAAAAAAAAAAAAAGTCGTCTGACATTTTTATAGCATGTCCCAACACTTATGTAATTTACTACTGCTACTACACATTAGGTCTTACAAGCTCTTCCTCATGCAACTACGGACTGTGTTGAAATCAGCAGATAACTGCCTTCAATAAGACTATTTACATAAACTAGGAATTCCCCAGGAACAGTATTTTAAAACTTCTTAAAAGCTCACATTTTCCTCATTTGTTGAATAACTCTGATGAGATGCACCATACCTACCAGCTGGTGTCAAGGAATTCAGAGCAAATTCTACTTTAGCAGAAGGTGCAGCAGAGCCCTTACGAGCTGCAACCACAGCAGGACTGAAATAGAGTAAATGTTCATGAAAGCCCTTAAATGCATTTTAGGGCTTTGGCAGAAATGCACAGAAGGAGTAAAAAAGTCCATGAGAAAATGATATGCACAAAAAATGATGTGGGGGCATATGAAAAAAAGGGGACGGAAGCATTGTACTGAAAACACAAACACAGTACAGCTGTTGTACACAGGGCTGGGTAAGCTTCCCTTCATAACCTTAATTTTCAGGGAGTTCATTTACCACCACATCTAGCACAGGCTGCTTGTCAGCAAGAAAAGAATATTTTGTCATGATAGAACTACTTTGGACTGAATTACCACAGGGGCAAGGGGAAGAGGTGTAAAATTACAGGGGAAAAGATTCACAGACATGAACTGATTTTGGCCATTTTGAAAAATCAAATCAAACAAAGCACCCAAAATTTCAGACTCCACATACATCTACTTAAATGAGTGAGCTATAAAACTTAAACCAAGAAGAAGAAAAACATATCCTCAAGAAATATTCACCACAGATGGCAAGATTTGGTTGTAGGAGGAGTTAAAACATACAAGTTATACTAACTAAAAACATGTGCTTATGCAAAAACACAGCAGCAGTTCCCTATTCCAATGCTCAAAGCCCACTGATCTTCTCAAAGCAACTCCACTTCATGACACATCCCTGCTCCTTCACCCTTTTCCCAAGAAAAAAAAAAAAAAAAATCAACCAACCTATACTGTCTGAAACTATACATTAGCCTACATACTTCATCTTTACATTGTTTTCTACTGTTAATGCTATGTGCAATCAATCCCTTGCTCTATGTGCTCTCAATCCCCAACAATCAACCCCCAATTAATTCCCATTCCACTATCATCAACCCTGCCCAGACTCATTCCATGTATGGGGCAAACTGTTCAGATAGTTCAATATATTAGATTACACTTAACCCCTAATATATTTTGATCCTCTGTCTTCTGCAGCCTTTGTAGACATTCCTGTTATGCAGAACAAAGTTTATCTCGCATCTTCTGCCTACCCACTGGGAATCACTCAGATCTACAGATGACATTTGCTGTGATGTTTGGTACAAATTCCTGATGCTGGTTTCTCCTTCTAAGCAAAATAATCTTTTACGTCTCTCTGGAATATGTGTTGCAAAATAACCATTCCCACTGCTCCTAGGCACTGGTAAAAGCACAAGGTTTATCTCATCTGTTTAGCAGAGATGATCTATTCGCAAGTGATGCCTGTACAGATCTCACATTTTTTTTTCCATGCAGGAAAAAATGCAAGTTACATTCTGAAAGAAGAAATGCTTTCTTCCACTTTCTTAAAAATAAGCTTCTACTGATGTTTTGTCCTTACTAGGATGTAAAAGTGATGCAAGTTCAATTGGACTCAACTTCTGTAGCAACGTACTGCTACTTAGAAATAACAAATTACACCTAAGCTATCCATTTTATGAAAAAAAAATTAAAATAAATAAAATGACAAAGTCAAATTCATTCATTATACCACAAAACTCATCTCAATACCTGAGCAAGCAAGGCAAAGCTAGGCAATGTCAATCAGTCAGTGTAGTGTTTAACAAAAGAAACTCCAGCTGTCTTGTTTATACACCTATTAAACTAATCAAACAGAAAAGGCAATGAATGAAAAACCTGTTTCGTTTAACATCCGCTGAGCGCCATTTTAAGACATTGCTACGCATGAGGCATAATCTTAGAAAACAAACATCTGTACCTGGAAAACAAAGAAGCCTTTCAAAGCAGATGTACTGTACCACAGGGCTACGTTTTATGTAACCTCTGCTGTTCCTACTTTCTGACCAGAAGCACTGTCAGAGCCCTACCTTCCCTTGAGGTTTGCAACTAAATGCTGCTTACAGGAACTTTTCTCTAGTATTTTTCCATGCCTAAACATGCAAACTCATCCATACATGCTCCCTCTCTCTCTCTCCCTATCCCTTCTACCAAGCAAGCATTTGCAAACCACTCCACTAACATAGGAACATCTTTTTAATCTAAATCATTTAAACAGAATGGCATGAATGTGTTGACTTTCATTTAAATAAACCCAGAAAACACAACTTCTGTCTTCCATGCCAAAGGACTTAAAGTAGTCTACCAGTGTTTCAGAAAGGGTTTCTGAGTTTTTCCAGTTGTTATCCTTCAGTAGTAGAAAACAGATAAGTTTCCAGCAATTGGTCTAAAATTCAAATGTAGATGATCCTCTGGCATGAATCTCAGGTCTCACAGAGCACCTATCCTTTTTTTAACAATGGCAAACATTACTTCCCACCCCCAAGACACAGCTGTATTTCAGAAATGCCTGACTTCCATCACAAATTTGTATCAAGACTGCAAAAGATAAGGAATTATTTCAGATAACAAGCAGTACCTAAGGCACAAGGATTACTTGCATCTTAACAGCCTTAGCGGAAGAACCAACTGTATCATTCAGTTTACATCACTCTTAAGGGATGAAGCTGCCTTCAGCACCATGAGGGTACAGAGGAAGAAATGAACAAACACAAACTATTTCTAACATTCCTTGCTCATTATTCCAAACAACATTCAAACTTTTTGTTGTGAAAGTCTCTTTTCCCCAGAGATAGCCCATAAATTGCCTCAGATTTATCCTCTTTACCGTAGAAAGGATAGGAAGTTGCATGGAAACAATGAATGGAAGTGCACATTTTATCAGGCAATGACAGGAAGCATTCTGCTTGGTTTACATGAGAGCTCCGTAATTGAGGCCAAAAGGGAAAAAAAAAAAAAAAGAGCCTATAAAAATTAAATGCCTGCTTAGAGCAAAAATAACTAGAACAGGTTTCAAAACCATTGTATTTTTTAATAAATAGGTATTGAAACTCCTCAAATCATCCTACCCACACTACTGCTGTTACTGATTTCCTGAAAATGAGTAAATTAAATATGACAGAGAAGGAAATTCCAGACTTCGTAAAATCAGTTTCAGGAGGCAAAGAGAGAGAACCATACCTACTTTCACGATCAGCCACACAGAACTCATGCATCATCAAAAAGCATGCACAAACACACACGTGTAAACACAGATCAGACCTCAGCAGTCTATGCTTATCTAAGAAAACAAGTTTTCCGAGTCTCTCTCAGCAAAATGCTACCTACTTAAATTGCAAATGTATACTTCAGCTCTTTGTATACTCATGGGTATTCTTGAAAGTGCTGATACAAACTCTAATGATTTTCGAGCCAACACAGGAAGTGTTGGTATCCCATCACAGGCAGCATCAACAGGTATCAAAATATACAGTAACAATAAGATTACAGAATATACTCACTAGACTGGGGGCACAGGTAGGATTTTTGGTTTAAGTGGATTTGGTTTTGCTTGTCTGGGGTGTTTGGGTTTGGTTTGTTGGGGGTTTTTTTGTTTTTTAAGTTTAGTTCAGAATGATTTAAAAATAAAAAAATCCTCTGGCAGTTTTTCAGAAATGCAAGCAGCTGTCAGGTGCTTGATCTTCACTGACTTCCATTTGGAGCTACATACAAAGCCATCTTCTGCCCCAAAATACATGCTGCTATATTGGTTGTCCACAGAGGAGTACCATGCAGTGAAAAGAGTTTATCTCCAAAGTCTAACTGATGGCTAATGAGGGCAACATCAAGATCAGGAATTTAAAGGTACCTCATGTTAACTGATTCAGGGTGTATACCAACCACAGAGTTGACAGCTACTCTTACAATTTAGTAACAGCAATTACAAAATTTTCTGAAACTATTAGACACTCAACATTCTAAATGATTACTGTATTACAGACTTCTACAGATCATTAACAGATTTTCCTTTGATTTGTAACATTAGCATCTTTTTTGACAGGTCATCCAAGCTCCAAAATGAAAGCATAGCTGAAGTTTTCCTTTTTAATTTTTTTTTTTTTAGGCCCAAATAGCTTGCTTTTCTTCACATACATAGACACACTGAACTTACAGGGGCGCTGTCTGTGCCATTTTTCCCTCTGTGTGCTCCTTTCCATAACCCTCCTAGACTTCCCTGTAATATGTCTTCTTTTCTACCCGACCCTTATTATTCCATGGAACAGTTCCTACACAGCCCGCTCAGCTTCACCAGCACTTGTTATTCACTACATCTACCTACACGGGGCTCACCTTTCAATAGGATGTCTTACTTTTACCTATCGATTGGATTATTGGCAGGTCATTTTTTGGTTTTCAGGGAGGGAAGAATGAATTCTGGATGTTGGTGCATACGGGTGCACGCACATCTGGAGAGACAGAGGTGGTTTCCTTTCAAAGATACCTTCTTTTTGACAGCGGCAGAGATGCCGAGTACCAGGCAGCACAGCTTTCAGCTCAACAGCAACTTGCATGCAGCCTTCTGCTTTAACTTTGCCGCTGCCCCGGAGGGTGCGTGGGAGACTTGCCATTCCTGTCTAACCCATCTGAGGAGCAGGCTAGCAGCCACCGCCTCTAACCCTTGGCCAGTACTGAAGCATGTGGACCCTGCTTGCAACACCAGGCGCTCAGTGAAAAGCAGATGGAGAGAGCTTTTTGGTTTGGGAGTTGTTTTCTTCCCCCCTTGGTTTTGCAGTCAGAAGCCCTTCTGTGCGGACATATAGGTGTTTCACTCTAGCATGAAACTTTATAAGCCTTCCCCTCCCTAATCTCAGCTAGCACGTCAGGAACATCACTTTATACTAAAAAAGGGAACATCTGCTCAGTGCTGAATGTCAGGAAGATCTGATAAACATGCCGCTGGCCGCAGAGTCGAAATGAGAGCAGCGGCTTTCAAACACGCGATTTGCATGCTGCCAGCCAGACTGGGGTGCGCTGGGGCCGCCTCTCCTACCTCCTCAGCTGCAAATGGATTGAAAATCATCAGTGGACAGGTCCCTTCATAAAATGAAGAAATGATGCTCTGTTACTCTGGCTTCCAGCTGCGGCAGTTGGCAACTGCTTGCCTCAGTCCCATCAAATGCAGTGGACCTCAGAAGCAGCAAAAGCCAAAGGGAAGGAAACAGGCTTGGGGGAAGATGGCTCTGAAAGAGTACTAGACCTTTCCTAATTAAAAATAACAAGATTACAAGTTCAATTGAAGGCTGAATTCCTGTAACTGACCCTTTAAGGATGAGTTCACTATCGCTGAATGTCTCACTGCACAAACCTTGAAAACTGATCTGTGTTAAGTCCTTAAGCAAAACAAATCTTCCCTCCTCAAAACACTTAAAACTTTCAGTCTCATCTTGAAAAAAGTAAAAAAAAAAACCTATACAAAAAAGAAAAAAGGCAAGAAGTACAGTAGTCTTCCCCAGCCCCCACTCAGTTAACCAAATCTGCTCAGCCTCTGTTGTAGGATCAGCAAGGATATCAATTCTGGAATATATCCTACTACAGGTTTTCTCTTCAGGTTTGTGAATTTTATTATCTGGTTTGTTTTAAACTAAGAAGGACCCTGTGCCCAAAATTGTTCAAGGCTCTGTGCCTAAAGGAGAGGAAGAAACACCAGTTCAGTCCCAGTGCTGAGAAGTGCTTTTAGAGTCCTAGCTCTGTCCTGAACCCAAGGGCAGCATCCCCCTGGACAGAGGAACATTGGCCACACTCCCCTGTTTGAAAGCCATAAAGCTGAACGCTGGCAAATGTTTTTCCAAGTTCATCGAGGAACCTCAGACAAGCTGGCTGGCCCAGGCTGGTGCTGGAGATAGCTCAAGCCACAGTTCAACCTCCAGTGAGGTTGAGGCTATAAACATAAACAGAGCAGTGGTCCTGCAACTGTGGTCCACAGGTCACAGATAGCTCAGTTGCTCAAAAGCGGTCTATGTATCCACATTTTCTTTATATCAAATTCAATTACAAATTCTGATGGATAAGGTACCTGACAGTCCTTACAAAATTCTGAGGGTTGACTATGCACCTAGATATTGCTGCACAACACAAAACAACCCACACGTCTGAGTCATTATAAACAGAAGACAATCAGAACATCTTTCAGTAAGCACCAACACCAACAATAAAAAACAAAGTTTCACCAAGTAAGAAAAGAAAATATTTGGAGAGCTCTAAGTACATTTGGTGTTAAGCAAGGGACAGAATTTAGCACAATGTCTAGCAGGCCATGGTCAGCCAAAATACAGTGCATTCCACCTGCCATCAAGTTTTTCAATAATATAACTTGATAATTTTTTACTTGAGTACCTTTCCCCTGCTTTTTATTTAAACACAAAATGATCACCCAAAGTCACTCTTTATTCTACCTCAAAATTTCCACTCTACTTCATTTAAAGTAATAATACAATGAAAATCCAAAAATACAAGAAAAACTTGGGGTGCAAAGAAATACATGCAGTAACGTGAGCAGCTGACCTAATTTAGGCTTTTAGAAACATTTATCTTCACTATTTCCACACACGCCAATTATTCCTCAAAAATGTCTCCTATGATGATATTTTTGTTTAAAATAATAAAAAATCATTTATCATGCTAGTTTTCAAGCTCCTTGGAAAAGATATACATTATACTATAAATCCCCTATAGACATGATTATCTTAAGCTACACAATAAGCTTATATAGTATGTTAATACTATATAATTAAAATATGTAAGTTAATATATGTCCACAGGCATCTGCCCATGTTTTATAAACAGTGTCAAATGACATCTGGTAAAACAAGATAAGAGTTTTCTAAAGTCCACAGCTAGGGTCTTGCAAACATTACTTAAAATACTTACTACCAAATATTTAATTCCCTCCTGTGTGACAAAGCTACAAAATTACTTTAACCCTCAAAGACAGGCAAATAATTACAAAAATGGAAAAGCCAGGCCTACCAAAACTTGCAGCTGTTAAAAACTAAGTGTCGTAACAGCAGAGATATAAACTACCTTTAAGTTATCACGCAATGGCCCTTACCCATGCCAGCTAATCCCCACAGCCATCATTTTTAAGCCACCTGAGCACGATCAGCGTTGGCTGACCATAGCCATGATGGCTCACGTAGTTCAGCAAAACCATGAATATTCCCAAAGTCAGCAACCAGCAAGGACTTGGCTCAGCGCATTGAAAATGCATGCAATAAAACAAACGCTCTCTTAAAGGACACCCCTCACACAGTTTTGGTGGTAAAAAAAAAGGGAATCTGGTTTCCGCACATGATGTAAAATTACATTCTCCCCCCTTTATCTATTCTCAGTTAGCACTTGGGATTCAAAACCTCCATCTATTAGACTAGACCTGCCCCCGAGGTGACAAGTCAGAGGGCAGCCACCACAGGAAATGAAACTCACGCTGCAGAAATTGCAGCACCGCTGCGCGCCCAGGAGATGGGAGCCCTTATGCCACGGAATAGCACAGGCGGACATGTGGGGACACACGGTGGTTTGGCCGGGTGCTGGGGCCCAAGCCAGGGCAGCAACTGGGCACCACGACCTGGTACTGGGTGTTACACAAAGCTTGCTAGGAAGAACCAGCCCAGGTGCAGGACAGGCCCCCAGGCACCAGGTGGCTGGCTGGCAGGTGACAAATGCTGTGCCTGGCATCTAGGGCATGGCTCTGTGCTTCACACACTCTTGTTGAATTAACCTAATGCTTTTTATCCAAACAGTATCTTTTTTTCAAGGAGACTGAAGGAACTGTCAAATGGTTTCACCCGATCAGCTCTCAGTCCAGGTTAGACCTACCTCCCTCCAGCTTTCAGCAGAAGCAGGGGAATGCTATTAAAAGAAAAGCTGAAAATGAGGATAAGGATCAGGAAGCCTTACTTACTGTTCTGATTAAATGGATCCCAAGTAAATCCTGTTTGGTTTACAGTCTTAAAATTATCCCAGGTTACTGTCACAGCATCTTTTTATGGAACAACATGTATCCTTAGAAGATGCCACAGATCTGAAAACCACTGCACACCTCTCATTTTACAGACAGTTCCTCTTCACATTCACTTTGTAAGACCACTGTACTATCTGAAGGCCTAAAACCACACACAGCTTCACCTACATAACTAAGGAAACAGGGTGGTTTGCTAAAATACCACAGTATGCCCAGGGAGAAGTTTGCAAGGATATAGAAAGGGTCAATATTAAAAATTAAAGCCTTCTAGCCATGATGGAAGAGGTTGCTTGTGCACAAATGCACTGCAGTAGAAGAGCCTTGGATAAAGTCTTTTTGGATCAGCATGAAATGCCATCTTGCCCTGCACTCACTGGACTTTTTCCAATATAAAAAGGAGTGACCATTTGTCAGCTAACAATGTAAAGCAAACAAGCAAATAACAACCCCAAAAAACCCAACCAAAACCCCCAAAATTACGATCTGCAATGTACTCCAATCCTTTCCGTCAAAAGCAGAAGGATTTTCATTCCAGTTCAGGGTTCCCATGGAAAGACAGACCCTGGGTGGATACAGAGCAATATAGCACCTGCATCCAGTATGTCCACATACTACGGTCATTTGTCCAGGACTTTCAAACACCAGGAAACAATTCCAGACCAGCAATGGTAGGTTTAACCAAGCTCCAAGATCCCAGAAAGTCCTAAACAAACATCCAAACTCCTGCTACTCTGTCAACAAGAAGCTTCCAGGCAGAAAAAGACGACATGGTGAAAAAGGGTAGACTACTTTCTGATAGTCTTGGGTAGCCTGCTGCAGACAGGCAACATCTAACTCAAGAGGCCAGCTACACTTACAGAGATTGAATCTGAAATACAGATGAAGGTCCAAGTGGTCAAAAGTAGCTCGAAGTATGATTAAAACCTGTTGTTTCTTGGAATTGCATGTATTTCAATGTCTGCATCCATTCCGCCCAA
Source organism: Falco biarmicus (assembly GCF_023638135.1). Lineage (NCBI taxonomy): Eukaryota > Metazoa > Chordata > Aves > Falconiformes > Falconidae > Falco > Falco biarmicus. Next base: position 21,154,654 of record NC_079298.1, read on the forward strand.
CTGGTTGTTGGGGTCATGCCAAAATGACTACCAGCTGCCAGGTACCTGTATGAAAGACACCAGCCCCTCCAGCACAGAGAGATGATTAGTCATATCCAACATACACAGAGCGGAGAACCAGAAAGTCTGAATCAACAACACAGAATTTGAACAACAAAATCCAAATCCCTTTCCATTGTTGTTTTTTGTTGTGCAGGATGACTTGATACACAGTTTGTTGCCTCAAAGATGGAAAAGCACCTCTGATTCAGACCAGCTCTGAAACCATCTAATCATAAACAGCTGTTTATCTATGGTCTTTAATCATAAAAGGCTTTCAAAGAAAAATAAATAAACATCTTCTCATCAACATCCAGATTTGTTTGCTGGGCACAGTATCTGCCTAGATCAAGTGCATGGTTTTTCTCATCTGCTGCTGCTTCTATAAAACTGTTAATATTCAGACAATTAAATAAATTATCTCCTCTTCAACTGCTTTTGGATTATAGCTATGAAAAGCAGAAACCACCTTTGTTTTTTCCTCCCAAAAGTGGAAGAAATTGAACTTTGTCCTCTTAATAAGGCTGACTCAACAGGATGAGTGGAATACAAGTGCAGAGGTCAAATGCCCTAAGAAATCCGTGTTTTGAACCTCCAGACAAAAAGGCTGACCAGAAGCAACAGAAACAATCCCTGAACATTAACAAGCTCAGTGCTTACACCACACTCGGAAAACAGGCTCTGTTTAAAGTTTGATGCTACATACTAAACTCAGCTGTTAAGCTAATACTGAAGTGTGAAAAACAACCAACCAACCCTCCACCAGTCCACAGGCCATTCCAGCACAGGTCACTGTTGCCATCATCACAGTGAAGTTATCGCAAAGCAAGATGACCTAGACCAGAAATGCCAGGTCCATCTGTAAGCCTACACAAATATTTTTGAGAGTATTTTCAAAGAGTCAAGGATCTGAGACTTGTGAAATGCTTGGACTCAGCAAAACAGATGTAGGTTTCCTAAATACCTAACTATCATTTAAAGGGCAACTTAGCTCTTAAGATAAATGGTTTGCACTAACATGATTCTATGGCTGTATTTTCCCCTTTTATAACCTGTTAACACTACTACTACTAATTTATAGGGAAAAAGAAATTTAGCCTTGAAAAAGGGAGCTTGTCCTTAGGCAAATAACTTGGCTTTTAAATGAGACTTCAAATTAACCCTATTTACCTAACACAACATGTTCTCTTTGAATGCTTTACACAAAAAACACCACTTGACTGTTATTCACATTGTCCTTTAAAAAAGGCAAAACAAAACATATTGTTTAAAAAATGGAAGATAAACTGATGGTGGGAATATGTAATCATCTAACACTTGGCCATGCCCCATGCCCTGCCTGACCTTCCACTCCCCTGAACGCAGTAGTGCAGCCACGAAACACAATACCAGCGTCAGTGGGAAACGACAGAGACTCACAAACTCTACTGAAATTAAAATCTCAGAATGATGCAAAGAAAAATTGGGACTGGGAAGACTATTTTGTATCAGTTGCCAGGAGAAGCAGGGCATGAAGGCACACGCTCCCTCCTCCTCCAGGCACCGCACCCTGCCGGCTCCTCTCCACATGGGCTGGGACACTCGGAGGACTTCCCCAGCCAAAGCCAGCCAAAAGCACTTCCAGGCGAGGGGGAAGCCCTCATGCCTCCTCCTTCCTGCTCTCCCTCATGCATCAGTGATATCCATGAACTGTACAATATAGATTTGATAAAAGAAATTATGCTTTATTTCCTTCAATTCTTTACTTCACAGTCTTTGCCTTCTACTCTTTCTTTTCACAGCTTCTCACTTCTCAGTCAAACATCATACTTACTTCCTTAAGCCTCTACAATAAAAGTTAAACCACTACAATTTTTTTGGTTGATAGCATCATCTCGTACACCCTGATTGATGCATGTTCAAGACTGCCTTTGCCAGTCTTTGTTTCATACCTTTTTTCATGATAATCTCTTTGGAGCAGGCATCACTTGGGCCTTAGCAAAAGGATATCCATTCTGCTTGACTTGTAAGCGTCCAAGCTCGGGTATTCCTATCTGCATAAACACTATGTGTCACTAGGTCATCACAACAGAAGTCCATGTTGCAGGAAGATAACAAGGCATGACGTGTTTCAACACACAAGTGTTATCTTGTTTGACCAGATACTACCATGACTCCAATCACAGCGTAACCCAGCCCCAGAACCTCATATGAAGCCAATTATAGGGGGGGGGGGGGGGTGTGGGGAAAGATTATACGCACCAAAAAGTGTTTATAAAAACAGAAATGCCAGTCTTGAAAGACTGAGAGAGCTTTACCACCAAAAAGCTACCTAGTTCTTTAGGTGACAAATATATCTACAATTTCAATAAATGTTGCTTTAATTAAATAGTACCTGTATTTGTGGTTTGCTTTTCCATACAAAGTGATTTTCTCCATATGCATCCTGTAGCCATGCTACAGCCTTCAATTCAAAAAACTTGTTGTCTTTTAAGAGTTATTCTCTCAACCTAAAATTAAATTTCAGGCCCCTCCTTATGCCTAGGCACAGTAGCATTCTGAAGAAAAACCTATAAGCAGTATTACAATAGTAAAGAACAATTTTTTTCTAGGGTCAGAAATTATTTGCAAGTTAAAATGCATTATACACTTACCTATTTTTTAATTAAAAGCTCATTTGGGGATTGTGTGAGAACCTCAGTACTTCTTACCCCCTTCTAAACCGTGAGATTCTATGGCAGTTCTGTTTTTCTTTTTTAAATGAGCTTTAATTTTGGGTAGCCTGTTCTGTTAAAATAAAGTCTACAGGGCATTATCCACACAGAGAGCTGAAGGTCACTACCCAACTGTGTCCATTATCTCATTATATGGCCTAATTCTGTAATGTGTTTTCTTCCGGGATGTGATAATTAGCTTTGTGTTTCTTTGTTTTTAACAAAAACTTGGAGACACCGGAATCTTTTGAGGAAACAGTGAATCATTTTGGAAGGCTGTGTGCAGTTAGAGTCAAAGTTACAACCCTTCCCAGATCTTACAATTTCATGGCCTCCACTTCCCAAAGGAATCTGCTCTTGGATCCCTGCTTTTAGGAAAACAGCTCCAAAAGAATATGAGTACCAATAAATTGGAATTTTCTGGTGAGAAACATCTCAATATACACATTCAGAAAATGAAAATTCATTCTAAATTGGCCACAAAATCCACCGAGAGACCATGTGTTTTCCTTTCCACAGAGGATTCAAATCATGGTAATATACTTGCAGCTTAATCAAGTTAGGGCCAGCAAGTATGTATTCTGTAACACAGCCAAGTCCTGAAGTCGTTACCTTAAACCCAGCATACATGCTGAACACTTTAGCAGCACATACCGCCTTCAACTCCCATTGAAATCTGTAGATTCTTGTGGGGATGCTGGTTTTTTATTATCTCACAGGGTCAAGCTCTTAGTCCTTAATCAGGCAGGAATCCAGATGAGGTCCATGGGAGATTTGCCAGAGAAAGGACTAAATGGAGAGCGAGAAAGGATGACTCTAAACAACTTGGGAGCAGATCTTTATACAGAACAGACAGCCTGCATATTGTATGCCTGATTCATAGGGAGTAATTTAGCTCACGCAGATGGCAGCCACATGTAAAAAGATTTGGCCATATATATCCTGTGCTTGTGCCTCTTCTTCATGGAAAAGAGAACGGCTCATCACTGGATGGGCATGATTTCAATTATCTAAAATGTAAATTTTGACTGAGTCCAGTAATGCCTGTTAAAGTAACCATAAAAGAATATAAATTCAATTGTAAAATAAACCACATACTAACTAGTACCCTTGAGTACTTCTCTGCCCTCCAGACCTCCACCAGAAATTAAACACAAAAACAAAATAGTTCCCAACAAACAAGTAAAATTGCTCACTTAAGAAACATCTCTCAAAAGGCTATCTGCAATATCAGCCAGAGCTCTTAAATGAATTACTAATGTGTCTCCTTCCATTTCCCTTGAGGTAAAGTTTTGTTTAAGGAGTTTCTTACTAAGTGCCACCACTTACTCATCTTCTTTCTATTTAGGAAAGAATTCACATGCTGCTTGTTGCATCCCTTCTTCCCTTCCAAAATGCAAAAAGACTTTCTCCTCCTTGCCTTCCTTCTGCCATTTCTTCCCCTATTAAGCATGTGCCCTTTGTGTTATCCTACTGGATTTCTCCCCATATAGTCTGACAAGGGCATTTGAAGAAATGTAGAGATGTGGTTCCACAAGAGTTAATGGAGTCCAAATTTTGTTAATGTACTGACCAGCTGCTTGTTAGCTGTAACCAAAAAGAGCATGCACATCAGCAGTTAACTTTTAAATGCATTTTCAAAACTATTAATGAGTTGAAAACAATTCAAGCCCAGGACATGAGTACAGTGTATACTCCCAGGCAAACATCAGATATAAAAGGAGAACCGAGATGGCCTCCATATGAAATCACAATGGCTCCTACAATGGCTCTTCTCCTCAAATAATCTTTTATTGACTTTTGCCTTTTTTTTTTTTTTTTAAAGGAAGTTAGGGAAAAGAGTTTCAACTCAGGAAATAAGTCATTTGTGCCCAATGCTAACTAACACATAAGGCATGTAGCTCAGTATCATTGCTACCCAGAAAAAAAGTCTCAGGGAACCTCAAAGCCGATTCGGGTTTCATAAAAATATACAATGTTCACATGCACCTCTAAAGTACTTCCCTTGCAGAGGCCCCACAGGTGCCAAAATCCATCTCCCTGTGTATGGCAAGGGTTCAACTCCCATTTAAGGGCTCACCTGAAGAAGTCAAGAGCCCCCTTGACACTACAGATGGCAGGGACTCAGACAGGGACCCCCAACTCCAGTGATGGACAAGAAAAACCAAGACTTTCGGGGGGGGGGGGACGACGACGGGACGGGACAGGACAGACGGACATGCAGGTAGACTCTGTAAAAACTAACCACGAAATATTAACGCAATGTAAAAGCCCGAGGATGTCCATGCTGCAAGATCACAGCAGCTTTCTTGCCACATGACTTAACTGGAAGCAGATACTTCAGTGAGCAGGGTGGCTTTTCCCTTCTAACAGAAAGGCAAACCAACAGTCCAGCCCTACACGCCCTACATATGGGGTGAGCGGTCAGAAACCCTACAGCGAGACTTTCAGTGACTTGGCAACACTTAGAACAGCACAACTTTGTTTTCAAGAACAATCAGTAAAGGACAGTGTTATTTAGAAAACAGTCACAATATCCTGGAACTTACTAGATGCAAAATAACTTTGCACTGGAGTCAGCAGTCTGTGGGTCCTCATACACATTTTGCAAGCTTTATAACAGTCCCCCAGAAAGGGCATTAAATAAAATGAGTAATATCTCTTCCTGCTACATATCACAGGTACACAAAAAAAAAAAATCTATCATTCAGTCAGCACGTGGCGGTGGCAGTTCATACAGTAAAATCTGTTTTGCTGGAATTTGTAACAGTGTGAAGGTGGCCACTGCTATGCATCTCACATACCTGAATATGTATTTTTTTAATTATTACTGTTATTTTTGCAGAAGAAAATAACATTCAAACAACCCATTTCAACGTATCCATAATTAGGGAGTAACATCAGGTTTTGATTTGGGGAAAAGAAACAAGAACTAGGGACTGCCCTTCCCAACTGACAAAAGTTGGTTATTAAATAAACAGTATTTTAATACAAACAAAACCTAAGCAGACAAAGAATCTAAGACAGGGTCTGGTTAAGTCACTGCAAGTTTTTTTCATATTTTTGGTGGGGCTTAGATAAGCTCAGATGTTACAGGCTTTCGCTGGCTAACACTGTAGCCTAACACTGAGTGTGAGGGGTTCCAGCTCAGAGTCCAGACAAGGACCACTGCCTCATTTCTTTAACAATTTTAATAGGAAAAGCATGCAAGTTTCAACGGTGCATCGTACAATGGTACGTTGTACAACGGTGCATTTCCTTTCCATAATGTATTGTATATCACTGTTGGAAACTCTGCTAAGTTGGCAAACCCTTCTTATGGGTACAGTTACATCAGTTACATGAACAACAAAGCATTTCTGTCAGCTTTTCGTGTACTTTTGAGTAAGGAGGGGTTGCTGTGCAATAAATCAAATTGTTTCATTGCCACATGCTCCAATTCTGACAGGATATGTTTAACTTGGTGGCTGATGTCTAACTGTACCACCAGGTGAATGACAGATACTTGAACAATACTTTGATACTCCACTTCTGTAAGAGGAAATTCAGTTTTGATCTAGTACAAACATGAGCTGCTGGAAAAAAAAAAAGGGAGGCTCCCCTACCTCTGCCTTTCAAGGGTCCCTGTGTTTGCTCTAGCCATCACGAAGATGCAGAGAAAACCAAACACTCTTCTAGGACCTCAAAAGCTCTCACATAAGCACACAGGAGCCAGGCTGAAACTTGTTCTTCTGATCAGTGGACCGTTAAACTTCCATTCCCTTCCATGAAGTTAACACCCATTATTTTACTAACATTTCATAAGATCTGTGGTAGTTTACTGGCCGTAAATGTACAGGCAGCCTTAACATCACACTGCAAGGGAAGGTTTTTGGCTAAGGGTAATAAGCCTGACTCCGTCCCTACTTTAAAAACACCAGCCTCTACTAATTAACTGAAGAGTGGCACCAACATTTTCTAATGGGATACAAACAACTGAATAAAAAGACACCCCCCACACACACATTGAGGTCAAACGCAGACCTGACTCATAATAAAAGAGAAACAAGGCAGAGCAGTTCAGCAGTCCCACTACTCTCAGCCCTACCACCAATGCCACAAACTTGGCCAGAAAAGAAGAGCAAAGCTCTTGTTGAGCACAAACGCCCTTTTCTCTGTATAACAATCAACTACAACAAATCAACAATCAACAAATAACTACAGGAACAAATCAAATATATTCAGAAATAAAGCACAGAAGTGCACTCTCATTCACCAATTAAGTGCCCCTAATATATTAATTAACAGTTTAGTCAACCACCTAGGACAGTCAACTGCAGCTTTCATTCACCATAAATGCAAAGAGAGACCCCATACATAACCCACAATACATTATTAAGTCATTGTACAAAAAAAATGTTTGTATTAAAAACTTCCACTGTAACTGCACTGTTGTATTTAAATGTTCTTTGAGATTATTCAGAAGATTACAAGGATGGTTGTTTAGAAAGTCTGTGCCAGCTGCTCTATGTGTGTATTAGGAGCATTACAAAGGCATCAAATACCCATTAGTGATGACATCACCCTAACTAAGAAAACATACCGATACACATCTTGGATACAGTTACAGTGAGGGGTTAGACACAGGAGGAAGAACGTACCCCCAAGGAAAGAGGGGAGTAGAGAGCATCACAGGATCCCATAGGAAGCGAGTCCCTTCATTGGCACTACAGCCCTTGCACACCAGGTTCCCACTAAACCTCTAACTGTACCAGCTGTGGACTACTTAACAAAACAGTGTGGAGCAGCTAACAAGAAGCAGATCAGAAGAAAAAGCAAACCCATGTATCAAAAATGGAGGAGGAATATCTAAAGACTTCAGACCAGAATAACAGTATTGTTACCACCGCAGAACACGAACCCTAGGATTAATTCCATTAAGGAATATGGAGCTGTGCTACACTGCTCTAGAATTTCTGCCAAAAAATTGCCCTAGAGACGTCATGTTATGTGACCACAGGTCAGGATCATGTCTGTCAGGACCAGACACCTACCGACTGGTTTGCAATGGGATTAAAGGGCAGAAGATGTAGCAGCTCTGTGCAGAACATTACAGTCTAAACATGAACCCCTTCCAGCTGCAGGGGCTCACAGCCCATAGAGAAGCAAATTGAATCCCCAGAGATGGATTCCAGCAAGAGACTGCACCAAGGAGCACTGGGGCACCAGCATGCAGGCTGGCACCGAGGAACACTTGAGGAAAATCATATCCCTTCCACTGGAACAGCACATTGCTCCTTTCAAAACTTTAATGAAAGCGGCTGGAAGAAGGAGGCAACACAGGTATCAGAACTGAATCAACTTCATTAGTTCAGTCAACTAGAACAAAAAATGTTGATTGGTCTAATTAAATTAATCCAGTCCACTAGGCCAAAAAAGCATTGAATCATTGCTCAAAAAATCCTCCCTAATAAATCTTGATTTCAGTCTAATTTTTCTTCGAGCAATCTTGACAAATCATAGACAGATACATGAATACTTGACCTATAAAACCATCTTAAGCACATCAGTATTTCTCTGGAGAAAGAGGGAAGCTACATTCTAGGACTCCTCAAGGCGGGTACACACACCCCAAAAAAACCCCCAAAATTCTTTGTTAGCAAACTTTACCCAAAATGTCTTAAGATCACCTTTTCACTGAATACTTTTACATAGTGTTTGTGTGATGTTGGAACAAACACAAGAATTAGCTGGTTAGGTTTTCTCTGCATACAGGAAGATTTTAACACTACCATTAAGCAGCTCAATACTCAGAACTGTTTCATTAGAATTCTTTTCTCCTGAATCATATCAATAAAGTTGAAGTTCAGTCTGGTATTCATAAGAGTTGACTTACAAGCTTCTTGCTGCAAATGTACTTTTGAGATCCAGTAAATGTAACAGAGACCTAGAATTAAGTAACTTCAGGTTTTTAAATTCTTTTATTCAAAACGAACCATCACGGAGAGTCTTAAACATTTTTTATTTTGGGCACCAAATTGCTTAAAAAACCAGCTTTGCTAATTTCAAAAAATAAAATAGAGATGTCAAGAGAATTCACAAGCAATGGAACAGGGTCTTTTTCAAGACTGATTTTATTTTGCTGACACTGGCACGAAGCATTCCTTATCCCAAGCATTTTAGTGACATGTTTTGGGGTTTTTTTCTTGTTATAGAAACTATTACTAAAGTCAGTTAGCTGGCCTTTTCACAAAGGATGCTGGAGAAACATTTGCCCAGGTGTTACAGTTCAGACAACTGTAATCTTCTAAGAAACCTCAGAGTCCTTCCTACGATGCACGTTTTATCTCTCTTCCATCTGTGATGATGCATGTTATCACAGAGATCAAACATTAGCACTGGGAGAATGAAAGCGAATACAGCAAACAATATGGCCACGAGCACTATTTCAGCAAGAAAAACAACTACTACTGGCCTAGTTCCAAAAAGCAACTGAGACAAATAATATCCAAGGTAATCTCAGAACAGTTTTCTTGCCAATTTTCTCAAATATTCATTACTTTTTCAGCTTGAAGGTGAAAATATCCTATAGAACAATTAATGACTGCTTTGAATTCATTAGTGCTATAAAAGGAAAATTTGCCAGAATGATCTAACATTTCAAAGCAGAAAATGCAGAAAACTGGCAGCTTTTACAAATTATATAGTTTAACAAATCATCTCCACAGATGAAGTCTGCCCTAATGCAAGAAACTGAAGCCATATATTAAACTTCTAACATGTTGCTCAGATTATGCACGGGATGTAATGCAGCCCTACCTGCTAAGTTCTCTTCTAATGATGCAAGGAGAGTCACATTTCCCCTGAAAATCCTTGTGCCTACAGCAAAGTTACAGTGTCTCCTATTTCCCACCCCCTTGTTTCAAGTACAACTGATTCCACTTCCTCTAAAAATAGCGTTTGTTTTGTTGTTTGTATGCATTTTTTTAATGTGTTGGGCATGGCAAGAAGGAGAAAAGAGAAGCAGCTCCATTAGGTCAGACACTCCTCGGGACATTGTAACTAATTTATGACTCCAATCAGCTTGTTCTTTACCCAAGATCACACAGAACTTTTGCAGTTCAGCATCCGTTAATCTAAACGCAAGCAAGGCAGGCAAAGAGTCTGACAGACCTTTCAATAAAACCTCGGCCATTTTCATACCTCCAAAAAAATGGGGGCAGAGAGAAGTTTTGAAGAATTAATGAGATAACAGTAGTTAGCACTGATATGTTCCAAGTACTTTAAAGCTGCCATGTTAGCCCTTCCAACAGTCCTGCATGGCAGACTACTGCAGGGCAGAATGCATCTGCTTTACACATCAAGAGACCAAGACTGAGAGATGAAATAACTTGTGGCAAGATCACAGAGAAAGTCACTAATCCAGATACAAGCCTTTCATCTTCCAGCCAAAAGCCACGGCTCATCAGTTAGTCCTATGCATTTACTATACCTATGGCCATCAGGCCACAGGGACTCCACAAGAACTGATGGAGCACCGCGGTGGCCCAGCCATCACTGTGCTCTTCTCCAGGAGTCCCTGCTTATGGCCACAGCTGTGAGGAATCAACCTGACAGCCTGTAACTCACTCCACCCCACGCTCTGCCAAGGGTCCTTCAGACACCAGTATCTACGGCTCATCACGGCGCAGGATGAACAGACAGGTCGAGGCACATGGGCAGCTGTGTGCTGGCTGTCCGGACAGTGCGTGTCAGCCAAGGGGGAGGGGGAGACTCCACCGTGGTCCTCAAACAGAGCAGAGCAGGCAGCACACCTGCCCTGCCATGCCCTGAGCCACACGGAGGTTTTATGTTTCAGAGGAGACTACTCCCAGTAACCAGGAATGGTCCATTTGGACTAAACACACACACCATGTGCACAAATACGTACAACGTGTGGCCACTGCTGTGCGCTTCTCATCCTCAAGATTCCCTTAGAGCAACCCCAGATGTGCAAACTGACCTGTGCTAAGCTACTTCACCAATAGCTACATTTTCAAATAACCTGTTCACCTTCACTTTCATACCATTCCTGAAGCCTAAAGAACCACCATGACACAGTGATGCTAAGTGGCCATTTACCCCCCACTGATTTTCACACGTCAGTGAAAGGCACACCATCTTGTGAAGGAAAAAAAAAGGTCAGCTTGATTTAGTAGTTTGAATCAAAATAGCTTGAGGAGAATCTCCAGTAGAACATATATTTTACTGCTCCATTTAAATGGAAATTAATAAAGGAAAACTTTATTTATTCCAAATAAACTGCATCAACCATCCTTTCCAGACACAAGGCAAATCTGGTGATCTAGGGTGTGAAGAAAAGGGAAAGAGGGCAAGAAGTTAAGATAACCACAAAATCAGTTCTTCACCCACTCCTGGCTCCAAGTGTTAAGTAAAGCAAATCCATTAAAAATTTAAAAACAGAACAACATAAAAAGAAGACACCACCAAACACAAAACCTGTTTCAGAGGAAAATCAACTTTTTGCTGAAGAGGTAAAACAGCAGCAAACCTGACAAACATTTCCATCACCTAACCCTGAACTCCTTTATTTGTCACTTCTTCTATGTACCGCTTCAAATAATGAGAGTAATGACATTTTCAGTTTAGTTCTTTCCATCCTTGACAGGTAAAATCCCTTTTTTATTAACCGCCTATTAGTAAGTCTCACAGTGTAGTAGCTGCCAAAGAAGGGAACAATAGCTCCATCTTTTATAAAGTACACTTAAAAATATGAAGAAAAGCACACTGTGCTTGAAGCAGCTGCACTTTATGGAATTATTAAAAACCTTTGCTTTTGTCACCTGGGGTCAAATTTATCCTTGGTGAAGTTCCATTGACTTAAAACAAGTTTACACCAAAGACAAATCCAACTCAATGCCTTCAGGTAATGAAACATGGCAGAGAGTCTTTGTGCTAAATATATTTTTTTTTTCTTACTCCAAATTCATCTCTCCCGTGACTTATAGCCTAAGGACTTCAGATCCTTTTATTGTCATTAGCTACAGAGAATGAATTTATTTCTCTTCTTTGAAAAGAAATATATCTGGCCTCTGTATTCTCCCTACACTATAATATAACCAGCAGTAAAATGGCAGTGCATGCAAATATATTTCAGTGGAAAAAGCTTATAAAAGAATAAGACTTGCAGGAATTCAATACATTTTTCATGTGCAAGTAACAACTGTTTTTCTAATAGCAGATGCTTCATTTCTTGTTGAGACACCCTAGGATCACACTCAGGAATGCTGGGGTTTGGGGTGCTACAGCCCTTAGAGCCTAATTCCTCCTGCAGCAACATATAAAACTGTGCTGCCTGATGCTTGCACATGCCCTGCTTACTCCAAATGACAGAATTTATATTATTTGGCAGCAAAAGAAACAAGCAAGCACAAAATAAAGTTATCATTCTGTAGAGACAAGGTAAGCAGGTTCAACAGATCAACAACTCAGGTAAATTTGATGGTAGAATAATCTTAAAACAGAAAAAGGGGGGGGGGGCAAATACATACTGGTTAGAAGACAGTTTTTTAGGTATGCCCCAGAGTACCTACCACCTGACTTTGCAGACCTTTGAGTTCACAAAACTTCTGTACCTCTCCCCAACATTAGGCAAGACAGAAATACGGTCTTTAGTTAATTAAATAGGCTCTTTTCACATTTTTTATTAAAGGGAACAAGGGTTTGTGTTATATCTAAGTTAAATGACAAATTGAAAAGCTAAGAAAGAGTTAATAAGGGCCTACAGTACAGAAAGGATATTAAAAGATCTGCAAGCAAAATCTCAAATCCCAATTCCCTTCAGAAAACAAAAGAATTATTTTTAGCACAGTATTTATAAAATAATTATGTGATGCTTAGTACTTGTTAAAGACAAGTTTCTCTTTTAAAAAAAACTTCAATAAACTTCCTTAGAAAGACAAGGATTAATGCCATTCACCACTCCATGCCATAAAATTTTCCGCAAAACTACTTTTCATCAGTTGAGTACTTCTCTCCAGAGACACTCAGCAACGCTGCCATTTGCCTGCGTCTATATAATTCAAATACTTCATTATGAGCTTGCTATTTCTCAGAATTCCTTTGGCATCATCCAGAGTCAGTTTTAATCAAATTACCAGACTTTCATGTTTACTGATAAATGCGCTGGTTGAGCAAAGCACTTAAGATACACACTCGCTTGTTTTGCTGAATCAGGACCCACAACCCCACATCCTACTGCTCCACGTCGGTGCAGAACTCTGCTGAAATTCAATGGTTTTTAGCTTCAGAGCCTTGCTGATACAGGGAAAATTCAGTCTGCTGAGCTCAAGCCAATCCAAGTCTGTGATACAATTAACTTTTCTAAAATACATAACCTTTCTCTACATCCTGATGCTCAAGTTCTTCAGAATTTTTGTGTGGTTTTGGAAGATAAAAAAATACTATTTATACATAAACGACACAGGATCTGACTCAACTGAGCTGGTTGAGAGCCAGACAGAAGCCCAGATTAAAAAATCTAGTTTACACAGAAATAGATCACCAAACGGTAGTGCTGAAGAAACATGAACTAGAGGACCTACAGACTTAGTCTAGCTTCCCAGTTTTGGTCAGCCTTTGTATTTAAATTGCTCATTTAAAAATATCATTTACTGCTTGAAAGTATTACTACTTCTTTCTGCATGAAAATAAGATTAACTATAATTTTTTAATGTGTATTTTGGCTTCTCAAAGCTATCTCAGCAAGCTCACTGACACAGGGAAACAAATGATGAATTTCTATCAGATGAATGTCTGACACTAAGGTGCTTCAAATCACCATCAGGGTGCTGAAAGGACCAAAAAAAAAAAAAATCAGAAAAACATCCACCTTTAAAAGCTAGTCAGTGGTTCCTAATTAGAACCTCTCAAAAGTGAGAGCACGGTAGGCTTTGATGAAAAGAGCTCTGCTGGTGCCTCACAGCCTTTCCCACCTGAAGCATGGCCACAGCACAGACAGGAGACAAGCAAGGCACAGCATGCAAACCAGCGCTCTGCTCCTCAGACACTTCTCTGAGCTTGCAAGTCTTTAAACACTCCGAGTACTGGTTTATCTCCTCCTCTAAAAGACTGTCTATCCAGACCATAAAGGGATAGGACTGGGTGTTTTTTCAAGGGAGGCACAAATTGGCTGATGATGCAAAAGAACTGAAGGGCAATGAAGGTGGAGAGCAAAATCTCTGTCCCTTCAAAACCTGCAACCACTCTGTGCTTTACTTCAGTCCTAGTAATTCAAGAGGCAACATCTGTCCCTTGGTTCTCAACCTCTAACCACAACTTAAACAAACAAAAAACCCCACACCTCTGGCAACAAACATCTTGAGGAAAAATAAAACTTACAACGTAATTACATCTGGGAAATACCCAGCCAACGCTGTTTAAAATGGAAGGAAATTTGTGCAAGTGACTCCCAGCATTTTATTTTATTTTTTTAAGATCACATCCTTCAACTTCCAGTGGAAGACTTTCTATTATACTTTGAAGAATCCTACATTGCTTTTGGAAACACAGGGTTCAAGGTCAGGGGAAGTTCCTCTTTATAAAAAAAGGGAAAAAAAGATGTCATGACAAGGCCTGTTTCTTCCTGTTGTTACGCTTATTAACATGGCACCCATCACCACCGTATCTGGGGGGCACATATCCAAAAGATACATTTAGCTTACAAGCAAACAGCCTTATGGAAATAAAGCACACATGCTCTGAACCATGTAAAGATTACTTATAAGAACAAGTATGTAGAAAGAAAGACAAAAAAAAGTTATGATAACAATATAGTACAGAACCAGGGAATAAATAGCTGTTGAAAGAAAACCATAGAGACAGTCCTAACGTGAGCAGATAAACCACTAAGCTCGATATTACAAAAAATGGGTACATTCTTCAATATATCAAATTCTTACAGTCTCTCCATCATCAAAACCATGAAATGCCATCACAAAGGGAGAGGTATCTACAAGGCAAGCACAGGCAACACCAAATGCCAGGGCAGCTGAGGAAAAGAGAACACAGCTGCATGGGCAAATTCTGGTTGGTATCAGATGCCACGGCTGTGCTGCTTTGTTGGCAGCGGGAATGATTTGCACCACTGCAGGATCTACCCCAGAAGGCTGGAATGAGACCCTTGGCTAGTGCAGATCCATAGGCTGTATCATCCTTTTCAGCTGAAGTGAGGCAGGAAAGAAAAAGGGGAAAAAAAAGAAGTTCCAAGATAAAAAAATTTCCCATTCCTTTATGGAAGAACCTATCTTGTTGAAGGTTTGGCCCTCAGGGTCTGGGGCATTTCAGTTGCCCTCTTAAGACATTTTATCAAGACATACATCATGCACCCAACTGCAAAAATTTGCCAGAAAGTAAAATAAATAGTTTCAGCCTTTGATTTAAGCCACATTAGGACAGAATATTTTTGCTCCCAAGACTACAAAGCCAGACTTGCTTATGAGGTTATCCAAGGCTGTAGCGTGTGCAGTTCTGAGCGTGTGGAGTTCCTACTGAGGGTTGCCAGACCTTAGTTTAAGCCCACTTCAAAAACATAATTCCTTCAGATAAGCAGGTAGTTTGCCAGCAGTTCTCCTCTCCATCCTGCTTTGGACTTTCCACGGGGAAGAAAAATCTCACAGTAATCAGAGTTTTCTTTGCAGTCTTTTTCTGTACAATTAAAGCTGTATAAATATAAGCTTGCACGAAATCTGTGTACATGCTAAAAGTAAATCAGATTCAGATAAGCATTTTAGCTATGTACATCCAGGCAGTAAGGGGAGGTCAAGAAATAGACCAATATTCTTTGAATATTTATTCAGACCATTTTCAATGCTACGTTAGCAAGGTGTATTCTTTAAGCTATTAGCATGAAAAACATGCAGTTTTGTGGCTCAGGTTTGAATATGCATCTCTGTGCATCATGTCATCTAACTCAGTTTTGGCTTTTTTTGAGATATATTTGACACATTAGTACCTTAAAAAGCAAGAAAGAAAATAAAACAACCCCAAAACAAAACACAGATTACGTCTAGAGGATCACCTATACCTGAAGAGATAACAATGCTGAAAATATTGGAGTGTCAGCAACAAAACCTAGACCAATAATAGCAGCGCCAGTAGGAATGGCAAACAAAAGAAAGGTGTGCTCCCCTGCAGCAGCCTCACTACTTTAGAAACAAAGAGTAAGCTGGAAAAAGACTCAATATATAAGAATCAACACCCTAGGGAGGTGGCATGCTGCCCCCTGCCTCCCCCAGGCTTCACCACAGGCACGCAGAGATTTTATTTATACTTCTAAGTTTTATTTATACTTCTCAGTTTTATTTATACTACTATGTTAATGGTTCAAGCCCGAAAAAGTGCAGGTTCTGTACAGTGGCAACTGAAAGCTTGCAGTACCCTGGCCACCACACTGACAATAGCTTTTATGGGCACGATCCAGTTTCTTCCACACGTGGCTAGAATGCATTGCTGGCTCCCACCACCTGCATTTCACCTACAGCCACAAACTCCCTGCATTTAAAGTATAATTGTCTGGGTTAACAGGACTCGGTGACTACTGACACAAAAACGTTGCAAAAGCTCTATCTAACTAAACTTCAGAGAACTGTCCTTCCTCAGTTGTAATTGTATCTGCCCAACATTTCTCCTTCATCAGAATCCATCAGTTCTTCATTGCTCTTACCTTACTGTACTCATGATACTCTGTAAAGGACATTAACTAGTTATTCTCATTAAGAATTTATTGCAAAAAATAAAAAAATAAAAAGCATGGAAGAAAAACCAAAACCCACAGGACAGACATAGCTAGAAACCACAGGGATGGTGCTTCCTGACCTCCCCCTAACAAACTACGACCCTTCCTACTCCCTTCAGTTATCTTCTTCCCATGCAGATAATGGGAAGGAACCAGCCTCCAAGAAAGAAATAACTTTGAAGCTAGGCCTGCTCTGAGCAGGGGACTGGACTAGACTTCCAAAGGCCCCTTCCAGCCAAAATCATTCTGTGACTCTATGAATAAGTATCTGATCAAATCCAAGGCCACAGTGCTTTTCAAGAATAGCTGCCAGAGGAAAACACAGAACTGGGGAGTAAAACCAAAGAAACCACAATAAACTTCAGGACAGACATGCTAAGGTTTCTGAACACTGAATAACTTTCTAATAGTAATACTATGTTTGACAACACTTTCAAATTAGTGGTTTTTAATTAAAGCTGGCTGACTTCTTAGGCAAGCAATCTCCTTGGCAGCAAAATGAAGTTGTTGTGATCAATTAAAACAGTTTTTATTTTCTACACTGGCACTTTCTTTTAAAGTAGATTTTTACACATCTATAATGACTCTGATTCACTCCAAGTCATCACTCTTCTCAGCCAAGACCAGCACTCATATCCTCAGCTCAAGCTGCGGACACACTCAGACACACCCTGTATTGCTGAAAGTTCATCTGTAATGAAGCTATTGCAAAATGTTAGCATCACGTACTATTAAACAATCAAAGTTACTAATGCTGGCTGGATGCCTTCAGAAGGTCAACCCTAGAGAAAGTCCCACAAGGCCTGAGGGCTTGAAACAACATAATTTTCCATGCTAACAATGAAAGCAAGCCAAATCGTAACACATTTAATTGCTCAGCCCTGTCTCTTCCAAAGCTGGTCATCTTTTCCACAGTGAGGACATCTCCAATTTAAGCAAGCCATCTGTCCACTGTCCACTTTTCCCAATACCTCATTTTGACTGACTGTATATCCACTTGGCCCCTTCTCCAACGACCCACGCTGGACATGTAAGAAGAGGCTGCCCCTTGCAACCACAGGAAGAACTTTGACAAACAAACATACCAAGAAGAATCACTTCAGCACTCGAAGAAACTACAGTATAAGCTAGCTACTTGGAACTCTACAGATCCTTCCTTTCTCTGTCACAAGTTATTGCAACACTGTTTTAAAAATCCCTGTCTAGGACAAAACACGGGACAGGAACAACCCTCATAGATGTCAATGCCTTTTCCTAACCTATGAGACCTCCAGTAACACTGACAACTGCTACAAAAAGGTCTTTGCCATCACCATTGACAGATAACTATGAAACAGATTAGACAACTGTCAGGAATGACCGAGGTGAGGTTTATCCCAATAGCGCAGGAAGGTTGGATGGACTTGGTGACCTATTACGAACCTTTCTGGGATTTTGTCAGAAATGTCTTTTTACAAACTAGAATAATCAGGACCTAATTCCAGATTATAGACCCTGAAGGCAGCACTGAGATGAGCCGGTATACCCTTCCAGCCCAGCTCTGTAGCGAGACCCTAGCTCAGTTTTACTGGCACAACGCTGCACATAGGGTAATAAATCCAGCCTCTTGAAAGAGCTAATGGTTCGGCTTCGGCATCACCCTGACAGAGCCACCCTGCCTCCACTCCCTAAGGCTTCCACTGCAAGCTTCCCCTTTGTAATATACGTGCACCATGCAATGCCCTTTTTAAAAAAAGGAATAAATAAATAACCAAAATAATTTACGTTACTACTGCAGTTCTTTAACGATTTTAAGGGGAGACATAGGTGCATGAAAACATCCTTACAGGAACAGCATTGTTTCTCACATCACCATACCAGCAATTATGATCATAATAGTTTTATATAAAACCTAGATGTAAATATAAACTTTAGCTGACCTACATTTTTCCAGCACAAAAAAGTATTTTTGATCAATTATTCTGAATACATACAATCAGTTACACTGAATGCATGATTTACATAATGCCACCTACCTGCAGCTGCAAAGCACAAAATCATCAAAGCAAACACTGAAGTCACACAACTTGAAGACATTTTTGCAAATGCTCTGTCTTCTCAAATCAGCTCCCTTTGTAGCTCTTCATGTAGATTTACTTCCTTTGAAATCTGTGTTTTGAATTCAAATCTTCCAGACTTTTAATTGCCTACAGAAAGAAGTAAAAATACATTTCAATACAAATATAACTTACAGAAATGTTACTAGATATTTAAGATTATCCCTCTTGTAACAAGAGAAAAAACAATTATTTCTTAAAGGACTATTAGAGGACTGTATTTTATATTGCCAGATACCCTAGGTACTGATAAGTTAGGACTCTTCCCCCCTGTATTTCAGCACCACTTTGTAGCCGTTGCTCTTTCATATCTTGCATTGTGCAAGTTGTGACTTGGAAGTGAAATCCCGGAGTCCTTTCTGTCAACTAATACTGAAGTCCTGGTGGAGCCTGCCAATGGTACTCGTAGCCCCAGACATGTTTATTTTAAGTATTCGGACTTTCTCTGGGACATACAAACAATTGTTTGCTTATTTATCTGCTGCTACCTTCATTAAACCAAGGAGAAGTTTTTCACATGCTGTAGCTGGTTTATGGGTAACACAAAAAGTTTAACTCATCGTTTCTCAGTATTCACAAATTCTGAAGGCCACTTGACACTAAATATAAAGCTGCTCAGAATCTTTATTTCAAGAGATTTCAAGTGATATACAAGGTCAGTAAAACAACTTAAATGTGCTATACAAACAAATGACGATACAGCTGATGCCTGCAGGCATTAAAAACATGAAAATTCTGACCCTAGAACGCACGCTGCAGACTTCCAAGGAGAAACACTTACTAGATGCACAATATCCTCTTTCACCTTTTTATTTTTAATCTCTTCTCAGTTATATAGACGTCCAAAATGAGACTAAAGCCCAAGTAAGGAACCAGAATGTTGGTATTGTATTCAATCAAATAAAAATTCTATCTACTTTACTTAACTACCAGCCTTCAGAAGCAGAAGATGACAGATGGTGCCTCAGCAACCACTAACACTCACCACAAAGCAATGCAAGCAATTATAAACAACCATCATGGGGCTAAGTGACAGCAAAATGCTGAGTCAGGACCAAAACCTAAACCCTGACAACACAAACACCATTTAAAAAGGTTCTTGCTGACATTGAAGTGGAAGGAAGTGCGAAGTCAGTCAAAGGCTAGGCCCTGTTACACAGCATGTGCCACGCTGTGCACCATCAAAAGTCTGCACAAGGGAAACCTGCACCTAGACCAGCACTTCCAAGATACCTGCTGATAGCACTCCTATGGCTACAAGGAAAGCAACAGAAACTCCTTTACAGAATTTCTCCACGGGTTATCCAGCAGAGATGGCACTACCCTGTGCAGAGGGAGCTGCAGCTGCCCACTACGGAAGGGCTGTTGGTGCCCAACGCCAGAACTACAGCCTCCAAGAGGCCCTTTGCTCAGCGCCCCACTCCGAGCCGCTCTGACCAGTCTCAGTGCCCCTGATCCCACCGGTGTGGGTGGCGAGCCCCAGGGTGGCTCTGCAGGCTGCTGGGAGCACCCAGACACCACACTTCTGCTGGACAAACACACGGGGCAAGGAAGGAGCTGAATAGCCAGCACACCAGGGGGTTTCAGGCAGTTCACTTTCAAGCTCAGCATCCCATATAAGAAGTACATTTGCTTTTGTTTCCTGTTTGCTTTTGACACAAAATGTTTTAGGTTGAAACTCTCTAACTGGTTCTCTCCCCTGCACCTCCTCATCACCTCCCTTCCAGTGGCTTACATTGTCAGACAACAGCAGTGACTGAAGGAAACCCCCAGAGAAATACTAACTCTAGTAATGCTATCTTTATCTTTTACCTATTGGTGCTCAGTCTGGGGAAAAGGAATTTGCTCTTGACTCTGAAGAGGTACCCACCACTTTGCACAGTGTAAACAAGACCCAGGTACCTTGTTATCTGCTATTCACAACGTTATGTATGATTAATATATAATCAGATAACCCAAACTGAAGATTCTTTCCCATCGTCATTATATTACATGAGACTGCCACTATCTGTGAAAATACTTACACATACCTATAACCTTGACCTCAAAAATTAAGAACCTGTTGCTTAAAGTAGCCTTAGCTGAAAAAAAGCACCCCAAACTGCGTTTTTTGTTCTCTTCCATGCAATGTCCTTTTTAAAACTGTCCCTGAACCTAGGGACAGATATTAGTTAACCCAAGACAAACAAATGTTTCAAGAAATAAACAAATACCTACTTACATATCATTCAGGTAACAACATCAGGTCTGTGTAACTTTGCTTATTCCATCTTAGAACATACCACTGTTACTGAGGTTGAATGCTTTGTCACTTGCAGGTTCTCTAGCACAACCTATTCCTTCCATTGCTTACTAGGATCAATACATTTTAAAAAATGATAGGTGAGGCTACTACCACACAACATGACCCAAGTAACGACACTCTGCAAGGAATTTCTATCATTAATAGCAAGACAAACAACACAGCCTCATAAAGCAGCAATAGTCCACCCTAAAACCCCAAATAAGCATGATTTACCCAAAGATTTCTTTCATGACGTTTTGTAGAAGATGGGTTTGTCTTCAAGAAAAAAAGAAGTTCAGGAGAAGGATGAATGCACACACACAAAACCAATGCTAGAGACAGCTCAAAACAAGAAAAGCTCAGAAAATGATGGCTTCCTCGGGCAATTTACAAGGCTTGTGAAAATTACTCATCCTGGACCTACTGGAACCATCAGTGAGTTCCTAGATACCTCTCATCTCCCCCTAGAGTGTAAGGTTATATAGCTAAACCCTCAAATCCATGAGGGATACTGAACTTTGTGGCAAATTAAGACCAGCCTTTATTAAACAGAAATAATAAATTGTTGACAAGGGTTGGATAATCCTTTAACACATAAGTTTTTAAACACAGAAATCCAAATCAAACAGGTTTAATGCCAAAATGGCAAGCCATATGGAATTTATGACAGATATTGAACATCATTTGGGAAGTCAAATGGAAGCTGGAATAATTTGTTGCTAATTTTCTAGATGAAAAGAAACCTAAATCTACTCAGTGAGAGTATTTGGTTGCTAACTCAATTTTTAAATACTGCCAGAAAGAAAAATGATCCAGTACAGCAAATCATGAGGTTTCTAGCCAGTCTTAGCTATAAAAGACCATCATAATGTCCTGCAAGATGTCATATGTGCAAACAGGCAATGAATAAGCATTCTGAAACTTGATTTACTGATGTATTGCCATTTCAACAACAACGAACAAAAGAGAAACCAAAAAAAGAGCAACTATGGCACATATGCTCAGTAATATATTAAATAGGAAAACGGAAGACATTACTTAGATCACTCCTCCATCAGCACAAGCATCTCACTCTTCAGTGACATTTTTATAAGGCACAGGGTTGTGCAGAAATAGGAAGCACAAGAACAGAACTGGGGACAAAGCAATGCTGCTGAGAGCAGGTGGGAATCCCATTCTGTGCTGACTACCTAAGTATGTTAAAAGGCCAAGTTTTGACTCAACTTTGATTTTTGAATGATTTAAAAGGGAGAGAGAATATATACATTTCCATTTGTACGTAAAATCGAATTCCTACTGCAACCCACTGACCAATAACATTTGAAAGGTGTACCTCTGAGCAGGCAGTATACAATCAAAAAGCCCTAGGATCCTGCTCTGATTCTGCCGTCTTGCTAAGGGTGAACAGTGGAGACTTAAATGAAAGACAGGAAGAGCTTTCTAAGGAAAGAGCTCACTTGCTTGAAGATATGCATTCACAAACTTAAAAAGGAGGGCAAATTTCAAACCTTGAAAAACATCACAAAAGGGTGACAAACTGACAGTGAGTTTCATGAATTTAGGATGGATGATATCCGAACTGCCAGCTACACAGCAGAAATTCAAGTCAAAAAGCACAGACAAAAATACTACTAAAATTCATTTAAGAATAAACTACTAAGCAGGATGTGTGTCAGTATTTTTGAAAATCTGATCATCCTCACCTGTGATGTAAGTCAGCTATGAAACTGCTATTACCTGACCATCTGAGAGTACCGAAGAGAAATGAATAAGAAAATAGGTGATAAAAATTCAGCTGTGGTACAAAACATGCCAGATTTTGCTCCAGTGTGAAACCTGCAAACTAGGAAAATTTGAGGCTGTCCACAGAACAAGGGGACATTTTCTTTGCAAAAAGGGAAGAAAGCTTTGCAAAGGGATTGGGAACATAAAGCATTTATCCAAGAAGTAAACACAACTACTAGTCAATTTGAGATTCAAAAGAAATTTCCGAGAGAATCATCTTTTCCTTTGGGGTATATCTGGGTAGCTATTTTTGTAACTGATGTCACGAAAGGGCATACTAGAAGTATAACCAAAAAAATCCCAACAAGGAAGCAAAGATGATATGAGATCTTTGGGTTTACTAAACACACTGTTTTCATGCCAATGCTTTACACTGCTACAAGCTGTGAGAAAGGCTGGCAAAGGAGGGCATCTGCTGCCAGAGCCACTGAAGATCGACTAAGAAGCACAGTCTGCTGGGGTCATTTTTGCTGAGTTTGCCGTCATAAAGGCTACTGGTCTTGACAAAAGTGAGAGTCTAAAGAGCACAAAAGAGCCTGTTGCATTGAGAAGTATCATTTTGCAGATGCAATGAGGAATGCATGCTACCAGGAATATCAGGAAGAATCTGACTACTACTAGATTTTATTAGGTTTCAAAGACAATTGGGAGAGTAGAAGGGGGGAAACACATTTTGAAGTACACGAGGACAAGAGGAGGAAGTATGAGGTTTTAATTTGATTTAGAGTAGGAGCTTCTAATGTCCATGAGAATTTCAATGCCTAAAGCTTAGTTAGAAACCAGTGAAAAATACGATGCTTTTGGAGAACACTGGGATGCACTGAGCGGCCTGCGAGCATGGCCGGCCACAGGACAGACCTCATTGCTACTGTAAGTGTTAGTAAACAACAAACGCTCTTTAACTCAATGGTATTTAAAAGAATCTGACTTTGTTAGAGCCAGCAGGAGTAAGCACAAAACCCACACCACTTCCGTACACTACTGTTACCTTTCATTAATCAAAATATTTCTTCTTTGTAAAAATCTACTACTCGTCTTCCTCAGAATTCTAGTCTTTTGTGGAATTTTTTTAGAGCTATCCTTTGAACTAAAAAGTCAACTTTAATACTACAACATGACTAAAGAACTCAGAAGTTAGAAGCATGCTGCTTACTCTTGGAAAAAGAAAAAAAACACCACACTTTTCCACTAAAGAATTCCCAGCCCTCACTGACAGGGGCTACCAGGACGTAAGGCTCTGCGGTCTATGGATGGCTGGCCACTAAGAAATCACATTCTGCCCTGTTCTGCCACCAGCAGAAAGGTATCCATCCCCACGCCTGCTTACTGCTCTCCAAAAAGGGGACAGGACTCTGTTCTACAGTGCCTGAAGAACTACAAATGAAAACGACCGAGGATTAAGCTGTCTCCAGAGCATCTGAGCACCTTTCTAGTCAGTCTGTTTCTGTACTTCTAGCAAAATACCTATTATATACTATTCTTGAGATCAGTGGTCATCTTAGTTTCACTTTTTTCCCCACTGTTATTCTCCTTGTAAATTTACTTTTGCCTGCTTTTTCAAAGCTTCTCTGCACAGCCCAACCTAGCAGCATACACACCTGCAGGTGGCTACAGCCACAGATTTGGGGGTTGTTTCTGTTTCCTATTAAAGGCTTCTGTAGCACAGGAATTTGCCACATTTATTGCTGAATTGAGTTCTTATTGCTTTATTTTCCCCTTTTATTTCTGTTCCCTTAAGCCTTTTCCCCAATAGTCACCATCTGTTTCTTTAATCACCACCTACCTTTCCCATACAAGCTCTTCCCTTCCCTTAACTCTGCCCTCCTCGTTGTCTAACCTTTTCCTTCCCTGCCTGAAGAATAACTTCCACTTCCTCTCCTCCTTATCAACACGGGCTCTGGTAATTCCCTCCTCTTTCCATGCATGGTGCCAGAGGTTGCACAGCTCTCTACAACACTGCTAGCAAACACTTCTCTAACAAAGTGAGCCAAAAATCCTCCTCCTCTAAGTCACATCACAAGTCGCACCAAAGTGAATGGGGATACTTGAGTGAACCCAGCAGGATCTGTCCCTTTGTGTTGTTTTGCCATAGCAACGTGAACCCAAGTTTCTAGGCCATCCAAGGCGGCCTTCACAGCCAAAGCTTTTTCACTTTGTGTTTGTTTGTTTTACGCATGGCAACCATTTAACTTACTTAACCAGTTTTTCTCCCATTTGTTATGTGGGTTCCCTATGCAAATGCAATGAATACATGCCTTCCATGTGTAAGTAAAAAGGCAGTAATTTGTAATCAACTACACCCAAGCTCAACTTCAAAAAAAATAATAAATCACAAATGGTTAACTACAAAGGCAGTTCTATCAACTTAGGAATAGAACAGTTTTTGAAAGAATTTATTATATAACCCTACTCCTATTAAATATGCATTTTAGCAGATTTCTTTTTTATCAGATGACATTGATCCTCTGTCAATTCTGCGTGATTTATACACTAACAGGTCGAAAAGTTGACTAATAGGGTTAGCAAATATTAACAGAGAATTGAAAATGTGTACATATTTTTTTAATGTCTATGTCCAAGACATGCACATGAAGTTCCACTGCTCAGAATGCAAAACAGTAACTTATTCATATCCTATTAAGGGGACAGATTCTGTTTTAGAAACAACAAAGTGGTTTCATTTTGAAGGAATATATGAATAGTAATAAAACTAAAAATCCTGACATATCAAAAGCCCAGGGAAAAAGTAACTCTGATGTCCTGCAGTTCACATGCTGCTGTGCTTGTAATGGGACATTTCAACAAGTCACAGTTAAAGGCTATGGGAACTGGACAAGTGCCAAGGGAAGATGTTTTATGCCATTTAGCAATTGTGCCCGTCTATTCCATGTGACTTTTGTTTTAACATTTTGTTTATTTATTTTCTTATTAATGTATTACAATGTAGCCTGCCAAATTACAGGAAGCCACAAAATATACACAAGTGAGTCCATAAAAGATGTGAAACCGTTCCACCTTTTTAGTACTAAGGTTGGTTTTGTTACCTGGTACGTATTTTGCCCACAGGTGGCATGAAGCTCCGGTTTGGGTGAGGTTGTCTATTCTCAGTGTCATTTCATAACAAACTTTCCCTTCAGCTTTGCAACATCTTTTTTTTTTTTTTTTTTTTAAAATCACCTGACTCAAATTGCTGTGAGTTTAGATCAGAAAAATAAAGTCATGACACCAGACACTGTGGAAGTTTCAGCTGAATAATCATTGCACAACGTAGCACAAAAGTAAGACAGGATAAAAATCATTCTGTTAAATGTTCCCAGGACTTCCCTTCCCCCAAACACAGGGAGGTATGCCGCTGAATCTTCATAGGCTGAGGGGCAAGGTTTTGCTTACCAAGTATAAACAAGAGAATAGACTCTTACAGGATCAGGATGTAGGAGGGTTTCAATAGGAGGAAGGGAAGGAAATGCATTCGGGAGTGTTTTAGTGGAAGGAGTACACAACTCTTCCAGGACGAGGCTGGAACAGCGTCCTTTTTGACAACAGCAGAAATTCCTAGAGATTAGCGCATCTCTACATTAGGAAGCACACATGGAACTGAAGACAAGAGTTTAACAAGACCAACACCCTACATTTAACTTGAGTACCAAATCAGAACTCTGCTTGAATGTAGAGCCCTTGGGGACGTGCTACATCAGAGCACCTCTAAAAGGAGCAGAGAAAACAAGGTGTTGGGATGCTGTACAGCTCTTGTACTGTAACGGCTCAAGTAATCTGCAATCTAGTCCTACCTTCAGCCGTCTATTTTCTGGCCAACTCACAGTCAGCCTATACTTCTACAAGCAAAAAAGTGGTAACAGGACCTCAACATGGCCACAGCAGCTCCCCCCTAACGCCTGCCTACAAAGACACCACTACTTCAGGCAATTCTGCTTCCCATCTTCTAACTAGAATATGGATGAAAAATCTGACTGCTCTTGTCAGGGAACACCAGTGGTACAATTAAGGGAACACCAGTGGTACAATTATATGCCATCTTCCAGATGAACATTCTGGTTGCAGGAGGAGGTAAAAAGCAGAGGCTTCTAGAAACGTACATAATACATAAAGGCTGGGTTAAAGTTTCCATGGCAGCCTAAGAAATCTCTAAGTCTCAAATCTACATTTAAATAAAACTCAGGTTCCAAATGAACTGAGCCAGTAATATCTCACCACAACTAGGACCTGGCTCATTTTTTAATTGGGACTTGCTGCTTCTGAAAAGTTTACCCTGAAACAAGAACATTTCTAGGGCATAGGAATCTCCAGGCTGAACAAGAAGATCATAAACTGCATTAAACAAATCTCTACAACCTTTCCTCCTCATAGTTAAAGTTCTTTGGCCTAATTACTTACTTTTTTATGGTTTCTAATTTGAAACAGAATAGGTTTCCTGGCACTGGGCTATCTCACTCTTCACAAACACAGTAGCAGCCAACAACCTCACACACATTTCATTTATCTTAAGTTTTACTTGGCTCAGTTTCTAATTGCACACCTAAACTGAGCAGATAAAAGCTCTAATGTATCTATCAAGACAGATATAACCCTAGGGAAGGTATCTCCTTGTGGAGAACAAGCCATAGCAGAATGGAAAGTTACCAACAACTAACTCAGCAAGGCTTCTTCCACTCAGGGTAGAAGATTTCAGCAAATTGTTCTGTAATGAATGCCTGATGCTGTTATTCTTTCAAGACTGAACTACAAAACCTTAGAACTGTATCTAGAAACTGTATTCTAGCTGGAACCTTCCTACCAGGAAAAAAGCTAAATAAATCTCTTTCGGATTTAAATGACCTCTATATATTTAGAAAAGTAGTTTTGAAACTAGGATCTACAAATACCCAAAATTCTGTGGGTTAATTGTGTGAAACCCACAAGGAGTAATAATGAAAAGCAAGACTTGGTATTAAGCACAAATTTGCTATATAAGGATGCCATCCTCTTGTGGTGGGCAGGGCGGGATGTCAGCAAATTGCACAGGATTGAAAACCAGCATTTCCCATTACAGAGTAACTGGAAAAGGTGATAAAAATCAGCCCTCCCCACTGACACTGGCCCTAAGATTCTACAAGATGTAAATTAACACGTTAAAATATTAACTACTAAGTACTTTAAAAGTTAGCCATATGCATTATCAAAACACATTTGGGGGGGGGGGGGGGGGGAATAAAAAACAACACAACTCAACCAAACTAAAAGAAGCACATATTGAATTTTGCTCTCTCGAATAAGGCATACTCTAGAAAGCAGGTAGATTAATAGATTATTTCTTCAGGTTGCTAAACAAGAACTCAAACACATTTATCAAAACTGAGCTGTTAGCCACTAAATTTTCAGATGCACAAATGTAAGATAGGAAACTTCTCCCACATAACTAGGGAAGACCTTACAATGCCACATGGTTATTAAAAGAATGAGTCAAAAGGAGCTTCCCTTCATGTAGGGGTAATCTACCCTCTCCCTAATTGTCTCCCAAATAAGCAGTGTAATTTATGTGGCTGGCAGAGAAACACGTTCAGGTTGAGGCAAAACATTTTTCATAAAAATTGTAATTTATAAGCACTGCAATAAAGGTTTGTTTTAATGAAGATACACATCACTGGCATGTTCCACTCAGAATGGAGATACACTCCCATATAATTTTTACCATACAGAATTTCCTGCCTTCTTTTATTTTATGTTAAATGTATACATGGAGACTGTAAAAAGCACTGAACAGAAGCTTAGGGAGATGGAAGGCCACAATAAATTCCTACAGTCATATAAATAATTTGTGCATCTCATATGCTAGAAGGAAATCACTAAACCTCACCACTGGAGTGAACCAAATCACCAGACCTACAAGTATTCAGAAACACCAGTCATTTCAAACACCAGAGGGAAGAACTACTCCATCACATAACATAAGCTGTATACACTGGAGGAGTGACTTGGTCCATTAATGCAATAGCCTTAATATAACAAAAGATCTATCTTTTCGAATACCACAATAGTTTTTTTGTAAATCAGAACAGAATTTTGCTTCGCTCAAATCATCATCACAAACAAAATACTACATTAGTGATAAAATACTACCGTAGTTCTCAATCACGTTGTGCCAAATACAGCTACGGTCTAAAAAATCACATCTATAAATCTAAGACAAAAGAAGGCATACTGGTCTTCAATCCACCTCCAGTTTCTTGGCAAAGAAACACATGTATTCAGCAGATCTACACTATCCAGTAAGCTCACTGGATGCTTTGGGATTTTTTTTTATTGTCCCTGACTCGCACAATGAACCTACACTGATTTCCAACAGAAAATGGCTATGCTTACAAAGGAGATCAGAGTATAAGTGAATCGCCATTCCTTTGCAGAATCATTACCAATACCTCATGTATCGCAGTCCCTGTTGCCTTCTGTGCAGAAAAACAACCTGTCTGTATTAGTTCTATAATTAACCTGTTTCAGAGCCAAGACCTCTAGATAAGCTATTCTCCTGCAATCTAAACACATCTCTTGGAAGGTCACAGCAAAACTTCATTTAAAAGAGAGGCCCTTTCCAGCTGACTCCCAAAATCTTAACTGTTGCAACAGGAAAAAAAAAAAAAAAAAAGAAAAGAAAAAAAAAGGGGGGGGAAAAATCTGAACTTGGCCAACTAGTGTATTGGAATTCGACTATTAAAGAGAAGTGCTAAATATAACAAAATTAACTTTGTTAACAATAAACAGGTATCGCTCATTTTCAAGTATTATTCACAGAATGTATATGAAATAATGATATTCACATTTTCCTCAATAAATCCATTTATTTCATTATAAATACATCATAAACTAGCATATGTGGCCAGACATAATTATTTGTAAGCAGAACAATTCAACAATATAACACTTACAACGCAATATATAAAATGCTGTCTGCTGAACTTGACAAATCTGACTGCTTAGATACTTAAGGTCGTAAAGGATGTTCTTTAAAAAAAGATAAAATATCTGTTTTGCCAGAGTGGAAATAAAAAATACGGGATTTATACTAAATAGTAGCTTTAAAGTCCCTCTTTTGGTGATTTCTAGAGATGTGTAAATCTGTTTCATTTTGGCTACCACAGAGTTAATTGTTGCTGTAATAGCGCAAGAAATGCTGCTCTATTGGATGACTGCCAGCACATAAAAATGCGAATCCACAGTTATGGATAAAGCAATTCCAATTGCACTACTTCTTTGCTAGTAGGTTTTAAGGCAAAACATGCTTCTATTCATGAAGTGGCTAAAAACTAGCATACCACTGTTAATGACCACAAATATTAATGCTATAGAAGTAATGCCTATTTATAATACACAAATATTTTGTGGAACTAGATCAAAAGTAATGTGACTGCAAAGATATTTGCAATCTGTATCCCACAGAGGACTTTCTGAGATCTACATAAATCACTCAAGACTTGGTAATTCATGTCTTAAATGTCAACAGAATGTTATTGGAGATCTCAAACAAAAGAATTTTAAAACAGGTCAGGCAAAACTTTAGTGTTATTTTCAAAAAAAAATAAATTAAAACAGAGATCATACTTTGACTTTACAAACTATGTACTTCAGCATCTGAGAGTAAGTTTTGCGATTCCACAAAAACAATGGAAGAGGGAGATCATCAACAGAAATTAACATCCATCTTTTTGTACTTTCAGTATCTGGCAACGTCAGACAACGCTCTCAGGGAAGAAAGCACAGCTATTGGAATATGCTTATACCTTGTCACTGACACAATGGGAAGAAAACTCATTTAATACCTCGTATGCAGTAAGTGCCATTCCAGAACCAGAGGAGCTGACATCTCTTCCTCTAAACCTGACCTGGGACTCTCAATTTCAATTGAACTGTATTTTGTCTTGTCTCCACTTGCTCTAAGACCTAATGCTAGGATAATAAGCAATTATTATCACTCACAAGTAGCAAATCCATGGCAAATGCTCCCGAGCATGTTTTTACCCCACCATCAGTGAAAGACAGCTTCACCCCAAGTATAAGCAGCAAGGTAACTCACACTTACTGCAAGGTAAGAGCCTGTTCCTTGGCTCTTACCGGGGAATAGCTGACATGCTGCAAATTCCCATTCTTCACTTGGCATTCAGCAATCTGTCTGTATACCCATAACCTCAAGGATTTGCCATTTGGCTGCATCAGACTTGACAGACTAGAAAGCAATACCAATCAATGCAAGTCATCCAGATAACCTTCTTTGGCAAAAGCCTTTACATCTTTTGTGCCAGGAATGCTGAATTTAATCAATTGTTTTGCCAATACAAATCAAAAAAGAAAAATCATTATCGATCTGTGCCGGGAGTGTCAGTTGACCTTTACAAAAATAAGCCAGTAATAACTTCTTAAAACCTAAGAGAATATCTAAAAATATTCTCTCTTATGGAAACCCTAAATACTAGGAATAGTTTCTTGTGAGAATACAACTTTTTTGCAACTCAACTTTAGCTCTCAAGATTTCCATATACAATCATAAACATGATACAGTAATAGTTTTACTGTGAAAATATTCTGTCTAGCTCATCATCTCAAACTTTACAAGATAACTCAAAATATCATTTCTTGGGTTTAATTAATTCACCTCAAACATCTTCAAAGAGAAATTTCACTTACATAAACTTCCAGTGTTTTTTCAACTTCTGTTCTGGCTAATATGACAAAAATTCCATTCAGAAGAGTGGCAGACATGCCTGCTAGAGCAAACTAACACAGAAGCGTTTAAAAATAATGTGTTTATTCCAGCGTATGGTTGTGGGGATTTTTTCAGGTAAACTGACTTTCATCTTCTAAAGAAATACTATCAAAAGTACAGGCCCAAAGTTTTAACAAATTGCAACTATGGGAAGGAGGGAGGGAGGGAGGGAGGCTTCATAGACAGAAAGTTTTGTGTTCCCCCTGCTGGCTTAGCAATTAACTTCAAAACACTGATCCCAGAGGTAGGCATCAGGATGCTAGGGCATTAAAAGATGTTTTGCACACCAGAGAACAAAAATTGAAACTTACTTTTTTAAAAGAAATCACATTCATGGTAGACATCATTTACATACTCTGACTATATGAGGCCCTGAACACACAAAAGGTGCATCAGAATTAATGACTGAACAAGACTTCCCCAGAGAGAGAAAGCACAGTAGAAGAGAAAAATTTGAAGTGTCACTTTAAACTTAACAAGGTTGGACTACAGCAAACAATTGGGGGAAGCAAGTTTCAGAGTAAAGGGCTCTTCACTGAAGGAAGCCAACAACCTGCCCCCCCGCCCCCCTGTCCCTCCCTTCCTCCCCCAGCCAGCCAGGAACACTGAGCACCAGCTGCAGCAGCTGGTGTCGGCCCGGGTCTGCGCCCTCACCAGAGCAGCTCCTCCACAGCTAGGATTCAAGCCCTGTAAGCTTTCAAGGGTTAAACTAGAGCTCTTCAAATGAATAGGCATCTTCCACTAACATTTTGCTAACGCTCTTGTTGGAAATACTTCAACAGGACACCTGTACAGTGCTAGTTACAGCCCAGCTACCAATTCATGTTGTCCCTGGCATCCACGGAAAAAACCATGAACTGTAAGGGAAATGGAATATTCCTAGAAAGAAGTGATAAACAGCCTTTGGAAGAAGTTGTATTTATGCATGTAGTTTTTTTAAAGTCTTCCACGTGTGAGAATATGATAGCAACAGTGCTCCAGGTCACCATAAGCTGAACCTAACTGGCCCCACAATTAGAGCAGGCAGCTCTCTCACTTTGGCTTTTCTCCCCAGAGGGGGTCTGATACCAGCCTGTGTGGCCTCACCCAAAAAAACCTCTACAGAAATACTTAGTTTGGTATAAATACCGACTCAACCAGGAAAATTTCCTTCTTCGAACAAAACCATGGCGCTCGTTCATCCAAGCTTCTCTCTAACTGGTTACAAACCCTATCAAGAGGTTCCTGTTAAAACTGAACTGTGCTGATGGTCATGTGCTTGAGAAGAAAATAATAAATTATCATAATCAAGTTATAACAGCTACAGCTTGATAGAACTGAGTTAAGTAGATTTACACCTGGTTACATCTGCAAGCAGAAAAGGTGTCAGCACGCATGCTGCTATACCTGAAGTCCTTTCTTGGGAAAAAGACAAGAAGGATCGTCTCCCGTACTGCTTGACTGCAATGACGGTAACATAGGAATTACAAGCACATCTGAAACTGGGTAAAGTTGAAAAGTTACTTAATTTACATCTGACTTTAACGGCATATCATTGTTATTGCTAGGAGAGATGTGCTCAGGAAGCTGCAGGGAATCTGCTCCAGCCCATCCCCTGCAGAAGACACCACGGTGAAGCCCCCAGGTCAGCACCTCCTCAGTGAAACTCCGAAGCGACACGACACGACGCTGGCCTTCGCGTTCTCCTCACATGCACCGACTTTACACCGGGCTCGTAGCCACGGAGCTCCCAGCTGGCCTCGCTAAGGGTGCGATGTCCCCGGGGGGGGCACAGCGGCATCAGCACGGGCACGGGACTCCCCTCGGTGCCAGCGAGCTGCCGGCCCTGCACGCACAGACCTGCCCGACGCAACCGGCCTTCGCTGGGACACCTGCGGCCCGCCGGGGCGGCCCACCCCGCGGCCCCCGCCCCGCTCCCCCACGGCGCTGCCCGTGCGCACGGTCCGCGGGGGCGCCCCGTCCCCCAGCAGGTCCCGCACCCCCATCCCAGCCCGGCAGCCGCCCCCGCCCAGCCCCGCGCAGGGTGACGCGTCCCGGGGCGCACACCCCGCGTCCGCACCGACGGCCGCCGCATCGCTGCGGGGCGCCCGGCCCGGGCTACCCCCGCCGACGGGACGGGAGGGGGGGGCGCGGCCGCCGAACCCACCTGGCAGCGGGTCCGTCCACGCCGCGTCCCGCGGGGGCAGGCGCGCAGCAGCGCGGCTACGCCATGTGCAGCGCGGCGGCGGCCGGCAGAGAACGGGACGGACGGACGGGAGGGGAGGGCAGCCCTCGCCCAGGCCGCCCAGCGCCGGCCACTGCCGCCCGGCCCGCCGCGCGCGGGAGGAGGCGGCGGGAGGCGGAGGCGGAGGAGGCGCGCGGCCGCCCGCCCGGCCCCCAGCCCGCCAGTAACCCCATGGCGCGCGCGGGGCGGGGCGGAGCGGGCGGGGCCGCGCCGCCATTGGGCGCGGGGCGGGGCTGGCGCCGTGACGGGCAGCCGCCCGCGCCCGCCTCCGCCCTTCGCGCCCGCCGCCGCCGAGCGCGCGGCCCGCGCCCCGCGCGCCCCCGGGCGGCACCTGAGCCCCGGGGCCCCGCGGCTGCCGGCCCGGTCACAGGCACGGACCGGCCGCGCCCCCACCCCTCACCCCCGCGAGTCGGGCGAGGGGGCGCACCGGCGGCAGAGCCCGCGCCCCGCGGCTGGGGCGGCCACGGCCTCGCGTTACCTGCGTTAAGGGCTGCGTCCAGCAGCGGGCACTTCACGCCGGTAACCGCACTGCACCGGGCGCTACCTGCCGGAGGCGCCACGGACCGCGGCCCCGCACGGGGAGGCGCGGCCCCACCGCGGGCAGCACCTGTACCCCCCGCGGGAGCGGGCTGGCGGCACCCCCGCCCCGCTCCGAGGGAGCAGCGCAGCCGGCACTGCGGACACGGGGCAAAACAGCCCGCAGCTGGCGGGTGCGTTACTCCGCGGTGCGGGATACAGGACGGGACATGCCTTTACCCCGCCCAGGCTCCCTTGGCCGCGGTGTCACGGCGCCCGCATCGCGGAGCGAGGCTTCCCCCCGCCGCCCAGCTCGGGGCAGCTTGCTCCTTCCGCCAGGGCAAGGGGAGAATGAACGGACGGCGCCTTCCAGGGCTCCCCGGGCGGTGGGTGCTGCTGTACCGCTCGCAGCCTCTGTGCGTCCTTCAAAAGCCGCGGCGCCGCTGGCACTCCGCGAACATCAATACAGCAAAGCTCCCGTCGCAAAACCGAGTCCTCGTCCTACCGTTATCCCGATAAGCAAATATTCCTGTAGAGGCACGGAGACCATGCAGAGGAGTTTCAGACTATTTAGCAAATTCTTCCTAGTTTAATCCGCATTCTGACTGTGGGGCTGAGGGGGTTGACTCATCCCTAGTACTGCTTGGCTTCACTAACAGGCTGCCCCCCAGCCGACAGTGCCGGCTAGATGCAAGAACTCCAGAGGCGCATTAAGAGAGCTCAGACACAATTTAGCCACTCTTAAAATGCCAATTTGCAACTTAGAATAATCCATTGCCACTCAAACTTAATTTTGATCTCTACCTATTTGGACAAGTCTTACCCATACAGCTCTGCTGCACATACCATCCATATGTCAGTAAATGGCTGGGTCCTGGCAAGTGCTGAGCACCTTAAAGACTAGGCCTCGCAACTCCTACATTATCTGTGTGTAACAGACCTCTAGCAAGTAAATCAAAGGTTACTATAATAACCATTTAGTCTAAATTAAATATTTCAGTGAACAGTCTTATAAAACCTGCAGAAACAAGCAAGTTACAAGTTCAGACTGTTGGCAGCCTAAGCCCACTTACACAATTTTTTGTTTCTTCTCAGTATTTGAAAAGTTCCACATGTTGGAGCATGACACTCCTCTTATCACTCTCAGTCTATAATGTAGGATGCAAACTCTTCGCAAGAGAGATGTGGAGGTGGGGGAAGTCCCTTCAACAAAGAAGAGAATTAATATTCTACAGCGCTACATGCAACGTATGTATTTCAATACATATTTGTGTCTACTATATTTCCGCTAGCTGAAATTCCAAAGCACCGATTACAAATCTGACTGAAACTTAAGCAAACCAATTATTTTTGTATTAAATACTCATTTCGGTCCCAATCCCACAAAGATAAAATTAAACAGGTTAGGTTCACAAAAATGAGCAGCCACAAGAGCCATTCAAGTGTGTGAAGTCAAATGTGTGCACAAGTCTCAGCAAAATCAAATCCTTTGTACATAGGTCTGACCCCAGCCAGATTATTATCACTGTTTTCACTGATGTTGGTTAAGAACCAATTCTTGTCCTTGGAGCCAAATCTGTTAGGTACTGACCATCCTTGACCATAGTTCAGACTTTGCACTGCTTCTCTGGTGTCTGGAAAAGTTCGAGACTTTCCAAGACATGCTCAACACTGATTTTTGATTATAAACTGATAGGCGACTCAGATGAGAGTTGATGTATATGAAGTTCAAGGACTGAAGCGGTGAAAAATTGCCACGTAAAAACACAAGTAGGTGCATGGGTTGGTTCACCAAGGAACATAACGATATACAGTTGGCCTTCACAAATTTTTATTTTTTACTTCTCATGGAAGAAAAAACAGGAAACACCTAATTTCCTATTAAAACCAAGGAAAATTCCTGTAATCTTAGCTGTAGCGTTCAATCTTTGTAGCTGTGGAACACAACTGTATACATAATTTACATTTTTACTTAAAGTATTTGCTTATCTAGGGATTAACTTCTTGCCCAGGGCAGGATTATTCCATTTAGCAGGCATTGGCCCAATCCAGCAATGAAACGTATTATCCTCACTGAGATGTATGAAAGCTGTGACAGTTCACTTTTGCAAGAGGTTTAGAGGTTTTCAGAGTGCTACAAATTTAAGCCTAAGTAAATGTCAATTCTTATCTTAAAAACTATGCACCACATTAAAACTATTAACATCACTTGGCAGTTTTAATTTCTTTCTTTTCCTCCTTTCCTTTTTCTTTTTGACAGCATTGATTCTGAGTCATTAGCACCATCCATTTTATTTGCCCAGGCCCATGAAATTCAGTAGGGATACCTCTGTGGATAACAGCTACTCATTTACTACTCACACAAAATTAAGGGCCAGCTTTATTACTAATTTCACACTATGGTCATAAAGCTCTAACTTGCACTGAAGAGTCAGCTGAGTTCACATCACCCAAGCCAGAAACAGCACCAATCCATTAAAAAGGCATCCAACCTGAACTAACTAATCCTTCCCAGGCACAGAGCTTATTAATTTGGATACCATTCCATATTCTTAGAATCATAGAACAGTTTGTGTTGGAAGGTCATCTAGTCCAAACCTCCTGTAATAAGCAGGGACATCTTCAACTAGATCAGGTTGCTCAGAGCCCCATCCAACCTGACCCTGAATGTTTTCGGGTTTGGGGCATCTACAGCCTCTCTGGGTAACCTATTCCAGTGTTTCACCACCCTCATTGTAAAAACATTCTTCCTTTTATCTAGTCTAAATCTACCCTCTTTTAGTTTAAAACCATTACCCCTTGTCCTATTGCTACAGGCCCTGCTAAAACGTTTGTCCTCATCTTTCTTATATGCCCCATTCAGGTACTGGGAGGCAGCTGTAAGGTCTCCCCAGAGCTTTCTCTTCTCCAGGCTGAACAACTCCAACTCTCAGCATTTCTTCCTATTATTTTAGATCTTTACACTAATAAGCAGCATACATATACCAGCCTTCATCAGCCCTAAGCCAAAGGTCTTCACATCACACTCCATTATAAGGTACAGACACATCCCATGTTACTCTGGGTTTACAGGAGCCATAACTGCATTGGCATCAGCCAAGTTCTTGAGTGCCCCACATACTGGATATCCAGCAAGGAGCTCAGCTCTGCACATCTACCACTGAATCAACAAATAGCTTCAAGCACATAATTTTAAGTACACACTGTGAAGATCATACAGCATTATTTATAGTTAACCAATGCTGATTTATTGAACCAAAACCACAGCCTTCAACTTGTTGTGAAAACAAATTTCACATAAACTAACATTTTTTTGTACATTGGAGTTTAACAACAAAATTAGAGTTTACTTGTTCTCAGAGCTTTACCAGACTAAAAACATTATTGCCTAGGTAATTTCCACAGTTTTAAGAAACACAGAATCCTCTTTGCCTTCTGTAATAATGCTAGACCTGGGCCTTGGGGCCAAACATGGAGCTAGGGACTGTATGCTATAGTTGGTACAGCACTGAATATACTTCCTGCTAATGAACATATTCTTAGGAGGAATCCAGAATCCACTGCCACAAGTACAAGTGGGCTTTAAATAGTTGCTGCAGGATGTAGGCATCGGATGATCACTTGCCTATTTATAGCACTGTTTAAAAGTACTTCACTCACCAAAAGAAATGGTGGGTACAATAGCTCTACAAAATGTTTATTCTCCAATTGACTTGGAGATTCTAATCCTGAAATCAGACTCCCATGAATGAGTAACCTAGTATGAAAATGTTTCCTTTTCATAAAGTATTTCAAGATCACCGAAATTATTCTCAGACATTAGTAAGGACTAGTTCTCACAAAACACTCTCTTACTTCATACAGTGTCTAGAATCTTTTCAAGGCTAAAAGATTGTCCCAGCCACTACAGCATTAAAACAAGGAGGGGGAAAATCGAAGACAGGAAGAAACATATTGTTTTAAGAACAGATTGACTGTTTGCTCGTAAAGTTATAGGTCACGTTCTACATTGTCAACACAGCTTCTGTAACTCTGCGTCCAGAAAACAGGCGAGCAGCCATGCTCTTGAAATGCTAAAGAAGCATTGATAGTTTTGAAAGTCTAGAAAAGAGTAAATAACCTAATTCACTAAATATCAAACAAGGAATGGTTGGGTAGGCTTCCTGCAAGGATGCAGTTGGAGGAGTATGTTCAGATGAGTGCAGTTATTGCCCAGGTCACCCATTCCATCTCCTGAGGTAGAATGCTATTATTTAAAATTAACTTCGTGATTTAAGATGAAGTGTTTTATTTTGCAGCTGGTGCAGGGAAAGGAAAGGTCTGAAAGCCTTAACCATAGGTTACTGGCAAGGTATAGGTTGTTACGCTGCAGTAACTCCATCATTACACTTATATGACTCTACCCATACAACCTTTAATATGAAGGTTCAGTTGACAAAATTAAGCCATTAAAAGCTTCTTAGGAAATAACTCATTAATACAAACTAATGAGGTAAAATTCTGCATTCTTTACTGAATGATCCTGCATTCCTTGAACACCTAAAACTTTTGCCAAAAGTAAGTAAATGTTAGTGTTGAACTGTTAGGCTTGTCTACACTTGAAAGTTACTTTGGATTAAGGCAGGGAATGAATTTCAAGTGCAGCAGCAAATCTGGAATAATTCCAAACACAGGCAAGTCATATACGATCCAATCCTGGAAGACACCATGGGTTTTGAACTCAAAACTGATACTACATATCCAGTTAAAATAACACATTCTTAAAGATTTCAGATTAAAAAAAAAGGAAGGAAAAAGTCCAAAACCCTCCAGCATGACTAACCGTTCCCTGTGTGCCTCCCATTCTTACCTGCATGCCTTGCACAGGCCCCCTACGCCCAGCAGTCCTCTTTTACTGACTCTGATATGCCCCTTACCCTCCTTCCCACATTTTTGTGATAAGATGTTTATAGGCCCTCAACCCAACAAGTGCAAACACAACAAACCAGAAGAGGGAGGAGAGAAAGAGAGATTGTATGAGAGAAGGGAAAAGTCAACAAAAGATCAAACAAGAAAAATGTGGAACTGGCATACCTTCACTGCTTGATCATTTCTTTCTGGCTGGATCCCATTCCTCATATTGCATGTTGTCTGCTTAGAGCCCAATCCAAAAATCTAATAAAATAGGCACAAGTCAATAGGTGACTTTAAACTCTTCAGCTCTGGACAATTCTCTTTACGTTTGATCACAAAACACCTAAAACTTAGTAATAAAAAACTATTTCATAAACAACATATACAAATACTTTCAGATTCAAGCCCACATATTAGATAACTCATATTCACCCCTGTTAACATGGAACTATACATATGACTAAAATTGCCTATGTGGTTTGCAGGATTGGGTCCCTAACTGATGTATTCTGTTTTGAACTTTATACCACATGCTTGTGGTTTCAGGACCATATTATGGATGGAATTCTTTGCAGCCAAGATGTAAATATCACAGGCTAAAATCTTCTCATGTATACAATAGCCCAATTACTTTATTAATTTTCATTTATATAATATCCACAGAGTGCCAAACATTTTACTGGAAAACATTAAGGCAAAACTGCCGCATAGAGAGCTAACTTCAATTAACAAAGGTAAGTGAAGTGAAGGAAAGGAATGCAAGACAAAGTAATTGAGCGCTGAAGTTTGGCATACTATATTAGTTATGTGGCTTGGGTAGTTGTTTTTAGCCTTTTTGATCTTTTGTTGATTTGGGTTTCTTTCTCTGCCTTCCCTTCCCAATCTGATCTGATTGCACAGACATGACCCACCAAGTCATGACATAGAAGTGGAAGGAGATTCAAGTACAGCCTACCTCACAGGTGAAACAGACCCAAAAATCAAGCAGCTAAATACAGAGCCATTATCTTTCATAAATTAAATTTCATCCAGCACAGTAAAAATGCCTGAAATAAGCCAGTTTAAGCTACGTTTCTTTCCCAAAATAAATTGGCTAGATGTTCAGAATCTAGCTATAAATCCTAGTGAAATTAGAAAATTTCTTGTGACGTAATAAAAATCAAAAAAACCCCACAAAAAACAACTTAAAATAAAACCACAAAAAACAACCAACCGAAAAACAGAAGTTGCAAGCCCTTGTTTTATTAAATAAAGCTACTGTTTTGTTATCAGTCCATTTGCAAAGGGGCTTGAGGATGAGGAGATCACAAGATGTTTATACGGTGATAACGATATATTTTTGGAGCCCCGTTTAGGTAATCACATTTTAAAGTGGAACTGTAAAATGAGTCCCTCTTTAGTATACAGTTTGTTTCCAAGATTGCTCCCTCCACAAGGAAAGTCACCCATTTAAACCTGCTAGTTATATGAACTTAAATGCCAACCTGTGGCAAAATTTCTGGATTTGGGAATCACCAAGTAATCTATTGCCCAGGCTCCAACTTACTTCTTGTTTGAACTCCAAAAGTTTGAGGAAGGAATTCTGCACTGCTGCTCTGTGCTCAGGTTTAGAACTGCTTCTATAAAGCATGCCTTCATTTTTCTTTTGCAATGGAAATTACTAATACTACTGAAAAATCAATGTGTAAAAGTGCTTAATGTTGTCATTCCCTATGTGACTTACAGTTTAAGAGCTAGCTGGAATTATCAATTAGTATAGAAGCTTTTTCTTCACATATACTGTGCAGCGTTAACTACTTCAGAGGATGTATTCTTTTGTCTTTGTGTATATGTGTAAAAACTAGAGTCTTTTTTGCAAGAGTTGGATCTCAATTTCATCCTTCCAAGTGATCTGTAACACACTACATTCCTTATTTTGCTTTAGACTGCTGCTGATTAATGCCTTATGTTGGATGTTTGTTTGTTTTCCCCACATGTTAGTTCATCGTCCTTGGAATTACAATAACACATGTGCCAGGGAATGTGACCTATCAATCTTAACTGTCCTTCACTGAGTCTGAGTGGAGATGTAAGACAAGTGCATAAATATAATATTGAAGGGTTTATGGTTAAATTTGACACGTAATCTGCTGCTGGAAGACTTACAAGTAATACATCAATTCATAAAGTATCAATTATTTAGCGTAGATGTGTGCAAATTGCTATTGAAATACATTCATTGTTGCCATTCACACATTAAAAAAGCCAAATACAAGTTTCTTTTTCCTTTGCATATATACAAAGGATAAAGAGATGGCTTGAGAAAAGAGACAGGAGGACAAACAACCCAGCCTCCTATCTGCTCCTTTACCAAACCTTGAGAGGAAAGATCGGTCTTTCCAATTCTTGAGTCTCTTGCGCTAGTGACAATGAGGCTTGTGGAGAAAGATAATCTTTCAACGTAGGAGTCAATGCAGATAAGTTGAAAGCAGCTAAAAGCACCTTGAAACAAACTGACTGACAACACCAATCATAGCACAGATCTGAAGACAAAAAACGAGAAATATCAGTTCACAAGCAGTCCAGAGCACATTCGAATAGCTGTATTTTCATGAATATTTCTCACTAAGGGCCCAAACAGAAGCCTTGGTAATTCTCACAGCTGCTTCTTGTAACCCACCAACATTCTCCGCCTTGCACTATTTCACAAGAATTCTATGTATTTCTGAATTATTTGTTCCACAGAACTGGCAATGTCAAATATGAAGGCGATAATGAGCTGAAGGACATCAGCAAACTAAGTACGTCAGAGCCAGTGCCCCCAATGTTATCACATGGATATTGCTTAAAAGCAGGGACAATCCAGGCCTTGCTATATTGCAGGGACAAGAACCTTTTGTACAAAACAGGTTGCTTACGCTCACCATGTGAGCTGTGCATCTGTTGAACCACTGAAGTTTATCAGACAGGCAACAAAATTCCCCACTTGGTACTGTTGAAAATCACGGACAAAAAGAAACATTCAAAGGCAAGTTATACTTTCAGCACAGACCATAAATTTATGTATCCAATAAATTTGCTATTCAGATCTTTCGATTTTGCTGTTGCCTTAAGGATTAGTTTTGTCTCGAAGACTGGGAGTTCCATCTGCACCAGAATCTTTTTTACCAAGTTATTTACAGGCTGGCATGGTAGGTGTCTACCATAGCAATATAGACCTGCAAGAGGTTTCAAAGCTCATACTGAAAAATTCATGTTTTTCTGAACTAGCCAAAATGTCCCTAAAAAATTAAACTCTTAGAGGGCGTAAGAGACCAAAAATACTAACAAAGAAACATTATGTGCTTGCATTTTATTTTTGATACTTCATTTGTTTCATTCAATTGCTCTTTGGAAACAGCAAAGACTACAAACCATTTCTACACAACATACTTTTTTAAACAACATGGAAGGATAATGTTTACCTGCTTTAAAAAAATATACTGATACATCCAAGTACACACTGACAGGAAGATCTGTAAACCAGAGAGGTCTTTGTTATCTCACAGGTAAAGAGAACACATTTGTTCATGTTACTTCGATATCTAAATATTTAGATATCAAGAGGCAACAGAAGCAGAATAGTTAACTACATTGAGAATTATTCCTGATGTGTGAGCCACAAAACTATCACTATGAGGGTGAGAAAGGCCTCATGCTAAGGAACATTGGCTGGCCTCCATCTGTCTCATCCTGTTTCTCCCATGAAATAGACCAACCACTTAGTTAACAAACAGTAATTAATTCCAGAAGGAATAGGAGATACAAGAACAGATTCCCATAATCATTTTTAAAAAGAGCAAGAAGTGTTAATGATCAGACTGTGGGTCTCTCTCTATTAACAGCTAGCACAGTACAAGAGGAAGGGGTCTACAGAACAAAACCATATGTATTGAGGGTCTGATGTCTATGCAACACACGGTTTATGGGGAGTTATTTCCAACCAATTCCAGTGTGGACTGCATGTCCACTAGTTGTTGGAGCATGTTAGGTCCTGGGTCACAATTTAATTTCACCCAGGAGGAATCCCATTTATGTACTCTGAGACTGCGAACCATCTTGTGAACCAAAGATGGGAGAATGACCAGGAGTTTCGTTTCCAAAGCCTGTTCCTGATCCAACCTAAAATGCTGAATTAGACATATCCCGCATACCTCACAGGACACAATTTTAGTCTAAGTACTCTACAGGGACCCACTTGGGCCAGAGAAACTTACAGACAAGATACTGCAGGGCACTGACAGCACTAACACTTGCTGCCTGCCAAATAGATGCATCTGATACTACCCTAAGATGTTCACACTCAAAATGAATTCAGATTCACAAAACAAGAATTTCTAGATCTCTGCTTCTAAAGGTTGAAATCTATGCCAATGCAGAGAAACAGCATTCATGTACTGCTTTACCCTTCTTTATTCCTATTTTGACTCCATGTGGCATCCAGGCTTTGTACTGTCCCTCCGCTAGGGAAAACTTC
The DNA here is from genome assembly GCF_023638135.1 of Falco biarmicus. Taxonomy (NCBI): domain Eukaryota; kingdom Metazoa; phylum Chordata; class Aves; order Falconiformes; family Falconidae; genus Falco; species Falco biarmicus. Next base: position 21,198,202 of record NC_079298.1, read on the forward strand.
ACTGTCCATGAAGGGATTATAGAATCCTTCTCCCCACTCTTCTTTCTCCTCTCAAGCAACATGCAAATGACTCTTCCATTACACTTGGAGCCTTATATACCCACATGAGTATCTGTAAGGCAGACGTAGCAGAGGAGATACTGTCTTGTGCTTACCTTTATCTCAAATGCTTCTACTTGTTCAGGGGAAAAATATTCAATTGCAGTCCTATTTCATTGTATGAGGTGCAATGCAGATCCCTGAAGAGAAAGCAGATGAAGTCTTTGGGTCTAAAGTTTCAGTGTTAGAAATACAAAAAGTAACAAATTCTCTTTAATGCAGAATGGATTACAAGGATAATTTCTTAACAGTTGCATAATAAATCCCACATACATTCATAATAAAACAGACATATTTAGCATAGGTATGAGAACACTTTATTTTTATTTTTTTTTTTTAACCAAAACCAAGAGCGGTTTCTCTGATGCAACATACTTCCTTTTACCTTTTATGAAAAAAACAAGCATGAAGGCAACACATGAAAACATCCATCCAGCAAAAAGGCTAGGTTAGCATCTGTTAGGTCAAGTTAGCAAAAGACAGACAAAAGATACGACTGGGCTGATTTCTTTTCTAATTACAAGAAATGCAGTTAATGTTTGAGAGTAATTCATGTCCTAAGCAGTAAAACTAATGCCCATGTTGGGTTTTGTGTATTTGTTGAATTTCTGTGAGTTAAAAAAAAGTCCAAGCCAACACATTCAGCAGTTTAGTTGAATTTTCTTGTTCTACATGTAGTTTTTTGAAATACAGGTTTGTTGTACTACTCAAAACTTAGTCCTTGGTAACTATACTATTAGCATATTATTAACAACACCTACATGTACATTTTTTACTTTAACCATATACATCTCTCATAAGGGCATAAGCTGGGGATCATTCTTAGCTCATACTTGTTTTCCCCATGCAGCCACACATGTGGTGAGCAGCTGTAGAAGTTGTAAAATTGTCTTTACACATTGCAAATGTTGTTGAATATAATATGCATATGTATTAAGCAAGTCCTGAAGCAAAATAATACACTGAATATTTCTTTTTACTTATTTTTGTAAATACTTGGCTTTCTTTAAATAAAAACAAATGTTTCCTCCTTAAATTCTTTCAACAGAATAATAGCACTCAACTATTCAGAATTGCAAGTTTACCAGTTCTTACCACAACCAAGCCTTTTAACCACCTCTACTATGGCAAAGAATCAATTGCTGTCAAAAGTGAATCTGCAAAGCAACTGTTACTATGGTATTGTGACCAACTCCACTGCAATAAAATATAGAAATGAAAATGTAAATTGTTACTTAGATATACATTTTTCTCTAGGGCGCTATAAGCAACAATTGAAAACAGCTGACACTGAGTCACCCTTCTAGATAATAAATATTGCTAATATGAATCTGATGCGTTAAAGGGTGGGAGGAAGCTCCAGAGACTAACACTCCCCTTGTTAATTTCTACCACCAAATTGAAAGAAAGGTGGGGCGATTTCCCCATCTCTGGTGAGAGCTTAGTTTTCTGAGCACAGCTAAATCAGTCCCCACAGAGATCTCTTATCTGCAAGACTCATAAAAATGGCTGAAGAGTAAATGGTTAGCATTTGGAATGGACCACACTGCACGAAGTAACAGTTATTTCATAAGAGATTTCCCATGGTAGATATTCCCAAACCCAAGTACAAGGTCTTCTTCACTCCCACAGCCACCACAAATGATATTATTTGAATGCTGTGCTATGCTATCAATACACTCAGGGCAATTGTAAGCAACAATGTACACATAGCCAAGCACAGTAAAAGGATACTTTATTTCTTGGTTATTATTAAAAAAAAAAAAACCAACCCAGATCCATTTAAATGAGAAACACCTCCCTCTGCTCCCATCTTCCATCTGCCAACAAATACAGATATTGCACATGGGGCTTATCACACACTAGAAAGGAAAGCGTTATACAAGCCCACTGTTAATTTAGCTATGTAGATGTAAGCAATATTTTTTTAGCTCACCCCTTTTTCTGCTTTCTTACAGTCCTTCTAACACATTCAAAAGAATAAGTATTATTTTGAATTCAAAATTATTTGTAATTTTTTAAATTATCTTTTCCCAACTATATACTGTAGAAATGTGTTATCACTTTGATTTTAAAGTTAGCATGTATGAAAAGAGAAGAAATCAATTGCACATTTAGATTGTCTGTAAGTATTTCACACTTATCTACCACATATTTTCTGCATACACTAAAACTGATCAGATTAAACTTACACATTTTTCCTTTCAATTTATAAAAAAAAAGGGGGGGTGGGGAGGGGGGCAAAAATCTATTCAATTTGGTTCATGGATCTGACAAAAAAAGATTATAAAAATTGTCAGCTAACTTGAGGAATTTCACAAAACATTTTCATTGCAATATCTAATTACATTGCCTTCTCCCTTTTCTGTATACTACATGTCAAAAAAAAACCCCAAAACCACCCAACTTTTACGAAGTGGTTTTACTTTACTACTTTTAGTAATAACTTGTGTTTGTCCTGCATGCCAGAACAGTGCCTGGATTATTCTGGTACTCTGATTTAGCGTATTGTCTTACCCATCTTTGCCAGTGAAGTTTTTAGGAAACTTTGTCCATAATGCGCATCTTCACCAAGCCCCAGTTCAAGCAATTACCAAGAGTTAAGAAGTTGATCCCCTCAGAGTTAATGAAATTGCTTGAGTGACTAAGTTGTGGTGGCTAAAGCTGTGCCGAGGTCATCTGTCTGAAAGATGCAAGTCAGAACCCCTCGCTATTTCAGTTCACACGAGTTCAGATCTCCTAGTAGTACTAGCAAACAACCACTAGCCAAAGACCAAGACTCAAATGAAGATGAGACTCAGGCCAAAGTAAGCAAAGAAAAAAGTACATACAGTTTTGTGGGATGCTGCATTTTGTTCCTTGTAGGATGCTGTGTTACTGAGCCAAGGCCCCAGCCCTGTTAGCTGTGCTTACCGGGAAAATTCACACATTATTTGACACAAGTAAGAGTGGCTGAATCAGGCCACTTCAGATTAAAGAGCCTGTGAACTTTAGCATTTAGACATGTGTTCACCAGACAATTTGCTCTCCCAAAAGTTAGGGTTTTTTCTGTTATCACAGTAATTGTCATGTAGTTAAGCTGTTGTTGATGCATAGGAGAGAGATTGGACTTCTACCATAAGGATTATCCACATAGCTACTATAAGAGATAGCAGAACCAGTTTCTTCAAACATACAGGGGGTGGCTTTTTTTCCAGCAGAGATCTGGGAGAAGGGGAGGAGGGGAGAGTTGGAGAGGTCCTTCGACCAGGAATGTAACTTCCAATAATGACTTACAGATGTCAGAGTAATGTTCTAGGATCTTCCTATTAGTCCAAAGCTATTATTTGTAACATATGCAGAATAAAAGCCCTTTGCATTTTAGACTGCAAACAAACTTCTCAACTGAACTAGTTGTGGCTGAGCCAACTTCAGCCCCAGGGGCAGGGAGAGGCAAAGGAGGTAAAAGGGGCCTAATTTTGTGGTATCACACTCAGTTTTTCTTATGATTCTGCCATTACTTTAGAGATGGGATGTCTCTACTATTTAGAGTTCCAAATCACCACCACAAAACTATTGGGAATGCCAATGATCAAGCAAGTAAAACCACACCCAGCACTGTATGAGAGAGATTTGAATTCAGGCATGTAACAGTAATGAGAAAAGATAGGAGTTTTCACTCAGAATGTATGAAATACACTGCCAAAGAGAACGTGAAAAAGCATCCAAGTTGGGCAGCTCATATATATCAAGAGTTTAAGTGCATCCAGCTTTCACAGTAAATAGCATAATATATAATTAATCATATTTCAGCAGTAAATATTAAGGTGCTGAATACCTCAATTACTGTAAAGCACTTTCAGGGTTTCAATTTCAGAGAGTCTCATTTATAGAAGCTGTTTAATAGAAATTATTTGTATAAATTTAAAATCGACATTTGATCTTCATGCTGGTTCTTAATTATCAGATAAAACTCTTAAAGGCGTATCTTTGATGTAAAGCAGGGGCATATTGGAAGTAAAATAACTCCTTTACACATGAAAAGAAATTGTTTACCATGTGTGTCAGCACAGAAGAGAATTGTCACTATGTGCATTTCAGGATCAACAACAGACAATTAGATTGCATTAATTAGATTTTCATTAGGATGCCAATCGGCATTTTTCACCAGCAAAAAGGTACTAGAGTGTGCCTGGAAGCATCAGCTCTGTCTGTCCCCAAGGTTCACTGAAAGGGGAGCAGAGGCAAGCAGAGGCAAGCAGAGGCACGCCTGGAGTCCCTCAGACCCCCGCGGAGGTTAGCAGAAGGCGCCTCAGTACTCCCTTTCCCCCAGTCCTACACAGTCACGACAGCAGTGCCCTGCTGGCACGGGGACACAGGCCTCCTGGTAGGAGGAACAGAAGCTCCTGCTCCTCACCAGCTACACAGCAGTCAGCAGAGCTGGTGTACCTGATGTACTCGAGCTACATTCACGTCTCCAAAACCACAGTAGCACTTTTAAAACACTTGGTGTTTCTACAAACTGGTGCAATGTAGGAGGTTGAGCTGGACTTCTCTCGCCTGGTATGACCTAGGAAACTGCCCTCTCTACACACACACGCCCCGATTCCCTCTAAAACTAGTAGGTGTCAGGGTGCTGTGAGGACCTTATTCTGCATCATGGGGGAATTACTGACATCAGAGCAGAAGCATAATGATTGTTGTGCTGGATCAGGCCCATAGTTCAGCTGGTACAGAGCTTTGTCCTTGGCCACAACTGTTTCATAAAACTTCCAGGAGTTTTCAAGATGTCGCATCTTAGGTCACATCTGCCTCAGGTAACGATTCTTCTAGACCCTGTGGGTCAGTATCGTAAGAATTCGTCTCTTTTCCAAAATAGTTAATTCTTTACTTATGTCAAAATCTGAGCAAGGTTGGGGTTTAGTTTTGCTGATTGTTTTCATTGTTAACTCCTTTTCTAGATCCCACTAAACTCTAGATATGTAACAGTATTGTGAAAAAATTATTTCCACAAAGAAAATACACATTGTATGAAAAAACTGCCTTTCAAGTTGGAAGGTAAAATATTTCAGTTTCATGAACAGCTTATTCGCTGTGTTTTGTAAGATAAAGTGAGTAGCCATTCCCGCTCTAACTTATCAACATTTGCTATTAATTTGTAAAAGACTAGATGCATCATGGCACAGCTTATTTAAGGTATATAATTATCTTAACTGGAGTTTTTAACCTCTCTCAGTTTGAAAGCTTCTCTGTGTTTTCAATCACTTTTTTTTTGACCAAACTCATCTTGCTGTAGCCTGCTGCAATTTCAGATACACTGTGGCAGCAGGAGCCTTACCAACATACGTGACAGATAGTTTTGTCTTTTCCACTCCTGTTACATTCACAGTATATGATGGTGTGATGCAGGGAAAGCCCCTTGCGTGAGGGGACACAGGGAATTGGGGATGCCTTGCAAGCCACAGCACTGGGCTTTCTGTGTTTGTACATGTCAAGCAAACAAGCCGCAGTATCTGTATAATTTTACTTCGGGGCAAACACTTTGCCCAGCAGTTACAGAGGACTATTTCCTTCTGTAATAATAAGAAACAACAAGGTAGAAAATTGAAATGTTTCCAGCACTAAGGTTAATCGTTTTAGGACAAGTGCAATAGCCCTTGTTGGAAACTTTGCACAACTGAGGACGGGCATTTGATGAAATTTTGAGTCGTAAGGGAACACTGAAAGAACTGAAAACTATTTCAAACTAATGGAAAAATGTGGCATGTTAAAAATTTTACAGAGTATCTCTTCAAAAGAACTTCAGCACCACCGTTCAATTTAGGTTTCCCATGAGACTCAAAAAAAGAAAGCATCGAACAGGCCTTTATTCATATTCATGAACTATTAGAATTATTTATGTTCCTACATAATTTTGCTGAAAACTACAGCTAACTGAGCACCACCTGAGAAATTTACATATTTTGTGTAAAATCATACAGACAAGGCAAGATTGTAAAATCTGCTTAGGTTCTCACAGCCTCACTACAGGACAATAATACCTGAACATAACCAGATTTTACACAGTCTGAAGTTTCTCTCAGTGTTTCGTTTTTCGTGATAGCATAGCTGATGAGCAGGTGTTTATTCTGCAAGAATTCGCTGGGTTTGGCTTCTCTGAGCTGCCGTAACCCTCATATTTACAAACTGCTACAGCTGGGAACAAGCTTCATTCCCAGCTCTGTTCCTTGCACCCATCAACACTTAACATTTCTCAAAATGTACCATTAATGCATGTAATACAGTGTTCACAAAATATCTTAAAGTATTCTGTAAGACTACACTTCAGCTCCTCAATCTATCTGTTCAGCTGCCTATAAATATTTGTTCAGAATTATTACTGTAGAGTTTAAAATTACACAGCTTTATAGTTAATGAGATGCACCATGAAACACTAAATCAGAATTTCACTTGTTCATATTTTCCTAGATCATAACTCCTAATAAATACAAACAGAGGGGACAAGACAGAAATCTATTACAGTTAACAATGCAAACATTTCTATTAAAAAAAAATAATCAGTAATCACATAAACATTATATGTATGGATCTATACACGTATAAAGTTTTTTCTTCATTCTAAGCAGCGCAATATCTCAGTTATATTAGGATTATGCAATGAGAAAGAATACTTACCATATTATAGAAATAATTGCTGCCTCTGTTCCATGGCAGAAACAAAGAAAGAAAAGTCTCTGTGAAAATACAAACAAAAAAATTCTATCTCCTTTCCAGCAATTTGTAAATTAAGTTGCAACTACAATTAAACAAAATGTTTTTAAAGGGGCAGTAATTTTTTTATTATTCTACTATAAACATATTTGCACTGTCAGCCTGAGATTTTAGTTTGATAAAGGTTGATACCATCATCTCTTATTTTTATGTAATTCTAAAATAAATATTTTTAAATTCCTAAACTGACCTTTTTCGCTGTTACAGTAGTTCTCCTATAAGAAAACACAGTATATTTCAGGTCCTGATAATGAAAGGTATTTGGTCAATTAAAAAAGATTAAATAAAGCAAGTTTTACCATGATAAATCTACCCAGGAGTTATTTTTTTCTTTAGTGAATAGAAATATATAGTTCATAATTGTTCAGTTTTAACTTGATTAGTGAAGTCAAGAGCTGTGGTGCCTCATGAGAGCTGTAAAAAATCCTAGGTTTGATCCAGCTCTTATTAACTTTAACAGCAGCTGAAATGGGCTCCATTTTTCTCTTGATATCTCCACTGTACTACAGGCAAACAATCCTTTTTCATGCCTGTTCTTTTACCCTTTCACAGATAATATATTTGTTTATAATGAAGTAAAAAAAAAATATTTCCTGCCTAGTATAGAGATATCTCAGTCACTTTGATATTATTGTTTCTTTTTAATAATTTTAAGTTGATTAATTGAATTAATCAAATACTCAAAAAAATGCAGAGCACTGACACCTTCCATTGAATTACAGGGGTTTAGCTCTCTCTTAGGACTAAACTCAACACATAACATTCTTTTGCAGTACAGCTATAATTTTATCTGCCACTCACGCAGCACAAGAACCTACACAAAGGACTGAAAATATGCAAAGTACCTGGATGTAATTTTCTGCTCCAATATGGGCATTATACACGTTATATTCACAATAAGTACACAAAGTACAGTGGGATTTTTCCCCTGCATGCAGCAATTTTTGCAAATACAGAATGATGAAATGTCACACTATTAATGAGTCACATCATTTCTCCACATTTAGAATATTCTCTAATATTCATCCACATCCAGCAGTGCTGGATGGATACTACAGTGGATTTGTTTGCAGGAATCACCTGGAAAAGGTATAGGAAGAAATGAAAATAAGTTGCACAGTTTTTGTTACTCAGAGGCAGAAAAGCTGTCCAGAACAATTTGCTGTTAATGGCTGTTTTAGCTCAAAAGAGGCCCTGAAGTGAAGAATAAACAAACTGTCACAGGAACAGAGAGTAAGTCTCTTAAGATCAGGGTTAAGGTTCATTGGTACAATTGCTCTAAGGCAAAACATTACCGCATCTTGGATTAATCTTGGCATGTAGATAAATATAAAGGTACAGCAGTAATGCACATAGAGTGCTTTTTTTGTAACCCTTGCACATGCAATACAGCTAAATGCATAACAAAACAGTATCTTGTGAAAAATGAAATAGGAATGCTGAATATGTTGACACAGAGGTTTAGAAATTCTGAAAACTAGATAATAATAAACAGAAGTTAGATAAATATGCTTTGCTGTCAGTCTTACACAAATTGTATTACCCTTGTTTAAGCTAAAACACAGACCCCAGCCAGCCATCTATCTCAAAAAAACCAAAAAGACATTTTTCCTCCATCTACAATTTGCCTTCAGCTTCTTTCTCCTGCACAAAGCCTCAACATTTTATTTTTTCTTGTAAAAAAAAAAATATTTTAACATATTTTGATAATCCTATGAAGAAAACCAAATATGCGCGATGCAATTCCACGCTGGAGGACCAAGTGCAAGATTCAGACAATCATATACAGAAGCTTCTGCACACACCCTGGCGGGAGGTGGGGGGTGGGGTGGGAGGGTGTTAATCCTCCACATTTATTTAAATATTATTATACCATGTTGCTGAACAAGCATTTAGTTTAGCATCAGTTATAAGAAAGGTTGTACCAAAACCCTCTTCCCTTCTCTCTGCTCTTGTCCACGAGTACCAGCGTCCAGAATTGAGCCACATCTCTCACCCCCAGAAACACGCCTCTCCATACACTCCCCTGCCCATTCCAGCTAAAGATATTTCAGCTCTTGGAGCTGGGTCAGAAGTATCAGCACACAGGCTGCAGTCCCAGCCCAAGCAGTCTGCTCTTTGCCACCTTCAAATCTGCCCCTGTGTCAATTGCTCAGCTTCATGCAAGAGGCCAAGGACGAGCAGAAGTTGGGACAGTCCTAGCTGCAAGAGTGGAACTCAGCAGGGACCTCTCATCTCCTCCTGTGTGAGGCTCCTCATTCACTTGCTATAGGCTGTGGTTAACACCTCACCCCATGCGAAAGTCACCTATCTCCACACCCATACGTGGTAAGCATCTCTGACTAGCGAAGGACTGTTACTGTTGCAAGAACAGAGCTGTGTAAAGCTGTACGTCCACACTGCTGACCCTTCCCCATTTGTTTGCAGAACACAGCTGAGGCCAGAGGATGAAGGCGGAGAAGCTGTTGTTCCACCAGCAAGCATCTGCATCCCAGCGCAGCGCTGCGTTATCATTTCTCCTCCCTAATACATAATGCTGGCCATTAGTGTTTATTACAGCCAGAGCAGTAATAGTCCATCAAATCTCTGGACAGGGCAAACTCCTGAGGGCTGCTCTGGTCATTTACTAAGCCTCTCTGTTTGCTGATACACTGCTCCCTTCACAGGCTTCTTGGCACGGAGAGGTGGAATATTCCCACTGGCCTCAAATATTAGTTCTTTTTTCCATTATGGTATTTTAGCAACTGTGATACTGTCCAGGACTTCTCTGGCTTGAAACAAAGTTAGAACCAGCACTGGTAACAGAGGCTCTTCCAGGCCAAATTTTAACATTATTAAATTGTTCTTAACATAACACGCCTGTAGACTCTAATAGGAAGGGCTGCTGCTGACATGCATGGAGGAAGGAGTGCTTAGCAACAGAGGAAAGTCAAGTAGGCCTTGGATGAGTTTTCCACAGACATGGAGGCAGAAATGGCGGGGCAGGCTCCTTACAAAAGGACAGAGTCTTAGGAGCATGACCTTGTGCTTGTGAAATCAGTCACTGGTTGGGGGCCAAGAGCTTGCATACTCAATTTTATAGCAGCTTCTCTACCAGCTTCAACACCAGTGCACTACTCTGAAGCACCGGGAGCTGCTGAAGTTTGGGGATGGCCAAGAAGTGGAAGAGTTCTTCATATAGCAATTACCAATGAGACTGACCTTCAATAATCTCATTTGTGACTCACACAATTTCACTATACCTATTTTAGGTGTTTTGAGCACATAAACATTCAGATCATTTCAATTCACATTACACATGAGTTATTTTCTCTGTATATGGACAAGCTAGTAGGCTTAAAGGGGTTTGGCTTTAATAGAATAGTTATTTGGTTTTAAAATATATTGCTACATGGATCATGCACATGCAGAAAAGCCAAGTAACAGATTACTAAGCTTTAAAAAGTTGCAAAATGTCACCATCACCTAAAAGCTAAAGCCATATTAAGCCTGTAAGATATGTGGTCACTTAACACTTAAAAACCTCTATAATCCCATAAAGCCTGTGACAAATTAACTGATGGTTGTGTAATAAAATCTAATAGATTAATTAAATAAATAAATTCAAGCAAATAGATTAAAATTGTACAAACCATTATTGACCCCCTCAGAAACTCACATCCTCTGTCACCTATGCAGGGTGTCTTAATCCCCCACCTGCCTTGATCCAGCCCAGGGAACCAAGGGACTCTCTCTGGTTGCCCATATCAGCTCTGTAAAAAAGCAAGCTCCTGCTTCACACCCTATATGAAAATACCTCTGGGTTTACAGGTGCAGCGTTCATTAGTTCAATCTAACTGATGGCCCTGACCACACTGGTATCCAAATGAATTTTTGTCACCAGCATCAACAAAATCACCCTCTTGCCATGTCAAACATGTACAGCCAGTTCTACTGTGCCTGGCCCCCTGATGTTACAGTAGTACTGTTTGTTGAGCAATGGCAATAGCGAGGAAGTCCCATCCCCGTCCCATCCCCCCCCCAGTGATGATACACAGTAAGCAGCAATGTCACTATAGTAAAGTTTTTAAGCAAACAGGTAATTAATCTTTTAAAGACATTGGAACTGTGCAATGCAGCTTTGCTGAATTTAATATATTGCCATTCACAATTGTGCATTGAACTAGGCCACTGTCTGCAAAGGTAAGCAATAACATCCCCTTGGAATTGATGTATGCATTTTCTCTTTTTAGAGGACCAAGTGGGAACAGGTATGCCATCTGTAAGTCACAGTTCAAAAGGCCTAATCTCTAAAAATCATCTATTATTTCTTATCTTCATGAATTTTGAGGAGACGGATCATTAATCACTTTAAAGACTCCACGGTACCAGTACAGAGAACTGAACTGCCAACACAAGTTTAATTAACTTACACATGTATTTATAAATTATCATTTGCGATATACATAAAATTAACCTGTGATAACCACCCATCGGCAGCAGCAGGTCCATATCAGGGAGCAGCAGGAGCTGGCTGCTCCACCAGGGAAGGTAAGTACAGAGCCAACGGTGACAGTGGCCTCACCAGCAAGGTCCCATCCCAAAGCCCCCAGGCAAGGGAACAGAGCAGGTCTGACTAACCAGGGTCAGCCAACAGTCCAGTGATATCAGACAAGTCCATGGCGACAAAGCAGGTCCTAGGCCAAGCCAGGAGCCAGCTGGGGGTCAGGACTAGCAGGGGGATGGCCAGGCACGAGCACAAGTACCACACTGCTCAGGCAAGGGCCTGACCCGAAAGGGAGAGGTCCCGAGGAAGGCCCCTCACAGCCCCCTCTCGCACTGCTCTCTTCACAGCAGGCTCACCCAAGGCTGCGCAGCTGCACTGCGTCAGGGCTGGCCTCAAAGGTGGGCGGCCAAACCCAGCCCCAGGAGTGGAGCAGGGGCTGCCCAGCCTGTTGGTGCACTCAGGGTCCTGACAGCTGGGAGAGAGCTCCTTATTCAGCCCCACGGTCTAATTCCTAGTTGCCCCACTGTTGGCTCTCCCAGATGTGTACAACAACATGGCTTCAGCCCATCCCAGCACCCCAGTCTTTCCACAGAATTGCACAGTAACTGCAGCATTCGCACGTCTGTTGAGTCCGTGTCCTCATCGTCCACACCCATGCCTTCTGTGTTTCAAGGGGGAAAAAAAAAACCATTTCTGAATGCCACTGATTTCACCAAACATCTAACCGACAGCACAAACAACTCTTCTGCCAGCAGGAGCAACCAACACATTTCTCAAACACAGATTTGAGCAGGCAAGGCTGAGAAACACACAGCATAGGAACAGCCTCGGTTAGATGTGACAGTGGGCTAAAGTCACTGCCTCACAGGGCACAGAAACCTCTCCTGGTGTACCACAGACCAATTCCGCATAGCTCCATGGCTGAGGCACCAAGATCTCTGGGGCAGGGCTCCAGAAGTCCTCAGGAGAAACAGCTACAGCAGTATGGAAAGTGTGGGAATATACTAGTAGCATGCTTCTATCCCCAAATCAGGAATTTCTGAACACAAGACTGACTGTCCCATATGTGCTTGCTCACAAAACACAGGAATTCACTGAAGCAAGAACATGTTCCAGGAGCACGGTAATAAGTCTTTCTCTCTGCCTGGAGAGCAGATGCCATAAAGCAAGCAGAGACAGTGCTAGGGCACCTGTCTCCATAATATATAGAGAAATACACCTCTTCCTGTTCCAGCATGTGGTTGTTAAGTACAGAGCCATGCTACTCTAAAGACCAGTGGTCATATTTTTACCTCTCAGATGATGTTCCAGCAACATATCCAAGCTACAAATAGCCCTAAGAAAAGAAGAAAAAAATCCTAACAGAACAGTACTGATCAAGCATATCCCTACCTCACATTGTCTGGCAGAGGTAACCAGTTCACTGGGGCAGAGACTGCTCCAAATGCTCCAGTAATTCTGTTTCTGGCAGCATAGAGGCTACCACAAATTACTACTGCCTTCTGCATCGCAGCAGTTCCTTTGCCCTGGTTTATTAGCTTAATCTAGAAGTATGCTGACTTGGAACTAAAGTCTGATCTTAAAAAAAAAAATAATAAAATCTTTCCTTAAAGTTTAATAACTAACAGAGTAACTGGCTTTTTCAATCACACACCTATTCAGTCTGAATTCTCTCTCTTTACAGATGTCACAGTGCTCAAATGTCACATTGGTTGTACGCTGAATGTGTGGGATACTGACATCATGCTTTCTGATGTTCTGAACAAGCACTCTGATATTAAAAGTCAAGGGTAAAGCCACGGAACCACCAATTTTAATTACTTTGAAACAAACAGAATAAACTTTTATCAGTTCTGAGCTGACATCTACTGGCAGAAGACAGCAACAGAGTAAAACAGTGAACACAACCAGAAAACACATATTTCGTTAAGGATCTCCAAGTGGTACCTGGTGAATGATACGAGATTGGAAAGGATGAAAGCTCATAAAAGTATAAATTTCAAGTAGTTCTGCTGTTAGGGTAGTAATCTTTCAAAGAGTGATCAGGCACATTGCTTGGAGATGCAACTCCTCAATCATCACCTCAAGTTTGTCATTTCAAGAACAACCTTTAGACAATTTTATTACTACAAATGATTGTGCTGAAATTAGTTTTAGTCAAATCTGCTTTGGGTTAGCTTAGATCATGATGGGTATGAACACATAATAGCTTGCAACTGTGTTAGAGCAGTTCAAAAAGTTCTTAGGTCTCAGCTGAGGCACAGTAATTAATAACATGCACATCCTCGCAGCCAGCTGCAACATAGTCAACCCAGCTTGCACAAAGCCACCATTGAAGAGGGTTTAAAAATTCAAATTATGCTGAAATAAACCATTACTAAATAAGAAAAAGATTGTTTTCTCAGGGACTTGAACTAGTGTAAGAACTCTACTTCAACAAAATCAGTTCAGTATGCCAGTAAGGCTGCAGATGCGTCTTTTCCACCCCTCAGTTTCTCACATAGCATGATGAGGAGATTGGCGGCATGGGGAGTGCCCAAACGTTTCAATACGCATGAAAGTGGCACTCAGATTCTCCCGAGTCAGTCAAATGATGGCAGCACTGCCACACTATAGCTGCACTTGAAAAATTGCCACAGATTCTGTCCAAACTACTATAAGTTATGTGATTTAATATATTTTACATAACAGAAATTAGATCCCTAATTTGTGACTAAATGCATAGGATTTTATCACGTACTGTTGCTTTAGGCAAACATTAGAAGACTTCCTAGACAAGAACATGTCCCTTTCTGACATATTTGAAGAAGGCATTCCACAAAGGAGAAGAAAAATGTGAAATTCAGACTCAATACACTGTTTTGTTTCTCCTGTTCTTTGCACTCTAGTTGGTTCTAATAGCCACAAACTTTATGCAGTTTTAGCGCTGATATGGAGTATTGCCACCCTGAGGAATAAACAAATATACTGAACACCACAATCATTTTCCCTTGGCAACCTATTTAAATCTTTGGTTCTGAAAAGCATGCTGAGAATTTGGTTCTGTTAGTTTTAAACACCACAAAAAAAAACCAACCAAAAACCAACCAAACAAACAAACCACATAAAAAAAACCACACAAGCATCCCCCTTTTCTATATCAGGGGAGTTTTTAACTTTAAAGGTAATAGGATGGGACAAAGAACTAATGTATACTTGAACTCTTCAGAATAATGCATTGAAGTCCTATACAGGGAAGACCACACACCAGTCATTCAGTAACTGAGGGTGTCTTTTCATGCTCAGTGTACAGAGGAATGGGCACTTCCACAAAACACCCTCCCTTTCAAAGCAGACCAGCCCCCACATCTGCATTCAGATGTGATCACTGGACACACAGAAGCAAGTTGCCTGCCACAAGTGAAGGCCTGAGCAGACAGTATTTTGAGAAGGTAATTCTTGAAGAGAATATGCGTAAAGAAAGAACTTAAAAGATCCAAGAAGTAATCAGGCAACCCTTACAAACCCAATGAACAATAAGGCCAGGTGGGAGAAAAGCAGCTGGAAGAACACATTTGTTTCAGGTGAGAAGATGAAGTGCCAGAAGTGAGAGCAAGGCAGAGGAGACCACCCATCTTTGGGCTGGCAGAGACCAGGAGAGCAGCAGCATGGGTACAGGGAGCATCTCACTGGCTGAATGTCAGAAATAATTGACTCAATTGTAAGGAAAGAGTTCAGAAATTAATTTTCAGAGAAAGAAATAGGTAGCTGCCAGCTCCATCAGCTGGTGATGTAATATGGCCCAAATCAGGGATCATTCTGCAAGAGTCCCACGGTTGAACACTGGCTGAAGGCTGAGCTAAGGAAGTGTGACATTTCTCTAGCAAGTGAGACCACTCTAATAGGTGAAAAAGGCAGCAGTAAGCAGGAAAAGTGCAGCTTTCTGGGATGAATGATTTTTTTTCCACCGTCATTTCTTGTTCATGCTGAAGAGCTGCCTGACAACTTTCATAGGTACCTTGCCATAGCATCTCAGATGTAGTTATAAGTAACTGGGGAAATGATACAATGAGTTAAACGAATAGCACAGGGCAATGACACTTGGCTATCATTTACCCTGATGGAAACCTAAGGCAACTCGAATGAAGTCAATAGAGTTATTCCACATAGACAGTAGTATCTGAGAGCCAAATTTGGCCTATGAATTAAAGCAGTAGTCACCAATTTCTATGTCTTGCTGTGATGCAGAGCTGACTCCTGTAATCACATTCTGTCTGGGGGGAAACTTCAGTCCCTGTTACTCCGTTTCCCATGGGTTTTGAAGTATTTGTTATTTGCTTAGTTATGTGCGCTGTAACACAGCATTCACAGTGTGAGGCAGTGCTTTAAATGCTTGCTGGGAGAACAATATTAACATGCTGTAAGTGAATACTTTTGGGAAATACCATTCATCTGTAATAAATTAAAACAAATCAAAGTGTTCATTCACAAGGTTTCAATTTTGTTTGCATTTCACGTGTTGCAAGGCTGATTCAGCAGCCTCAGAGCAATAGCCAAAACCACAAAGTAAGTATATATCAATGTGAATTATTAACATATGCATCAAATTAATGTTACTATCTAGGATAGTGCTCTCCATACATGAGTAAACCTAGAAAGTGCTAAGAGGTAAGTGCAGGGTGAGGAAGAAGGAAAAAAAACCCCAAACTGTCAAGAATCTGATGTATAAATGGTCTTGCCTCACTTATCCCCATTTCTCCCCAAGATCTTATTTGCAGAACACAGCCCTTACAATTCTGCAAAGCACTTGCCTTTGTTCTATGTTCTGTTCCAAACACAGAGACAATATTGCTGAAACACAGTAATACATGCATCAGTACCTGTAGGGTTGTTTTTAAACTAATAATAAGAAGTAACACTACAGTAGCTCGGACACCACATCATGAAATCCTATTTAGAACAGACTTAGGTGGGCACAATTCAGAGAACTGCTACAAGAATGAATGCGTCAGCACTCTCCCCAGGGAAGTACCTGAGCATTTTAGAAAAAGTACGATAGGAAGGCTACAGACAGCTGCTGGTATCTTAACCACGATATCACCTTACACTATAAGTAAGGGATAGTGGAGAGTTCTTAAGTACAGACATCTATTGAAAAGGCAGCTTCCTGTCCCCTTTTTCTTTTTCCATTTAGTATTTTAATGTTACTAGAAAGAATAGGATCAATTTTAAAGTACTTAGTTCTGAACCAAACACATTACCTTTCTTATCACAAAGACCCCAGTGTTATAAATTGCTGTTTTACAGTGCCAAAGCATGATAATCTCCATGCTTCTAAAACAAACTAACCCTTTATATGAAAATTTTATCCAGATAACAACTATAGTCACTAACTACCCTTTGTCTACAAGGACTGATTTCTTGACATCTTCCTGTTCCTTCCTCCCTCAGCCAGGGATCTTTCCTTCCCAGTTTCACCTTGGCTGCACATTCAGCCACATTAAAGCTGCATCACATATACAACACATTTATAGCTTTTTTTAGTACTTGCTACCAGTCTAGGAATAATAATAATGAGATGTGGCCATTTCCAAAGACAAGACTGCATTTATCACTTTAAAGTGATACATGGTAAAGGTATATCAGTGGCGGGCAAAAGTTTTCATAAAGGAGAATTTCTGCTGAATAGCATACTATGGCAACTCTACAAACTATACTTGGAATATGATCTCATATGAAAGATATAAGGGTTAGTCAAGGAAAAAATAGTAGGGTTTCTAGGGGCTGAAAATCCAGCTATCCTTAAGACATAACTTAAACATTTTTCTGAGGGATATAAGACATGGTTGCTGGTGACAAGAGGAGACTGAAGTCAGTGGGTTCCTTCCAATCACAGTTTTAAAAAAAAAAAAACCAAACAACCCTCCTTGTTAGCTCAAACTGGGTGCCCAAATTTCTTTTTCGTAACACTGTTTTTTAGGTTCTTATCCTCAGCTACCAACACATAATGACCCAGCGTGCAGTTAGCATTGTTTATCATCACTGACAATTTGTACGTGGACATTTACAATCAGGAAGAGTTCACGGTGATTCAGGGATAAATGGCTATCTGTATGAGAACTTTTCACCAGAACATATAAAACTCTCAAATCTCAGCTAATATGATCTATAGCAACTGTAAAACATACCCTGTAGCAAGATATTTTTTATTTAAAGATGACAAGAAATAAATACTTCATTATTCCACATCTCCTTAGCAAGTATTTAAAAATTTACCCTCTATGCACAGGACCTTCGAATGTCTTTGTTCAGTAGATCAGATCCCACTCATAACATATTTTCTACCTTTGTAGACATTTAAGAATGATCAGCAATACTTGCTTTAACATTCTAAGTAGATGAACCATTTCCAAAATAATATCCAATCCAGAGTCATCAATCTATTTCCATGATACTCACCACATTTATGGAGTCTCACTCTATCCCCTCAGACATTGTCTTACAGTCTCCCAGACAGAGCTGAATAAAAGCCTTTACTGAATAAGGTATCTTCAGAAAGATACAGTCTAACCTGATGCAGGAAGAGAAAATAGTCAAGTCTGCCACTGAAATACCACTCCATCTCAACCATCCTGCCAGAGTTGTAAAAATTCATCTGCTGGAGCGTGTCAGGAATGTCATTCTTACCTCTCATGTAAGTGGATGGCACTAGGGCTGTTTCAGAAATAGCATATATCAGGTAAGGGCAAAAGCATAGAGGTAACAACCTCTTTCTACTCTTTTGTCATCCTCTTCTCCTCTCTACCCTGTTACAACCTTTGGGAGAACTGCCAAAAGTATCATTAGCAGCTACCTACCTACAGGTCGTACAGCCAGAATCAGAACTCATAGAAAATGCTGCAACTACGGAGCCAGCAAGGAATACTGTGATATTTTTCAAGTCTTTTTTTTTCAATACCATATTTAAATTAATCAAAAAATATTGTCATACACTTTTCCAGCTTATTTTAACATCAAATACACAAAGGTAGTGATTTCTTTAAAACTCAGCTTTCTAAGCTCTTACAAACCAAACTAGTATAATTTTCAAACATAGCGTTTCCCCATTTGCAGGGTAGCCTAACAAATTCAGCAGACTTAAGTTTTTACAAGACAAAAACAGATTCAAAGGAGCATTAAGCAGTTACAGTCTGGAAATTAAAGACAAAAAGTAGAATAAGACAATAAAACATATAAGAATAAGACAAGAAGCAAACAAGTATGCTTAATGGACAAAAGCTTCTTTTTTGCCACTACTGAGATTTTTGAGTACCTTTTCCATCTCACTGCCCAATCACATCAATAACAACAAAACCTCACACACCCCAATAACATTCTAACAAGAAGATCACACAGTTCAGCAAACCTTGAGACCTACCTATAGAGGATTCTGCTCACCATTCCTTGCTTTGTTTTATTGAGCTTTATTTCTATTACTATAGAGCTGTATTTCTATTATTTGCTTTGCTTCAAATACAGGAATTGCTGCTATCCCAATAAAAATACCCCCTTCGTAACACCTGTAAAGAATAAACTTTGCATTACCTACTCCCAGCTCAGCAGAGGTGCCAGAGGAAGCAGCTGTTTGCTGCTTCCCCCGATGACTTCATCCATATGCTCCTAACAGATTGGGCTGCTTAAGTCAGAACACATGCTAGATCTACTTAGATATTTTTGATCCTACACAAGTACTTCATACTTTTACCAGAAAAATGAAGTCATCCAAATAAGGTTGGTCCAGTCACTAAGACATCTTGCTGAAGGGGGGGGGGTTGGGGAAAAAAAAAAAAAAAAGAGAGAGAGAGAGGAAAAGTAGCATGCAGATCAATCACACAACAAGAATCCAAGGTTTTGGTCTTAAGTTAACACCTGAATGAAACAACATATTAAATGCAAAACAGATTTTGCAGAGCTACAGCATGCTGGGGGTAAAACCTTTAGGTGTATTGAGAGAAAAAAAAGGCTTTGTCAAAGCCAAAATTCAAAACAAGCTGGCTAAATTCCAAGCCTTTTTAGTTTTAATAGCAAGAAATCAAATACTAGGAAACAACCTGGTTCTCATTTTTATGTTACCATGCATTTACTAAATATATTTGGTTTTTAATTTAAGTAATGGGGCTGTAAAGCAATAGAAGGTGTCAGTACTGCACAGCCCTTAACCAGACATGCTATTTATATACCCCTCTTATACCATTACACAGTATGATGCAGTATAATTGATAAAACATAAGCATTTCCATTATTTTAAATTCAGGACTTCAAAGCTAAAGATAAGAAATCAAACCAAAATCAGTTTAAGTAGAATCACTTATCTTCTTGCATTCTTCCACCTTGTTTGATTGACTAAATACTGAGTAGGTCTGGCATAAATAACCATCTGGTGTGTCTTGGCCCTTAGCAGCTGTTCCTATTTCACAGTGATAACTTCCTGGTGAGAACCATTGATAGGGCAGGTTTTAGTTAGGGTTGCAGGTGTGTGGCTGAGTTAGTGCTAAAGAGCAAAACAAGAGAGTGAGTAGATTATAAAGGCTTCTCTCTCTTTCTTCTAAAGTTCTCTTCTTCCTTCACCTCTCAGGTTGGAAGGAAGTGAGTTGTGACTTTTCCTAAAATTCAGGTAAAAACATGTCTGGTCTGCTTTGAGGGTGGTAGTTCAACTTTGAGTCACCCAAGGCTAGTAAGGCTGTTTGGTTATAAGTGGTAGTTGTAAGTTAGTGGTGTCTCAGGTCCTAGTATTTTTATGGTTTGTCCCCACAACTAATGTTTGTTTGATATATCCCAGGAGAGGTCCTAAAGATAATGAAATGCTGTTTTATGAGTGTCTGTAAGGGAATAGCTGTCCTTCTGAAACATGAGATTATGCTACTTGGAGCAAGAAGGCTGTGCTCTGTTTTGGGGGGCCTTAATGTATCAACTAAGGGGATTTTCAATATTGTTTATAAAACTTCAATGGGATAATTGACTATCAGTTAAACAAACCTGTTAAAAAAGCCTTGAAGAATGAAATGTTCTTGAGAGTGTAGAGTCTGGTGGACTATATGTTTCTGTTCTGTATGTGGTATGCTAATGTTTCTCTCAGCTGCTCTTCCTGACTAGTAAGATAATATATACAGGTTCTGTGTTGTTACCTATAATGCTGAGCTAAAACAAGGGGAGGTAGCTGCCTTTTCAGTAGGTTAACTAATGTATGCTTTTAGACAGCCATTTGTGATCACAAATAGTATTTTCTTTTTTAAAAAAGGAAATCTGATTGTCACAAGATGTGATGCATTGCAGAAAGCCTGTAGTTATCTAGTGATGTAATTCATATGAGCTATTTGCTTTTTATACTTAAACTAAAAACCATACCTCTGTCAAGTTAGCTAAAACCTTCAAACTGGACCTTAGGGCAACACTCAAGGCTTCTCTTTTGAGAGTGCTTGACCTTTGGGACCTGTCTCAGCAGCTCAAGGGCACATGGGGCTGGGAAAAGGGTGCTCTGAAAATTTTCAAACAATCTACCTGGCTGGAATCCAATCACACTTTTGCTTCAGTATACAAACTTGGGTTTTATTTTAAGCTAGAGAAGTGTCGTGTGACTAGGGGGAGGTGGTAAAGGAGGGATTGCCCAAAACTTAAACCCTTGTCCGTCCTTTAAAAGATGCTATCTTGGCTCTTTTGTTGGCTTGGAAGTTAGTTTACACAGCATAAATTAAGGTTTTAAAAGCTAGGCATCTAGGCCCAAGACAATGTGTTATGTACATAAAACTTCAGTCTCCTGGCTTCCTTGGGTGCTCTTGATGCCAAGTTTGCGCTTCCTTTGAGATTCCTCTGTGCTAATTTATAAAATATTCAAGAAATTAGATGTTATTTTATGTTCTTATTTCAGGGTTAGATGGTTTTTATCTGCTTTTTATGAGGGGATTTTTTTTTTAAGTTCAAACCAGTCTTTCCTTTCCTGTCTTCAATTTCTAGCCTCTGGGCTTCAGATGGGGAAGGTGAACAACTTGCATTTTATATTACATAATGTGGGTTTTGGCAGAAAGAATCAGGGAAAGATGATAGCATGGCCTGCCAGATGAAAACTATGATGCACTTGGCGGGGTTGTGGGGTTCTTAAAACTGCCTCAGAACTTTTCCCAGGTCTTCTAATACTGACCAGTTAAAGAGAGGCAGATGATCTGTGCCTCTGGATTTTTCCATTCTGAGATGTATACACTGGTGAAAAGGTTAGCACTTAGCATGATGTTTCTAAGCCCCTCTGGAAGGAGTGGGAACAGAGGGGGGCGGGACACTAGATTATGAAGTCACTTCCGGATTAAAATGAGACACAGTTCTCCACTGCAGCGCACTCCTAGTGCCTACCACTAGCAAGCAGCAGATAAACGCCTAACTTGAGAGTTAGCACACTGTTAAGAACAAGGCATACTCTATCTTCTCTGTCTGCAGAGCTCAAGCTGTTTTGCACATACTGTACCAAGGCAGTTGAGTATCTCATTCCAGGAAAACAAGGTTCTCCTTGGCTTTTTTGAAATTTGCTTTACAGTAAGTACTAGATTTGGTCTCCTCAGAAGACACAGTTGACAGAGGATAATTCTTCTTGAATTTAAAATTAACACACCTTGTTATTTGTATGAGTGGGAACTAAAACTTTATGCCTAACCTATTAAAATAGTCCTTTCAAGTGAAATTAGTATTATGAGAAATAATAATATAACAGTAGTTTTGAAACCTGCTTTCCTATGGATCCCAAAATAATCTGATCTTGTACTAGACTTGTTACTGATCTAATGACCATGTAGGTATGCTGGCTCATAGCAGAGAACTGTTCCTGGTATTAACAATTTGGGGGTCATATTTTTTGCTTTTTTAAGAAAAAAAGAAAAATTCTACCTCGATGGCAATACTGTTCAATAAAACAGATCTGATTTCTCCCCCATGTGTTCAGTCTAATTATATACAGAATACAGAACAGCTCTTTAGTTTCAAGAGCTATTTGAGAAGAGGCATGCTTTTGAATGCCGAATTAAAGAACAAAGGTGAAAATGTAAAATCTGTGATATGTAATGTCTGATGGGATGTTAACAGTTGCAAGTGCAGGGCATGGATGCTATTCTAGTAGTGTGCTGATAACAAGAGTAGTTACCTAGTTTATGACCTTTTATGAAACTCATGTAATACTTTATACCATGATGAAAAGCAAGTTATCGGATTTTTTAGCAGGAAGCAGGGCAAATTGAGAATGGAATAAGTAATGCTTGATCGAATGAATGCACAAAAGAAATAGTTACATTGATAAAGCAAGGAACTAATGTTAGAACGAGAAAATACAGTGCTTTTTGTCTTAATGGGGAGAAGAAAGCGAAGCTCTTGACTGAGTGTTTGTAACTCAATGATGAGCTAAGGAAGTGGGCAAGGACTTGAACTTTTGTAATCATGCTTGGTGATGGTCTTGCCTAGCTTAGTGCTGGTGTTATGCACACAAAAACACAGCCTCTGCCACTCCTGAGTACCTGCTTTCCCTGTCCAGCACAGCAACACTGCGCTGAAGACAAATCACAATGGTTGCTATGGTTGCTCCTTGCAGTACTCTTTAAAGATCCAAAACTGGTGAGAGGAATGAACCTTTTCTAGCCCTCTGGTACATGAGGAATCTGATGCACAGTGGCAGAAAATACCACTGTGAATATACACAAACTTAACAAGCACTATTTCAAAATAGACTTATGCTAAAACATTTTATTGGCAGTTGTAGGACTTCTGTGTGGTGGCTTGGCTGAGATGCATGAGGAAGGTAATACCAAGCTATTGCTGTGTGCTAGGTAAGACTGGCCAGCATGTGCTGTAAAGCTGCTTCTTAGTTCAACCTCTTTTACAGGACTCAGTTTGTGAAGGGGGGAGGTGGAGGATTCCTAGACTCTAGTGGTGCAGCACAACCAATTGTGCACTGTAAAACAAATGTGTTTTGGTTAAACCATGAAGGTATGCCTGTGACTACAGTACCAACGCTCTACAAAAAGAAGTGAAAATGTAAACAGCATTAAATCTAGATACCTTCACTGAATACTATTTTTTTCCTCCAGGTTAGATGTATAATGAAGAACTTTGAACAAGCGGATATACAAAATTGCTAAAGATGTCTGTTCCAAGCCGGTGCTGTCCTATTATTAACCCTCCTCCACCAGAATATATTAATGACAAAAATAGTGGTTGTCAAACAAACCAGCTTCAGTATTTACAGAGGGTGGTCATGAAAGCCATGTGGAGGCACAACTTTTCCTGGCCATTTCACCAGCCTGTAGACGCAGCAGCACTGAATCTTCCTGTAAGAACCATTTTAGAATTGGAGTAGTAGTATGTAAAGTATTACAGGACTTGTGAATTAATGCTAGTTTAAAAGAGTATTTTCTGATGCAACAGACTGTGGAAGACAACTTTTGCATATGAACTGCTTTCATCAATCCAAGTCTGCAAGAAAACTGTGGGTTTTCTCTGGTTCATACTATATGCTTCATCTATGTTAATTTGCTTTTTGACCTAGGACTGCAGTAAATCAGTATTTCTAAGGGATGATAAGAATGCTTAGACAGGCCTCTTGAAGTTTGTGGATGTTGGTGTTCTTTCTTGTCTTCTTTCTACCTCCCTACTGGTTTAGCCATATTTCTTAATGCTGCATATAACAAGTATTTTCTTTTCCTCTAGAGTTTTCTATTTTTAATAGGAGAAAGCCAGGCTCTTTCAATGTCAAATACTTTATGATGGAAAAGCAGATTTGATTGACCCTAAACCAAATGGGCAAATCTGGATCCAGTTGATGCATAGAAGTAATTACACTTGTACTTAATTTCAAATCAACTTAGTCATCTTGCTCTGAAGTTTTGAGAGGAATTAAAAGTCTCTTAGGGAAGAAAAAGAGATACAGTGTTCTCATCATACCACAATGGTAGAACATTTTTTCCAGGAAATAGAAGCTCTGATGCTAAAATTCTTGTTCTGTATTGCCTTCTGGATTTTATTTATGTTACAATTTAATTGCAACAAAGTGAATTAACATAATGTCAAGTGACAAATTGTCTTAATTCAGGTATTTTTAGACTCCAGTTTTGGATCACACCAGCTTTTTCAGCCAAATGAAAACACTGGTTATTCACACAGCACTATTTCAAATTACCTAGAAGATACTGCTCTTGGTAGATAAGAAGAAAGATGTTAAATAAAACCATGGTACATTTCCTTTGCTTAAGCTGGGGGAAAAAAAAAATCAATCGTATTTAGTTCTCCCAAATTTCCAAGACTAATGCTACAAAATCATTGGCTCTGTTTAGAGCCGACAAAAGCCTTTATCTGCAGCTGTTTCTTGTGACAAATTCATTTGGTCACTTTGTCCAAAAGCACTGTCAAAGTGACTCTATTTCTGTGTCTTTTCTTACCCTTTTTCTGTCTTGGAAGGAACTGTCACTTAAGGTTAATATTAAGGGTCATTCAATCAGAGTTACAGCAACATTTGCAGCTGGCCTCAGGCCAGTTCTGCCTCCCTGGATTTCAAAGGCAGCCACTTGACTTGTAAAAGTATGTGTTAGTTCAACTGCTGCACAATAACAAGCAAACCTCTGGCCCCATAACAAGGACAATGAAGGTATTTGCTTCCTTTGCCTCTCCCCTCCAAGTGTTAAAGATGCAAAATGGACAATACTTAATTATTAGGTGCATCATTTAAGTTTTCTTGGTTTTGCTTTGGTAAACTCAGTCTGCACTGATGTATTTAGCTTTTTTTTTTAGTTCACTAAACCAGATGATTAGGACAGCTTTAGAAGACACTTGAAGTAGTAGTAACTCCACACAATTGCAATGTATATGTGAACTTAGCAGGTATATTCCTGTTCTGAGTTCTTAAACACACCAGCAGGGAATTAGCCTCGTGCTCTTAATCTCAAGCTTTTAGCCATGGTACTAAACTAATCGCAATAGTTCACATTCCAGCTGCCTTTGAGTCACATTGCCACATCTTCACTAGGCTAACCCTGAGAGGAGAGCCATTATAACCCAGGGGATGAAGTATTTGATTAGTAATTGTGAAAACTCGGCAGCTTCTTTTTGTCAGTGACTGACTCTTTGTCTTTGTCAGATTCTGTCTTTGTCTGCTTGTTCCCTCTGTTCTATAAACTGGAGTGCTACTTCAGGTAAATGGCTTTGAGATAACAAATGAGAAGTACATATACTGGTAGTAGTACCTATGAGAACTATAGCTCTGGATCCTATTGAAATAAATTCTTTGGGCCTTTGAATGGTTGATGTTCTATGAAAAAGCAAGGAGAAATTATGAGGTGAAGGTACTTCTGTGGTACCTATGACTATAAGGGAAAGTTTTCCTTCATATAAAATATTCCTTCCAACATAATACAATTCTTCTCTCTTGTAATTTAACTTTCATAACTAAATGTGTAAGAATCCTCATGTCCTAATATTAAAGATATGTGACTAAGTCTTTCAAAATGACAGGATTATTACAGTATTATAAAGAAACCTATGGACTTGGGCACCATTAAAAAGCGCCTGGAACACAATTACTACACAAAAGCAGCTGAATGCATTGAAGACTTTAAAACTATGTTCTTGAACTGCTACATATATAACAAGGTATGTGAAACACAACCTCTTACCAGTAATCGATTCTATTGAACAATGCAAACAAGTCTAAACCAAACAAATGGTTATTAAAGCCTGCACTAAATCAGTCAATGTCTGCACAATTTTTCTGGGAGGGAAAGTATTTTCCCTGAAATGGGGTGGGGGGTGTGGGGGTGCTACTAGGACTGACAGAGGGCACGTAAGCAAAGTCTACCCTGCTGTTACAACTACTGCACGCGTGGCCTTTTCTGCACAAGGATTCCACCTGCAAGATCTCTGGGCTTCAGTTGTGGAGATCATGAACAGCAAGCACCATGTAACTGCTGTACAAGTCTAAGACTAGCAACACTGAGCCATGCTCCACTCCTCCAGCAAGTTTAACTAACCGAACTTGAAGTGTGAGCATCTCCTTGTGCTTGGGTGTTTGTTGGCTGTGTCTTGGTATCTTTGAGATTGAACAGCTTTCTTCAGAACATAGGAATGAATAAGGGAGTTACAGATCTACCCCTTTTTCCCTTTGCTGTAGAAAGTATATGGATGTAAAGCAAGTAGGACTGTGCAATAGGTCAGTGGGAGAAAGAGTATTGCAATAATGAAGCAATTTGTATTAAAGTGAGTTGGGGGCAGGGGGCAGGGATAGCAAGGACTGATAGACCCCTCTAGTGCTGGTGGCTTGTTTCAATCTGTTGGAGCAGGATTCTGTAGACTGCTTATTTTACAAGGTAGCCCTCCATTACTGCAGCCTCTCCTTTACTCTGAATCCTACTGACTATATTTTGCAGCCAGGTGATGATGTTGTATTTATGGCCCAAGAACTAGAAAAAGTGTTTATGCAGAAAATAGCCCAAATGCCACCAGAAGAAAGACTAGTGATCCTCAACAGAGGAAAGCGAAAAGGAAAGAAGCCAGAAGGTAAGGCCTGTATTACATGTTAAATTATTAATATATTAAACCAGCAAAAGCTGGAAACATGGAATCTTCCATTGCTTGTCACAACTCAACCCTGGAGCAGTCAGGTGCTCTCCACTCTTAGCAGAACATATCAGACAAGTAATAATATTGCTATAAGGCTTTAGCAGATTTGGTGTAGCCATAATATTTTTTTATAGGTACTAGCTATGTT
Organism: Falco biarmicus; assembly: GCF_023638135.1. Taxonomy (NCBI): domain Eukaryota; kingdom Metazoa; phylum Chordata; class Aves; order Falconiformes; family Falconidae; genus Falco; species Falco biarmicus. The sequence continues at coordinate 21,225,282 of NC_079298.1, forward strand.
TCCCATTCTCTACTAAAGAATTGTGTTCAAGAGGGGGCAAAAGTCAAAATTACCAACTTAATCAGTAGTGTAACAGCATAGCTTCACAGGCAAACTTCTGTTGAAATGCAATGCTCTTGTCCACAAAAAGGACCATTCAACCAAAACACCTCAAACTTATGAGGAAATTGCTTGAAGTGATGTTGGGAAGCCTAGTTGCAAGGGGCCAGATGATTGACTGCAATTTGTTATCATCACTAACTTCTGATGTCTTTTTAATTGTTTTTATAATGTTTCACTTGTACAAAGCGCTCACTTCTAAATGTAAGCTCTCAACATTGCTACAGAATAAATACCTATATTGATAGAATTGAGACTACGCCGTGTCTGGAATCACATGTGCATCTCAGTGGGTTAATTTGGAGACATCTGAGGTAGCATTCCAAATTGACCTGGAGGTACTGCTGTCGGTTGTTGGGGAAATGTTAGCTATGTCTTCAAAGAGCTGTGACACTCCTTCACCCTGATACCTCTTAATTACTTGACTTCTGACAGCCATGGAGCAGTAATATTGGCTAGCTCAGTTCTTACTGGCTCACTTAACAGATGCTTGTATTATTTAACTATGCAACTACACAGCTCTTCAGAGTCTCCTGATGACTTCACATGCTGTGATGTGGTATGGTGGCCCTTGTTGCTGGCAGTAGCCAAAACAAGTGTTTCTTCAAAACAGTATTACGGTTTGATAGATCTCTGTAGCTTTCTCCTCAAGGTATGTTTGAGGAGCAACGCTACGTTTCAGTGATCTGGTAGGTGGATATGGGAAAGCAGTGCATTTCTTGGTCCTCTAAAAAAAAAAATTAGGGGGTTAGGAGGAAGAGTGGGATACTCAGTTGACTTTCTGCTTTTACTAGCTTATTTAAGTAAAATCTCAAGCAATTCATTGCCTTGGCAGAATATGTTGATTGAACAGGTACAAGCGACTGCCAGAAAAGACTTCTGAGAAATGTGTTGGAAGCTGAGTTAGCTTTTTGGTTTGCAAATGATTGCAACAATTTGAGATGCTTTCATAACAGACTCTTCCTAGAATTGATGCTGTTTAAGTCCCCTCATTCCCTTTGCACACACAAATGTGCAGCCTGTACTAATTTTGAAATGTTCTAAGCACTTCTTTTTGAATTTCCCTTTATTTTGTTAAAAAAAAAAAAAGAAAAACAAACCAAAACCAAAAAAACCCAGCTGACTTCCGTTTCAGAGAACATCATGGTGTGGCTCAGTGTTGTGTTATATAAACTAATAGGTGTGAACTTCTATGGGAAATAAACAGAATCACAGAGCTGGAAAAGCCATTACTAATTTAATCAGCCAAATCAAATACAGAAAAAACTTGGTCTAAACTGTCCTCAAATCAGTGACAGAGATCTGTATTAGTGCTAAGCAATATATGCAGGTTTAAATATGTTTAGGGAACTTGAACCTTTGTGATGCAGTTTGCACCCTTTGCTGCTTGGTCTTCATGTGTCTGTAGAAAACAACTTGATTCTCTTCTTGGCAAGAATGTTTTTTCAATGTACAGGGTTTAGTGTGGTGTCTCTAACCTTCCCTGTGAGGTTAATCCACAGCTGTCTTGAAGCCAAATATACCTAACTTGGTACAATATTCTAGCTGAGGTACTAATGGTGCTGAATAGTAGAGGATACCCAGATTATGTGTAACAATGGTCTTGTTTGTATTCATTTGTATAGTTTGGATGTTGAAGAAAGGTTCTGTTAACTGTTCCATTTGATTATGAAAGAAACTAACTGCAACACTTAAGACCTAACTTTAAAACTTTCTGTTTTTAAAATAACCAGAAACACAGCAGCCCAACCCTGGGACTTCAAATGCACAAAGCACAGTGCAGGAACAAGCTGAAAGCAGTAAGCAGCCTCCAGTGAAGACTCAAGAGCTGCAGCAGGTTACACTAGCTCCTTTGTCTGCAGCTCAGCTAGCTGCTTTAATGCCAGCTGCAGTCCCTATAACAAAAGTAAGTTTCCTCAAATAACCTTCAGAAAGAAAGGTATTGAAATTGCTCCTCCAGGCGCTAACAGCAAAACCACAGGAGCCATGCTTATTACAAATTTTTTCAAAACCTCCATTGTGATAGAAGATAGTAAGAGATCTCTAAATCTTCTGGGTCTCTGCTAAATAACTGGGCCAGTACTAATCCTAGAAACTAAGCAGAAATTGGGATGACTTCTTGGTACATCTTTTCTTATAAATATGGGGTTTAAATGTAGTTATTGAAGAAACAAAGTGAACTTTAAGATGTTCATTCATGAAGTGTATTACTATACTTCTGCAGGCTTCACCTTAATGTAGAAACTGTTCTTCCCTTGAGGTGTAGATTGGTTTTAGTATTAAAATAAAGGTCTTTCTAAGTTTTATTTATTAACTTCTCACATTTTCAAGGAAAATCAAATACTTGATTCCCCAAAAATAGTGTGTGTGTTTAAATGCTGTGTAACTCACCTGGAAGGTGTTAGTAACTCACAAAAGCAAATTCTTGTTAACTCAAATCTGAATTGTATATGAACATCTGATGTTTTCATCAGATAAACACTCTTGTATTGACTTAGCTTTGGTTTTGCTTTTCTAATGAGGAATAGGCTCTCCTACAGTGTATATTTACACTTAAGAGTCTGAATGCTGATGACAAAGCACACATTGTATTGTTTCCAAACTAAATACCACCTAGGTTAAAGAAAGAGATAAACCTTGTGCATAAAGCTGTTCAACCCGACTTCAAATGAATTGCACTAGTTTTTCCCCTTTCCGTGGCACTCGCCTTGTGGTAAGTTCATAACCTACCAGCCAGTTGGAGTCTTCTCAACTGACTAAAACCAGACCACAACCTGACCTGCCATACACCATGTTCCTTCCTTTACATCTAAGATTGAGCTTGGTGCACTGATCTTGTAAGGCCTTTGTAGGTTTTCAGCCTAAACTTGTGAAAATGCCACGTTTTGCTCTGACTTCAAAAGCTGCAAAATTTCTGACAATTTTTAGATATTTTTTTTCTTTGTGTAGCCTGAAAGCTGACCATTCTTTCACTGTTCTGGACACCTGTATTTCAGAACTGTGAAATTTTCTTTTCCTAGGCAAAAAAAGGTGTGAAAAGGAAGGCTGACACTACAACTCCTACTACTTCAACATTCATAGCAAGTGGTGAATCTTCTGCAACACTTAATGAAAAGAAAGCTGTTAAAACACGCGGAGGTGAAAATGAATGTATGATACAGAAAAAGCTTTTGAAGAGATACTTGCCAGATTCTCAACAGTCACCTGAAATTCTTAAAAAGATTAAGCTGTCAGAACAACTAAAACACTGTAATGAAATACTTAAACAAATGTTTTCAAAGAAACATGCAGCATATTCATGGCCTTTCTTGAAACCTGTAAATGTTGCATCTTTCTCACTTGGTGAGAACCAAGGGATCACCAAATGTCCTACAGACCTAGGAACCATTAAAGTAAGTCGGTTTCGGAGGGGAACTGGAATATTTGTGTGCTTGCTTGAGTAACTTGTGTAATGACTGAGTTTTAATCGTGCTAGCTGAAAAGGTGTAATGAAAGCTGCTTCTCCTTTCAGAGAAGTAGTGGGCATAGAAACAACATACTCTCACCTCAACAAACTAAGGCACAGCTTGCTAAGGAAAGTCTTCTAAGTCTCATTGTGACTATGTGCATAGTCACAATCTACCTGTCTGTTGAACAAGCTAATACAAGTAATGAGGGAATTACCATCTCCAGGAAGTACTACCAAGCAGGCTGCCTGTTAAAAATCTTTCAATCTGTATACATGATGCCGTTGCTAATGCTCTATAAAACAAAATGTAATTCTGTAATGACAACTTTTGCTTCTCTGAATCTCAGTATCCTTGGTGAAGTGCCCTGGAACCTCAACACTGGGTATTTATATGACACCTTGCACACTTTATGTGAAAATGAACAGAGACAGTGTCATGAACTCTGGGTACATCTGTTTAGGGTTGAAGTATTTAGCCAGGTTAAGATCCACTTTTGTGGGGAGGGTTCAATTTCAATAGCTTATTGAATTATCTTGAAAATTGGCTTGTGCAATGTAAAGGTTATTTCCCAATTTCTAGCCCATTACTTTGACTCAAACAATTATGGAATAGACTTTGAATAAATACCATGCTTAGAATCTAAAACAAGAGCTGAGCTGACCAAATAAAATCACCCAAACATTGTTTTCTTGACTTAGTGCTACAAAGTAGTTACAGCAATTAGTTAGCAAATTTGTTTAACAAAGTAAGAGAATTTCCTCTTTTAATGGGACAAGGTTGACATGAGAAGCAGGTCTTTCCATAATGGTTCTTACAATATATGCTGTCTTGATGCAAGCTGAAACTGATACTGTATATCATAATTCTTGTTCCTCCTCTTTTTCTGCCAGTTCATGGCAATGCTCTCTACTCCTAAGCCCTAAATGTGCATTAATTTTCTTTTCCTCTAGAAGAAACTGGATAATTTTGAATACAGCGATATACAAGAATTTGCTACAGATGTTAGATTAATGTTCATGAGCTGCTACAAACATAATTCTCCAGACCATGAAATAGTTGCTATGGCAAGAAAACTTCAGGTGAGTTATCACTTAAGTCAGTCTTGGAAAAAAAAAAAAAAAAGTCGGACTGTAAGACTCCTTTGTGGTCATCCCTTGGCCTGATGTAGCATCTACTAATGTTACCAACTACTGTGGTGCTGTGTAGTTCTAGAAAACAAGCTAAAACTTCATAATGCTTTTAGAAGTCTGAAAGCATGTTGACCTCTCTGCTGTTCCCAAACTTAACTCTTTAGGATGTTTTCGAGATGCACTTTGCCAAAATCCCTGATGAACTTGTTGCAAGTGCTCCTCTGTCACAGCCTACAAGAGAAATGACAGAAGCTTATTCCAGTGAGAGCAGTAATGATGACTCTACAGAAGAAAAATCATTTGAAGAGTCTGAACAGGAAAGAACAGTGCACCTTGGAAAGCTGCAGGAGCAAGTAAGCATTAGTACTCAATGTGCATGACTTATGATCTCTCTGATAATGCCACTTGCAAATGTCCATTCTAAAACTAAGTACCAAGAATCAGTATTCAAAAGATTCTCTAGTAATTTGTTTTTCTTAATACAGAACTTCATTCCTGTTTGGAAACACCTCCAAACTTTAAGTGAATAGTGCCTCAGCAAATACAAACTGGTTTTAGTGAATCTAAATTACTTTTGCCTACCATTTCTTCAGACAACTCTCAAACTTTTTAAAAAAAGTGTTGCTGTGATATGTTCAGAGCACACAGATACTCCACAGGTAGTTTAGTGGCATATTCTTCCAACAATGGCATTTCCTTCGTACTGCTAAAGAGCTCTGTTCTTATGCTCTGTCTCCTTTGAGCCACAAAAGCAGGTAATTGAATTTGTACTTCATGCTGAGTTTTCTGAAGTAAATGGAAGGAATCTCATGCTGATGTGAAGCAGAGCTTTGCCTCACTGCCTGAGTGGAATGGGTCTTGCTTTTGCTTGAACATAATGCTTTAACCTGCTGCTGCTGTACCTATAAACTATAGGGAAAACTAGCATTTGTTCTGCTAGTCAAATGAGGGGCGGTTTAGTTTCCATTATTTTAAGAGTAGCATATACATCATCAATTTATGAATATAGGTGTGAGGTCAACCAAATGTCTACAAGACAGCCTTTGTGATAGTGAAGAATTTCAGTGTCTCTGAATTCTATTTTCATTGTCTGTCCATCTTCGTTCTAATTCCCATGAGGCTTAACTTGTTAGGTCTTTCTCTGAAGCTGCTGGTATGTTCCATCTAGCTGGTTTATATTGCAAAATATTTGGGGTTTATGGATTGAAGATGCACAAGCCCAGTCCCACTAGCCTAATTCCGTAATGTTGTAGAGATCTAACCTAGTAAGGCACTTATGTGCTTCCCAAGCACTTGAAATTAAAGAGAGGCTGCTGGATACTCCTACAGTGATTTTTGCATTTTTATTCCTCACAGGATGCTACAAGACATATGCTGTTAGAAATGTCTGCATAAAATAAATAGCCTTACCTCTTCTATATCTGTAGTCTGTGACTAATATATAATATAGTAAGATGCTTGGAAAGTAAACCTAATTTAAAAAGCAAACATCCTATTAATATCAGCTCAGCTGCCACAAATCTGCGATATTTAGGACCATTTTATTATTCCTCCTATATTGCCAAAGATTATTGGCTTTTGTTTGTTTGTTTGCTAGCTTAAAGCTGTTAATCAGCAGTTGCGGGCTTTGACCAAAGCATACTTACCTAGACCGAAAAAGAAAAAAGGGAAGGACAAAAAGGAGAAAAGTAAGAACAAGGAAGAAGCTAAAATAAAAAGCCTGACTGAAAAGAAGAAAAATCTAAAGTACAAGAAGAAATCTAAGAAAAAGCTGTCTTTAAACATGTAAGTGTGGGGGACTTGCGTGGGTGTCAAATTATTTTTAAACTGCTGTTACTGCAGTATACTTTTTTCTTGCAGTCAATCAAAGAAAACCATGCAGCAGGTCTTGTTGGCACGTAAGTCAGAAGATGAAGATGGTGCCAAGCCTATGAATTATGATGAAAAAAGACAGTTGAGTTTGGACATAAATAAACTCCCTGGAGATAAGCTTCGGAAAGTAGTCCATATAATACAGTCAAGAGAACCTTCACTGAGTAATTCTGACCCTGATGAGATAGAAATAGACTTTGAAACTTTAAAGGATTCAACACTCAGAGAACTAGAGAAATATGTAGCAACCTGTTTGAGGAAAAGACCAAGAAAACAGCAGGGTATGTAGCATAAATGATGCCTACAAAAACAAAACCTGCTAGATTTGTCTTCTGTTTTGCTGCAACATTAACTTCTGTCTCACATGCAGCTAAAAAAACAACGAAGCCAAAAGAACAACTTGATTCTGAAAGGAAACAAGAGCTAGAGAAGAGACTACTGGATGTCAATGGTCAACTAAACCTAAAGAAGGAGAACATAAAGTGTAATACTCTTAAGTTATTTCTGTTGCAAATGAATAAAATTAAAAGTAGGATTCTCCCCTTGGGCTTCTGTACTGTTATGTAGCTGGGGACTCTCTTCTCAGAAGAGTTGAGTTCTTAGGCTTCCCATTGCTAGTCTTAAGATTCTTCCTATGCTGAGTGAGCTGAAGTCACAGCAGCAAATTTGGCCAGTTACTTGTACTGTCTAAAACATCTTCCTTATTCTTGCACCTAATCCTTTATTACAAGTAAAGATGATAATGGCTTCAGAGTTTAAGGGATGCTGAACACCTTCTCCCTTATGCTGACATGTGAAAACATGGAGGGGGAGGAGGAGTGTCCTACAGTATGTATTTGTTTGCAACTCACTTTCTGTGGCTTAGAGATTCAAGAGCAACAAACTAGTCATACTTGTTAGATTGCAGCCTCACTAATGCTCTCATGGGAGCAAAAGTTTTGCATTGGTGACAGGTGTGCTGTGTTGTCTTAGTCTTAAAGAAGTGCCCTAGGAGAATCAATTCAGTTTTTTCAGGCAATAATGTGTTTCAATATCGAAGCTAGAAATTCAGTACATGCTTGAGCATATCTACACTTAAAGGTGGTTCTCATCAGGGACTGTCAACAGATAAGTGCAGCTGATGCTACCACTATAGGTCAAGCTGTTCCTTGTTAAACCAGTGAGTGCTATTATTGCCCTCTATTGGATATCTGTTAAGCTCCTATGTAAAACCAGTGAGCTGAAATGATAGAAGCAGCCCTACAAGACACAGGCTTGCATTCGGTATTAGTTCAGTCAACAGTCTTCCTGTCTGATACACATGAGGGCTTGAAAAGATTCTAGAAAGAAAAGCTTAAAGAAGCAGCTGAAATAAATTGCAAGGGATATGTTGTGGGGAGAGGGAGGGAACTGGCTAGGAAACCTTTACAACTAGCATCTGACTTCTTTTTAAGGAAGAGCTTAAGCTGGCACTTAACACAGACCCGTGTCCAGGGAAACGGGTATCCATGTAGCTTCTCATTTTCAAAGCTTCCATCAGAGCAACATGCTCTGAAAAAGCTTTTTGTCTGAAAAATCACTATAAACTGAGTTAAATCAACCCTGCAGATGCAAAATAGTCAGATGGTGGGGAGGTGGCAAAAGATGAAAATTCTGGAGTACATATGGCTTGGGAAAGAGAAGAGTTGGCTATAGGTAAAGACCTTAGCATGCAAGTCTGGCAGCAGCAACAAGCACAGAAACAGTCTCTTAACAGCAAGAAAACTTAGGGGGGAAACTCTTTGAATTGTGTCTTAAGACAGCACAGTTTTAATCTACTTCCGAACTGTAAGTTGTGTGATTACAGCTCCTCCTTGGCCATTTCATTAATTCAACTAGCCTGCTGATGGTGAATCTCCCTCTTCTACAAAGGTCTTGAATTCACTGCTAAATGGACAGTGGACAAGGAAATGGCAGAAGATGAACGGTTATGTGCGAGGATAGATCTAACAAGGTTGATACTAGTGTTATATAGGAGGACTGCTCCACTGCAAGTTGTTCTAATTTTTTTTTTTTCTCCTGCAGTTGAAAACAGTGCTGAGCCCAGTATTGGACCAAGCAGACTGAGCGATAGCAGCAACTCCTCAGACTCTGGCAGCAGTACTAGCAGTGATTCTAGCTCCTCAGATAGCAGCGACTGTGAATCGGGTCAGAAAGCTTCTTTTTGTCTTTGTGTAGGCAAAACATCTGCCTTCTCAGTTAGCATCTGCTGTTCCACACGCTTACCAAGGATTTCAGTTACCCTTGTAGGCTTGCTCCATGTTGAAGGCTCAATTCTAGTGCTATTAAATGAGTGTCTTAGTACTGAGTTTGGGGCAGGGGCAGCAACAAACACACAAACCTACAAATCCACTCAACTTACCAGTGAAAAACTTCAGGGACCAAAATCAGCTAGCAAGAGGTCTGTGTATCTAACCTGGAGACTTGACTACAGCCTACTCTTGTGGTTTTGAAAGCGTAATTTACTTTTTTTCATCTTCTGATCTGCAGCGTGAAGGGTGCCTTACCTTGTGGGTAAGGCTTAGTCCCTTAGCTGAGGGACAAAAGTACCAACAGCATTGACTGTAGAGCCAAAGTCTACACTGGTTCTTAAGATGTCTCAAGCTTGTTCAAGGGACATGACAGTGCTGCAGCATCAGGATATCAGAATGATGTTTCTCTCTGTGCACAGAACTCTTATTTAGTTTTCTAGGACAGAACAGATCTGCCAAACTAGAGGTCTACGATGTAGGTATCAGTATGAGGTAACAGTGTAAGGTGAGATGAGTGCTCAGCCCTTTGCAGTTGGGGGAAGTGAACACAGTAAAGTCATTGATGGCAGCAAAAACCTTGATCCTGCAGGAGAAGTTCTCTAAACACATCAAGCTGAAGTCGAAGTATTCAAGATAACAATGTTCCTTTCACTGTGAGGTTTGGCTCTCTAGGTACAACTGCAACTCAATCTTGTATGTGTGAATAATGAAACATATGTGAATGACTTGTTTTATATTTTCCATCCCCCTCTTTCTGCCCACCTCGCTGTATTTGCAGTTACAGAAACCTACTCAAAACAGACTGGAGCCAGGCAGAACTGTCCAACTTCTGTGGAAAAGCCTAAGGTAAACTGACTGGAATGGATATTATATTTTTGGCCTGAACAAAGTTTTATGCTACATACAATGGCACTGGGAATGACATAACTTTATCAGGAAATAATGAATGTGGCTTGAATGCTGCTACTTCTGTAGGACTGATTTACATGGAGATAAATTCTGCTGTTTGTTAAAAGTAGCTTATGTATCTGTATAAAAACTGATGTACTGGGAGAAGTCCTGAGGCTTTTACCTCTTAAAATCATCATAATTCTACATTAGGTGAAGGAGTAGGGAAAAAGTGGAAGAACTCTCCACACACCCCACCCCACCCACCCCCCTCCCCCCAAAAAATTTCCGTGCTGACTTGATCTTTGAGCATGGAATTGACCTAATAAACAGTGCAAACTCCACTTAAATATTTTTCTTCCTATGCATAACCTCACTTCTACACCTGAAAATAAACAAATTGTACAATACACTAGTAATTTTCAGGGTACTTTATATTACTTATTACTATGGTATTATGAGCAACAGTAGTTTAATCTAGAATAATTTTGAATGCCTGTAAGATTGAATTGCTCTATTCTTGTATATACAGTGGGTGTTAATTCTTGTCAGGGTTAGCTGCCTTTCGCAATTTCCCTTGAAGCTACCAGTGATAGAGACCTCTGATAGCAAAGCAAGATCACAGCAAAGCCTTCATTCTTCTTACAATAGACTTGCTTTCACTTAAAGTGCTTAGTTGGATACAGGAAACTAGGCTGAAAATTTGTTATTCAGCTGCTGCTTCTGCATCTTCATAAGCACAGGCTGAGGGGAGGGATTATGCAACACACTTTTTGGTTTAAAAAGGTCCAGCCTCTGCAGTGATGGAATGACAGCAATAAACTTGAGAAAACAGGATACAGGAATTAAGCTTTGTTTAGCCAATTCTAACAGCCCCTAACTGATTTTGAGTTACAACAAACATCAGGCTTCAAATCCTGATATTGCATTTTGTTCTTATGGGTTTTCTGTATCTGTCAGATCAAGGCGGTGAACTTTACCTTATGGAGTTTTGTCACCTAAACTCTTAGAAAAGGCCAGATTGGTATCACAATAAAGGACTACTGAATTCTATAAACAATAGAAATGTGGGTGGTGGTGGGGAGAGGGAATCAAATAGCTATAAAAACTGAGATTTGGCTATATTAACTACTGCAATCTCTTTCTAGAGAGTACCACCGTGTCTACAGAGGACAACCTCCAATGCTGTTCTGCAAGCACAGCCCCCATCTCTTACTAGTAGCTTGCAAATTTGTGGATCATCTGAACTGCAGCAGCCACCTGCCGATGTACTGCAGGGGCTTCAGCCTTTACAGAATAAATCACTTAAACCATCAGAACAAAATGCCCAGTATCCCCCAGGTAACATTTTTCTGGGAAGAATCGTGGCTTTACTTGACTGCTAAGGAAAGAAGGCATGGCAGGACTAATGTTTGTATTACCCCAATAAGCTTATCAAGGGGGTAATAGAAAAAGTTCTTGCAGGGTATGGGTTATAAAGAGCACGATGTAAATAAAAGTGTGGCAGCACTGAGGATTGGCTAGCGTTTCAGACTGCTGGGGCACCTGTGGGGCAGGATAGTATTAAAAGAGGAGGAAGTGTTTATGCCTCCCTCTGAGATGGAAAATGATACCTTAATGAACCTAGGGTTATGGGAAGTACTGAACACCTTAAAGCAGGAACTAGATGCTTAAACCCATCACCACTACTCAAGTTTATGTATGAAATACCTATTAGCTGACTTCAAGACTTGGTGCCATAGGCACTCTGAATGGATTGCTGTTGGCAGAGAAAAAAAATTATGTTGCTTAGGAACTTGATCCAAGGAGCTATTCTTTTCCCTCACTCACTTCAAAAGGTCTAAACTTCAGATGCTTCTGAGCTTTTGGTAAAAGACAGCTTGAGCTAGTAGCTGATTAACTGAGAAATCAATTTAAAACTAATTAAAAACAACTGTCTCAAATCATGCAGCTAGGATACATATCTTTATATCTAGTTAATCTACAGATCTAAAAGGTGACCTAATTTTGAGATGTAGGACTGCCCTTTGCATGTTAGGGGAAATCACACACTGCTTCTTTCTCAGGTGTATCTGCTCTGCATGATGCTCCACACCAGCACACCCCTCAGAGTGCTCCAAGGACAGATCAGTCTTCTGTCACCCAGTGCACACGTGCTCTCCCAGAGGTGAATACATGCTTCTCCCCAATGAATGCAATATTCCAGGCTTGAATTTGGTGCAACAAAGGCCACCTAAGGTTTACAACAAGAGTTATCTAAAACCCCACTAACAAAGTGATTCCTATCCTTTAATAGGTCATTAATTCATTGCCTGTTGGCTGCAACACAAAAGGAAAGAGTTTGGCCGATCAATATATATCAACTTTATGATGTCCTATAAAGCTTATTTTATTTCTTTTCAGTGCTATAGCTTAAACTTAAGTAATACTTGCATGCTTACAAGCTAAAAGCCCACCCTGTAAACCTTACAGTTTCACAAAAGAGGTGGGCATCTTACACTATATATTCCTGTTTTGGAGAAGTGTATTGCTTTTTTTTCCTGTTCCTAAAGCCACAGAAACTGGGGCTTTCAGGGTTGTAGATGAGATTGTGAAATATTTAGTCACTATTGATTTGCCTTAACACGTTCTTGGAGAGTATCCTGGTTAGAAGGGCCTCAGTTACAAAGGAAGTTATTGATGTTACTGGAGCAGCATGATCTTAAGCATGATCTATCTTAAGGTGTTTATCTTTCTCAACATGGTTTCAAACACACCTGTTACAGCCAGGTTTTAGTAGCTTTTATTTTTGGAAATGGATAGAAACAATCTCTTGAATCTATGAGCACAAGAAAGGAATAAAAGCAACTTATCCTTGGCCATTTGCATCCACTATCCAAGGCAGTAAGTAGTAGATGCTATGAGACTCAGGTTTATGCAACTCCTTCCCCAGTTCAAGGGGATTACTACACAATCTGGCATAGAGAAAAACTAAGCCTGAAGTGATGCAGCTGCCCTTCACTCTGATCCATAAAGACAGAGTGGAGCAACTGGTTTTACAATAAAAGCCAACTTCTATGATGTTGTACTATGTCAGGAGTCAAAGAGCTTGTATCAGTTTCTTGTTCTACCCACTCCACCACTTGGAACCTCTGAGCAGTTCATGATCTAAATCCAAAGTGTTAATGTAAGAACATTCTCTGACTACCACAACATGAACAAAATCTAATTCTTCCCTGGTGTTTACAGAAGCTAGACCTGTGATAATTTGCTGCTCTAAGCTTCTAAATCTTTAATTCTGCTGGTGTATAAGAATCCAAATGTTTAGCACTTCAGAACATATTTTGAAGTCTAATTTCTTTTCTAGGTATCCAACGCAACTTCCCAGGTTGACAATGCTGCTTGGAATAAACAAGCTGAGAAAACAATACATCTAGACAAATCTAATAAACTTCAAGCCAGTGAGATAACTGATGATTCAATATCCATAAGTCAAGAACAAAGTATGTATACTCATAATAAACTGTAACTGATATCAGGGGTGCAAAGTTAGAAATGTATATGAACTTGGTTTAAGGAAATAAAATGCTGACCATGTACATTAATCAGTTTGCAGAATAATGGAAGGGATGCAGTTTCCCCTTGTTCTTTCTGTTTCATTTTGATTTGCTGCTTTAAAAAAAAAATAATGAAGAGCCAAGCATCCATTTAACTTCTGTGTTAAAAAGTAATTTCCTTTATGTATTTTAAGAACTTAACTTTCTGATTTAGTACTAGATATAAGTAACCCAGTGTTCCAGGAAGTCTGAGAGAACCAATGCTCCAGTCTGTCAAACTTCACTGGCCTTTAGGTTGTCTTCTGATGAAGCTTCGTGGAGCTCTTTTTCCCAGGGCACTTTGTATTTTGAGTCACCATCTCTGGCTCTTGGTGACAAGGATCTGACAGTAAAGCAATGTCAAACAGGCCTCCATCATGGAAAAAACTTGAAATAATTACAAGAAGAAAGGTTCCCTGAAAGCTGTGCTCCATGCAGAGCTGCATCAGACTTCATATCTATTTAAAAGTAAAGAATTCTGAACTGGGCACTGAATACCCGTGCTAAGTGTAGTGTTACCAGACATGATTGTTTAGGTTCTTCCTTTACTTTTTTTCTCTCTAGACTACCTGTGTAGGCTTGAACAGGGCAGGGAACAAGCTTCTGAAAACTTGATGAAATTAAAAGGCACAGCCTTATCACTGATGAACTCTGATTTTTGCCAAAGAATGATGCTGGGTTCTTGACTTGTATTAAAGCAACTCTAAAAATGGAAGTTTAGTTCTCCAAGATGTTCTATGTGGTATTTTTATGGTCTTAACACACCTACCCATACACATACTGACCCCTTTCATTGAGGCTTGCTGGAGTTGGTACGTGGTTTGCATAGTTTCAGGTAATAGTCTTTCTTACAAAGTTTTGAGGTGCCTAAACTGGAATTCCTGTCCTGCATACTGCATGACTGGAACTATCAAGATCCTGGTGTCACCTTAATACATTAAAGGTCTGCAAAAACAAGCAGGAATAAAACAAGTTCACTGTTCTAATAGTCATAGAAAAAAGCATAGCCAAAACAATTGAGAAAGCTTGCTCCCTTCTGTGCTTGTTTAATGCTTAGTCTTAACTTTCTATTCCTAACCTTCATTTAATTTGTACTGTTTCTATTTTCTCCCCTTTTTTAAGGGACAGTTGTAGAGGAGCTCCTTTATTTAGCATGGGAACTATCCAGTAATGAGACTGCCTTTGAGTATACTTGAACTTTGGTATTATGTTGCATAGCAGAGTTATTAACACTGTTACGTGAGCATGGTTATCTGCCCCCTTCCATAATACAGTGGTGTTTGACTGTTCCTGCAATGATACATGCCCCAGTTGTGCTCAGTGTTATCTTAGCCTTTCCACTACTAGCTTCTGTAGAAAATTGGAAGGAGTTGTAGGGAAATACAGGGTTATGGCACTTTTTATTTTAAACAACAAGAACTTTGTTATCTGGAACTCATAAAGCCTGCAATCTATTGATATGAAGTACAGAGAGTGCTTAGTACTGTATGCACCTACTTAGATCAAACTAGCCAAACTCATTTTTTAATTGGATGCTTAGAGCAACTTGTTGAATTTTGTAAAGAATCCCACTGTCTTAAGCATTTCTGTGAGGTTACCTGCATCTCTGAAACACGGGTTCTTGATTTTACACTTGTGACACCTGTGATGGTATGGGTGCAGGCTTGGTGTATTGCTGAATTTAGTGGTGACTTGAGAAGCTTGATTTATGAAACAGGTAACCACAAGCTTCCCTTCAGATAAAAAAGCAATGTCCCTCTATGAGAGGTTTTGTGAAGGCTCGCATTGCTATAAGTATCCTAAAATGCATGTTTCAAGGCTCACGACTGCAAATACTTTTGACACAGCCTCATATTCCTATATTATATCTACAGGTGTAAGACAGGCATGTCTATAAACTTAAACTTAAATTTGCTTCACGTAGATCTTTTTGGTGGGTATAACAGGTTGATAAAATTGATCTTAACAACAAGGATAGATATTTTTGGGTATATGAAGCTCTTGCTTTACTTTGGTGTATTCATTGCTCAAGACTCTCAAGCCTGTATGAAGATAAATGACTGATGAAAGATAGATGCCTATTGTATTGAGGGACACCTTAATACAAGTTTCTCAGAACTTGATCTAGGTAGACTTTGCTTAACTGGACCTGGAATCCATGCGAACAAAGACATCAGGACTTGGAACCCTCTTCATTAGTACTTCAGGGTACTATTGGACATAAAAAAGCTTCAGAGGTCTTTCATCCTGTTTTATCCCACTATATAGTAGAACCTCTTTCCTGCTTACTTGCAATTATACCATCTTACAGGCAATGCATGGGGGCAGAGGGTACAGACCAGGCACTGTTCTTGTCTTGACTTCTGGAGGCTGTGAGGTCTTTCTGAAAACCCTTTTTATGATGAGCTGACAGAGGGTTTGATGCTTTGCCTTCAGCCTTTGAGATTCAAACATCCTTTATCCTTTGCATAAAAAAAACCCCAAAACCCACCAAATAACAACAACAAAAAAACCCACAGCATGTTAAGTTTCTTATTAAACATTTACTTAAATACTGAAACGTCTCAAACTGCAGTAGAGGATCATTGCTGAACGTTATAAAATGTCTGTGTTGTATATATCCTGTTCTAAAATAGTGGCTTTTTCATAGTACACCTAGATTTTCATTCTAGAAGCTCTTTAGAAAGGGAATATAACGAAGTAATACAGAAGATTAAAAAATAACAACCCACTCTACCCTACAATAAGTGGTTTTTTTAAACACTTGTGATATTCTGGCCAGTCCCTAGTAGTACAGAAGTCTATTTTTAGGCTTACCAATAATGACTATAGGAAACTGCATCTGTTCCTGCATTTAAGAAGATTTTTTAAATCTTAAAATGTTTGGGGAAAGTGTTTTTCACACAAAACATGTGGATTGTCAAAATAGCACTTCCACTTTACCTGTAGAACTGCTGGGGGTTCTTACCTCACAAGTTAATAGTGATTATATAATAATAAAAGAGGTAACAGCATGGAGTAGTAGTACATCCCGTAGGCTACTGGAAATACGATGACTAGTCCTTACCAGTTGACCTATTTGCTCATTAAAAGAAAAAAAAAAAAAAAGGAAATAGGCTGGAAAGCTTTAGGCAAAACAAGTTTATACAATGAATGATGTACTCTTAAATAATTTGGAATCAAAGCGGAAGAAGGCTGATTGGGGAGGGGACAGGAGAGGACCAACTGCTAAGGTGCTGTGTTGAGACTTTCTGACCAAATACTTTGGCATTCTGCTGGGGCCTCTCCTAGAATTAACCAGGAGTTAATTTCTCAGCTATAGTTGAGCTTAACAGTTCCTTTCCCTGCTTCAAACAGCAGAGAAGTGGTCCGGTTCAACTTAAGCTTAGGAAATGTTTGAGAGCATTTCTGTCATTCTGAACCTAATAATAAGAAATAACTGCAGTGTAAATTCTTAAGCCCCTTCCCAGAGTGGCTAATTTTTTTATTGCTTAGCTTTGAGGAAAAGAATCCATAAAATCAACGTGAGTGAAAAATCTTTTTTATTCTTCCATCAGGTTATTGTATACCTAATGGTAAAAACACGCTAGAGCCAAAATCCAAAATTATTCCAAGCAAGGTAAGTGTTGCTCAAACCTTATTTGAGAAGAGCTGGGGTATGCTTACTAGGATCAATAATTCCCTGTCCTGGGATCTGCTCTAAAAATTTGGTCTCTTATGATTCAAGTATCTGATTGGTCTTGGGCATTCTTATAACCTGTACAGATTTATCTCATTTCTAGTACTAAAAACAAATACAGAAAAAAAATATCTATGGGTTCTGATTATTTCAGAAAGTAAATTATATAAGATTAAGTGAAAAATAATATATCTATGTTATCATCAAAAATATGGCTTATACCATCTAGGTTTAATATTTGAACAAGGAACTAGTGTTCCTTGATCTAGTTTTAATATTCAAGCTATTAGTGTGCTTTTCCTTGCTTATCCAGTAACAAAAATAAGGCCAGTGTGGAGTATAACCTTAGGTACTATTGAAAAATCTGTTCTGAAACAGGGCAATGCACTTCTGATGACATTATTAAAACTGGGAAATAATCTGAAGAGTTTTATGAAAGTTAAGCAAAGTTTTTTCTAGCATGCAATAGATTATCTTAAATGGAGGAATAGAGGAATTTTTTCACCTATAATTTAAATTACTCTGGGGTAATCAGCTATTTGAAAGCATCAAATCAAAATCATTAGTCTAAATAATTGATCACATCAGCCTCTAGACCTAAAAAGTTCGTATGTAGTCTGTTGAATTAGAATATTTCTAGGATTTTTCTGTAGGCATTTTATCCATTTATGAAAGCCATTAACTAACCTATTGAATTCAACTCCAAAAATATGTATTTCCTTCATAAACACGTGACTTTTTAGTGGAAGCAGTACTTAAGAATATTGGGTTTATGCTGTTTTGCACTGTGAAGAAAATGCCACTATAGAGGTGGGGGGGGGGGGATAACACGGGTTTTTAAAACAAAATCCACAAGCCTAATACAAAGCTATTGTTATGTAAAGATTATACCTAGAAATTAGATAGAGGTTCTTTATAATGAAATATTATCAATGGACCCTGCATAAGCTCAGTCTTGTGAATTCATGTTTTCTGGAATTAAAAAATGGAGAGGTGGATGTAAAGGATTGGGTAAGAATAGATACAAATGCTAATGATTTCTGCCATATTGCTAAAGAATCTCAAAGTTGATGAGAAAACATATTGAAGACTTTATATTGCTGTATTTGCACTAATATTCTGCCAAAGTACAGATATTTTGTTGTAGATATTCCCCAATAAATCCAGCCAAAACAAGATTGTGCTCATGCAAGAACTAAGCAGAGAATGGATGATCAGTTGTATTTTTGCCTCTTCCATATCTTCCTTTTTCTAATAACTTCAGGATACAGGATTTAAGAATACAGATTCCTGGGTAAGCTTATGTAAAACAATGATGCTTCCAGCGCCAATAAAAGCATCTGCTGACAGCTTCAAAGAATTCAGGAAAGCAGCATTAAAGAGGAAGAGTGAGCAAGCGCAGGAGTTAAAAAGGGCTCTGGTACAAGCTAGGACGGAACCACAAAACCATCCGCAAAAACCAGACAGGTTTGTAACCACATACGTTTAAATATTATTCTTCCCTAGCTGTTTGCAGCCACTGTTTTAGTGAGTGCCCACATATGTATCCCAGCCTGAGGTCTATTCTGTTATTCTGCTGAGTGGGATAACTGACTGCCTACTAACTACTGCATTGCAGAAATATCTTAGATTGCTGTTTGCCACATTTTGGAACTCTGTTTTCTGTGATATTTCCCTCTTCAGGAGTCTTGATTTTTTTTGTCTGTTTGACCCTGTGGAAGATTAGTCTGAGCAGGTTCCTAAACTCTCCTGCTCCTGCCTGTCGCCGGCTCTATTAGATTAGGTCACTTGTTTGGAGTGTATTATTTTGATAAATAGAGCATTTGAGAGACTGAAGAGTACACTTCTTGTTCAGAACATATGGTGAACAGTCCAGGCACCTTCAGCTACCACCGGTTTCCATGAGGAGGAAGCCAGGCATGTAGTTGTATGGAATAAGACATGATGCTTGCCTGAAGTTAGTGAAACCTACCTTGGATAATGAGTTGAAGAAGGTAGAAGCAAAATATCATAGGCCCATAAAGTAACAGAAAATTAAGTGTGTATGTTTTTCGGAGAAAGTGTATGTAGGTTTTGCGTAGCATATATATAAATCCTGTACGCATACAGATTGCAAATGGAAAGTGGGAAACCTTAACCTACCAATTGCATGCACATACCTCTTGCAAAGGGAAATTGCTATGAATCAACATATAAAACAGAACCGCAATTTGAGTGGTATGCACTGATTTAAATTACTTGCAGAATTCTGTTAAGGTGCAAAGGCTCATTACAAAGAAAAAGAAGAAACAACTTTTGTCCTATACCAATCTCTTCTCCTGTCTTTAAAGGGGCCATGAATATACAGGATTGGGTGCCACAGCAGTGACAGACCGTGAGTCTCAAAAAGAAGAGCGTAAGAGTGAACAACTGCCCAAAGCTCAACAACATACTCTTGTTCAAGACCGTAACTTGGCTAGAAAAATGGAACAAGAGCGCAGGAGGAGAGAAGCAGTAAGTTGCTGACGCTTGCCAGCTGATTTTGTTTTGACTTTAGTAGAGAATAAAAAATGCTAGTTCAGGTCCTTTTTTTAAAGGACCTGAATGACTGACAACAACAGAACTATGCTACCTGAAGAGTTAGTCCAGAAATTAGGAAACTCAAAGTAGGTATTCAAGTGAGGTAATATGGAAAACTATCTACTTGGTCCTATTACTCCCATAAGCTTAGAATAATTGCATGGCAAAAGCAAATTTTAGAGTCCCTGCCTTCTGAATAAATTCAAACCTCAAGTCTTGCAAGCTGTCTACCCTCCTTAACATATTCCATGTCAACAAAAGTGCTAGTCATACTGTTCTCATCTGAAATACCAAAAGTGAGCTTTTTTAAAACTTACTAGTTTTATTGGCATAGGTAATGAATGTTTTTAATTGCTACTTCTTTTTTAAGATTAAACAGTTTTAAATATTCATAATATTGTACAATGGAATGTAAGACCTGCAACATGAGATCACGCTAGACTCAGCTAAGGTCTACTGAAGCTTTCATTCTGTTCAGCTCTTCTCAGAGGGGGCTTCAACAACCTGTATGCTCAAACTTGTAATAACAGAGGAAGCATACACTTTAGGGGAAGAAGCTTTGTAGCTTTTTTTAAAATCTCTATTAATTATTTGACCTGCACAGTGTTCATTAATGTCTGACTGCTCTGAAAATGCACCAATTTGCTTTCTTGCAGATGTCCTGTGTAATTGATCTCTATCTACAGAGAGATATTATGGAAGCTTTTGAAGAATATCTTGAAAGCTGTAGTTAATACCAGAACTTCAACACTACTTCAAACTGTACAACTTCGAAAATGTACTAGTTACAAGATTAAATGTTAAGCCTATTTCAACAAGAACATAAACTCCTTTAAAACACTTAATATTAAAAGCTTGTTCATTGGCACCTGAAGCATCAAAAGATCTTGCTGCTTGTTTACAGCCTGTAATCTAGCCTGCTACACAGTGGAACATAGTTACTCTTTTGATTATAGTTTTGTATGTTGTGCATATATATGAGAAAATATCAGCTTCTTAATTTTTTTTCTCATTTTTAAAGCAATTTTATTCTGAAGCACTTGAGAATCTGTTATACTGAGCATAGCCAAATTCTGGTTTTGACTGTATTACGTCATAGTATAGAAAATATGTACCTATAGGAACTACTTTAAACCAAGGTCTTGTCAACTACATGATTGCTATTAAAACAGTCACTTTGCTATGACACACTTGCACAGAATCTGGGCTGTGACAGAAGACCTCTATAACAGTGATCATTTCTAAAGGGTGTGTAACAGTATTTGCAATGGTGAAAAAAACCATGTCCTGGAACTCTGTAATTTCAGCAGCAAATCCTGTATACTTGCATGTCTCTTAAGGCCCAGGCATGTTGATCTTCTGTTTAATGTATTTTATGTTAACACGATGTTTGGATAAGGGTATAAGCATGTTTGCCAGATGATTTCTTCCTGTGAAGGACCAGAACTATCCCACTTCTGACTCGAGTTTGAAAGACTTTCTGATTAATGCAAGATTCTATTAATGTTGGACTATTTGTCAGAAGCAGAAAGTATAAAAACCTTACCTTCTTGTTGATTACAAAAAGCTATCTTAAATTAAGCATAGGACTAATAAAACATCTTTTTATGGATTTAGGCCTGCCCTTGTTTGTAGTTTATACATCTTTAATAGCTATTTGTCCTGCAATAAAATATTACTGTTCACATTCAGGACTCCTTACCTTGCTGTCATGTGGATGTACTTTCTGACTGGGTTAATGGGAGCACAAGATCTCTTGCCTTGGAAATAGGAGGTGACAGAGGGAAGGGCAAGAATTCATTCTCTGCATTTCATCCATTCTATATAAACGTAGCGTTGTTAATGGCATGAAACAATTCTTTTGCCCCTTCTAATTCCAGCTTCCATGACTATATTGTCATGATGACTTAAAGACATAATGTCAGTGCTGCTAATCTGATAAACCATTTATTTGCAACCTAGAAGTCAGTTAAAGAGGATAACCTGTTCCTAATGCCTCCGGACATTAGGCTGAGCTCAGGGGAAAGGCAGATGGCCTCCAAGCTTAAGCGGGTAATGATTGTGTTTGCCCAAAGCTGTCACCACACTCAAGGAAGCAGGAATACCACTAGTGTAGATACCCCTTGCAAACAAGAAGCCGCTTAAACTAACGAAGTATTGTTAGTTACCTAACAATTAAAATGCGTGCTAAGTTCTGTTACATCATTAACTTACCTTGATGATTGGTGAAAACAGCTGCATTAATGTGTCATTTTTATACTTGTGTCTACACTAGGAGATGTAAATGAAGGATAAGATAGTCACAAGCTTTAAAAAGTTTATCTGTCATTAATACCCAGAATATGTTACGGTTTTTTACTATCAGCTATGAGTTGGTCAGTCTGGAGGCAGAGTCAGTGATGTGAGAAGTTGTCCTCTTCGTCTCTGGGAGAAATGGGATTAGTTGAACTAACAAAAGATAAGCAGGCAGATGGCACATTATGGAGAACAAAGCACACAGTCAAAGCATGTAGGACAACTTGCCCTGGGGTCGGTTTGGCTTGGCACCCATTAGAACAAAAATTTAGAGCAGAAGGTGAGAAAACCAAAATGTAAAGAAAAGAGAAAAATAGTTGTTGGGGTTCTCAATTTTTCTTATTCATATTTTTCTTTTCTCATTCAATTTTTCTTCTGGAAAATGTGTGGAAGGTATTCGGCTTGTACAAGCAGGTTTGCCACACATATGTAGACAGCGTGGTCCTAGAATACAAAGAAGACGCTCCTCAACAAAAGAGGAATTCTACTGCTTCCTTGGCAAATAGGACAACTAAGGTAGCACAGCTGGAGGTGCCCAGAAATGCCGAGCTAGCATGTGCGGCAATTCCCTTGTGCAAAAGCCACTCAGAACTGCTAGGTCCCCAAGCGCTATCTTCTTCCCAGTTCTGATACTGGATCTTGATCTAATAGCTGGAGATGACATAGCTAAACTCCCCAGGCAAAAGGTTTGTATAACTTAGAAATGTGATATAGGTAGTAGACACTCGGTAGTCAGTGATGCATAAACTAAAAATAGACTTAGTTCTAGTCTTATGAAAAAATTGGCTCTGCTGTTTGTACAAGAAATATGGCTCAGTTTGGCCAAATACCTGCTTATAAAAAGGCACATCACAGTTCCATCTTTAATTCTTCTTGTATTCCAGATGGCTACTAACATTTTGTGACTGCTGTGTCTAACATGTCACTGGGCTTGCTTTAGAGATGAGTGGAAGCTTGTGGTCAACTCCAGGATTTCCAACCTTTGTTTTCCAGTTTTTCTTAGGGATGTTTTCTACTAATTCATTCCGATTACTGGTTGTTAGGGAATTTGATGACTACTGTGATATAAACGTCAATACTGGTTGCTTTGCTCCTGCCAAACTTTCTAATTTATCTAACTGGGTCACTGGTTCACTGAGGTGCACTTTAGGGAAAATCCTGCTGCAGCTCATCTGATATTGAGAAGCTGCAAAGGCTTCTTCCCTACAAAAAAAGGTTATTAGCACAAAGTCTGATGCATAAAAAATGAGCTATATGCTAATTCCTAGGGTTGGCGATATGACTAATCTGAGCATGAACGGAAGGCTCAGGCTTGGTAGGCATGATTCATGTAATCCTACTGGAGTCTGCAGAGGTTAGTGTCTTAATTGAATCATCAGCTTCTGATGTTCCTTCTCTTCTTGCCCAAGAGACTGAAGGAGCCTTAAACAGCACCACACCTTTTTCCCCAGCAGCCTGATAAAGCTCCTGACCTTAAGTTTGTAGGGCTCACGCTCAGACAATGAGCAGGAATGATGAACAGCATGATTCAGCATTGTCAGCTGATGTGGGTTGCTGATATTTCGTTTGTGTTTCTGATAAGAGGAAGCTAGGCAGCTTTTTACAGCTAGTTGAAGATGTTATCTTTAGTACTAAAAAATAAATTCACATAATGGTTTTGCATCTTATTTAAACTTTTAAATTCATGAAAATGCACTAACAGGCAATTCTTTATAACATTCCTTTCTGTTGCTTAAAGAGTTTTTTATTTGATTGGTTTTAAAAAATTAAAATTTTGAACTTGCTTAAACCAGCATTAATTCTGTCACTGGCTTCAACAGGACTAGGATTCAGCATCAGTGTCTATATTTGCAGCTCTGAATTTAGAACAAGTAGGAGAAAGCATTTGGTATGTTACAGACAAAAATTGTCTACAAGCTGTGTTCCATGCACAGTGAAAAATTATATATATTCTGTCTGCATACCTGTTTATCCAATTTTTTTTTTTAAATAGGTCATTAAATTCCATATCTTAGAGTTAATAGATGCATGGTATCTTTGTAGCAGCCTCTACTTGCAGTGCTGGACAGAGCAAAAAATAAAAAAAAAAATTTAAAAAATATCTTGGAAGTTAGGTTCTAATCCTTCAAACTCACCTGGACCAAGAACTAATTTTGGTCTTCATCAAATGCAAGTAGAATTTGGCAACCCCATCTACCCCCAAAGGCAGGCAGTTGCACGTAGGCCTAGGTTATTAAGCTGTGAGTCTCACGTGGCCTCTATGATATGGAGAAATAGTGTGAAATGGGGACAATGGACATCGACTGTGATTGTATATGTCTGCCCAGGAATGTGGGTATGGTGACCGGTCATGGGTGCGGTGTCTGGTCACATAGGCACACAGTTTTGAGGAGACGCCTGCCCTTCTTCCTCTAACAAAGGGGCTATTTAAAAAAGATTGAGAAAAGGATGAGAGATATTCCAATGCTATCTAGAGGGAGGGAGTGCTAAGTCTCCTTGCTGGAGGAGATCGGATGGTCACAAGAACATGAATCACCTACAAACCTGCAAGACCACCACATTCCAGGCAAAGGACTGATAAGCTAATTAACATACGCAGCAAGAGTAAGCGGGTTTAGGTAACGAATATGTATAGGCGTTAATTGAATATTCATTTGTTTTATTGTATAAATGTGAGATGGTTCGTCACTTCGGGCATGCACGCTTGTGGAGGAGCGATCCCCCGTGCATCTGCGTGCAATAAACATACCTACTTTATAACTTTTGAGTTATAGAGTCTAATTCCGTACGTCATCTACAGGCCTTGAACCTGCCCGTACCCTCTGGCCTGAGAAGCAAGGGGTTTAGGTCAAGGAGTAAAAGCTAGCAGGTTGTGCAGCAAGCTGGATCAGGTGTTGTCAGAATTTAACGTGGAAGCTCAATTCTACTTTTCTTGTAGTCAACAACAGCTATGTCCACACCTCCTCATCTCCCAGAACTAATAAAGTGTAATTTTCTCATAACCTGCATTTTTATAACCTGTAAAAATCAGTTGCTTAATACAGTTATGCTTTTCCTTGCCCTTTTGGTTTACACGAACCATTCTGATCCTAAACTACCCCGTATCCTGCGTATCAGTAGGTTGGCACAGGTAGGTGCTGGCTGGAGCCTTTCTTAGAGCATCTGTGGCCCCATCCGCGACTCCTCAGCTTGTGCGTGTCGCAGCGTAAAGGTCGTTCGGCCTCTGGTGTCAGCCTCGGGTGGCCGGGACGTCAGCGCTACGTTAACTCTGTCGGAACAGTTGGCCGTGATGACCTGACTCCCTCTGCTAGCATTTTTCTCCGTAAGTTAAATTTAAGGAACTATCAGTTTTGGTGCCGGAGCTCAAAATGTGTACCCCTTCAGGACATACTCATGAGTAACAGCACGTAGTAACGAATGCGATCGTAACGCTTTCACAGCATCGCCTTTACACGGGTCATGGCGTAGCAGCAGTGACAAACTGACAGACGCTAACTGCGGCCGCTGCCCTCCGCACGTACGGCGAGCGCGGCCCCGCAGGTGACGGAGCGGGCAGGGCAGGCACGGCCGGGGGTGCCCCGCGTGCCCCCACGGGGACACCCCCCGAGAGCTCCGGCGCGCGGGGCACCCCCGCCAGCGCGTGCCGCCCGCAGCCGCGCCGCCCCAGCCCCCCCGCCCCGCTCCGCGCCCGGCCGCGCCTCCGCCTCCCCCGCCAGACGCTCGGGGGGAAGCGCCCCCGCCCCAGCGGCCGCAGCGCCGCCGCCCCCCGGGAGCCGCCCGGGGCCTAGCCAGCCCGGGGCGGGCGGCGCGGGGCAAGGGCCGCGGGGGGCCGCGGGGCGGGCGCGGCGGCGCCTCCGCTCGGGCGGCTCCTGGCGGCGGCGGCGCTCCGAGCCGCTCCCGGCCGGCGGGGACGGCGGCGGCGGCGGCGGCGGGGCCCGATGGCGAGACCCGGCGCTGCGTGCCCGCCGCCCGCCCGCCGGGTGATGGTGGCCGCCCGGGCGCTGCTCTTCTGGGCGCTGGTGTACAGCTACTGCGGGGTGTGCGCCTGCATCGCCGGGCTGCGGCTGCTCTGGAGCATCGGCCGGCGGCCGGGCGAGACCTTCCGCTGGGTGGTGCGGGAGAACCCCCCCGCCTGCCTCAACGACCCCTCCCTGGGCACCCACTGCTACGTCCGGATCAAGGTGAGGGCGAGGGCGGGGGGCGCGGGCCCTCTGTGCGCACACGCGCCCCTGCGCGCGTCCCGCCCGGGTGCGCGGGCACCGCGCGCGCTCACACCCTCGCACGCTCGCGCCCCTGCGCGCCTTTGCGCGCCCGCCCGCGCTGCGCGCGCTGCGCCCGGTGAGCGGTGCCGCGCCCCGCCGCGATCGCTGGGGGCCGCCGCTGGGCCCGGCCCGGCTGCCCGCGGGGCGGCGGGGCTCGGCGGGCGGCAGAGGCGCTCGGCGGCCCCGGCTCCCCGCAGCGCGGGTACGTGCCCCGCCGCTCCCTGCGCCCTGCCCGGCTCCGCTCCGCGCTGCGCCGCGCTCCCGGTTATTTACGGTTTGCACGGCTGCCCCCGGGAGCCGCTTTCGTGCGTCGGGGTCACAGGCAGAACGCGGAGCACGAAGATGAGCCCCGGCCCTAAGGCTGCACCCTTCAAGCCAGCAGCCGGGTTTGATACTTGTCTCAGGTCTTTACCTGCCATTACTCCTCGGCCAAATGGTCTAAGCGAAGTTGCGTTAGCTTGGTTTGCTTTGTAGTTATAGGGGAGCAAAGAACGCACAGCAGTTTTTGTCAAATGTTTTTTGTGTTATTTTTAATGAAACAAGCACAAAGATCTCAGGGATCTGTGCAGATGGTCTTCTGCCAGGCAGTATAAATTATTGAGCCTCTCGGTTTCTCATTATTCACTTGTTTTCTTTTTCTAGTATCATTAGGAGGTGTGTGCGTGCTTTTTCACCCATATGCTACATTCTTTCTTCCTGTAGCACCAAGCAGCAAATTAATGGGTTGCTGGGGATGTGAGGGGTATGACAGTGATAAAAGACCACTTGGGGGCAAATCAAATTGCTGTCAATATGACAGTCTCACTCGTTTCCAGAAATATGAAACTCTTGGCATTGGATAACAGCAGGCTGATGTGTTACTTTCCAAATGAACGTATCCTACAGATCTGTACAGATTTCAAAAAAAGAAAGAAAAAAGTGTTTCAGAAAAAATGGCAACACCTGATGTCGGGGGGCGGGGGCAGAAAAAAGGGGACAGAAAGGAGCAGCTGGAAAGGTAGAGGCTGGGCTTACTTTGAGGCATGTGTACTGTACAAGCAACGATTTAATTTGTATGAGTTAAGGGGATGTCCTTAAAAGCAATAAATGGACTAAAATCAAAACATTGAGGGTAAATCCCTAGAGGACACTAGCTGAAAGGAGTGGGGTGGAGGAGGGCTTACCCACTACTCATGAAGTTGAGAAGAGAAGCTGTGGAAGGAAACTGAGAAACTTCTACTTTTTTAAAATATAAAAGGATCCTTTAGGCAGAGTGATATGGAAAATGGTGAAGGTGATGTAATGGCCTGACGGTTTGCTAGGAATTTACTTTTACCTCTGCGGACTTCAACTTCATTGGCTTCCCAGAGGAGAAATACCAGTGTAATTTTGGACAGAACTGAGCAAAAGTCCCTATTATATCCGTAGTGAGTATAAAAACCTCTACGTTCCCTCTTCAGAGCCTTTCAAGAATTGAGATGTCAGGTAATGGTTTTGTAGCTGGCTAGTGACTTAGCAGTGCCAAGGTAGCTCAGAGAATTTGAAGGATCTGTGGCAAGAAAAACTTTTTGTATGCATTTGTGATCCTTGGCCTGATACAAGCTCTTGATGCACAGCAAAAGCATGGGGTTTTCCTTCCCGTTTTAAAATAGCAGAGACAGTGCAGGCTCAGACATTTGTTCAGGAGCTGTACAACCTTTGCTCCTGCAGTTTGTTTTACATGACTTCTAAACAGCATGTTGTATTTTGTGAGCTCTTTCTCAACTTATGTATTCACTTCTGTGCTAGAAGTCGGTAATCCCTCTAGGTCATAATTTCAGTTTATTTAAATTCTGCTGGTTTTGACCTTAAGTTAGTATAAGCTTGTGTACATCCATTCATTTCAATGGTATTTCAGTGTTCAGCCTCTGCACTGCTAAGTAACTTGCCTGCTGGTAATGCTCATAAGACCCGTTTTCTTAAAAGGTGCATCAGAAATAATGGCTATAGACAGGGCAGAAAGACGATTGTAACATTAAGGCTTTCTTTTCTGAAGCGAGTCTGAACCCTTGAACAGTAAAAACGAGCAAAACCAACTTCCTTTCTAGTTACTTAATTTTGATTGCTTTTGGTTCTTAAGAATCTATACGGTCCTTTATTGTGCCCGAATGCAACGTGATAGTTTAAATAGTTGCATAATCTTACAAACTAACTGAAAGACTGAAAAT
Source organism: Falco biarmicus (assembly GCF_023638135.1). NCBI lineage: Eukaryota > Metazoa > Chordata > Aves > Falconiformes > Falconidae > Falco > Falco biarmicus. The sequence continues at coordinate 21,253,546 of NC_079298.1, forward strand.
GCATTTAAAGCAAACTGTATTTTAAAGTCTTTCCAAGAAGCGCATGATGTGTCCGTGTGAAAGCAAGGTGCCAGCTCCGACGATAATCTGCATTTCCCAGTCACTGTGCCAGGCGGTGCTGTTTCAGAAACGTTAGCGTGCTCATGGCTGAGCTGGCACACAGTCACCACAGCCTGACATGTATTAAAGATGGTCCTCCCCGGAAGAAGCTGTGGCAGCCAGGGTGTGGGATACTCAGCATTGCCAGGGTGTAGCAGATACCTGATCTCAGAATTGCAAACAACTTCAGCTTCAAAAACTGACAATTTTTTTCAGGGCCAATATTAGAATATTGCCTGCAACCATATTCATTCTCAAATCCCAGTATAGCAGTTCTATGCAGCAATAAAAACACGCTTTTTCTCTCGTTTTAGGATTCAGGGTTAAGATTCCACTATGTGGCTGCTGGAGAAAGGGGTAAACCACTCATGCTGCTGCTTCATGGCTTCCCAGAATTCTGGTAAAACTCCCTATGCTCTTTTCTTGTGTAAAAGAGGCTGCTTGTGATACCCAAGAGTGGTTGTCTCAGCTTAAGTATCCCCAGTGTGACCTGTATCCCCAGTGTGATCCGTTTTATGTATCTATGAGTACTAACAGCATGAGGTTTTAGTAGGGAGCACACCATTGAAACATTTCTTTAATGCAGCATCCACAAAAATATCCTGCAGGCTGATGCAAACCAACCATCTTTCTTGCATTGTCAGTCCATATTTCCCCAAGTATGTACACTTTTCTTCAAACTTTGGGGAGGAACTGCTCATTTTTAGTGAACTTCCTGTTTGGATAACATTTTTACTGCATGGCTAAACTTACAAATTACAGTAGAGGGTGTTAAAATAAGGATCCTTTATATTTAAGTGCAATATGGATTGCTGCATTTGTTAAAAATATTATACATTAATTTTTAACTGGGGGAGGGGAAGAGGAACTATGAGTTCTATAGGCTATTGTGCAGCCTAATTTCAGAATGCTACTCAGGGAAAAAGGTTCTATTATTAGTTCATCACAAGATGCATGATGAATCAAACCCAATCCTAAATGTTTGTTTATAACAATGAAAAGCAGTCATGTGTCTAATGATTTAACCGAATTGCTCAGGCTGTCATTGCCAGGTTTAACTAGTGAAGCATGGCTTACAGAACTTGCAGCAAAAAAACAATAAGGGAATAGGGGAAGTGGTAATGCCAGTAATTCAGCAAGTTAAATGATCCTTTTCCTTTCTAAACTCAGATATGGAGCTAGGGTCCACTGTTGGAACTGTGATCTTTCAAGCTGGACTCAGGTCATACCATGATAAATTGACCCAGGTAAAACAGAGGTCAGTTCTGTTCCCTTAGCAATTTCCTATAGATACTAAGCCTTGAGGATGATAGTAGAAAGTCGTATTTATTTTAAGATAGATTTTCAAAATAGTAGATTTTTCTGGTAATAAATTATTATCTAAACGGTTTAAAACTGTAAACTTTGTTTTAAAAAGACAGTTAGATGGAGGGGTCTATGCAAACATTATGTATACCTTGCATAACACATATTCTAACCCAGTAAGACAGCTGAGACTACAGCTGATTTCCCCTACAGTGGGAATAATAACAGAAAATTTAGCGTTTTATATACATATTCTACTGAGATCCATTATATTATTAAAAAAAAAAAAAAAGAGCTGTTCTTACAGTCTACAATGGTGAGTCATGCTTTAAGTGACAGTTAATATATTGTATTATCTGACCATTTAAAAGGAATAAGAAGCTGTTATATAGGTCACTGGGACCACCAATAGCACAGTTTATGTAACTTTTTAAAAAGAAGACTACATGCCAATAGTCAACAAAATAGCTGCATTAACAATACTGATGTTAGCTTGTTAATTCAATCAGTGAAGAATTTTTTATGCAAGAATAGAAATTGTTTTGAAAGCACAAGATAAAATAATCACAATTTAAGAGATATTTAAAGCAGCATCAAATTCATATCGTTTGTCTAGCAAAAAAACCCCAAACAACCAAAAGCCAAAACTGGATATGATTCACAGTTACAGTTCTTAATTGTTACAAATCCTCTGTTTTCAAATATCTCTAGGTTATAAGTAGGGCAAATATAACCAGACAATACTGACTTTAGTGAGTGGCTGAGAATGCCTGAAGACGAACAATCACTTAAGAATATAAAGCTATTTAGTGCTTTAGATAAATAAGAACTTGAAAATCAATACCTATGTTGTGGAAAGACAACAATAAATTATTTTAAATTGGGCATAATGTGTTGAGACAGTTGGGGACCTCTAAGACTTGTGTGTGAGCTGCTAAATTTTGTACAAGCTGCCTTTCAGAAAGAATGTGTTGTGAAAGTCACCAAATAGTTTACACAATCAAACCTTATGAACATGAAAGCATTCACCAACATCTCCAAATTCTGCTTGCAAAGCAGTTGTCCAATAGTTACATTTCGTATGTGGTAAAAGGATTTCTTTGAATATAAAACCTACCCATTTGGTGGGTCAGACATTTGGTGGTTGATGGACTGCTGAAATGATGGACTGAAAACAGAAGATGAGGATAGCAAGTAGACATTTTCTGAAAACAAAAATTGTTTGTGTATTTATGGGCCTCGTTGTTTCTTCTTACTGAAGTATCTAAGATAACTACAACAGTTACCATGGCAAATTCAGCTTCCACATCATTGTATAATGCCTTTAAAATTTCATTCCTGGAGAAGTTGGCTCTTGTATTTGCATTATACAGCACTGAAATGAAAAGGTTCTGACTGTTCTGTTTATATGAATGCAAATGTCTGTAATTAATGATTGTTACTGTAATAGTACTTATGTTTCAAGCCCCTAATAGGCTGGAGGCAAAGCAAAAGTGGAAGAGCCAATGGTCTGATATAGATACTGTTTGAATTAAGGTAGAATTCTGTGCCTCACTTTAAACAATTGCTGGTGATCCAAATGTTATATATTGTTTATCTAAGACCTGAAACAAGAGCAGAAGGGAAAGCTAGATCCTAGCACAGAGGGATGCAGCTATTATTCTATATGCCTAGAAGGATCATGGGTTTTGTAGATCTTTTTGTTACAGTATAAGATAAGGCCACATCTGTCTTGATACTGACTATTTTGAAATTTATTTGGTTTTAATAACAATTGAATGGCAGGTAGTTCTTCAGGATGAGGCCCACCATTTTCTTTTCTTGTTGTTCTTGCTTCCTAACACACATCTAGTCACTATATACTGTTACAGAATGAGGAACAGCCCAGGCCTTTGCCCAAGTTCTTGATTTTGTATGTCTTTTAATGTGTGCAATGTTGTCACTCTTTTCCATAGAAACACAAGCAATTAAGTACTCTGTGTAGTACCAACACATTGAGAAGCTGTTCTGGAACAATTCTGGTAGTATAGAGACACAGATGAAAGTGTATGTAATATAAATCATATAAACTTCACCAAGTTCATTTGTGATTCATTGTATTTCCTTCTTTAGTTTATTTAGTGTATGAATTATCTGACATTCCTTTTCTGAAAGGGAAAAAAGGCCAACAAAGAAATGTGCCTTGAGGCGTGTTTCCCCACTCCATCCAAATGTGTGTGTGAGCAAGCCAGGGAGAAGAGGAAGCTTTTCAAACATTACATTACAAACAAAAATTTTCAAACATTTTTGACAATACTACAGCTCCAAGGATAAAACGGAATAGTCCTCTGTGTGCTCTCGTTGATGCCCGCTTCCTTTGCAGCAAAGGGACCATGCCAGACTTCAAGAACTGTTGAAACACAGTTGTAAGGTTCTGGCCATGTTCCTTTTCTGGCGTCCACACTTCCTCTCTGGGTAGTTCAAGAAGGGAGCACAAAACTACTGTAGCCATAAAGGACCATCAACACATCACAGAAAGAAAAAAGAATCTCATTGCAAAAAAAGCCATGCTAATTTACCCTCAACTATTTGGGACCAAAAGCATTGAGTGTGTATTTTGGTATCATACTGCTTGACCTTTGTAACTCCAACTTCTTTTCCCCCTTTGTTAGGTATTCTTGGCGCCATCAATTGCGGGAATTTAAAAGTGAATATCGAGTGGTGGCTCTGGATTTGAGAGGTTATGGAGAAACTGATGCCCCTTCTCACAAAGAAAATTACAAGTTAGATTGCCTGATAACAGATATAAAGGATATTTTGGAATCTCTAGGTAAGTTAGTAGAAGACAAAACTACTCAGCTCATAGATGACTTGATTTTCTGGAATAAAAACCATAAAGATCTAGCATTGATTTTATTTTTTTTAACTTAATTCTCTCTAATATATAAACATTACAGATAGGTGTAGCTATAAATCTAAGGATACTCATTTTATGGACTATTATCAATGGAAAAGGTTTGTTTTCTAATTATGATGCGTATGTCAGTATAAACAATATGTAAAGATGATTTTCCATCGTGAGTTTTAAAAAAATCTTCCCTATGTACTGTGAAATCCAGCAGTACAAACCTGTGGTCTTTTTCACTAAGAAGGTCTTTGTTTATTCCTAACCATTGCACTTAGTGGAGAATGTTCTGAATGAAAAGTCTAATAGCACTTGCAGACAGAAGAATTTAAATCGGGTGACATTTTTCTTGCACAAACAAGATAGAATAAACATTGTGGGCTGTACATCTGCTGTATTAAACAAAAAATATCCCAGAATACTACTCCTGCACAGTAGTCAGTTCTCAAGAGCTGGATCACTGTCTTGCACAACAGTGAGAACAGAAGGGATAACAAGGGACATATTGCTCCCTGTGGCAAATACATAGTGTAACAGCCTAGAGCTTGAAGCAACCCTGCAAAATTTGCCCCTCCAGTGAAGTGAGCCGTTCTAGTGATAAATTGTAACACCTAGTGAAAGGTATTTCCCTTCCATACCAGTAGCAAGACAAGGGATTTGACTGTCATTCTCTGACTCATTTTAATTCCTCAGATACTCTAGGGACTGTGAAACAACTTACTGCATTTCACATGAAGAAATAGTAAAGCAGTGATTCCAGTTCTAAGGTTTGAATTTAGGATTTGCTTTGTGATGTCTGAATGTTGTCAAACGATTGGGCAGGCAGTCCCCACACTGTGTTTATGTTTTCCAGCCTTTGCCGGTTGTGTTCATCTCCATGGTAATGCCATGGTTATGGTTGAGAAGTGCTCTCATCATAATTAATTTGATAAAGACTTAATTTTTTTTTAAAAAAGTATTTCTAAGGCTTGTTATCTTTGTTCTAACCGCAAGTTAAATTCTTTTGGAGAACTTGATTATATCAAAAGTGCTTGAAAAGATTTCTATTCAAGAGGGGTTATAAGGTGTTTTGATAACTGTGTCCAAATTGATGTTGGAATTCTAAACAGTTTTCTTTCTAAACAGGCTTCTATATATTTTATTTGTAGTGTATGTACTCAGCATTACAGTCCTCATTGAGGATGGGTGACGGATCTGACACTATAGTGTCAGATACATACTATAGTATGTATTCCAGCAGTGGTTAAAGGAGGAATGGTTAGGCTTCCAAAAACTCTGTGATGATTCCTCCTCCCTTTATTGCTGTTAAACTACCATTTTTATCGATGGAAGAGTAACTACGTGAATGCCATGAACTATAAATTGCCATCAGAACACCATATGGAGAAAAGCTACAGTTCTACCAAGTATATAAATGTGTGTAATTATGTGTGTATATATCTATATCTATATCTATATCTATATCATATATATATATATGGCTATAAGTATAATGCCCACTTTTTGCATAATGATGATGTTCAATACTTAGATAACCTCCCATAGTCAGAGAAATTCATAAGGATTAGTTTTGTTCAGGAGGGGCTCAGGAGATTGCTCAGTCTTTCTGTCTGCAGTTTCAAACTCCAAACTCCCTCAACATGACAAATGTACACGCATTAAAATGACTGCAAGTTGAATTGCATATCTGACCCTATGTTGGCCAAGATGGGAACAGGATGGTCATTTGGATACTGAGTGACTTGAGTTTGACATTGAGGTAGTATAGTTAAAGTGTAATTGAAGTCCAATTAAATAATTTTAATAATTTGTTAATTTTTAAACTATAGTAGCGCACTATTTTTTCTGGCCATTAGTAATGGAAGCAGTGCTGTATTAAATAGTTACATTAATAAATGTGCTGAACTGCCTATTTTGCCCAATAATGGTTTTCATATCTGGGGTAATTTGGATGGATAAAAATTCCACTGAAATAAAAGCACAAATCTGTGTTTATGTGGTAGGATACAACAAGTGTGTGTTGATTGGCCATGACTGGGGAGGAATGATCGCTTGGTTAGTGGCTATATGTTACCCTGAAATGGTGACTAAGCTGATTGTCGTTAACTTCCCCCATCCTTCTGTATTTACAGGTAAGTTTTATAGTAGACTTTGTTAATCCAGAGTATCTGCATTTTCATTATGATTGTCTTTGCTTTGAGGTTACTGAAGAAATAGCTACTTGCCCCTTTAGATGTTCAGTAGATAAGTTGCCAGTACGCAGTGCCTCTCACAATCTAGACTGTATTTTATGAAGCAATAAGGTATAAATATTTGACTTTTTGAAATAATTTATTGTAGGAAGTGGGAATGCTTGCAACCAAACTTACTGATGGTTTTCTTAACCCTCGAAGTTCCACAAACATAATTTTTCTATATATTAATCTGTTTTATACCACTTTGGCAGGATAAAAATTCCCTGAAGAGGGGTGCATATTACATTACACCTAGATTAAGGCCTCACTGCATTATTAAATCTGCATAAAACAGCCTTTATATAAATGTGAATCAGACATTGGAATGTAATCCTGATTTAGGTGACAAGTGACAAGTTATGAACTGGTATAGCATTCATTGGAACAAGACAGCCTTTCCGGGCTGCTTACTGAAGGCACAGGAACATATTAATAGTGAGCCAAAACAAGTATTTAGGTGTACTAGCAGAATTTGTTGTGTGATAGGCTTTGCGCTTGTCTACTACCCAGAATTAAAAAACATTTCATAGGGATTAGATCATTCAGCAATTAAAATTATAGTATCTCACTAATTTTAGTTTCTTGAGTTGCTGACCTTACCCTATTTCCATTTAAAAAGTCATTCAATTTCTGCAGAAATAGCTAAGAATATTCAGTGCAGCTTTAATTTTCACTTCAGTTGAATGTAAATCTGACCTTACACCACTGTGGAATCAGAACCATTCACACATGTTGATCCCTCAGTGTTCTTGGGCACCTTTCTAAGATACCAAATAACGTTTTGCCATGTAGTTAAGTAAGTTTCACTTACCCAAGGAAAGGTCTGTTCACCACCACCTCAGCAAGCAGGAGCTTCTTGCAGTATTTTCACCGAGAACAGGAGCCAGGCTGTATAGAAGACAAATACATTTTATTATAGTATTTCTTAGTGTTTGTTTGCATATTTCTTAAAGTACAAAATGTGTTGCTTGATAAAGCCTCCCTGGATCAAATTTGTTCTACTGTGGATTAAATTAAAATACACATTTTATAAATTGCGTAGAAAAGTAAAGCGAGCAGTGTTGATGATGGTCCATCGATGAAAAACGTAATGGGTGATGCAATTTAAGAAGGCATAAGATATGAATGCTCAGAAGATAGCTGACACTTCAATTTACTTTGTTTTAAACCCCATTTTTATTCACTGTCAGAATTAATATTTCAGAGAGATCTCCTGTGTTGGGAGTGCAGTTTTGCCTTCCTGAATTTTCATCTGTAAAGGATAAGTTCTAGACTCCCTAGTACCTGCATACATTCTGGGCTGGCTTGAGGAAGGTAGAGATTTGAATGCCAGTGTTGGCCCTTTTACTCGTAGAGACATGAAATTGCAATTAAAAATAAAAAAGACAATGCAAATTTTACTATATAATTTTCTTTTGTTATATACACTCTGATGTCTTTATAAGTGACACTATGTAACCCTGATTACAGTTCCTGAAATTGCCAAGAAGACAACTGCTAGAAAAATTCTGTACTTTCTGTGAACAGGCTTGATGCTGTCTTTAGAATATAAGTGGATCGTCATCTACAGATTTCTGTGCATCACATGCTTGATGACAAGAGATACTTAAAGGCTTGTATCTATGGATCTTATTCCACAGCTGAAAAAAAAAATGCTTTGGACTAGATACACAAATTGATCTCTAAGTGAAATTAAACTCATCAGTCTAACTGCCCTCACCTAATCTTTGGCAGGCTTCTGGTTTGCTGACTGTTTCTGTTAACACATCTAAAAGAAGTATGTTTTAATGGCCACATCATGTACTTACTCCTGAAACAATAATCATCCTTTGTCACATAGCATGCTCTAACGTAATATTTTTAAAACATTCCTTTACGTTTAAAAAAATAGTAATATTAACAGTAATTTTGTTTGAGTCATCAGTTTTCATTTTTAATTCATGGGCATTTTTGTTTCAGAATACATTCTACGACATCCATCACAATTGATTAAATCTGGTTACTACTTCTTTTTCCAAATGCCATGGTTTCCTGAATTCATGTTTACACTAAATGATTTCAAGGTGAGCAAATTGAGTGCTCTTGTTTATATATTTAACTATGAGTGATGGAAGAATTGTCACCTACGTTGATCCCTTCTGATGTATTTATAATTACTGGAAAAAGTACAGAGCTTTCTGATTTTTCTTTTGAAGCCTTATATAAAGTAGGATATAAGTACATAGAGGTTCTGAGATTAACTCTGGCTTTTGCATCTCTGTGAGGTGTTCAGTTATGTACTTTTAACCTCCTACAGTATATTACTCCATCTAGAAAGTCAACTGGTTTTGTGCCCATGCCAGTGGGACATGTTTGGTGCCTGGGGAATTCCTGCTGACTTAACTAAAGCTACTGTGTGCAGTGGGATATCCTCTTACCCTCAGAGCCTGCTCCAGCGCAGGCAGACTGGGAGTCTGGGCGTTGGATTCAGCCAGGTGGTTAATTCTGCTTGAGGAGCCAGCAAGGCCAACACCTGGTATAACCTTAAAACATAAGTACAAGTATATAGAAAGGGAAAAAGCAGCTGGAGGCTTGCGTCCTCCTACATGCGTATAACCCAGTGCTGCACGCACACAGGGCACAGCAAGCTGGGGAGGTCTCCAATCATTCTCTCCCCTGCTCTGTCAGCTGCTGGGGTCCATCCCAGAGGAAAGTATGTGCCTGCATTTGTCTTTGCCTGTCACAGGCGGCAGGTCAGGGTGCAGAATTGAGTAACATGGTAATACTGGTATTTGCCTGTACTTGATTATTCTGAAGTAAATTGTACCATAATTAAGTTTTACTGTGTGCTTTACACATAGCTCTCTAAAAAAACATTTAAGCCATTCGTTATACTCTAAACGATATATAGACAGACTTTAGAAAGATGTGCCCCATTGAAGGAGAGAAATCACATTTTCTAGCTATTTTATGTAATTGCTTTTTATGCTTCCTTTTGTAGGTTCTGAAAAGTTTATTTACAAGCCACGCCACTGGAATTGGAAGGAAAGGCTGCAGATTAACAGCAGAGGATATTGAAGCTTATCTCTATGTTTTTTCACAACCTGGAGCGTTAACTGGACCCATTAACCATTACAGAAATATTTTCAGGTCAGTGTAAAATTCTGAAACGAGTTAAAATATTCCAGAGAACCCTGGGGGCCAAAAACGTTATTGCAGCTTCTGCCGCTAAAGCAGAAGGAAAAAAACGCCAGTCTCGTTTGTAAGGTCTCAACAAATGCATTCGGTGTCAAGCAGCCTGATGCAGAGTGAGCTGTATGAGGTATCCACACAAAACGGTGAAACACCCAGAGTGCAGTGAAGGAAAATCTTTGTTTCAGAATCTAATAAAGCAAGGATCCTTCCTCATTCACAGAACCCATGGCAATCACAAAATTCCATCTCTTAAGTAATACAAAATTAACATCAATTAATTGTTTGCATTACAGTTCATATTATCTAATAATAAGATCTCTGAAGAGCTTATTATTACATAATACTACTAGATAATATGGCATCCAAGTACATTCCCTAACTTTTTAACTTTCCAAAACCATGCCTGATTAATTTTATTACGTTTGGGCTGTTTTTTATAAAAAGGTGGGGTAGGTTTTTTTGTAACTAGGCATAAAACTACCCCTAACTCATTGTTTTGGGGTTTTTGGTTGGTTGATTGGTTGGTTTGGTTGTTGTTGGTTGGTTTTCTTTGTTCCTGCATTGGTCTCATCAGACAGTGGCCGCAGTAAGCATGTATAGCACAGAGCATGTATAGACTCAAACTGAGAGATAGTATCATAATAAGAGATATTCACAAAGTTAGTGTTTATTTTATTTTCTCAAGCAGTTTTCTAATGGTTTTAACTTTCCTGGAAGGAGCTGACTTGGCCTTAGAGACAGACTGATGCCCCCTTTTTATCTACCAAAAACTTAACAGGGCCACAAGGTCTTGAACTCTGCATATACTCTACTTAAAACTTATAGACCAAACTTGAAGTACTATACCAAGAAGAGTGGAACTGAACTCTTTTTTTTTTTTTTTCCTTTACTGCCTCCAGTCTTCAACAGCACTAAATCTCCTGCATGCTTCTGTAACACAAGACCAGCTTCCCAATATTCTTTAAAAACTACAATTCTCTTCCTTCCCTATACTCAAACAGTAGATGTTTGAAGTAGATTAACTTTTCGTTTTCTCAGGTCCAAATGTAGTGCCACCTTTACTGTTTTTTCCATGCCTTCCATGCTGTCACTGTCAGGAGAGCAGTCAGCAGGGAAATACTGGGAGGAAAACAAGGGTCTGAGCTAGATCCTGTTTTGTACAGGCTCAGAGGCAAAACTGGAATAAGAAAGTAGAGAGGTGGTATATTTTCTTCTAAACAAGATAACACCAAGCAGAGACACCAATGGGAAATAAATGAGATGGCTGTGCTGGTAACAGCACACTTATTTAAAGCTATGCAGAGAGTGGTTGATGACGTCAGCTGGGATGTCCAAGGGCGACAGGGAGCTGTGCGGCTGCACGGCAGCTCCCTGGCCCCTCAACTGCACTGCAGGAGCCCCCAGGGTTGGGCTAATGAGGCACTGGAGAGGCATGAACGCCCTGAGCCTAGCTCGTTAGGTTTGCCACAGCACTTCACATCAGTGCGTGCGCCCATTAACCAGATGCTTCTCTGACAATAACAGTGAAGTATCTGTGATAGCTGATAGCTGAATTGCTATGGGATTCAGATGAGACAAATGTAAGAGTTGCATATGTTTAAAGTATTTTTTCAGGCCTTTCAGGCTATTAGTTATTAATCAGAAAGTATCTTCACAGCTATTAATTCATCTCTGTGTGTGTATGTTTGTGCATTGTTTGCTTTATTTCTCTAAGGAAAATATACCTGTACTGAATTCAGAGAATAATATTTTAGGTGCTATCAGCCACAATGCAGCAGGCTTTGGACTGGAAGCAAAAGATTAGTCTTCAGCTCATTCAGTTCTTGCCACTAGTCCTGATAGCTGCACCTTATGGGGTGTGAATCATTAAATATTAAAACTGGATTGAAATTTTTACTTCCTCCCATACAAGCCATTAAACAGCACTTAGACATTCATGACTGGTATTCACTGTAACTCTCAGTGGGCTGGCACTGGTGACTTAGGTGTTAAAGGTTTCCAACTCATTACTGTCCACCTGGAGTTTCATTCTTCAGAGCTTAATTTTTCTGGAAAGTTATTTCCAAAGAGATGATTGAAATCACCTACTTCCATCCATCACCAACACATCCTTGTATAAATAGCACAGCAGTCATTTCCCTTTGCTACACTTTAGATACAAACACTTTTGGAATAAAAATCATAAAGCTTTTGTATTATGCTTGGCTAAGAGAGATAGGTAAGCGTTTGAAGCTTGAATTTCTTCTGATGTGCTGTTTTTTTAGAAAACGGCATTAGTTCTCTTACGGCAGTTAAGAAGTGCTTCACTATTTGTTTACAGATAGCTGCATAACAGTGCTATATGAAGGTTCGCATGTTTTTCAGACAAACTTCTTGAGTGGAATTTCCCTTTCTAAATGTGCAATCTGTGTTTTAAAGGAGATTTCTAGAAACTTCAGGCATGATGTAACGTCCCATATTCCAGACTGAAAAGGAATATAGTGTAGCTCATAGGCAATGAAAAATGACAGGTTGTTCATCTATGCTCTATGCGTAAAAAGCCTGGTAGGGTTTTCCTAAGTGAGGCCAGAAATCTTGCAAGGCACTTCAGCACAAAAGGAAAATAGTAAACCCTACAGTAGTGAAAAAATACACATCTAAATAGTGAAGAGATCCAGAACAGTGGATTTAAAAGGTAAAGGGATTAGGCATCTAAATGCACTGAATCAGATCATCAGATTATCAATTTTTAAAACTGATAATATGAATAAGCTATGGTTTAGTGGCTGAGGTCAGGCTGTTTGCAAAATGAGATTTTAAATCCACTGGTACAAAAGCCATTTAAAGAATTTTCCAAATTCATCAATTAAAATGAAATTAAATTATTATTTAAAGTGACCATTTATTAATATTTCTTGACATTATGTATAAGTAGAGAGGGAGAATGTCTTTCTCTTATTTTAAAGTAATGCATGCTATCATCTTTGTCTTTCCCTTTCTAGAGCATAGTCTCTTAACTCTTAAGTTTCAACCTAGGACTTAAGTATGTCACAAAAGTTTGATCAGAAAAATCTTTTTTATACATTACTGGTTTAAAATAGTTATGTTTGAGCATTAATGTTATAAAAATTTGTATCTGATCAGATGGAATCTGTTTTGAATTGACACGGCTAGTCTGTTACAGTATGTGGCTAAGATCAAGTGATTCAAGCATAAATTAGATCAATTTTTCAGCACCTCTTTTACAGATGAGCTGGAATAAATTCTGGTGGGTTAGTATGGTTTATGTTGAAGTACTTTTTCATTTCTAGCTACTTGTATCTTTCATAATGTCTGCCTTTAATGTGAGGAAATATTTATAGAATATTTCATGAAATATTCCAAATAAAATTACTGTATTAAGAAAAAGTAATACATTATTACTGAAAGCTTAAATAGGTCCTTTTGGTGGTATAATTTTTATTAACATTTTACTTTCTTCAAATGTCTTATAAATGTATTTATTTTTAAACGCTTTCTAGTCTGCCAAAGCTGTGGCTTGTGATGTTGCAGTTTTAAAGAGATTATGACTCCATGAAAATTTTTAATCAACAGTTTTCTCTCACTGCGTACAGATGTAGGTATGTAAGTCCAAGGCCTTCAAAAACATACTGTAGCTCTTTGTAAAGGGAACTCGGATACTCTTTGAATGTTAGCATGAATTTCAGAGATGAATGAATGTAACTGAATACAGTTCAGCATTTCAGGCATCAGTGTTCTACAGAATATAATTCCTACAGGTACTTTTATTTTTAGCTGTACTACTTCATATTTAAGTTTGAGTAGGTCTGAAAAACTTGCTGGTATCTTCCATAGTGTCCCAAAATGGCAGGCTGCCATTTCCTGGGCAACCATTTTTTGGTAAGGCAGTTTGGTTACTGAGGTAGCTAAATGCCTTCAACACTGTAATCTAAACGTTATTCAAAGCATCATATTTTATTAAAACCTACTTGCAGTAAATAATGAAGGTTCAGAAATGTGCTATAGCATTCATCAACTGAGGGAAAGCCACTGACAACAAAATTCTGGCCGTGTTGTTCCATACTCCCTTTTACAGAGGTCATGGGGCTCCTGGGCTGTGCACCTTGCACTCATGCTCCAAAAATAAGACCTGCGTTGTAATCAAATGCTGATTACAGACATATTACAGTAAAAGTATCTTCTAACTATTTTACCATCCTTAAAAAAATTAAAGGACTTTAAGTCACAGGACTGTTTTCTTGGTATTGTAGAAGATATCTTGGAACCTAGGAAGCTTGCAATGAGATTCTGTGTTGACTTCAAAAGCTAAGTTGACTGAAATTTGTCTTGGTTATTTTTTTCTTAAAATAAGACCTAACTAAGTGTGGTTTGTTTTATTTTTAAAGCTGTCTACCTTTGCAGCACCATGAAGTCATTATGCCAACCCTGCTGTTGTGGGGAGAAAGAGATGCATTTATGGAAGTTGAGATGGCAGAAATTACACGGATTTATGTTAAAAATCATTTCAGATTAACTATTTTGTCTGAAGCCAGTCACTGGCTCCAGCAGGATCAACCTGACATAGTGAACAAGCTGATATGGACCTTTCTAAAGGAAGAGACAACAAGAAAAAGAGAGTGACTGTATGTATGTGTTTTAAGGAGTCCACATAAAAGCTTGTCAGATTTAAAACCTAATTGTTATCAGGGCCATATTTCCAGCCTGCCTTCTATTTTGAGCTCTGTTAGAGAAAAGTGTTTTCAATGTACTGTACATTTGGACACCAATGTTACTGCTAAAAGAAAAAGTGAGTATGAGAATATATGATACCAACATTGGTTTTACCTGTATACTTGTATTTTGCACATAAAGACACCTGCCTTAAGATATATATGTATTTGTACAGAAAGAAAATCATGGAAAGTTGCTTGGTTTTGTTTTCCCCCTTGCTTTACAGTTTTAATGTGTGGTGCCTTTTAAAGATTTATAATGAAACAATAGAGTGGTGTCATACTGAAGACAGTCATGAGTTTTCATTCTAGATTCGCCTGAATTTTTTTAATGTATTTTGCCATTAAACAGTATCTAACTCTTTTTATTATCTATATTTTAGCATACTGAATGACTGAAAAATTTCTGGACACATTTCTAGTCTCAAAGTGAATAATGATACGTATCTTGTTGTATTGTTGAATGCAGCTGCTTTGTGTGATGTGTTTTACTTTCTTGACTAAAAAATGGGAAATCTGTACACTCAACATGTCTGAACAAGAAAAATGGAAAATTAAGGTGTAACATGTATCAGATCCACCTCTGTCTAATAAAATGCAACTTACACTACTCCCTTTATGTGACTTGCTATGGAGAGATTTTCTTGCTGAAGCTAAAAACTGGGTTTGAATAGCTGAAGTGTCTTGTCTGCTGCGCAGCCTTCCTTATGCTATGATTGCTGTAGTTTCTCGGAAATAATGCCTCATTGTTGGCATTATCCTTTCTATGTTAGCAACTACTGTTCTTGTCTCCAAGATCTGCTGCCAAGTTCCTGTGTTTATAGGAGGAAGAGACACAGTGATTATGGAAACAGAGGGTAGAATTAACTTGCCATGTGATGGCAGGGGAGAAGAAAATCAGATGCTAACTACAAAGAAAACAGGCAAAAAACGAGTCCCCAGAAGAGATGAGTCACCTGCCCACAGGGTTTCCAAGGGCTCCCTTTCCACCTGCAGAGCAAGCGCAGTGCCCTGGGGACAGGTGAGGAGGCACAAGGACCCGCTGGGGAAGGCATCGGAGCCAGCGGAGCCTGAGCCAACTGTCCACACCGGAGCAGGAGAGCACTGACCATTGCTGGGCAGCCCCAACAGGCCCCGCACCGCCACCTGTGTTGTCCCTTTCCAGCCGCAGTCTCCCAGGCAGGTACGAGACGCGGCCCTCGCCAGCCTCTCACCCGGTGTAATCCTGGCAGGGACGTGGACCAAGGGTGCTGTTAGCCGTCTGTGAGCTCGTGGCTGGCCATCCGCCGCTTTTCACGCAAAACCCAAGGAAGAGTCCCCTCAGTATCGAGGTAACGGTACCGATCTCGCCTTTTCCATCCGAGGCTGGTACCAGCCTCTAAAGGATAATTTCACCTCAAATATTTTCAGCATTCATCAGCTTAAATAGTTACGCGCTTTTTTTGACTTCGAGTTGGAGAGACGCTGCCACCCTCGGAAGGGTGCCGCCCCCGCAGCAGATGGGTGCCTCGGCCAGGCAGCGGCGCCGGGCGGTGCGGCTCAGCCCCAGGAGCGCCCGCGGGCCGGTGTCCGGTCCCCCGGCAGCAGTGCAGCCGGTGCGCGGGTAACGGGCAACAATCAGCAGCCAGACTCTGCTGCTGAAACAGCCGGCGCTGCCGTCCCAGTCGCGGCAGGCACCGATTGCGTACGATCGCGCTGCTCTTCGGTAAAAGAGCGGCCGGGCTGGGGCAGCGGGGCAGCCCGGCGCGGGCGGCAGCCGGCAGAGGGCGCCCCCCCTGCAGCAGCCGGGGCGCGGCGGGGCCGGGCCGGAAGGCCCCTCCCACCCCTCCGCAGGGAGGGCCCGCCCAGCCCGCGGGGAGGGCGGGGAGGCGGGGCGGGCCCGCCCGCCCGCCCCCCGGTAGGGGGCCCGCGGGGAGGGGCGGGGCCAGGAGGAGCGCCGCCGGCCCTTATTGGCGGAGGCCACTTCTAGCCACGCTCCCCGCGAGACAGCGGGGTCGGCGCCGCTGCCCGCACCGCGGGGCTCCCGCGTCTCGTTGTGAGGCGGTCCCTTGGCGCCGGCGCTGGCGGGAAGGCGGGCGCCACCCGCGGCGACGAGCGCTGCCCCGGTTGTTTTCGTGACCGCGGCGGCCCGCCCTCTCGGCGTCTCCGCTGCGGGACTGTCCGTCGATCCCCGCCCCGCGTCTCTGCCGCCGCGTCGGGCGCGGAGCGGAGCGGCGGCTGGCACATGGCGCGCTGCGGCGGCGCTGCGCCGAAGGGTCCCGGCCCGGCGGCGGTGGAGCGGCAGCGGCTGCAGGAGGCGCTGGCCGAGCAGCTCCGGCAGGACCTCGGCAGGTAGGCGCGGGGCGGCGGGCGGGCGGCCGGGTCGGGCGCGGGGCCGGCGGTAACGGTACGCTCCCGTAGGCTGCTGGCGGAGGGGACGCGCTCCGACGTGACCATCCGGGTGGGCGACGCGGCGCTGCGGGCGCACCGGGCCGTGCTGCTGGCGCGGGCACCGCGCCTCTTCGCCGGGCTGTGCGGGGGGCCGCCCCGCCAGGTGCTGCTGCTGGACGGCGTGGGGCCCGCGGAGTTCCGGCGCTTCCTGCGGTGAGTGCGCGGCCGGGGCGGCTGGTGGCGGCGTCGCTCCCCTGGCCTTCCTTTCCCTTCTTGCCGGTATTAACACCTGCTTTAAAGCTTTCCCGTTCAAAGCAGCATCTTCACAGCCTGCCGGCAGCGTTTGCAAAGGTCTTACTTCCCTGTAACTTGCTTTCTTCTGCCTTGGTCCCTCTGCTGACAGCGCATGGGCCTACTCTTCCACCGTAGTGAGTTTGTTGTGGTATGTAAAGGCTTTGTAAGAGAACAAGAGAAAACGCAGCAAAAATCCCGAATGTATCCTTTAAAACAGTCTGTGCCTACTAATACACTCGTTAGGAAGATTACCTAGTGAAAACAGCAAAGAAAATCCACTCTGTCATGGTAAAAAAACCCAAGAAGTTATGGATTTGGAGACGTAGAAGGACTTCATCAAGTTCAATGAGGATGCGTCAAGTTAGAAGCTGTGCGATCATCGCGTAAATCCTAGTGACCTCTGGGCTAGGCCAAATGCAGCACAGTTTTCCCACGGAACTTGGATCCCTGAGCCAGGCGTGCCGTGCCGGCCGTGCAGTGTGTAGGCTGGCTGCTCCCCAGGGACTGGTGTAAGGGCCCACATGTGTTCCCATTGCCGGCTGTTAGCACATATTTGACATCTCGCTTGTCTTGCTCCAAACCTTAGGTGAGTACGGGAAGGGTGTTGGCTGGTGCCACCACCAACCTTGCAATCCTCCTTGCCTGTAAGTGCCTCTAATCCTCCTTTCAAAGAACTGAGAGCAGCGTTTGCTTTTCTCTAACAAAGCTGTGGTGGTGCCACCTACCTTCTATAAAACAGCTGCAATGTAATAGCCGGCACTTTGGGGCGTGGACAGGAGCAAAGTGGTAGGCTTCCGCGACTTCAGAGGAGTTCAGGATGTGCCAAGAAAAATGTATGTGCTTGCAGGTTCCTGAGACTGTTGGTAAGAGGAGGGCAAGGATGCTGCAGTTCAAAGTTTAGTGCCTAAAATATAACCTAGGCTGACCTTTCCCTATTGGTTTCACTCATTCTCCTTACATTTGTAAATAAGGCAGCAGATGGCTAAAAATATGCATTCAGGGTATAGAAGTCATAGTAAGTATGAAAGAAAACTTTTTGAACTGCAGGTAATATCTAAAACGCAGAATCATTGTAGTGAAACAGGCTGATAAACTGGCATTTGTTCAGTTACTGTCAAAGTCTGCCCAGGAGCATCAGCAAACCAAGCAGTAAGCAACAAAACAGCATGGTTCACGCCTCGTATATTTCTTAACTCCATTATTACTTTGGTTTCATTAATTTGCTTCACATTCATGTGAGTGGTGGTACAGAGGACCAATGCAAAAGCATGATAATGCAAATTATTTTAATTTGGAAATTGGGATTTGGAATAATTATTTTAATTATTTATATACTGTTGTATCATTCTTTTGTTTTCCTAATGGTAAGCATTTAATATGTCTACAGTTCACTGATACTTGCTTTCAATTTTGTCTGTGTTTGCTGGAAGGCAAGTAATGATCTCTAGAGTCCTGCATGTTCTCCAGAAAGCATGGTATTGAAAAACACTTCTAAAATCAAAACAGCTCATCTAATTATAAACCTTTTATCTTTTCACTGTGAGTTTAGACTCTTCAAATGAAGCTTCCATATATTCTAAGCTATGGATTAAGTGCATTTTGCAAAATGGTTGGTTTTTCTTAGGGTAGTCTTCAGTGCTGTTTGATACTAAAGCTTTTGAATCCTCTAACCTAATACATTCTGTGAAAATTTGTGATACAAAATACAGTGGAGTTTGATGGGGGTGAACTGCTTTGGACCAAGGCAAGGAAGCAGCTTTGGTTGAAAAGAGCCTAATTTCATTGTTCAAACAATAACTTCTGCGAGTATCAGCAGTTGTTGAATCTCACTGGTTTCTCAGCATTAAGATGCAGATTAATTAGATCTTCACAAATCCAAAACAGTGCCTTAAATTACAGCTTGAGGTTTACTGGAAGCTAGCCTAGTTCTTGGAGCATCTGAATTGCATGATGAGTTGTAACAAAGACCTGTAGCTGCTGTTGAGCCCCCAAGAGAACATTGTAGTCTTCCCTCAAAAATCCTAGGATTTATGGTTATAAACACTGTTTGCTTGTAGAGTAGAAGTGGAATACTAGTATAGTATTGAAGAGTTCATCAGAGCTCTAAGAAAATCTCATTCCTTTTCCTGCTTGTATTCAGCTTCTATTTTTCCTTAGGGGTTTTGTGGTTTTGTGTTTTTTTCTCACAAGCTATATCTGGCATGCATCTCAGTAAGACATACTTCCTTTGGGCCTCTGTCTCTCTTAATCAGGAGAGATGTGGGCTACATGTCACTTGTGTGCTGAAGGCTGTGCGGTTCCTTTTCCCAAACTCCCAAGTGTTTTTGAGCAGGATGGAGGACACTGTGAACTTCATGCTGATCTTTCTGCATAGTCTCAGCATGAAATAGATGAGCAGCTGAACGCTACTTTGTTTCCCTCCCTATACTTGCACTGTCTGAAGATACCAGCAAGGAAGTGCTGGTCACCAGGAAGTGCAGCATCCATACTTTAGACACCATTCACCCCACTTTTTTGCCTGATGAAGCTAATGTAATATTGACTGCCCTCCTGTAGCCTTCTGTCACTCTTCGTAATGCAGCTAGAAAAGGGTCAATAATTGCAAGCACATCAATGGCAGGAGATGACTGCTCAAGCAGGGTTCTGCAGTCTGCCTCAAGAAGAGGGAAACTTAGCATCTCTGAAGGACAACAGTTTGTCACAGATCATTAGATGATTAATATCTTGCCTGCTGAGAGGCAAACTGCTTTTTACTCTTTTAGTTGGAAAAAATACAGCTTTAGAAATAAAAACCTAGTTGTTATTGTCATTGTCTCCTAGTATATTATTAATGGGATCTGATTTAAGGAAGGACAGAGAAGGACCTAATGACAGTCAGATCCAGTTAAAAACCAATAACATGGATCAAATACAAAGGAATACAATTGCCATTGTGATATTTACTGCCACGGGAGTTAATTTGCACTACCAGTAGTTGATTCAAAGTAGACCAGCCAAGGCTTTGATTGTGTTATGTTTGTATAGTTCTGTATGAGGCAGCAGAAGGATGCTACGTCTAGCTTAAGTGCGGGCAAAAACATTCTTGAAGGTTAACTCCTAGACAGCACGATGACAGGAACATCTTTCTGTAGACTCTATGCACGTTTCCCTTGTAGAAAAAAAATCTTAGACTGTAGTAACTGCTATTAATACAACAGATACACTATAGTATTGTTCCAGTTTCATCTGTTACTCAGTCACACCTCTTGTAATCTCGTTGTTGCTTGTTTCTGTCAGAATCTTTTCTGTGCACAGGGGAAAAGAATCAAGCCAGGGATGGGTACCTGTTAAAATTACATGACATCAGTCTGGCACTACAGAAGATGATGGCTTAGCTCAACCTTCAGCTTAACCTTCTTTTGCACATGAGGTTTTCATAAAGCAGTTGCACCAAATAAAACACGTTTGTGAATATTTTTTTGTTAAATATAATACAATTTCCAGTTATATTTCCGTAACACTGGATTGCAAAGTAGCTAAAAAGGGAAACATTTCTTTAAGTTACGCATGAGGTTATTCTTACTGATTACTAGGTAGTCATAGTCCCCATTGGATTCTGTCTATTTTGGAGGAGGCAAACATGACTTCTGCTCATGTATGTTGAATAACTTTACACTTATGCCTCAGCAATCTTACCTTTGGTATCTAGGCTTATGCATTCCCCTCTAGTGGGTTATGACTGCACACCACTCTGTGTCAGGAGAATAGCATGCCTTCCATGTTCTTGAAATTTTGTGGTTTATAATACAGTTATTCTTATACGGTCCTTCCCTTTTATCGTCTCACCACTCGTGCCTGTTGATATAGTGTACCTTACCATGCAAGGAGTATCTTCTCTGACTGATTGAAAACAAGCTAACTGCAAAGTTCTTTCTGTGGCACTTGCAGGTGCGTTTTTTGGCTCCACAACTATTCTTTCCCTTGCATTAACACATAAGGGATTCAGCCATACAGCTGAAAAAAACTCCATCCCTTCCAAACCAAACAGAATTAACAAACCCTGACCTACAAATATGGGCAATATGGGAAATCTGATGTGCCTGTTAAATTTTGTGAAACAATAAATCCTGAATTGTGGACATTAAAATGCTCTGTAAAGGCTTATCTTCAGTGAACAGTGAAAACTGAGAAAGTTGAGTCCAAATTATTGTGAGCCAAAGCCTTTATTTCCCAAGTTAAGGGATTAAGGAATTTGAATTTGCTCCTCTGAATAGCTAGGCTGTTCTGATTTAATGGTTTTCATGCATACAACCATATTCTCTGGTCTGTGTTTGTCACTATAGCATCAATTTAGTTTGTTGTAGCTGTAAATGTGAGCTTACCTGGTCATTGAGAATAGTTAGACTTTGATAAGCAAGAAAGGAGGGAGGGAATTAAGTAAGATACCACATGAAGCCATATATCGTGTTGGGGGAAGAAAGCCTTCATTATAATGATTTGTTTCTTTCTATGAAAACAGGCTTTAAACACATGGCAGACAATGGCAACCTTATCTCCTTTCCCCATCCATAGAAACAATGAGTTGGTCTTTTTTTCTTACTGGGTTGTTGTTTTTTTAACCTATGTTTGTATCTAATCTCAGTTTCTCAGAGGAAGTTGGGAAGCTAAATTGTCAAGTTGCAGTATGTTCAGTATGTGTGTGATAATAACATCTTGCTTTGGAAAACTGTATCTTAATGCCGTGGATTTACACCCCAAGGAAAAAATAATTTCGATTTGTGAGAAATGGGTAGAAACCTTTCGCTGGGACCATGACTGCCTATGGACCAGGTTCTTCATCTTTTGAAATGCTTATCTTTCACAAGATATTGGAAAATTTAATCGGCACTTGTGTGAGGCAGCGAAGCAGCTGATGTTGCATCTCATGAGAAGAAATTTACTTAAATACTTGTGTCAAGGAATTAATGCAGTTAAAATAACAATCTTAGCTGCAAAAATCAAGCAGACAGTTCTTTGAGCAAATCTAAAGAGAAACGGAAGTATCTTAAATGATTCAGGTAAGTTGAAGTTGTGCATATGACATGCCTAACTTGCACTAACAAAGATTCACTGCTATAGGTATATTACTGAAAGATATTTGCAAGTCCACCAAGATTAAATGCAGTTCATGAGAGTATTTGCTGCAGTTGGGTTTGCTAAAGACATGAATGTATTAAAACCATGGGCAGGGAGTGAGTTCAGAGACCTTCTACATTCTCAGTGATATTTTTATTAACAAAAGTTAATATAGCTTGTTTTTATTTTGGGGTTAAATTGTGATAACACAGAGCTTTGTTTAAGTAAAACTGTATAATATGGTATTTTATATGTGTACAGAAGATATTTCAGTGCTAATCTAGTTGCTACAACATCCTTGTCTCTGGACTGGAGAGATATGGCTTTGATGGATGGACCACTCTGTGGATAAGGAATTGGCTGGATGGTTGCACTCAGAGTTGTGGTTAACGGCTCAATGTCTAAGTGGAGACCAGTGATGAGTGGCTTTCCTCAGGGGTCAGCATTGGGACAGGTGCTGTCTAACACCTTTGTCAGTGACATGGACAGTGGGGTTGAGTGCACCCTCAGCAAGTTTGCTGATGACACCCAGCTGTGCAGTGCAGTCAACACGCCAGAGGGCAGGGATGCCATCCAGGGTGACCTGGACAGCCTTGAGAGGTGGGCCTGTGCGAACCTCATGAAGTTCAACAAGGCCAAACGCAAGGTCCTGCACATGGGGTGGGGCAACCCGAAGCACAAATACAGGCTGGGCACAGAATGGATTGAGAGCAGCCCTGAGGAAGACTTGGGGGTGTTGGCTGAGATGAAGCTCAACATGACCCAACAATATGTGTTTGCAGCCCAGAAAGCCAAGCATACCCTGGGCTGCATCAAAAGAAGCATGGCCAGCTGGTCAAGGGAGGTGATTCTGCCCCTCTGATCTGCTCTCGTGAGACCCCACCTGCAGTACTCTATCCAGCTCTGGGGCCTCCAACGTAAGGAGGACATGGACCTGTTGGGGCAAGTCCATAGGCGGGCCACAAAGATGGTCAGAGGGCTGGAGCACCTCTGCTATGAAGACAGGCTGAGAGAGTTGGGCTTGTTCAGCCTGGAGAATAGAAGGCTCTGGGGAGACCTTACAGCTGCCTCCCAGTACCTAACGGGGACCTACAGGAAAGCTGGAGAGGGACTTTTTACAGGGGCATGTAGAGACAGGACAAGGGGGAATGGCTTCAAACTGAAAGAGGGTAGGTTTAGATTAGATACAAGGAAGAAATTCTTCACAAGGAGGGTGGTGAGGCACTGGAATGGTTTGCCCAGAGAAGCTGTGGATGCCTTATCCCTGGAAGTGTTCAGGGCCAGGCTGGATGGGGCTTCGAGCAACCTGGTCTAGTGGAAGATGTCCCTGCTCATGGCAAGGGATTTAGAACTAGATGATCTTTAACCCAAACCATTCTATGATACTACAAAGTTCTGGTATGTGCTATATGAGGTTCCTAATAAAAAATAACATGCAGCAATCCATACAACTTGTAAATAAAAAATACATTTATTTTTTTGTCCGTTTTCATTAATTGTATTATCCCTTATGCTACCAGGTAAGTATCCTGTTTTGGGTATGTGTACTTGTCTCTCTGTTCTAAAGTTACCATAGTGTCTTTTTTTCAGGGCAGTTAAACTAATGCGCTGTCAAACAGCAGAATTTCACCTTTTCATATATGTTGGACTTTTGTGCAGACAGTTTCTTAATATCCGTAGTATTTATGATGGAGGAGTTTCTGATTTTCTGATAGACTTTAGCATTAACAATCAGTATGTGTTGCTAGCTGATAGGAAAAAAAAAATAAAGATAGAAAAAAAATATCCTCTACCCTGGCATTAATGGCTTTTGTTCAGGACTGCTTTGTAATCTTTTTACTGATGCTCTGCAAATCTGGGCATATATGCAATTTATCTATAACAACGTGTACAACATCCTGTCTGCTTAAATAGCTAAGAACTCAAAAGCACTTCTCTAATAGCATCAGTGATGTGTGTGTATGTGTCTGTATAACTTCAAGGAGAACATTTGTAAAGAGAAGATGGCAGGTAACTTTCCAGGTGTGCTCTCAGTGAAGAACTCTCACTCAGAGCAAGTGGAAGCTGCAGTAGGGAGCATTTGAAAGGTGGATGCCTAATTAGTTGAGTAGTTTTATTTGGTTAGCAACTTTGGGGACTATAGGAGAGGCTGTCCTAACAGCTTTCAGTGAAGTTTGGTGACAATGGTGTCATTTCCAGTGACTTTTGCTGTTCTTGGAAATAACAAAAATGGGTTCCTTGTGTTTTTGAGTATGGTATTTCATAAAAATAAAACCTGCCCTTTCCCACTTCCCTTCTTATTTGTGTTGTCTCCATGGTCATTAGTGGCATCAAAGATTTCTGTTTGGTATTTTTGTTAGTCTTGCAGACAGCGTGTGTGGCCTGCAGTAAGGAAATGTACCTTTTGACTTGAAGGACCAAAGAAGTGGATCATAATGTAAAATTCTTTTTTAACCCAAATATCGTCTTAGGAATTCTTTGTTAGCATGTTTTTTACATTTTTAGTGAGTGTTAAGCATGTCTTACTGATTCTAGTCTGTATGGCTTTGTGGCTGTTCCAAGAACAGAATCGCACGATTGCTCTTCTAATGACACTGTATGGTTTCCAAGACTGTGTGGAGTCGGCCTTATAGAGACCTCTAAGGCTGAGAACCTTCCCAAATAATTTAGCTTCATTGATTTGGAATGAGAGGTTATGTAACTTCAGGACACCTTTAAAAACAACACAATGAATGAAATCTTTAGAACCACAAAAGTAAGTTTGGTTGTGCTACTTAGCATTTTCTTAGTATTTTGCAAACTACCCACAAAGTACATACTTTTCTTCAAAGAGCATTTTGAGATGTCCAAGTAGGCTATGTGTTGTTACAAAACCAAAGTAACTCCATACTCCTTGTATGTTCTACTAGGAAGCTGTTTGGTCATAGTGAGTACAAACTACTTCTATCCTGACCACCATTAGGGATACTGGAAGAACTGGAACATTTTTATGTTGCCTGTGACTGTTCAGATGACTATGAAAACTGCTTTCTTGTAAATACTTAACTCAGTTCAAAACTGGTCAAGCTCTAAGACCTCCTGATGATACCTCTATCTGATTTAAAAAATAAATTTGTAACTTTATAGAATTGTAATCTTTTGCACTTTAACTTGCTAAACTAAGGTATCACATCAAACAATGCCTGCTCAAGAGGTTTGGAATGGTAAAAACCATTCATATCATAATTCTGCAGTAGGCCTCTGTGTTTTAAAAAGATGGTTTTACATTATCACTAAAACATCTGAGCTCCAAGGTCCAAGCTATGCATTTTGCTGTGGATGAAAGATTTCCCTAGCTTTTATCTATGCAAGAAGGCACCATTTGATACTCCACAGAAATCAGTCTAGAAAGCCTTACTCTGCCTTTAGCAATAAGCCTATAAAATCAAGGGTGTTGTCAAGCAAACTTTGATATAATACATTCTAGAAAGCTGCAGTACATTCCATTCTAGAAAGAACATCTAATGGAGTTTAACTGAGATAAAGGGAATTTTCTAAAAGGTGTGCCACAGTCATTATTGCTGTCTGTGAAGCTGAATTATGGATGCCTCCATGAGTCTTTCAAAGTAGTAAATTAGAGTCTGCATTAAGCAGGACTCTTAATGTACAAATACTCTGCTGAATTTCTGGAAGTAATGAATCCAGGACTGTGGCTGGATTTTAAATGTTAACTGAAATAATGAAAGTTCCTTGACTTTTTACAGGAAGAAAACTTATTTCAAATAGAATAACTTTTTCTGATCTAGAACCACTTAGTTCTGGTTCAAGAACATGCCACTTGGTTTATTTACAGAGTTCCTAGTTGTGGTAAGGGTGCCATTTTTAATGACTTCAACCTAGTGATAAAATTGCATTCCTGAGGTTTCTTATGTGGATTATCTGAAAACAACATGAGGATCCCCAGATTGTTGCTTCATTGCCTTGTTTATCAGATTCCCCATGGATATGTTTTTCAGCAACTGGCAGAAAGTAAACAAAAAATATTTTAAAAATGAATTTATGGCAAAGCAAAGTATCTGTTGCTGCTAATTTTCTTTCTCCCTCAAAGTCAATTAGTACTGTCTTTACATGTTGAATATGCAATAGCTCCGCAGCAACGGAGAGGTGAATAAGTAAAGTTCCAGTGCAAATTTAACCTGACATGTTTTGAATGGCAATTCTCTTTCAACAAACCCTTACTTGAGATCTTTCTGCAGTTCTTCACATTCATTATGTATTACCAGTTTACTTTTGTAATTGTGGTATCTGCTTACATCTGGTGAAGCTGCAGGGATAAAGTGGGAATTGATTACATTTTGTCTAGTAGTGGCATTCTCTGTGTGAAGTGACCTTTCTTGGAAGATCTAATGTGCAGAAACAACATGAAGACAAAACTTCAGAATACTGTGGAATTTTGAAATCTTTAGGTTAATTGGGTTTCTACTCTGAATTTCTGTTCTTGAGTCCTACTGCCACAGAGCTGTAAAACACAAGTGTTAAGTACTGAGCAGCATAGTGATGCGTGGAAGTCATGGTCTTGAATTTTCTAAAGAACTGCAAAATCTCCCTGCTCCAGCAAGCAGCCTTGTTCTGGTTCTTTTAATGTTCTTGGTAATATGGCATGTTATTACTTTCCTTTTCCTCATGCTATTGTTACACTGGGTTGGAAAGTACTGTAAATACAAAAAGCAAAACATGGTCAGGCCAAGTTCACAGGTTAGAAGTTTTGAAAGCACATATAGGTACAACAACCCTAAAAATCCACATAAAAAGGGTCCACCAACCCTACTGTAAAAATTTATTACTCCTGTCAAATGTTTTCCTGGCCCTTGATTTCCAAATCTAATAAAATATTAAAATTCCCACTCCCTACATTCTTGTTTCTTGTCATTCTCTCTCAGTAAGAACGTGTATCACACAGATTTAAAAAAAAAAATTCTACCTAACTCAATCTTTTAAATACAGGACTTAAGGAAGAAGACTTCTTTATATGTTTTCTCTGCCCTTCTAGAGGATAGTGTTCAAATAACATAGTCAAATTACATTGTTCCCAGTATTAACAATAAAAACTGCCATGGAATGAGTGACTAAATGCAGATCTGTAAGTACATCTGCTAAATCCAAAGTAACTAGCTCTTCTGTTAAACTTTGCTAACTTCATCTATGTGGTATGAAACCACTGATAAATCATGTTATCTGTTACATTGACTTCTTAAGGCTCCATTAAGTTGCTGGAGTGCAGTATCTATAAATAAGAGATCTTTGCAGTCACAGACTGTGGGCTTTGTTAGCATTTCCAGATCTTGAGCCAAAAATAAGCTGGTGAAACAGATGGGCAAGTGGGAAGCTGGAATTACTATATGGGCAAAGTGAAAGCTCTTGGGTAATCTTAACTGCAAATTTTCATGCTTTCAAGCACTTCCTTTGAAATTAAAATTTTTATATCTAATAACATTCATTTATATCTCTATACCAGTCTTATGGTTTTGTACTTGTAACCTTGATGTTAGAAGGTTTTTATATTTTGGGGTTTGTAAATTTGATATTAAAGGACAATCAAATGCCTTTTCTTGGTCATACTAAGATTTCTAAATCAGTCGTTAGTGATACAGTTTGCTTATGCTTTTGCCAGTAGATGATTATAGTATTAATATATGAGCTATAAAAAGCAGGAAAAAGTTCCTTTAATTAAAAAAGCAAAGTGAGGGAAAGAAACCTTTGTTCCTTTTAACCTGATAACTACGTTTTATTTGTAGTGCTTGTTTATGCTTTTTCAATGCTTGACAAAGCAAGTTTGCCAGAGATACAGTTTTAAAAAGGGGTTTTTATTATTAAGCACTGTAGAGTCCAGCTTTGGTTTTCTGGTCATGAACTATGTTAGACAAATAAAAGTCAATTTTTATTTGTTTATTTTGATCAATTAAAAAAATACAGGAGTAATCTTGCTGTCAACTTCTAGGCTTGTATATTCATCTGATAAAAATCTTAAAGAAGCTGAGGAGCTGGCTATGATGAAAAAGGTATTGGAACCCAAATTAATAAAAGAAAACAACACTGCTACTCTTCAGAACACTCAAACAAATGTAAATTGTCTTGGAGCTGTTAAAAGAATACCTGTTGATCAGAATACTCCAAGTGGAGCTGTGCAGAAAGAAGATGATTGCTCATCTTGTATTGAAGAGGAAATTCCGGAAGTAGTTGTTGATGCGGAAAGCAACAAAGCCACTGAAGGTAGGTTTGGAATTATAATTTTGTTTGTTCATTTTGGTTTTTTTTCTTTTAAATAATTATGCAAATACTTATACAGATGTAAAAATGTGGGCAAAGATTAAAGCTATTGTTATAACACAGTTTACGTGGATATTCCTTGCTACAGTCCACCTCGTTTTTTCATACTTCGAAGAAATGAATTGCTGCAGAAATTTGGCAGAAGTACTTCCCAGCCAATGTTTAGCGTAATAAATCTGACAGGATTTGTCAGGCATCAGGCATGTTCATCTGCATTATGTCCTGTCTTTTTTTGTGTAATACAGCAAACTTGAGTACTCATCATGTAGGACTTCCACAGAGCAGAATCCCTCCATTACTCCTTGCCTTTTCTAGCAAATTACACTAGTTCCACTGCTGTTTTATGAGGATTTTGGAATCTTTCAGAATTGTCCCTGCTACAACTGTGAGTGAGATAAGTAACACAAGGAAATGTGTGACTGCATCTACACCAGAGGTGATGGCTGATACAGCTGTGTCAGTAAGATTGGATCAAGCAACGAATCTGTTCAGGCAGAAGCTTGTAGCACTACAATACCCTGAACTTCTTCAGAGTCTACTTTTCTTTAATGCAGAGGTACCACGTCTCTGTAGAAAAAATGAGCTGCCTACATAATCTTACAAAAGAGTAACTGTAGCACTTCTATAGGTATCAAATATGAAGCATTGGTCAAATTTCTGATATATCAAGTCAAAGTGAGAAATAACATGCATGGTCTGGAAAAAGTTTCAAGAAAAATTCTAGCTTGAACATGCAATACTAAAAAATCTCATTATGTCAGATTCTTCTTTTAAAATCAAGTTGTCTGTGTGCTGTTGATAATCCAGTCTACACTGGACAGAGTGAAAATAGCTATTTCTCTCCATCTGCAGGTAATTCGAAACTAGAAGCTGCATCTGTGTTAGGAGAAGACTTAATGATGCTCTACAATAAGTGCTGTTGTCCAGATATTAATATTTGCATAGAAGGCAAAGATTTTCAAGCTCACAGGTACGTAAGTATTACAGTAAAGATTTTCAACCAAAATCCTTCTAGTATAAAATGCTGCTATATATCTATATATACTGTATATCTATAGTAAGTTATTGCTGGTGCTATTATCTAGCTGTGAACCATATAATAGCTTTTAGGTCTTATGTGAGAAGTGGCCATACTTTGTTACTAATGAAAATAATTTATCTCATTAGTGGCAACTATTGTGAAAACAATGGCATTTTAGCACTTCTAAGATTGCCATTGTAAACTGATATAATAAGTATATACTTATGTATAAATACTGTGTAGATTTTGTTTGCTAACCTTCTTTAAAATAATCTGTGCTGTCTGAAGAAAATGAAAAATCTGTTAATAAACTATTCAGCTATTAATGCTGAATAAAATTACCATACAGGTAGAAAACTTCTGTAGCAGTAATTACGAGGGTTTTTTCTGCTCTTCAGAACCTGCATACAGAATCTGATTTTACTTTCATTACTGCAGTCATGTAGATGTAAAGATTGTCAACAGCCTTTATTAGATCTGAAGTCCAACACCATTAAGAACTTTGGCTTATTGGACTTCTGTAGCTTGGGAAAGCAAATAAAGTGTCAGTACCATTCCTTGTACCTTTGATTTGAGTCTGTTTGCATTTGAGATAGCAAACTAGACAGCCTGTGTTTTGTTCCCTTTTATTACATAAATAGCAGAAAGGGATTATAAAACCCCTCCACTTTTTGTATTTTCTCAACACAAAACCAGTGTGTGGGGTTACAATACTGGCATTACAAATATTTTTACAGAACATCTGTCATAATAGTGTGAAGGGAGTATTTTATTTTCTCTAAATAACAGAATTAGGATATATACTAAATTTCTAGAATGTAGTGTAGTTAGGCATGTTTGTTTCTTCTGGTCTGCACTATAAGACATTTTCTCAGGTCCGCAACTTTGAGAAGAAAATAAAGTAGAAAGAAACTCAACAAAAAGATTCTGTCAGCAGCGCTTCTTTAATTTAGGCCACTTAACTGCCTGGAGCAATGTACTAGTCTAACCAGCACCAAAAAAAATGGCAGTAAACCATAGAGAAAACAATGATGTTCTGAAACAAGCACAAGGCTTTCTTGCTTTAGTACTGCATCATGTGAACAGTAGGAGTCAATAAGGGAAGTCTAATTTTCGGTATTATTGTGGTGAAAGCACCAGTATGATTCACTTATTTTAAGGGTTTTTTGGAAGTTCTCAAACAGGAGACAATTTAAGACCCCACTATCTCACACCCACTTATCTCAGTATTCCTTACTTTCTCATGAAGTCATATGAACCTGCAATAGACTTTACAGTGTGAGCAGTGGTGCTCTGAGAGAGCTGCCAAGTTATGTCTTCCTAGTGCTGGTTGTATTCTACAGAGCTCTGAGTGGAGAAAATTAAATTTGTTCAGTAATAAACCTGTGGCACAAACCATGACAGTAGGAAAGCACAGATAAATTTGCTTCAAATTCATTTGGTATCTCCATGTATTTTATAAGTTAAAATTTTATCAGTGTATATTTAGGTAATACATACTTGTCCATATTCTACTGAGTAGGTGTGTTATTTAAAATAAATCTTTGAAATCCACTTCAACTATGCCCTGAAGCTGATTTAGCCCTGTTCATTACTAAAATTTATTTGGAAGAGGGTGACAAATTGGAGATAGTGTATGTCATATCTCCATTAAACCATTGTTACTGTATCGTATAAAAACAAGATCGTGAGAGTATTCAGAATTTCATATACTCAAAGTTGTGATGTAATACCCATTTATGTGTTGACATATTTCACTGAGATATGACATATTCTGTAAAAGCTTCATTATTATTATTGCTGGATGAATCACAGGAGGAATGTGCGAGAAGTTCCTAATTTAAAGTATTGAGACTTCTGAAGCAGGAGGGAAGAGACATTCCAGACTACATAATGACTAGAAAAGAGACCATAAATAGCATTCTTCTTACTTCTTCCTACGCAAAATAAGAGTGCTCTAAAACATTTTAAGAGTCAGGAAATACATGTGAAAGAAAGGATTCTCATGCCTAATATAACACTTTGCTTTTTCTGCCATAGGAAATACATGACATAAAGTAATTTTATAAATAATAGGAAGCTTAGTAAGAGTCAGGAAAAAATTGTATGTATGACAATGTTGTCTACATCTGCAATAGCCCAGATAAGATACATAAAGGCTAACACTACAACTGATATAAATCTGGAAGGCTGGAATCATAAAGCATTTTTTATCCACTATCTTCTCTTCCTTTCTGCCCTGCCACTTCCAGCTTAAGAAGCTCCTGTTGCAAAGGTCTCATCTGTTTTTTTTGAAGACTGTGAAACTGGTGGAGATACTCAGCTACACAGGCTACTGGACTGGGGTTTCTTTATTGTCTTTGGAAGTAGTAGTAAATCAAATTAGCCCCTTTACGGCCAGTCATGCCTTTTAAAAATGCAAGAGTAAGAAATCTAAACAGAAGTAATTGATAACTCTTCTTAAACAGTGCTGGAAACACACATCATATTGTTGTGTCATATGTTAGTATCAAGTCTCTTTGACTTTTAGGATGTGCTGCTAGGTGGCCAGCCAATTTCAAATAAGAGAAGCTGTATATTTTTCCTTTTCCTTCTAATAAATACACATTTTGTAATATAAAAAGAATTTAAGAAATTCAAGATATAATTATTTGGCTGAAATGGGGCTGTATAAATGAGGTTATTTATTGTTATTTGGTAAATAGGAAAAATAAATTTGAATTTTATATTATATAAAAGGAAAATGCTTGTGATGATAGATGTCCTCTGTGTGAATGTCAGTCATACTAGAAACAAGCTTTAACTGAGAAATTTAGAGTACTGTGTGGTTTTTTTTCGGTAGCGTACTTTGAAATTCCAAACATACTGGAAGAAAAGGCATGCAGTATACAGATGACACCTTAATGCACAAAGGGCAAAGATTTACGTCAACATTCTCAAAGACTCTCATAATAAATATTTGTATCTAGTGGAATAATGTTTACTTTTTCTCTCTTAGGGCCATTTTATGTGCCAGATCTAGTTACTTTGCTGCTATGCTGAGTGGAAGTTGGGCTGAAAGCTCCCAAGAGCACATCACTCTTCAAGGGTAAGTGTTGTCTTTGCAAGTCGTAGGGGAGCAAGGTAGGCTATTTAAAATAACTGCAAATATATAACAACTGTGCTGTGTATAAAGCACTGAAGATTAATCTGCCTTGACACTTTTCTTCAGCCTGATAGATTTCCTGTGTACTGTTTTGACTTAAATATAAAACAGCATGTGTAGTGTATTTGTTAATGTTGTCAGATGGTTCAGGGAAAAAATCTTTTTCATCAGCAGAAGAGTACTAATCCTTTTTTCTAGAGTATATTTTAGTATTCACTGTCTATTTTACAATTCTCTTCTTTCACTTCATGTTGTACATGTCATAAAAAGTATTATGAATGTCTGAACAGTGTAATTTATTTTCATGCTTATTTGTACAGTGTGTATCTAGAATGTAAAGACAACTAATTAGAGTTCTTAAATAGTATTTAATAATGCTGTTTCAGCATCACACTAAAAAAAAATTGACTAGTGTGCTTGTTCACAATGGCTTTCTGTGTGAGAGCTGGAAATAATGGAGCTGTCGGTACAGGATGAATACTTAAGACTTCATAGATAAACTGGGGTCTGCCAGGTTAATTCTTCTCAGTATCAGAAAAGTGAATTGAAATATATTAAATTTTCTTTAAATGCAAACTAATACTGATACTTGTACATGTTAGCTTTTTTCTCCAGGCATGATGTTGGCTGAAGCGTTCTTCAGAAAGAACTGTGTACCTTACAGTGCTGCAAAATTGTTTTGTGCTAATACAAAATTGCTTGGCCAACTTTCTCATATTTTCATAATTTTAGTTTTCTGTCAGTGTAATAACACTGCTGCAAAGCAGGAAGGTTATCTGTTGATCTGGTTATAACTTCCTAATCCTTATAAAACAATAAACTTTTCATTGATTCCTTAGCTTTTATGCTATGCATGGTATGTTTTAGAGGCTGGTTGTCAACAGTTACTCCAGTATTTACACTTCTGTCCCTGTAATTGATTTCTACATGGCTAAGAAATTTTCACCCTTGTTTTTCAGTAGAGGCTTTCTCCTGAGAAGTACTTAATCTTTATATGAGTATATTCTCATGCCAATATCACATAATTTCTCTTATTAAGAATCATATCCATAATTTTACTTTTTCTAGTTCAGTTTTCTTCTTGGTACAGACTTCCATGCTGTCTTTTTTAAACACTTATAAATCAAGTACATGTGACTTACTCTGAAATAATGAAAATTCTGCAGAAGATAACAGCTGTCAAGGCTGTGGGGAAACTCCTACTTGCTGATTTCATGGCTCTTGTGTACTAATATACAGAGAGACAACTGTGCTGGTTTTGCTTCTTAGCACATTGCAACGTTGGGGATTTTTCCTTTTGTTTTTAGTCATCAATGTCTGTTGCTTAAACATGTCTAACATTTTAAAGGATCTTAGCTTAATCTGCATGACTGTATTCCATTCATACTAATGTACACAGCACTTGTGCGTTCTGAAGATTGCACATCAAGATGTACGTACATAAGTAAGATATAATGTATTGTTCAGGAGATGTGTCTTTTAAAATAGAGGATTAAAATAGATGTTCTGTGCCTTTCTGCATTATGGTGCTGGGACGATACAAGGATGCAAACACTACTCTGTGTGTGCAGTTCTATATTTCTTAATCTGAATCTAGGCATAAAGACATTTTCTAAATATTTTGAGATGCAACATTCCTCCTTAGCATTGCAATAAAACTATTAAATGTATTTTTATTGTGGGAAAAGCTTAAATATATCACAAAATCAAGAATTAAAAATAATTTTATAAAACAATTTTTAAATACATAGTTGCTTAAAAATTATTACTAGTAAAGAGCTTGGAGATGATAAAAAAATGCTTTATGCATATTACCAGTGTAAACAACATAGATACTAATATTACGTTGCTTATGACTTCTTTTCAGAGATTTAAAGTATTACAAAGTTTCAGCAAGACTATTGAGTAGCATAATTCACCCGATATATAGTCCATTTAGATACTTCTACATTGCAGTAGTCTTGGAAATAGCTTTAACTTTATCAGATCATTTACCTTCCATTTACAGAACAGCTGAATGATGTATCAGCCTTTTGACCAGCTTACTTTGGCTAAGAAATGTGTGTTTTATTCTGGACATGTCTTTATTTATATTTTCTCTTTTTTTTTTGCAGCATAAGCCAGGTAGAAATGAGTATCATCTTGCATTTTATATATGGAGGTATTCTGGACTTCCCAGACAAAGTTGATGTTGGGTATATGCCAAATTCTATTATGTTTTAATTGTAGTTTGTGCTTGTTCTGTATTTTCTCAGTTAAAAGTCAAAAGGAAAATTTTTCATGTAGTATATATAAGACAAAGATGTCAAATATCATGATCATCACACCTAAACATACTTTAGGAAATTCCAAAATTAAAGCTGTTGAAGAAATCTTGTTTATTTGACAGCTACTGGAAAAGATGTGGCAGCCATCTTTGGAATACTACACAAGGAGAGTGAAACCAAAATAATTCCCGATTTGCCTGTACCTTCCTTTTAGTTTTCAGAATAACATACACAATGTCTGATAACATGTAACAGTTAATATTTGGAATTTATGTTTAAAGAATCATTTTGACGCAAAGGCTAAGTAGTTAGTCCTAGATCCATAAAAAATGATATATAGTAACCAATGTAAATATTGGCATTTGCTTCTGGGATAGCGTTTAATCAGAGTTTTATACATAATCCTGTATTACTGAAGTAAGCTCTGAAGAGTGTGAATTTTTCCCTGAAACCATTTATATTAGCTGTTGAAGTCTGCCACTAAACATTAAAATACTATGATTTCTTAATGTTAGAAATTGTTGTTCAAAGCTTATCTATCTAAAATAAAAATACAGAATTGTTTACAATATGCCCCAATGTCAAGATTTAGGTAACTAATCAATACAGAAAATAAAACAATGTTATTTATTATTCTATAAAATAATTAGTAGTTTGCTCACTGTGCTTTTGCATATTTGGAAGGGACATAATTCTCAGATATGATTTCATCAGTAACATTTTAGGTAATCCTTGGAAAAAAACTTAAAAATGGCAAGAAGTCTACTGGCACAAATATCTTTTTCATTTGCTACTCTTAAAATAGAGAAACTGAGTCTTTTTAAACAGTTTCTCAGCCCGTGGCTGAGGCTTACTCTTACATAGTCTGAACTCGGTGGTTGGGAGATTATTATTAGGTCAATACATGTTTCTGTCCAAAGATAGTTCTTTGGCAATTTTCACACTTGATTATCAATCTCTACAGTAAATTCTGACTGAACAAAGACGTGAAATTAGCATGCAAATTTTCTTGTAAGCAAAATGCATATATCAAAATGATTTTTTATTCCTCTTGCTACTGCTTTCTCTTTAGTCGCATATTAGGCATTGCAGATATGTACGGGCTAGATGGGCTGAAAGAAGTAGCTATCTACGTTTTGAAAAGAGATTACTGCAATTTTTTCCAAAAGGTATGTCTGTTCTCATGCTACCTTGTGAGCTGTGAAGCCTAAGAAGAATTTTGATTCTATTACTTACACATCATATTTGCAAGATAATTAACTGTGTGATCAAGCTGTTACCTTAAGTCAATGGGCCCTATTCTTATGTGTAAATCTTCTCAATGCACTAGGATTGATGATGGGAGTAAGGCCTGTGGTATCATCCACCTATTTATAGAAACTTGTAAACTACAACTGATGAAAAGCAGTATGCCACATGATTAATTCAATATATTAAATTACATGGAGTATAATTTAATATGTTCCATTGTATATATAATTGTTCTTAATAGGAATACAGAAATACCATATATTGGCATATCATATTTCATGGGCATATATTTAGAAAATATTTCTGTTCAAATAAAATTAGTTTAAAAACAAACAGCTGCTTAGAGATGAGAATTTTCATGCATTAGGCTCACTAGCTGAACATGACCTTATTGACACATGTGGAAGCAGTTGACTTCCCTATTCTGCATAAAGGCAAACAAACTTAAATACCGTAGTAGCTAACAGTACTTCTGTTTGAACTGAATATTTGTACTTCTGTACAGTTTCTGTAAGTAAGAATGTACAATAATTGTGATAATTTGCTAACAACTCCAGCCTGTTCCTGGGAAACAGCAACCTGTACTAGAATGCATGGCTATTGCTCATTCATTGGGAGTGGAAAAGCTATATGCTGCTTGCATGAAGTAAGTAAAATAAAATAAATTATCATTTATGGTTTTCATTTCTTTGCTTTCTGTTGAAATTATTTTATTTTGCAGGATTTAGTTTATTTTGGCATAAAAAATATTCATTTTAAACATTTTTTTTCTTTGCAATACTTTAGAGGTTTCACTTTTGCTAACAAGTGAAGATAGAACAGATTTCATCTTCCTTACCTAAGAAAGGCTCTCTTTTCAACAGATGGGTAGGAAAACATTTCGCAAAATGTTTGTCAGAGAGAAGCTTTGCCAATTTACCTACTGAACTTCAGAACAACTGTCTTCTTATGTTGATTAACTCTTTGGTAAGTAGTGTATAGTGTGGTTTATATAAAAACAGAGCAATGTAAATTTTTCCTTATTTAGCTCTACAATGTAATTTAAGAAATAACAAATATAGTATTTTAAATCTGTAGTACAGTTCTACTATGTAAAAGTTCCCATTAAAATAACAATTTAAAACCAGATTTTGATGTGCAGATGTCGTTGCTATGCTTTATGGCACACAGTCTAGTGACAATCACATCTAAGTCCAGTAATAATGCAAAATAAGTTTATGAAACACAGCCATGACATCATAGCACAGCATTATGTATTGGGTAGTGAAGAACAGGGAATTGCTGTATCGATTTTGATGTTAGGTGGTGGCATATGTCATTGGTGATTGCCTTTTCCTTTTTGACTATATTCTAATTCGTAAAAAATGCGCTACTTTATCAGTCTTCAGGTGATAACTGGATATCAGTGATCACAAGCCATTTGTTTACAGACAAGCTGACTTTTCAAAAATAAAGTAACAGTATAGTATACATATCTTCTGCTTCCCCAGTAACACTATGGAATTGGTTCCCTCAAAGCTCAGCATTCATTTTTTGTGGCACATACTTACATTCTTCCAATTTAGATCTACCTAAACTTAAGTACTTTCTAACTGTGTTTTTGTGTTAAACTACACTCAGAGTTGCCTTAAGGTAACTGAATTGAACTAGACCTGTTAACAGGAATTTGATCCATTAATTAGCCTGTAAATGCACTGAATTGTAACAGAGATATAAGGAATATGCACAGGAACTAAAGGTAAACCTGCATAGCTGCTGCTAAGCAGGACTGTACATGTATGGCTGTAATGTAGACTGGCATACACAAAATTTACTATAACTAGCTCAGGTAACATTCACAGGATGATTTTGGTTCTGGCACACACCAGACTAAGCATGTAACATCTTGTATATCTCACGCTGAAGTCCTTGTCCCCATGTCTCTGTTACTTGTTATCCAAGCTAAGCAGCTCAGATACAGCTACCCATACTGCCAAACATACCCCTAGTTCAAGAGAAGCACTCTGAAATGGTTCTGGCCAAGAATTGTCCCTCACTGAAAGGGCTGTGAAGGCTTCTTGGGGCTGGTTATTCTCAGCACTTCTTTGATGGAGTACTTATCCCATCCAGTGCTGAGGCCAGCAGGTCAGCTGTGCGTGGGAGTTGCTACTGCATATTCAGGTGAAAGTTTGAAAAACAAGGTTTCAGAGCTATGTGGCTATACCAAGAGAAGTTTCAGAGTATCCACAGTTATGAAACCTGAACAGTCCTTCTGCCACAATGCATAATTTCTAACAGAATAAAGATAGTAGCTATAGCTCTTAACATACTAGGTATTCTGCTATTACATTAGATCAGTATACTCAGCTGTTCCTAGAATATATACATAGCTTTGTATGTCATATGTTGTATAAATATTTGAGAAGTTTTAAGTAATGTTTTCAGGATTATAGACCAGTTCATTTTGATCTACAGATGTTCATAGTTAACACCACCCCCTATCTCCAAACTTAGCTGAGGTGAGTACTGTAGCCAAGAGTATATGTAGACACAGCTCTAGGCTATGCAGGCTCCCTTGTGCAACATTATCAGGCCAGTTTAAAGGTGAACCTAAGCCACTTCAGGCCTGCCTTCCCCTCTGTGTCTATGACATATGAAGATGCTGTGCTTAGAGTTTGTGTTGAAATACATGAGCTACCTTTAAGCTACCAGCATTTGCAGAATCATAGTGGCACTGTGGGTACTTGGTACTGGTCCAGCTATGTACCCAGCTTCTCTGGTAGATTTTTGCAGTCTGGACTAAAGTGTGTTTTGGTTCCTATTTTATGGATTTCAAATTTGTGTTGGTGTGTCTTTGCAAAATTCACCAGTATTTTATGGACTGGAGGCTGGAAAGATTTTAGAATTGCAAAATGAAAAAATAAAGCATAAGCCTCTTCTGCCCACAGAACAGTTCTGGTGAGTGATCATTTAACCCTGAACTCTTAAGACTCCTAGTCCAAAAACTTGTGGAATTCCCAGTGGGGTTTTTCACCATCTGCAAAAATGCTGAAGGCTGCCTGAGGAAGAAAGAAAAGGTCCAACAGTAATTTTGCAGGGGCTACTGTACGTTTTACGATCCTCTTTGCTGCTATTATAGCCAGTTACACCCAGTTAAACAGTATGATTCTACCGATCCTTTCATTTACCAGTCTTGGAAATATAAAACCTAGTTAATGTGGGGCAGCCCTTCAGAGGAAGAAAAGGTGTAAAGAAAAGGAAATTGCTGATTGGTAAATCTCTTGGAAGCCACAATGATGAACACAGAAACATTAAAATGGGAGTGCAGTTTAAAACACTGTTCAGGTATTCATCCCTGGTGTCTCAACTACATGCAAGAAAATTATTGGGTTTTTTAGATAAGTGGATTCTATTTTAGAATGGTTAGGAAAAAAATACAAAAGAGAAGTAAAATTCAGGTAGAGCCACTCCTACAGAGTGCAGATGTAATTAGAAGTCAATGAAGGCATTTTGTATTTCACTGGAAGTATCTAATGGAAGTCAAGGCTTATTGCCTTGTGAGCAAGGGCTGAATTCTGGACAATTCAAAAAGCTTGTAATTGAGTCCAGTGGAAGCAAGTTCAAACCATAAACATATACTTTATCCTTAATTTACCTTATATGCATAGAGGCAAACTGGGTTTGCCCACAGATGAGTGAAAT
Source organism: Falco biarmicus (assembly GCF_023638135.1). Classification (NCBI taxonomy): domain Eukaryota; kingdom Metazoa; phylum Chordata; class Aves; order Falconiformes; family Falconidae; genus Falco; species Falco biarmicus. Next base: position 21,293,380 of record NC_079298.1, read on the forward strand.
AAAAAAAATGTAGTTGAACAATGGCTGGCCAGATTTTATGTTTTATCTATAATATTCATGTTGAAAACCCTTCCTGCTTTCTTCTTTGCATGGAACAAACATTATTATAACTTGAATTTACAGTAGGGGTTTTTGTGTCAAATATTTATCTGAATTGTTGTTTTCTCCATTGTTACTGATCTTACTGCATAATTTATCAGTGACCTGCTAGGTCATGTTGAGTAGAGCTTTCAATCCATTCTAATATGGATAACAATAAATTGCAGGTTCTCTTTAAGTGATATGTTAGCCAGTGGAAGTTGCCCTCAGGTACCATGGTGACGCAATCCACAAAAGAACCAAAGGCACAGAACAGGGAAATAAATATTAGCAAATCTATTTGCTTGTTTTAAATGTAACTATAAGCAGAATACATTTCTTGAGAAATGTTAGGCAACAAAGAGTAAGTTCAGTTAAAACTCCATCTGGGAAGACAAGTACTTGATGTCTGACTCCTTTAAATAAAGCAAAAGGTTTCATAACTATGAAAATGCTTGGAAATTTATGTATCCCAAGTGCTAGGCCATCCACACTCGCCTAAAGCTTTCGCTTACCCATTTTATTTGAGAATTTATTACATCTTTCAGTACCTAAGAGGTTTTTCTCTATTCAGTTTCTCCAGTTAACATTTGCCTTATTTTGTTCAGGACTGCAGTGTGTAATGATACACAGTTGAAAAAATGCTACAGAAAAATTTATTGCCTAACTTCAGCAGGCAAAACAGAAGCAGTAGGTTTTTTCTTTCTGCTTTAGTTTCAAAGGTAGATATAATGTTCAAAATTATGAAAATCCAATTTTACTTAAAGAAGAGAAATAAGTAAATGATTGGATCCTTACATAAGTGCTCAGTAACCAAACAGAAGGTATTTTACAAGCAACAATTCTTTAGGTGATTACTTGGCAACAGGCTAATTTCTGGCTTTATTTTAAGAACCACAAGAATGCTGCCTTCATTTTGATGGAGAGTGACCGGCTGATCAATAGTCTTCCCCAAGTGAAATGGACAGAGACAGCTGTGGCCTTGGCATCTAGGCTACAAGAAGAATGTGTAACATTTATTGTGGCAAACTTCCTACACATAGTACAAAGTGAAGGCTTCTCTATTTTATTGCAGGTAAAAGTGCTCTCCAGATATTGTATGCTTCCAGATGAATTGAATTATATCACAGTTTGGATAGTTCAGGCTAATCAAAATAGTTTCAACTTTTGCTTTAAAGTGCAATTCTAGGGAAAATAATTAAAAAAACAACATTAGGCAGTGCTAAGGTGCTTCTGGTGGTGGTATGGGGTTTTTTTTTTCAGTGTTGTTTTAAAGTGCATTAATATTCTGATACACAGGGTTGATATTGCGGTCAGGTTATGTGCCTCAGTTAAGCAAAAGTTCCAGTTAATTTACTGGGACAGCTTCTGTGTTGGAAAGAGATAAATAAATATATACATCAACTTTGAAAAAGCTTTCGGACCCCTAGAACAAACAGCATCTACTTACAAGAATGATTATGAGTATTAGCAGTATACTGAAACTTACACTGATTTTTGTTGCAAGTGGCAAGAATGTGCCAGTGCTGCACATGCTGGGAGAACATACTTAGTCATCTAGCTGGTTCATTTCTCCCATGAAAGATTTTTTTTTAATATGTATAGAGGATTAAAAAAAATAATAGGGAGATGTTAAAACGTTTTGTCTTTGAATCTGGAGTTAAATGTGGCTGCAAATTCATCACAGTGTGCTTGTTCCTATGGGTTAGCGAGAGGCCTCAGGATGATTTGCTAGAGACCTGGAGAGGGGTGGGGTTACGGAATGGATACAAAGGAAGATGCTCAGTTTTGGAATACCTCCTGCACAGCGTGTTAGCAGATCCTCTCTGCTTAATAATGCTTTTGCATATGAAGTACATTCTTTTGTTTTAAACAGCTGCCTTTTGTTGTTTTCTCAGGCACAAGCAATGAGCAGCAAACCTGACCTTCTAGAACTAATTTTTAATGCAATTGAAAAAAGTATTAATAATGAAAATAGCTGCTTTCTTCTTGTAGCTGTGGATACATTGTTGGACTCCACAAATGTGAAGGAGATGGTAGGTTTTTCAATGTGCAGTGTTTACAGGAAAAACTGTTCTGGTATTGTTTCATGTAATGGTTCAAATCAGATGATACAGTTTGAGCTCATGTGGCTCAGTTCAGCAACGGGGGTCACACAGCAAAGCATCTGCATAAATCCAAGGTCCTGTTGGAAGTGCAGAAAATGTTGGCATTTGTTTACTGGATATTAACACATTTTTCCTTTATAAAGAGAAACCCTATCTATGGCAATAGAAAAGTTATTGTATATTACTGGTAAGTCCCACAGGCACCACCGCTCTGCTGATCTTTACTATTGCTTTAAATTTGTGATGAGAAAAACTTACCAAAATGTTGCATTACCTTAAACTTACAGGAGAGGAGAGCTTGTTCTCTTTCTATGTATCTTTGCCCCTCTTTTTGTAAAAGTCACAGCTACATTTGCTTTTATTTAAGACTGTCCTCTGAAGCAAGGGCTGCCTCTGGATCTAGCTTTTTGGATCGGGGGAAGGCATCAGTCTCCATGTGTGTAACATGCTATGTATATCAGCACAATCTGAATAATTATATTTAAGCTGTTATTGACTGTAATGCTGGGTATAATTCATAAATAGTATGACAAAGAATAAAAAATAAATGCAAAATGAATTACTGCAATCTGGTGCTATTGTAGATCTCCTTGGTAAAGCAATGAAAATTTAATCAGATATATTATTTTTCCCTAGAGTATTTGACCTTGTTGTGACACAACTGACAGTAAAGAGCTATTATGGGGTTCATTTAAAAAAAAAAGGGGGGGGAGGGGGGAATCAATGTGATGTTTTCTAGTGCTGTAGTATGCCTTGGCTTAAAAGTATTGTAAAAATTACTGTGGTGGGCAATAATCCTTAAAAAACACCATCTCTATCTACCAGACCATTATAAAATATAAGTGATGACATCATTGATCTAGCTTAGGGAGTAAGTAGATTCTGAAAGGAATAATGACTGGTTGCTATGACAATATGCCCCTCACCAGCTGCTGATTTGTTACTTGAACACAGGGTTTTACGTGCAAGATCCAGGCTCTGCGTGATAAGCTCTGGGTCTTCCTGGTTCAGTCTTTTTACGCTGTTCGTCACACAGAAGGCTGGAAGCTGATGAGGCCAGACCATCAACAAAAAATACAAGCAGGTATGTCTGGCGTCAAATGGCATTAGAATTTTTTAGCAATCTGTTTAGTAGATAAAACATAAGTCGTATTGTGGATCCAGATAGAAACTAAAGCAAAATTTGTGATGCTGTAGGTTTTTGAAGTGGTGTTTTAGAATAGAAGCATGATAGCATGCTTAGCTAGTTTCAAACATGGAAATCTGTAAGTCATTTTCTGTGTAAAACCTCCCCTGCTTTTCTTTTTAGGCATGGATAGAATAGGGACCAAAACCATGTAGATTGATTCTGTTCTTGTTTACAGCTACTCTAAATCATTGAAAATACTGCAGTAGGATTAAAAACCTTATCTGTCTCATTTTTAAGGAGATAAGCACTGTGGATGAATTAAATTTGCACAAAGCAGATTATCCGTTCTACGAATTCGTTTTCTGTCCTTTGTTGTTTTCTCCATAATGTATGAATATTGCTTGTCTTTTGCATATTGCTTCTCTCATGCACTGTGAGTAAATGCAGATAGCTTGACTTCACAGTTGACTGGGATTGTGATATTGTGTATGCTACTGCAGAGAGCCCCTAAGGAGCTGCATAGTGATCTCTCAAAATTTTAACAGGCAGCACTTCCAACAAAAAGAGAGGTTTTGTTCTGAATGTTTCTTTGTTTTGAAATACACAAGTATTCTGAGGCTGTGGAACTGACGATGGAGTTCAGGTTATGGTTGAATATTAGGTTTGACAGTACAGTGTTATAAAAGAAAAGAATGTGTTGAAGACTTCTCTAAAATCAAATCACTTTTCAATCAAAGAAGGAATAAACATTTTGGTGTCCTTTCTGTTAAAGACATTAATAGCTAAATACAATAGTTACAAAATTGTTTACATCTACAAGCAGATGAAAATTTTATTCTAAATTACATGCTGAGAGAAAGATGCAGTGACAGTCTTTAAGCATGATTTAGGGATGTAATCAGCATCTCACTGCTACTGTATAAAATAGGTTTCTGATTTCTTTCTGGATTATAAAATCCTTCAGAAGCTGAGCAGCTGGCTTTAGAAACAAGGGTGGGGTTTTTTGTTTTGGGGTGGTTTATTTTTAGGAGGATCGTGTCCTTATTGTAAATAATGTTTAGGCTGCTTCGCACTAAGTGCTTTCAATACAAAAAAATATTTAAGACTAAGGTGTGCCTTCGTTGTCCAAACTCCATCTTGCCAGAAACTGTTTTGTTTTCTTTTAGATTAAATTATAATCAGAGCTATCATATAATTTATATATAAATAGACAGGCTGAAATGTTTGTATAGGTTATCTGTTTTTAATTGCAGGCAAAGCAATCACACAACACTGGTAGACAAATGTTAATCTTCCAGTGAAATATATCTAGGATAACTTAAATCAACTATCATCTTAAAGATTTCTGGTGGTGCTTTATCTTCTAGAGATTTAACCTATATAGAATTAGAATGCTATAATAGAGGAAAAATGCCAAAAGAAGACAGATGATATTATGGGTTTTTTCATTCACAACATGTCTTGTGTTTTCTTAGGCACAAGTTTATATGGATTTTGTCTTAATATATTGGTATGTATTAATGTGCAGAGTCATTGCTAGAAAAAGGATTAGATCCCTGGGGTGCCATTTTCAGTATACCTTTTGTGTGATTTTTACAGACCTATATAAAATTATTTTTTGTATTTTCAATAAGAATCCAGCAGAATTTTTGTTTGTGTTATACATACAAAAAAAGTGTCTGTGTAAAAATACTATGTCAGAACATAAGGCACTAAATGCTTAAAAAATTTTAATACATTTTTTGTAAAACCTTTTTTCAGCTGAAATATTAATACAAACAAAAACGAAACCTTATTGATTCTGGGCCTGTACAGTGTCTATAAATATCCTTTTTGTATTCTACAAGCGCAATTGATTTAAAGGCTTTATTGAAAAATGCTTCCCTCCCAGAGTAGACAAGCAAAAAAAAAAAAAAAAAAGGCATTCACTGCCTGACAATTCCGCATGACAATCACAGGGATAACTCTCATGACATTACACTGCATGCTATCTAACGAGGCGCTATGATCTTACTGTGTACATTTAGATATTTTGGCTTTACCACTTCTGAAAACTAACATAATATAATTAATTTCTTATTTAAATAGTATAAGTAAATATGCTATAAATTACAGTACATCACTTAAAAGTCATTAGTACTCTAAATTTGAAGGTCTTTTTTTTTTTTTTTTTCTTTAAATAGTGTACACTTTCAAAGGTCTCAGTGCACTGCAAGCTTGAAGTGAGCTAAGCCTGGATAAACAGAAGTGTGTCTTACTGTGGAAATAGGGAAACAGAAGAGTTAAACAACTTGCTTATGGCCATGTGACCTCATCACAGACACCACATTTTTTGTTCTGAACATAAAACCATGCATTTCCACTTAATATTTGCCATGTCACCAAAATTAGCCTTCCTAGAATAATTACAGGACACAAATAACTGCTTTCTGATTTCAGACTATGTTAATTGAGTAGGCTGGATTGTTTTCTGTCTGCCGCCTTTCCTGCTAAATAGTAAATAAACTGCTTGTTCCTTTTACAGCTGCATTTGACAAAGGTGATGACCGAAGGCTTGGCAAAAAACCTGTATTCAGCAGTTCTCAGGTAAACTTTTAGATCCAAACATTAAAAATACTCAGAAGCACGCAAACAAAACTATTTTCATCATGTGTTTTAAATTAAATATTAATTTGCTGTTGTGAACTGTTATGTCCATTACTGGAAACTTATTAGGACTCAGCCCATGCTCTGCTACATTTTCAAACAGATAAGCTCAAATAAAAGACAGGAATTTGTTTTCAGTATCTCACATTCCCTTGTTGCTACATAATGAAACTGATGTTTCCCAGAGTAAATGGTTTGCCACTGAGCTAATGAATCTCTGCTATTATCACAAGCCACTATGGCAATGGGTCTGTTACACCCACTGCCCTGAATAAAATATTTTTTAGTGCCCTCAACACTTTGAGATTCACACTCAAAACTACATTACGACTTAGTAGAAAACCAGTATGGGTTTCATGTGATTTGACAATCTTGGACATATTGTAATGACACTTGGTATCACAATGCTTCCCTTTCATGCACTTAATTCTTATGTTTCAGTATATATTTTTACTTGAGAGAAAGAATAAATATTGCCACGTATCTGTGGATACACTGTTGGTAATTGTTAAAAAGATCATACATATTATAAATTAATTGTGGGAGTTATGTTTGTAATAATTCATAGTCTTTATTCCTCATTGGAAAATACGCACATATAACTCAGTTATCTTACTTCAGCAGACACTAATAATATAAATAAATATTAGAGTAATTTGTCCAAAGTAAAAGTGAAACTCTACTTAGATATTTCTATTTTCTCTATATAGAGCAGTATTTCACAGGAGGTTCACTAGGCATTCTGTATCTTTGAAAGCCAGCAATCTGAGCTAAAATATAATCTTTAAAAAATTATTTATATAATGAATCTTGCTGCTTTAGATTCATGTGGTACTAAAAAAGTAATTGTGTTTCAGAAATGAAAGATTATGGATAGTTTGGTGTTATATGTCTTTTTTTTTTTTTTCCCTTTATGCTTTTTTTTCTAGCTAAACAAATCTCTTACTGAATCTGCCAATATAAGGAATACTTCCTGGACAGAACACAGCAAGAAAGATAGCTGGGGAGATTCTTCCACTAATCAGGATAAAATGAAATCTGATGGATTAGGAGCATCTGGACATACATCCAGCACCAATAGAAACACTGTTAATAAGGCTTCAAAGCATGAGGATGCAAAGGGGAAAGATGGCAAAAAAATAGTTTCCAAGATTACTAAGGATTCAAAACCTGGGGAAAAGGCTGCTTCACCAAAGGCTAGAGCTGTTATAAAGACAAAAATAGAAAATAATGGAAATGTGAAGGCTGAAAGCATGCTTACCAAGCAAGATATAGAAAAGACATCATCTGCAAGTGGACAAAAAAATTCAGGAAGTGGCAAAGGACTAAAGAACCATGAAGGAAAAACTGCAGGTGCCAGACCTAAAGTGCTGACAGTAACCTCAAGCACACAGATCAAAACAAAACCACTGAAAAAAACCACAGGGAAGGAATCTCCGTCCTTAGTGACTGTGGCAGCAACTTCCAGCAAGTCAGCAAACTCAAACATAGATATCCAGACTACCAGTGAACAGTCAGAGGGACCTAAAGAGGATAAACTGGTAGAGGAAGGGAAAAAACAAACTGGTAATTATTTATTTTTTTTTTCCCTTAAAAGTCCCCTTCTGATTTGTCCCAGGCTGGTCACACACTAACAACCAGCCAGGGAAGCTTTAAAAAAATCTACTATAGATTGATAAGTCACCTTCTTCCCCTGTACATGAATATTAACTTGAGATAAGAATATTAATCTTTTTCCTCTGTTAACTGACTTTATTTTATGATCAACTGATAGCAATATAAAATGGTAAAAGTTTTGCAAGTTTAGTATCTATGCTGTTTTCAATAGCTGATCTTCACATATTAGAATTTTTTTCAGTACTTACATGTTTTCCCCTATAATTAACTTCGAATTTACTTTACAATAGTGAAAACAAAGTCATCTGTGAAGACATCAAATGGAGTCACCACCAAAAAAAAAAAGACTGAGCCTGAGGCCAATGTCACAACAAGCGGGTATGTTAGAAATCAGCATGCTGTTTTACATATACATATATATGTGTGTGTGTGCATGCACATGTGTGTGTGTGAAAAAAGTGAACTGTTAAGCATACTGTTAAGTCAATGTGTTCTTTATAATCTGGGAATGGTTGTCTATCGCACGTTATTAGCAAAACAATTTGAGTTAGCTATTGGAAACATAGCTGTAAAATAAAATTGGTTTGCTTTTGTGTTGGGTTGTTTCATGCTAATGATTTTAAAATTGTTATAGGTCATTCAGAATTCTGCATACTGGAACAGCTAATGACTACACAAGGTGTTGTAAACTTACCGTTTCTGGGATAGCTTAGACTGAACCGGACAGGAAGACAGCTGAAGCATTGTGAAATGGGTCATTTTTTTTATGTGTGTGGGTATATATATATATAAAAAAAAAATATACACATACAGGTTTTATTTTCAAAAAGTATACCTTTTAGGTTGCATTTTCTATGTTTATATATGCATGCATATTAAAAGATATATTGCTTGTGTAATTAAACATTGCTAGATCTTAAGCTTGGAAGTAATGGATATAATTTCTTTGCAGTCTGACAAAAAAATCAACTGGAAAAGGGTGTAATGAACAAAATGTACAAGCTGTTCTAAAGAAAAAAGGCAATGTGAGTAGCAATTCTGCAGCACAGCAAAAGGCTCAAAACACACCTACCAATTCTCCCAAGAACCAAGGTAAAGTTTCATACGGCAATGAAACAGTTTGCCATTATTATGCAAAGCTTTGTCTTTTTTTTAGTTTAGCACAAGCATTTGGCAAAATCTTATGAACAATTCTGTTTATTTTCCATGTTTTCCCTTTGGTGATAATCCTAAACTGTAAAATGCAAATGAATTTGTGTCATCTTCAAAATATTTAAAAGATGGTCTTCATTGCCAATTGGCATTTTCTTCTGCTTGTCTAATCTGCTTTGCAGTCTTTTATTTACTGATCCTGTGCACTTCTGCATTTGGAACCATGACTGAGTTCAACAGAAATTCTGTAGGTCAAACACTTATAATATGCATCAAAGATCTTGACTACAGACTCCTTCATGAACTGTTATTCCATGCTTCCCTGTTTTGGTGATCCCCCCCCTCTAGCAGCAGCACTCCAGATACTGGCCCACCCCACAAACAAAATACTTGATATCAACAGCTATTTGTATCAAGTGTGGGAAATGACATTGTAGACCACAGAGGGGAAACCCTGCTTTATAAATATACAAGGTGTTAAGGATGGAACTCTTTTAAATCCCATTTGGACTTAGCACTTACTGGGGGGAGAGTGTAGAATATTTAAGTTACATTATCTTAAATGCATTATTATACAGAAAACACAGGTCCTGTCAATTTGTGGTCATTAAAGATCTTGCAATATTTTCTGACTGAGCAGGGACATTAATTCTGGTACTCTAATCACATTATAACTAATGTAATTATTTTCTGCCTACTTTCATTTCCTCCACAATATAAATTGAATATAGTACTCATCACTTCCTATGCTAAGTTGCTGTGCAGTGTTTCTACTGTTCAGTGTTTCTATGCACTATGAGACAGCTGCTGCTTTCTACTGCAGTGATGACTGCTTCAGTTACAGGTTGAATTCCTTTATATATATAGTCTATGAAATGCTCTAGTTTTAAAGGTGGCATGTAAATGCAAGATGGTATTTTTGTCTACTATTTAAGATCTCAATTCTTGATTCTTTAACAAGCTTTAAATCCCTTGAAAAAGCTGAGTAGCTTGTATCTCAACATAAACCCTAACATTAATTTGGTGACTATGCTTTGACTGGCGTATACAATCTTTATAGTCTGGTTTTTTACTGTTTGTTAGGACCTCAGGGGGAATCGCCAAATTCACTGAAATCAGGAATGTCTCCAAAACATAATGAAGAAAAAAATGTGTTACAACATCTGGCTGAGACAACACTCTCAGAAAAACATCCTTCAGCCAAGAAGAAGAGTGTTAAGCAGTCGCAAACGCCTGTAGCAAAAGCCACTGCAAAAATAACACCTAAAACTCTGCCTCCGTCAAAGCACGCAGAGATTGTGAATAGTAAAGACCCCAAACCGAAAACAGCTGGGCACTCTGTAATAAAATCTCAGTCCTCTGCCCAAAAACATTCAAGGAGTGAATCTCCTGTTGTCCAGAAGAATGTGCACACCTCTGAGCACAGAAGTTCAGGACAGAAACTTGAACAAAACACAGCTGATGCTGTGGCAGGTCAGCTTCGTGGCAATAATGAATGCTATTCTGCAGAGCAGAGTGAATCTTTAAAATCAGTGATGGAAAGTAGCAGTGAAGATAAACTTCTGGCATCCTGTCAACCCAATAAACAGAAATTACCAGATCCTTCTGAAAATGTGGAATACAAAATACAGTCCGAATCATCTCCTCTAATTACAGAAGAAACTATTTCTAAACTGCATGTTTCACTGCAAAATGAAACGGAAGCAAGACAAATCTGTGGAGATCAGACTGGAATTAAACAGATTGAAGATAGAGAGAAAGATGATGATAATACAGCTGAATTTCACTGTCATGCAGAGTCTTTCAGTGATGGATACTCAGACTTTTCCAAGGATACCAATCAAAAGGCTACTACGTCAGGAGAACTGGTGGAACATTCAAAAGCAGCAAAACTTTGTACTGAACAAAGTGATAAACTAAACTCTGAAACAGGTCTTAACTACAGTGGAAATGCTTTACCAAGCTTTTCCAGTATGATAACCAATAAAGAGGATGAGACATCCTCTCCTCAGATTCATATGAAGGGATTTCTTACAGCTGATGAGCTATGTGATACATCAGCCTTGACTGAATACCAATCAGGGACAGCAGATTTAGATGATGTTTCAGAATGTTCCACAGAACAAATAACAGAAAAATGTTCACCTAGTTACACAGAGCCTACAGATCCTACAGAAATGTCAGAAAACCATGAAAATGCAGAAATTCCCTTTGTGGATCACTGGAGTACTGGTGCACTAGATCCAAAAGAGAGTCCTGAATCAGATACTGGCAGTGCGACCACATCCTCTGATGACATAAAACCAAGATCAGAAGATTATGATGCTGGAGGCTCTCAGGATGATGAAGGATCTAATGAAAGAGGCATTTCTAAATGCAGCACCATGTTATGCCACGATTTTCTTGGAAGAAGCAGCAGCGACACAAGTACACCTGAGGAATTAAAAATCTATGACAGCAGCCTAAGAATAGAAGTGAAAATGAAAAAAGAGGGTTCTGATCTCTTCCGTGTTAATTCAACGAGTGATGATGAAATACCAAGAAAAAGACCTGAAATTTGGTCCCATCAGGAAAGTGCAAGGACCAATATTAGAGAAAGCAAAAGTTCTGCTTTTGGTAATGCACAGTTTACTCAGGAAGCAGACCAAGTTTCTTCTTCTGCTGATGAAACAGAAGATGACAGATCTGAAGCAGAGAATGTTGTAGAAAACTTTCCTCCATCAGATGTTCCCACTCAACAGTTCCAAGGAATTGATAATTTGGCTTTTGAAGACGCAACAGAAAATGATACTGCAAGTCAGGAATTTTCTAAAACTAAGAATTTCAAACGATCTGTTCTGCTTTCAGTAGATGAATGTGAAGAATTGGGATCTGATGATAGAGTGGAAACTCATACTTCACGTCAGCATTCAGTAGATTCTCTTACTCCTTCAGAAGTATTTGACAATGTTTCTCAAGAGCACCATGGAAAGACTGTTTATTCAAGATACTCACTGGAAATTGAAGATGGATTCCTGGATGGTAAACAGCATAAGGATAGAGACAACAGACTTGATAAAAGTGAAAGTCCTCTCCTACATCTTCACAGCACTGAAATCCCAGGGAAGGAGAATCAAGGTGCTTCAGTGACTGGACAAAATTGCCCAGAGAAAGTGTATTCAGCAGCTAGTCTGTGTCCAGGAGAAAATCAAAAAGTAAATATGAAGAATGAGGTGGCTAGTGAATTTCACCAGTGCAATAAATACCTAGACAATGATGCAAAATCTCAAGAAAGACCATGTCATTTGGATCTTCATCAGAGAGAAACTACTTCCGATGTTCAAAAGAGCAGCTCTGCAAAACCTGTAGAAGCCAGTAAGAATCAGATACTGACTCAGGAAGATCAAGTGAGAGACAGTCAACCAGCAACTACTGAATGCGCTAATACTGATTTACTTCCAGGTAATGTACAGAAGTAGAAACATTCAGTCATTCAAAAACAAATTAATAGAGAAAGCTTTGGCAATTTGTCTGGGATTGAATCCTGAACTGGAGTAATTTTGGCTGAAACTATATTAAATTTAAATATTTTTAAGTATTTCATTTGGGTAGAGAATGCTTCTGTTTGAAATATCCGTCAATACCCTGCTGTTCAATGAGAAACTTGACTACAAGAAAAGAGATTTTATGTAATGCTAAAGGAAAGATTGGATGCAGTTGTCTGTACTTCAGTTATTTTTGATCCAATCTAACATTGACAGCATCAGCTTTTGATGGAATCTTAGTATTTGTTTTGTCTGCTTGACACCATATAGTATGTGTGAATGGGATGTGCAATAACTACAGTAATAACCTTAACTAAAGCGCACTGAACTGTTTACCTGAACAGCTATATGCATTATTGTTGTAATTTATTTATATATTATACACAAGTCTGAATCCTTCTCCCACTGAATATAACTGAATATTTGCCATATACATCAGTGGGAGCAGGTCTGAACTTTGATTTAGAGCTTGTGAGATGTCTAAAATTCTAAATTTTACCAGTAAAAGCTTATTTCCTATAAGAGAGATTATACTTAGAACTAATGCTTATATACAGAAAAGTTCTAATTTGTTTTATGTAGCCAGATGAACACTTGTCTAGTTTTGTGTTTTGTCTTCTTTATACCAATAATTCAGTCTGTTTATCCCATCAAAAATATACAATAGTGTTGATTACAACTATTGTGTATTCAAGAGCAATGAAATGCTGATGATGATCTATGTTCAGCCAGACCACAGAACAAGAAGACATTAAAAGTTGTACTTTTTTTTTTTAAGTTTGCTTGCCCTTGCCTGCAACTGCCCTTGCATGTGCAGTGTAGAAATAAGCCTGTGGATAAACAATTTTGGTTTTAATTATCTTCTAAGCTGACATAGCTTAAGTCACCATTCAGTAATCATTCTCTATTAATTCCCTCCATGCACCTCCTGGTCTAAATTTAATTTTTGTAGTAAATGAGAAATTTCATGTACATTAAGTGTATATTTACATTGTCATTTTCTGTATCAGAAACTTAATTATGGAGGTTATTGTTAATTACCAGTGGTGATTGCTGCTTAATTTATAAATCATACCTTGTTTTTTATATAGGAAATAAATGCCTCGATTTTTGTCAATTTTGTATAACCCTCCATCCCCCCTTTTTTAACCTGGTTGGATTGTCCTTCCTGAATGAGTTAAATTTTGCTCTACACAGCCCTGAGGGGAGGATCATCTGCAATTTTTACATTGTACAGTATTGTGAATTATTTCAGGAGACATAGATGATTATGACACAATGGCACAAACCTGCATGTATGAGCATCGGCCTTCAAAAACCCTTTCTCCAATATATGAGATGGATGTTGGAGAAGCAATTGAGCAGAGGATGGATTCAGAAACAGCAGTTCTAGATGTGGATTTTGAAGATCAGCAGTTTGCAGAACAGGACTGGACTCTTCTCAGGCAATTGTTATCTGAGCAGGACTCAAATATAGGTTTCAAAAACTCTGTTCCTGAAGACCTTAACTTAGCACAATGTCTTATCAATCAGACACTGTTTCTGGCTCGGGATGGTTCAAATCCTCAGGGTACCTCACAAGTTGACACATTCAGTAGGTGGACTGAACTAATGTCTCCACTTGATGATTCTTCAGCAAGCATTACAGTGGCAAGCTTTTCATCTGAAGACTGTTCGTCCCCTCAAGGGGAATGGACAATTCTTGAACTGGAAACCCATCATTAAGGTGATCAGCTGTTTGCAACTGAACTCCAACCCATTCCCCAAATCTATTTTTGATGAGTTGTTTCCATACAATAATGAAATACTGCATCAGTCAAGAACAAGCAATTCTTGATACTGAGGCAATCTTTCTGATATAATGAGGTAAATATGTTAATTTATAATCTAGATTTAATCACAAGTACAATAATTTTTCAAGACTTAAATGTATGTCTTTTCTAAAAATGAACTCTGAGCACGTATTTTCTAGAATTGTTAGAAAAATTAGATGACATGAAAGAAAAATCTTGGTTTCCACCCTCCCTTTTATCTTTCTTTCTGACATTTAATATTCTCATTGAGAAAGAATTTAAAGATTAGTGCACAATTAGTAGAGCTATTCCCCTCCTTTTTCCCCCTCTCTATATATGGTGACTTCATTTTACAACAATAAAAATTCAGAATGGTTGTGTCAGAAGGTGACATGTGCCGACGCTGCTTTAGATGACGGAAACATATACTTATGTTCAAAGATAAAAGTTACAATATGAATCTACCTTGGGCCTTATTAGTATGAGCAGCTTGTTTCATCTGTTTCTTCCAGATTTGATTTTTGTATTTCTGGGTTGTTTTGTTTAGAAGTTTCCAATAAATTTGTCTTTCCTTTAAATGTAAGACTTCAGAGAGTCTGTGCTATAGGAAGAGCACGGTTTCTTTCTTGGAAATGCACATATTTAAGTAAACATTTTTAATGGCATAATCCATTAATTTAGAGTAGTTGGTAGAATGCTGCTCCTGTTCTAAAAACCAGTATGTCTGATACCTCCAACAGTATATCTCAGTCCGAAGTCATGGTCAGCAATACATCAGAAGTCTGACATTGACTAGAATTGTCTGCAGGCTTCAATTCATTACACTTGCACCCTTCTGATGCTGTCTGAGGCATAGCAAGATTCTCAGGAATTTGGTTTTGTTTGTTCTCATAGATGCTACATTTTTTTGAGGGCTAATGGGATTCCTGCATTTTCATTAATACCTCTAGTGTAGCTTTTATATTGAGACTAAATGTCAACATAACCATTCTTCCGACTAAGAGTGAAATAGGATATACTTCTCAGTATTGCTCATTCTGCTGCTTTTGGCTATTAATTTGGGTGTGGATAGGACTGTTTATTGTTTTATTTGATGGGGGATGAAGGGAGTGAGAAACTATTTGCAATTCTTACCAGGTCTCCTCCTGAAACATACAGGGTTTTTTTCCCTGAAAGGTTAGGCCCTCTAAGATATTTACCTTATAGAATAGCAGGGCTTGACTTTCACATAGCTTAAAATCTAAACAGGAAGTATTCTATCTCGTCTTACTCATTAACAGAAGTGCCTTCAGAAGTGGGTGCCATATGGCAGTAAAAGGCCACTAACATTTTTGTTTGTTTTTGTTAAAACTAAGATAAGTACACAACTTAAGCTGTCTGTAACCACTGATAATATGGTCAGTTTTGCAAGCTTTTGCACAATTCCAACGGTGCACCTTAATTTTCTTTAGAAACTTCATTTCATTCTGTTCATAGTCAGAAACTCTTGGTTCTGTGGAAATATGACGTTGCCCAAGCACACGACTAAAGAAGTTACAACTTGTCTTATCTTTGGACCTGACAAAATCAAGAGCTCTGAGGCAACATAATTTTATCTAGAAAGCCACTTTTTTGAACTTCTGATACAGAAGTAAATGTGATGTTTTATTTTCCCCAAAATAAATAGAGGAAGAATTTTATCTCATTCTTAATATCAAGGCAGGGGAAAAAAAAAGGAAAGCCTTCCTTTCTCTTCATGTCAGTGAAGAAGCAGGAGTCTGAACTCGGGGAAGATGTTCGGTCTCATAATAAAAATCTTTTCCCTACTCATTTAGCTTTTAGCAGCATAAATAGTCTGAGATATTATAATTCAGAATATTTTAAATGTAGTATGTTGTATTTACCCCAGTCTTCATATTGAGGAATTTAGAAGAACCTTTAGAAGTGCAAATAATCAAGAAAACCTATTTTTTGCCTTTAAGTTTACCAGGTATATCAATAGTGGATAATCTTTTGGATAAATGAAAACTATAGTATTAGCCATAGTAAAAAATGAAACTCTAGAGAAGCTCTTACAGAAGGCTGAGGAATGCTGTTTTCTTAGTTTCTGAGTAAAAGACTAGAAGTTGTTTACAATAAAGTTTAATCAACTTTAAAATTCTGGTGATGTCCTGGTAGTGGGCATTCACATGCTAAATAAAATAAACTGAAATGATGGAAGGGAGAAGATAAAAGGATTAGGAAAAGTGACAGAAAGTGAAAGAAGGCTTCCTTTTGTCTACTTTTACTTTACTTTTGCTTTATGTTAAAAATACGTATTTTTAACTTCTTACTGAAAAGTGGCACACAGAGTTCCACGTTTGTCCTATAGAGGTTTTTTAATTGTTTTTACTTTGCATTTACTTTTCCTGTTGTATGAAAATTAAATTAGCTTCTGAAGTCCCCAATTATGTCATTGCAATTCCTTTAATAATGTTGCGGTTGATCAGTGATTAGGATTTGGTGTATTGTTCAGTTGGTACATATGCAGCCATAGAATTCAGCTTCCCACAGCCAAATCGTCTCTGTAGAAGTAGCAAGAATAGAAAGCAGTATTGTTTTTAATTCGCGTTACCAAAGCGCCTGTGAGGCTTAATGAGACTAGCATCCCACTGGCTAGACATTGTACAAACACAGAACAAAAACAAAGACTTCCCACAGAGTGGTTATAATCCAAGTTAAGACAAAAAAAAAAAAAAAGGATGGGAAAGTAAAATGAGAGTGTCAATATTTGTCTAGCTGATTAGCAATGGTTCCAGCATACCATCCATTTAAATACTGTAAGTTTTTTCCTCTGTATGTATTATGAGAAGGGGAAATCAGAGGGTGAGATTTGGAGGCTGGATAATGAGAGAGCTAAGGATCTATTTTCCTGACGAGCCCTGTGTGCCATCTAAACTCTTTCTGTTTGACCTTCTTTATTAGTCCCTCATTCAGGAAGGTGTTCAAGTTAAATAGTATCAGTCACTTGAGTTCTCTGGAGTCCAGCTCATGCCCCCTGACAGTGTTTTTGCTACTGTTTTGCCTTTTCTGCAAAACATGAGAGAATGGATAAAGGTGTGTTTGAAAACTTCATATAGAAACAAAACTAATGTCATGGGCTCCAAGTGAATAGTGATTAAAAGGTCCTGGATGACCTCTAAAGTAAAGACAAGGTATGTACATCTCATGAAACAGTTAAAGGGCATCAGTGAAGAAACTAAAGAAAGAGATGGCATAGTCAAAATAACGTTTAAGGATTTACCTTTGCAGTAGTATTTTGAATGAGTAAGAGCAGTGAAATAGCTTTGTCAAAACCTGAGAAGATAATGTTGCAGTCAAAAGGTGATACTGACAGCCTACATGAGATAGTTATGTGAATGAATGGGTAAAGATGTTTGTATCCTACAAGAAATTTAGTGATATTTAGAGGAGAGGAGAGGACATGGAAATTAGAGTTTAAGATAATGACCCTGGTTTTGCCTATGTTGAATGACATGTTATGAAATTGAAAAATAAGGATGTTTCACATGTATGGCTGTATTAAGTTTAAAATAGGCTAGACCTCCAAAAGGTGATGTCAATAGGCATAATTACATTTTTTGCTTAGAAAGGTAGTGTCTAGACTGAAGAAGCAGCTCTGCAGCTTTTTCACATATAGATGCTAGATAAGATAGTATTTGTGGAATAAATCACTGACAGACGTATTGCAGAGGGAAAAGAGGAGAAGGAAATGGAGCCCAAACACTGGGAACCCTGCAGGAAACTAAGGAAAGTGGAGGTTCTTCCAAATGATCTGCTCAAAAAGATAATTAGGGATGCAATGGAAAACAAAGATGGTGACAGGAGTCAAATGAGGATGACAGGATATAAGGAAAAATGCACCATTGGCTTCGTTGAAGATGGACCACAAGACAGATGAGTATAAAATAACAGTTTTGAGGCTGGTTAAGAACATGTTCTTAGGGACTGTGATCAAAATAATTGGCTTCCTCAGAAAGAAAGGCAAGCACATGCCAGTTTGGTAGAGTATGACAGAATTGCAGGAAGGAAACCCAGCTTAACCATTAAGAGAGAGGCAACAGTTAGAAAAGTACATCAGTTAATTATATATTTTGTTTTGTTTTTTAAAGCCATGAAATTATACTATATTTATATAGCATAGGAAAAGAAATTAGGAGACTGAGAGCTAAAGTGAAGATCAGGAGAGATAACTATGCATGAAATGAGATCAGCAGGCAGTCTGGTCTGCTACCAAAAGTAATCAGGTAAAAGCATAAGAAAAGACAAATGTCTGCGTTTGTGGGAGGGGTAGTAGAAAGGTCACTCTGTATATTCACCACTCTTTCTCTTAGAAAACCTTGATGTAGAATCACAGAATTACAGAAAAATTACAGAAAAATCCTAGAACTACAGAAAAATGCATGCTTGAAGGGACTTCCAAAGGTCCCTAGTCCAATTGCCTGCTAAAAGCTGGGGCAACTTCAAATTTTAAAAAGTTGCTAGGGCCTTATCAAGGTCCATACCTTGTAAAATGTAGTAAAGTCAGCAGGCAAGAACACGGTGCTCACAGGAAATAGTTATTTGAGATAAAACTGTTCTCATTATAATAAAACTACTTTGGGTATTGTTGCAAAAGATTAGTAATGAAGTAAAAGAAATATGGCTTGCAATATTTTTTAAGTTCTGGATCATATATGCATATTTAATAATCTTATGTACACATTTAATAATTTTATTCCCCATTTACTTCTTAAGGTTTTATGGTATTTCAAAATTATACTGCATTTTTGAGTTTGCAAATTTTATTATTATTTTGGAGGAACTAGTGGAAGGAGAACAATTAATGTATCTGCTCTAGGTACAGACTGTAAGAGACTGCTTTAAAACTTTGAATATATATTATTTCCATCTGGAAAATAATTAGTAGCATGTTCATTCTACTTTGCTCCAAAAAATTTAAGCCTTTGCATGAAGGAATTAAAAACTGCTATTATGTTGTTCATCTGTTGCTCAGAACTAAGACATTTAGAATTATTTTGCTTCCAGTAACATCAAAGGAGAAACTCCTGTTGACCTCATCTGAAGCAGGTTCAGGCCTTACCTATATTAAATGCATGTACTAGAAATGCAATTTTTCCAATATATCTATTTCATAATTTTCTAGTTTTACTCTACTAGTAACATTGTACAATTGTAGACGTGACAAATTGCAGCTAGAAAGACTTCAATTTAGGAGTCATAACTGTATGCATTCTGTTAATATTTCATGACTGGGGTGATTTAACATTTGTACATTGATAGATTACATTCTTGCCAGGACTACAGAGGAACTGAGGACAAAAGACAGAATGAGAAGTAGCAGCTTTGTTATAAGGGATGATTCCAGGGAAACGGGCTTTTAGATTTGAAATCCAGTATAATTAAGAAGCTTTCGTCTCTTGCAGAAAATCCATACTGGTTTTCAGCTCTACCTCTTGAACACAAGCTATATATGCTGATTTTGAAAAATAAGCCTGAATGTGTTCAATTTTGGAAAAAATACAGCTAAAACTATTCTTTGGCTAATTTAAAACCAAGCTTCCCATCGACGGCTACTGTGTATGTGTATAATGGAAGTAAACCTCTAGCAGACAGAAGTGATTTATATAAGTGGCTATCAACTGGGAAAAAATACTGGGTTGGTTTGTTGGGGTTTATTTTAACCTTTGGTAACTAATAACTTAAAAAGCTATACAGTGCATGCACACACACACACACACCTGTTTATTTCTTGCATTTGACCTTCCTTTTGCTTTGCAATCCATACTGTATAGTCAATTAGGTCACAGTTCTGCAAACATGGGAGCGAATTCACTTAAACATTTGCAGATTGCCTTTCAGGTTAAAGTTCACTTTTCAGAAAACATAATGGAACTTGCACTGGGGGCAGGCACTGTGCATACTTGTGTTTTGATATGGTACTCAACGTAATGAGGTTCTAATCCTGGTGAACCATCTGGACGCAGTTAAACTATGAAATAATTAATAATGGAATTCCATTAAGTGGCTTCTCTGTTCTCCTCTATTTATTGTTGAAGTTCCCAGCTCAGAAGACTGTTTCGTTAAAATCAAAGTCCTAAGAAATCTAACTTTTTGCATTACATGCAACAAAAGATCTTTTGCTATTGCAGTAAAATATGAATACTGATCAGATCTTCAATAACTGAAGCCTCAATATTTGGGGGGGGGCGGGGCGGAGGGTGGGTGACTATAACTCAGTAACTAGCTATATTTACAAGGACATAGATGGCCAAAATAGCATTTGTATGTTAACAGAAGATGACTTAACTGGATTAGGGTGAGTGCGTATTCTAGTGAACCTGAACAGAGGCTTACATCTACAAATTTGGGGATTTGAGCCTGATTACCCTGGTAATCCATCAGGTTTTATATTTATGCACACAAGTAAAAGCAACTCTGACTTTTTCTTAGCTCCCTCTGAAATTATTGAGTGGTATCAGATAAACATTTATAAAGATCAGAATAGTTTTCACTGTCCGAACAGAAAGACTAGTAACCAGAGTAAAAATTTGGGCTCATGTAACTTACTTTCTAAATGTATAAGCCAGTTTTGAGACTGATCTCACCAAATTACGTAAATCTACAGCATCCTCATTTATGCATTCCTTATTTAGTCATTTGTGTGATTTTCTTACACTTGTGTTTAATGAAATAGTTTTAGTTCTTCACTTCTTTTAATACCCCTCTTTTGAGTGCAGCATGGCATCCTGCCTCTCAGTAGAATTATATCAATGTGGTTAAGAGCCATATACACAGGACAACCCATATGTACATGCCAGATTCAGTGTAGGCACTGTAAAAACTTTTTGTTATCTTCATAGACTGAGGTAATTTTCATGTACATGAACATGAGATCCCCCTGTAAGTCAAGGTGGATCTTACAAAGATCCAGAAGATCTCTGTAGATAACAAAGATAACAAAATGTCCTTTTTCTTACCTGTAACAAAATATCCTCCTCTATTGTGTGGTAGAGGAAACTTCAGTCTCCGTATTCTGGATTATCATGTTCTACTAATCAAGATTAACTCTATATATGTATAATGGGATGCATTTGGATAAAAGTTTGAGTAACTACCTGTAGTCCATGGCTTTATGGTCCTAGAATATCCTGACCACTCAGTCTTTGGAAGAGTGAGAGGAGGGTGTTAAACTCTCAGAAGTGAATGCTTGCATGTTTTTCGCCCGCTTGCTTTTCAAACCTAGAAAATTAGCTGGGGCCTCAGTTAACTATATTTCCAAATGACTCCTTGTGAACAGTTTCTATTTCCAGAATCTCTGTATGGTTGCATAGTCCCACAAGCTTTCTTCCCCATGCTACATACTAAAGATTCTTAGTTGATTTCTGTATGACAGAAAATAATAAATCCTACGTGTAACTTAAATGCTGAGTTGTTGTACTTCATTGAACTTGTGAACTGCTACCATCATTTTTTATCTGTGCTCTGTAAATTGCAAAAAAAAGTGTTCTTTCCTTTTCTGTCTGTTTAGTGGAACTTCACCTTTTTCTCCTCTAAAAGGAAAAAACTTTTTCTTGGATCATGTCATCAGAGAACAAGACAGGTGATGTGTGTGAAGATGAAAAAGCAGTTCTCATATAAAAATTTATACGGAAGGAAGATACCCTTGTAACTGCGCTACAAAATCAAAAAATGGTGCTGACTTAGAACATGCAGGATGTGGCCTGAGAGCTCAGGAAAACACTAACTTGATGAAAGATTTTGCCTTGTCATAAATTAGTTATTCATTCACGTACTTTAGCCATTATCTTTATCATATGGGCGTTCTAATCCCAAGATCTTTCTATTCCTGCCTAAATGGGGTTGTCTGCTCCGCTCCCAGGGATTATTTAATATGCTCCCAGACACAGCCCTGTCCTTTCTCTCTCTTGCAGCTTCACCTATATATGAAATGCACCATGTAGGTACGTGGAAAAGGAATGCTTTTGAGATTTAAAGCTAAGACTAGCAAAATGTCAGAAACTGTCACAGCAGACATAACTAAGTAGTAAATTTAGTTCATAATAGCGGATAGCACAGGATCCCTCAAAGTCACATGTTGGAAGCTAAACTGCTGGGGGTAAGAATGCTCTGAAGAATACACAATCCAGAAAAAAACTATTTGCTTGAAAGCCAAGCTCTATTTAATGGGCTGTCTGGCATTAGGCTCATAAAAAGAGAAAGCCAAGTCATGTAGTGCGCTTCAGACTCAAATAGCATTGCAAAACAAACTACTACCAGAATTGCCCCTTGAGCAGTTTGTAGTTCAAGGGCTTAGCATGTCCCACTGCATAAGCTTGGCTTGAGCCAGAGGAGTGTTAGGCTGGGGTGGCTCTTACACAGGAGGTGGTGGGGTGCATTCCCCTTAGAACTTTCAAACTTGGAAGGAGTCCTATGTTTATTTCAAATATGAACTATGTCAAATGTAATGACAGGCAGAAATACATTCAACTAAGTTTCCAGTATAAATTCTTGCCAACTGCAATTCAGCTGCACAGAATTTATGCAAGTTAAAATGTAACAGCTGGAGTCAAAATACTGACAGGATGCAGTTTCTGTTAAGGTTTTGGTTTTCCTCATTGTCCCACACTTACCCGTCATTTTACTTGGATGCATCTCAAGTGAGTATTTTGAGTTGTGGGGTACGGGGAGTGTCCAACTTCATGTATGACGGATGGCTATCAGGGAAAAAGGCATCTGCTGGTATCCAGGAGCCTGAATCCAGTATTTAAATTTCTGTGTAATTTTTTTTTCCAAATGTAATAATTTATCCTTTCTTTTACGTACCGTGCATTTCTAACTGTATTACACTGAATCTACTCACCTGTTAAAAATATTTACACTGTGAATCGTCTTTCTATTCCTTCCTATTATTTTTCTCCATCTGAATTGTTGTAATTCAATTAATGCATATATATATTAGACATATTCCAAAATATTAATTCAAATACAGTATAGTGTTATAAATGAAGTATAACCACTACAACAAAACGGTTCCTACTCTTTACCCTTGGGATTTCTCCAGTACTGAAACACAAATTCATTCATAGTGTGCATGAATTCAAACTTCATGTTGGCAGATGTCAGTGGAATCATCAATCCTCATCATAAACTGCCTTATTATTTTATAATTGCATTTTTAAATAATTCCTGATGCTCTTAAACCCCTGATTTTTGTATGCAGTCAGAGCATCTGGCTCCACTGTGTTACAGGAAACAGCTTCACAGTTTGTTGGTCCTGTCACAGGCCTCCAGAACACTGCAGCTGGGATACCTCATACATCTGTTATTTTCCTTGAATATCCTGACATTCACATTTACACTCCACAGAAATTTAAAAATTCAGTATTAGAAATATTTGACTTACTATCAAAAGTAACATGACATTTCCGCTCCCTTGCAGTGAGGCTTAACTGTAACTTGGGTGGGCTTGACACAAGTAGGAAACCAGATGTGAATCCACTTCTTGTCTGAAACAGAGAGTAATATTTTAATCATTAAGATTTCTAATTATTTCTAAGCACACCAGACAATTTGCTATTTAAATGTATTATTTTTAATACAGAAAGGAGATTTTTTTTTCTATTTTAAAATGCTCTAAGAGTTTTAAAAGGAAAAGCTTTTACTACAGTATCAGATTTTCAGTAAAAATACTCGTTTCAGTAGATAGGGTTGAGTCTAGAGTCACATACTGGGTGAAGAGCAGAGCTATAAACCAATGCTCTTTTTCAGTACTTTTAATGATTCTGCACTCCAGCTCTTCTTTACCATGTAAAAGAAGTACTGTTTCCTTGTACGTGACAAAAAAAGAAGCTCCAACATTCTTAGTACTTTGCTTTCAGTAAAACTGGTGCTGTTTCTTGCTTTCACATTTTTGTACTGTGTAGCTTCTCTATTTAGGGTATCACAGAACATAATTTGGAATATTCTTCCCCAGAAATAGCTGCAGAATTAGCTGTCCATTAAAAACATTCCCTCAAGATCTTTTCCTATGCAAAAGCAGACTTATTACCACCATTGTTCATAACACCCACTTGTTCTGGCAGATGTCCTTCCACATGTTTGTCCCTTCAATCATCTAAAAATGTCACACAATCTATACTTCCGCAGCAGCAGCAGTCTCTCAGGCCAACACCAAGCTTCTGGAAGACTTTTATGGGGACGCTGAGGAGATGGCAGGGTTTTCAGCAGCAGAAGCCAGTCCCCACACGCTGCAGGGAAACGCAGAGCGGTGGACAGGAGTCAAGCAGGCCGGCAGAAAGGCAGCGGCCTCGGTGCTTCCTCACCTCCCACCGAAGCCTGAGTTGTTATAGTTTACCTGTCCAATTAAATGACAGAGACTGGCCAATTAGAAAATTTGATTTATTAAAGCAAGCGACAAGTAAGCAAAACAGCGCTGGGTAGCTGGGGAGTCTCCTGCTCCACCAACGGCGTGCAAATTCAAGCAAGCTGAGCAGCTCTTTTTATCTTCACCAAGGTCGCTTCTGACATCTTCAGGACGCCCCTCTGCTGCTTCTGTTACTGTGGTTTCTTGTCAGACAGGACGTTCCCACGTTTGGTGTAGCAAGATAACATTGTGGACGTGTCTCTTCTTGTTAAATAGGAAGGTTTTAAGACCACCACAATGGGTTCGTTCCTCTTGCTTAACTTGGTTGATCAGCAAATTACCTTTAGTTACTTATTACATGACTGACTTTCTTAGCAGTGAGGTATGCGCGCTTCGTTTGGCCGGTGGGAGCTTTTGCCTGCCATCTCTTCATTCTCAGACCTGTGAGGCGAAGCTGGTTTCAGCTGCTGCACGTCCCCGGTAAGGGGCAGCGGCGGCGGCCAGGGGACGGCCCCACCGTACGCGACCCGGTGCCGCCTGAGGGCTCCGCGCCCGGCGGCGGCGCTGAGGTGCCGCGGGGCCCGGAAGGCGGGAAACGCGGGGCGGGGAGTCCCCGCCCGCTGCCCAGCCTTACCAGGCGGCCTCGCAGGGATTTCATTTTCGTGCCTTACCAGGCTTTGAAAACGGGGAGAGGCCAGGTTAAAACTTACACTGGGAACCGACTGGCACAAAGGTTTTGTGGAAACGAGCCCGGCCGGCGTGGCACACAGTGCCACCATTCCACAGGCAGGCGCCTCAGGGCTGGGCTGTGAGGTGAGGGGCTGTGAGGTGAGGTGCGTCTCAGCCCCTAGGCTGCCACAGGCTCTTGCCGCGCAGCTTCAGTGTCCCCAACTGCACCACAAGAGCCCTGCTGAAATAGCAACGCCTGCCAAGGCAGATAGATATCCAAGAGTATTTTCAAAAGAGTAAAATACAAACACACATGGAAAGAGCTAGTGCTCAGGCCCACAGCATGGCAGGCTGCTCCGGGCCTGGCAGAAGGCCCAGAGCAGCCTTCCCAAAATTATCTTAGTGTAAAACATACACGGTGGCAAACATACCCTTTCAAAACAGGGTAGATGCTCTTTACTCGTTTAAAGTGCTTTTAGCAATGTTTTTCTGAAGTAATTTATTCTTCATGCTGCTCTCCCTGTTCTCAGATGCAGATTCTTTAAAGCCGTTTAGGTACCTAACTGCTATCTTAAATTAGTTCAGTGTTAGTGGGCATCTGTGTAAATTCTGGGGAATTGGACAGTGCCCTGGTTTTTAATCAGATCTTTAATGGATCTGCGTGCCTTAAATATTTCACCTCCTTAATTAGCAGGTAATATATTTTTAATCTTTCTTTTTCCAGGCTTTTCAGAAGGTGGCACCTGAGAGTTCACTGCAGAACCACTAAACCCTTGAAAAAAATGGCAGAAAGTGGTGGGCAGGAACAGCCAAGATGGGTAACAACAGTTATTATGAGTACAGCTCTGCAGGTACACCACCACTTACTAAGAGCAGCATCTGACTCGCTAAGAAACACTGAAAGAAGCATTTCTTATATTCTATACATGGAAATTTTTTATTCAATACCAATTAATATAGTTTTTTGAGGATAAAACAGTGATATTACTCTGAAGTTACTTCCACTATAGCACTGGTTCCTTTTTTTTTTTTGTGTGTGTGTGTGTGTGGCTTTTTTCCTAGCTGCTTCCATACCTATTTAGTATTCCTGCCACTTGCTGTTCTGGGTTATGTTGCTTTAGGATTGTCCTCCTGACTCATCATTTTTGTACTGCACTGATGCTGCTTTCTATTAGCACTATAAATAATTCCATCAGATTTTTTTTTTAATTTTCTGGATTTCTCCCTAAGCGCTTGATTTTCTACTATACAGTATCAACACTGGGGTAGACTATTACTAGTAAGTGTGCTGGTCAGTTTAAAATAGTGATTCTTACAGATATGGATTTATATCTCTTAATATCAGCAGCCTAGGCTGTTCCCCAGTAAAGTGAAAGGGTATGTCAAGGAGCTGGTAATTAGTTTCTGCAGCTGAGGCAAATTTCATGCCAGCTGGAGAGAATTTAGAGGCAAGAGGGCTTTGATTCACAAGCAAAAATATCTTACACTAGCTTGGCTGACAAGGTTATCACCCCATCTCTGCTGTATAAATGGGTGAATGGTATTGAAATAATTCCTGCATCACCTCAGTTTAAAGCCTATTTTTATTTGCATGCTTGTCTTGGCATGATGGCCTGTAAGCTGTTCCAGTTTGGGAACTGCTTCAAGAGCAACTTAATCCATAATATGGTGAGAGGTATTGGAGGGCAGTGATCTCATCAGCTCTACCAGCATAATTCATTCTTACTAATATGAGCCCCAGCTCTACTCAAAACTGCTGCTGTTAGTAAGGACTCTCAGTGAGCAACACCATGGAAACAGCTGAATACAAATCTTAAGATGGCTTTTCTTACAAAGGTAGTGCTTTGTATCAGTTTTGGTTATGAGTTTCTCTTCCCTGTACGGCTATTCTTTTCTCATAGCTGTTATTTTATATTTGTGCATTAAATAATTCACTGTCAGTAGTGGCTTTGAAGAAGAGAGTTTTTCCAAAATTGTAATTATACCTCATAAGCAGCTGTCATTGAGTGTTCCCTCTCCAGACCAATAAAACATAACATTTCTGGTTACTGTCTCCTTCAGGATTCACTTGCTAGCCTGACTTTATTTTGTACTCTTCCCTGTATAGGCAGGTTGGCTACATTTTAAATGTCTAGGTTAAAGAACACGTTATTAGCTAAAAAGGATTCCATGATTTAACCTTTAAAATATATTTGAGCAGCTTCTGTAGAACATACTGCAGAAATGCTTTTTGCAGGCTGAGAAATATATCCAAACCCGCTCCATTCTGTAGATGATTATATTGCATAGTGCAATGTTCTAGTTTTCCTGAGTGGATTGCATTCTGTCAAAAAGCTTTAAAGAAAATCATGTCCCATACAGATGTTCTGAACTATCTTCTAAATGAAATGCTGACATCTGTGAAAATAATGCAGTCTAATTAACTGGAATCATAGAAACACACTACCGTATGTTCCTCACTTCTGTAAATCCTCCTTTAGCACATCTTACAAAAATAGACTGTAAAATGTTTGCGCTTCTTTATGTATTATGCAAGAGTTTCCTGAGGCAAACTGAAATGGCTGCATACAAAATTGCCATTGTTTGATAACTTCCAATGCAAGTATTTCAAAATCTCATTAACTGAAAAAGTTTAATTAACATTTCAGTTTTTTATTGCAAGTGGAATAAAAAATATTTTTCTAAACAATGATGCTAAAGTTCTATCTGTAATCATTCAGACAATGCTTTAAATATTTCTAACTTGTTGGCTGAGATCATGTTTTAAAAATAACCCTTTAAAATTTATTTAGAATCATGAAATTTCTACAGTTCTACAGAGGCAACAACACAGAGTTCGGTATTCAGAATCAGTAGAAATCGGATCCGTGATTTTTTCCCTTTCTGGTACAGTACTTTGAAGTTTATGCTTTTAAACTCATAAACTCCCATGGGGTACAAGATTAGGCCCTGTTGTAGGCTACACTGAACTGAATAAAATCTGCCTTGTCAGAATGTCATGCAACAGTGGAAGGAGCTGTGCTGTGATTGTATGTAAATCAGAGGATTCAACAGAGAACTCTGGGGATGAAATGCGTTCATTGGTATTTACTTTATTTGGACATACTGTAGAACAGCTATACTAGATGTGGTGATCATCAGCTGAACTTAGTAAATTCTCATTATAACCGAGCAAACACATTGAGCACCATTAACATGTAAGACAGCCATCAGGATCTTTAGTATTCATGGCTGTAAACACAAGAGTGACCCAAGGCCCTTGGCTTTCATCTTCCAAGTTGAGTTTGCAGACCTGGTGGTAGCAAAGGAGTTAGGGAGAGGGTTCCTTGAGCAGCTTTGATCAGGAAATCACTGAAACTGCAAACATGAAAAATCTATCCTTCCTTTTTAGAGCAGAAAATGACTTAGACAGGTAGACAAGATCCTTTATCTTAAGTTTTCCTGAACTATAAGGACTAGGCCAAAGCTCATGATTGCAATTCATTGTCAAGATATGTAAATTCATTCATGTGTTTTGTTCATTGCCTTTTAAACTAATGGTGGAATAAGAATTCTACTTCCTGGTTTGTGGTGAGAACTTAAATCACATTACTGCCATGATGTGTACATTCACATCAATTTCTTCAATAGGTGTTGCATTTATACTGTCAGACATTCAAGACTTGCTTATGACAGGAGAAGAACAGTTTTCCAAAAGAATTCAGAATTTCATAAACATTCATCGGAACAGCTTTTTGGTTTTGTCAGCTGCTCTTCACGGCCCAGAAGAATGGAATGTCATGTTTAGGATTCAGAGAAGGTATGATTTCAACATCAACCCAAACTTTTTATTGCTAGGAAGAAATGAAGTAGCAGTCCTAGATCCAGGAATATTATTTTAGGAATTATTTTCAGGAATATGAATTTTATTTTACTAATGCACTGGAAAATTATTTAAAGCATATGTTTATTAATGGCAAAGAATACCAAGTGAATCAGTCTGATATGTCATAGGTAACAAAAGACGACTTTCTGCAAAAGAGAGCAAATAACATCCCTTTCAATCACTTTAGGGCTATGTAATGTAATTCTTTTTAAAGTTGTCTCTTGAACTGGAAAACCAGGCAATTTTCTTAGCTCTTGTCAGCACTTTTCAGCCATTTTCAAAACAAAACAAGCAAGTTTCCTTCATGAGAAAAGGCTATATTGTAAAGTACAGATTATTTATCAGCTTTTAAAATGTTTACTTGGAACAGTGTGTATTATACAGAACTACAACAATTGAAATAATATTATTTTATAGCAAAAGTGTAACACCGGACATCAAAGCTGTTTGTTTAAAACATTATCTGTGATTTCCAATGAAGCCTGAAAACTTGCATGTTTTAGTACATACCTGCTGACAACAGTTATCAGATTGTGCTCCAAACATGCAGTCAGAAGCATTTTCTGGTAGATACAGTAGTCCTAACTGCAGTTATTTTCACTCTTGACATCAAAGAAGTGACTATTCTATAGAAGTCTTTGATCTTTACCTCCTTGAAACTAGCACCAGTTCCGTTAAATCCTGGGCACACTGCCAAATGCTGATGACTACCAGAGTGTATGGGATGAAATGTAGGAAATCTATTACCCATTTGTGAAAATTCCATAAATTTTCATGAGAGGTCTTAAAAGCTCTGCCACCATTCAGCAAGAACATGTTATTCAGCTGATGGCAATGCCAATTCTCTATCTCCTTTGTGTTTATGTGCAATGGATGTTGTGCATGTGTTCATCACTAACAAATGTGATGGTTTAAAACTATATTCCATTTGGCAAGTCATCAACTTTATTAAAATAAAAATAATAGTTTTGTCATTGCAGGCCATACCAAATTCATGTTGATGAGGCACAATTATATTTTAGATGCACGTGCTTTTTTACTACCTTGCAGCTTGGAGTTCTGCTGTAGTATGGAAATTACTGACTGAGCTTTTGCATTGGTGGGGTTGAAATCTGTGCCATATGCTTTCAAACTACAAGTCACTTGTTAGATCTGTCAAAAAACCAAAGCCCCTTGGTATTTTCAGGTCTTCCTATATTACTGTTTCTTTCTGCTTATCTATGGTTTTGTTTCAGTTGGGGGAGGATTTTTATTATTATTAACAAGAACATTATCGGATTGTTGTTCAACAACATGAACGCTTTATGTAGGGTTGTATATATCATGGGGGAAGCAGAATAAAAGCAACCTTTATCATCAGTGCTCAAATGAGCATGACACTAATATCCTCAGTAAATCTGTATGTTAATTTTCAAAACACCTTGGAGCAAAGACCAGCCCTGTGTTCTAATGGCCACTATTCTGCCCATTGATCAAATTGATGAAACACAAACTAAATTTAGACCTGCTGTAATTGGAAGCAAAATTATTGATAGAAATGGGGTTTTCATGGATCTAGGTAAGTACATGTAATTATTTCTTTGTTGCACTTCATTCATTCATGCTTTGCTTAGCACATTGCTAGTATTAGCAAAGTCACAGCTATTTATTTCCCTAATCCCTAAATGTAAATCAAACCACAGTTTCTCCATCAGATTTTAGTAAAACTCAACAGTGACCTGAGTACCTACTCTTAGGGAAGGCCACAGCCTATAACACCTATTTTTGCTAATTAGAACGGGCAGCCAAGTTTAGATCAGGTATCTGACCAGCATGGGCCTTAATGCGAATGAGTCCAAGTCATCAAACAGATTGAGGGCAAGAACAGGTGGTAGTCACAAGGGGTGGTCACAGGGGAGTATACAGTTGAGCAGCTGGGCACTTCATTTGGATTAATCTTTTATTATTTAAAATTCCTCATTTGTTGTTGTTAATCCCCATCATGTTTTAGCTCTACAACAGAAAATGGCAGCAATGCTAACTGTTGTCATTGTTACAAACACTTAAGAGAGAAGTCTTAAGGAGAGGCTCTGTACTTGCCTAAGCTTTCATGTCTCTCTCTTCCATGACTGCCTTAAATGACAACTGATACTAATATGTCTTCACATTCCATTCTCGAGAATGAATGCAAATGAGTAACATTATTTATAGAAAAAGAATGAATTTTAGGTTAAATTATTTGAATTAACAAGTCTTTGCATGAAATCTGTAGCAGAATATCCTGCTATCTTAATCGCATCCGACCTACAGATTGCTATATTTAGATAGTACACTAAAAGATTTAGTTCAAATTCCAAAGTATTTTTAGCACAGTGTTTTTAGATACTTTCCTGTGTTCTTCCAAAGCCATTAAAAAAACCCAAACATTTTTTACTGGCACTGAGAACAGACAGTCTTCAACAATATAGCAGAAGAGAGTTTAATTATCCAAATGTACACATGCTTAAGAAGTGTTGATTGATTGGCAAATAGCCCTAGGAAAAGAAATGAGCCCCTTCCAAATCCCAACTAAACAACTGGTACAGAAACGGGACAGATGGCTATACAAACAGCATGAACTCTCCAGTTGCCTTTAAAGATAAAAGCAATCTTCTATGTACTTGTGCTGAGGCACAGTAGGAAGTTGTTTATATCATGTGGGAGTTTTATGGCATAACAAGTTAAATGTTCATTCTAAAAGTACTCTTACCCTTCATTTATTTTGATGTGCAGATTCCTGGGCAGTAATCTACGTATAATACCAGCTCATAATACTGCTGAAACTGTTAAGCTAATGCTAACTATAGCTAAGGTAAGTCTAGTTGCGTATACTTTAAAATATTAGCTCTTCAGAAGCATATTAGCCAGGAAAAGCCAGGAACTATAAAATATTTGGTTTTCCTTAATGGAACTTTTTGGGTCCTATTGACCGCAATCCATGTAATGCATTGAAATAGGGCTGTTACTCTGATTCTTTAGCAGAGACTTCATTGTTAAACTTAACTTCAAAAGATCTTAATAGCATCTATGAAGACAAATTAGATATTTAGGAGCTACTTTGGCTCTAATTTACCACTGTTAAGTCAGGATGGCTTCACTTCATTTACTAGTGCAGAACCAGCACAAGATCTAAATATGAGAGAACTTCAATGTAAATTAAAAATGCCAATCTGAAAGCTCTACTTGTGGATTTTTTAATGATGTGCACACTAGTATATTTCTACAAGTTGAGTGTATTTTATCTGTGTATCTACAACACATCTGGTATGCATCAACAAATTATTAATTAAATCTATTTACTGAACCTCGTTAAAGAACATTTTTCCATTAAAATTCTAACTTAGATACTAGCAGCCTGCCATGTACCAAAAATAAAAAGAGCAAGACGAATGACATGTTAGGAATCAAATACGGATTTACATTTTAGCCATTCCTGAAGTGAGAATCTCAAAATAATAAGCATTAACCTATTCAGAGTATTCATCATTTTAAGAGTGTGTAAGCTATCCCTCACTTATTATATGGCAAAAGTTGTCACTTACTCCAATGTTGAACATTGTACTTGAACTTTTTATGGAATCTACTGATGTCTGGCCCAGTCTCTTAATACCTCATTAACCTAAAAGCTTCTAAGATTATTGCTGATCCTATAAATTTGAATTTGCTTTTCTGCTTCTTCAGAATGACACCAAACATCAACAGGACAGGCCCATAAGAAGTAATAATAGTACATATCACAAATCTGTTGCTTGCCATTGCATTATTTCTTACCCTTTGCAGTGCAAAGCCAGTTTAATGAGCTCACCTTTTGCCAGAGAATTCCTAACTGGTATAGGGCTTACAAAATGAACTTTTTTGCCGCAGGTTAACAGGCATGGCCAAGGGAGAAATACTCTAATCCTGAGCTACCATACCCAAGTCCTGTTGAAATACTATCCAGATAATCAAATGCAGTGCTGATGGGACTGGTTATTTTAAGACTGGTCATGCACCTAAAGGCATACATCAAATGACATCTGTGTACATCATTCCTAAATATCTACTTCAGAAAACATGATTCAAATTTTACTGCTGAATAATCTTACATTTCTACTATTTGAAAAATAGATGTTCTATTACCTAGAGTTGCTGTGTCCTACTCATAATATTTTTCTTTCTTCTAAGGTAACTTCCAAGCCACGAGCAGATGATATTCGTTACAAAATGGCAATGACAAAAGCCCAAATAATAGAAAACAGTCCTGTTTGGAAGATGCTTCAGGAGTACCAGTTGCATTGTAATTAATTTAGTATTTGGGGGTTTTATTCATAAATAGAGTGGCTACATTTTATATAAAATATGGAATGTTCTTAAAAAGACAGTTACATTTCAAAAGATTATACATACAAATTATGCATTTGGAATGAAAATGTATATCAAAAACTATATAGGTAAAATAGAATACATTATACCAAATGTGCATTTGAAGGAAAATAAAAAGTGGTTTAACCGCACTATAGAAAAGGGATCCTTATTTTTAACTTGCTTCTGAATTTATGAGTTCATTTGTTTACAATAATTTCCCAATATCCCAAATATTTAATGTATCTTAAAACTTTATCAATAAAGATAATGAAGATCAAAATGATTCCAAAATACAGGTTTCCCATGCACGAACAGGTATATGTATGAAATCTTATACAGCATGTGGGGCTTTATGTTAATAAGTTTTAACATCTTATTTGGTTCAAAGTTGATTTGTTTTTCTTTAAACCTGGCTTCCTTTGCCATAGTGTTTCTACTATTATCTATCTATACCTTACAGTCCTGTTTGTAAATACAGAAGCTTGTTTGTCAACATTTAAAAGTGCTAACAAAAATACCTTGTGCTTAAACAGTGCTTTTTAGTTAATGGTTCTCCAGTAACTTCATAAAAATCTTTGTAACTCACAACAGCAGTCAGCAACTATTATCTAACAAATTTTGAAAATTAACAGAAAAAATAACACACAGCCATACCTCCTTGCCACAGCATAAGAACGAAAAAAACACCCAAAAAACCAAAACCCCAAACAATCCACCCTTGGTTTTAGTTTATAAACTTAAGGAAAAGCATCAAATTCTGAAGAGGAGTACTTTAGTAAATAGGCCATCTCTGTGAATCCCATACAACAACAGCAAAACAAAATAAAAAAATACCAGCAACAATACTTATAAAGAGCAGCATTTGCAATTCCTCTAGAGGCTACTCTAAATTGCTCTTCTTTAAAGGTTGGCAGCCTCCTTTCCAACTGAAGACTTATAGTCAAAATGATCTCGTAAGAAGTACGTTAATTTAAATACTCCAGCTGACCTAACTATTTTCATCCATTACAGCTTTTATTTTCACTTCAATGAGTTCTTCTACTCGAGCTAGAACACTTTCTATTAAATCAAACGTGAAGAGAGCTGAGTGTAAAACCTGAAATGACAAAAGGAGATTGTTATTTTTATTAGAAGAAATCTTTTTTTGTTTACCCACTATACATATACATTTGTCTCCAGATTAAAAAGAAAATTTCAGTACTTCTGAATAACTCTGAAAGAAATGCAAACTCACCTGAAGCTGCATTTCAGTAGTCATGGCAGGCATCTTTTCCCCACTAACAGTTAGAGAACAAACTGTGTTAGAACTGTGTGTCTCTGTAGAAGAAAATAACCAACAGAGATCAGGCTGCTGTTTCATGTAACTTTTATGTTATATATTCTTTTCATGCTATTAGTATTTCTAGACAGTAATTTTTAAAACCCACAAACCTAGGGATTGACCAAACACAGGACAGAAGGTGCTGAACCTTAAGGGGAAGACAGTGTGAGCTGGATGCTCTCTCTACACTTCCTGTAACACATGACTACATTACTAAACAGGCAATATCAGCAACTCAAAACCATTCTATATAGCTGAAATGCTCCTTAAAAAGAAAAAAAATTACTAAAGCTGGTAATTTTTTGATAAATATTTAACATTTCCACATCCAGGGAGACAGCAGGAGGTCCTTTAGCTTAATGAATCCAGACATTAAGAAAAGGCTGCAGGCTTCTCTGTTTCAAGCAGGTTCTTGCAGCAGGCAAAACTACAAGGGCAAGTCTGAAAAACTTCTCACATTCAGACCGCACATTTGAAATTCGACGTAATGCATACAATGTTTACGTTTGGGAGAAAGACTAAACCATTTAATGTTACAAGTTGGATGTTCTCTCCCAAATCTCTTTAAGCTTTGTCTAAGGCTAGTGAAATGTAAGAGACTTAAAGAAAAAAGCTTCCTGCTTTTAAAGGATTCCCTTTAGAATGATAGGGAATTTTTCTGAAAGCAACCTGTGGCTGTCTCTGCCTCATACTTACACAGTTTACAACAACAGAAGATAAGACTAGAGGCAAAAAGCTGTACTGGCATTTTTGGTACCAGAAGCAAGTTCCTTGGTCTGTCTTAATTATACTGAAGGCCACAAAGGAACAGAGGATCTGACATACACAGAGGTTGCCTAAAGCAGCTACAGCTCTTATACCCTGTGGAATGTGTCTGCTTAACCCAGAGCAGAATTTGATCCTGTGTGTAAGATTAAAAAAATTAAAAAAAAAAATCCAGAAGGTACTCCCCTCAGGCCTTAAGAGAGCACCTATTTGCCATGCAAATTATTTCTTCTCGTGTTAACCTCTCACACCTAGTATCAAACCTAAGGGCTATATATTCAGAGAGATTTAGACGCTGCAATCAACCTTAAAATCCAAAGTATAAATGCAGATCAAGGTTTGAAGGTCTTCATGTGACATTTCTATCAAGTTTCCGTAAGGTTTACAAATGTGTAAGATAAACATGTTCAGATTTTTCTGACCAATTATGAAAATTATTAATGTCAAATACAGCAACTACTGAATTACCATTTGGGACATCCATACAGCACTCACCGATTCCTTGTTTCCAAAGGATTTCTGAAGTTTCTAAATATGAACAAAGCTAAGAAAAAAAGAAAACAACTGACCTCTTCTATTTTCTTTCTTATTCTTTATTTCTGCTTCATAGTGGGCTTTTGACATATTGAGTCCTACATGCAGTGGTTTTAAAAAATTTTGCTCAATCTTCGGAAGTGCGGTCCATACACCAGTCTATTCAAACAGAACAGAGAAGGTCACAGATTAGTTTTAATAAAGCATATTGCAATCCTAAATTTTTGAGCATAAGTTTTTGGACTATCTTTTATAACAAACTTCTGTACTGTGAAGAAAAAAATAATTCAGATTCATGTATTTAAGCATGAGTAGCATCACAATGGATATTCAAGCTCCTCTCTCTCACATTATTTGCTGAAAATTGGAGGATGAAGCAGTCAAAAAAAATAATAAAAGGGGGGGCCAAACTTAGTACATAGACTGATACAGCAACAGAAATGCACATTTTCAACTTGTTCTTGTAAGCAAAGCTGAAATTATCTCAATACGTTGCAGAGGGTATCAGCCACATTCTCAGGCTAGAATCTCTACAGTAAGTAAAAAGCAGTTGTAGATTATTCTAAGATAATTCAGTAGCAAACCGCAACAAATATTTAAATTCACGCTCCTGAATTAACCTGTATCGCAATGCCAAATGAAAGCTCTGATGAACATCATGCTCCCCAAATATATAAGGGTCTTGTCTGTACTGTATTCAGTTTAAAAAGCACTCTGGGAGTGTTGCTGGATATGCTACTACCCCGTCCTTGGGCACAGCAGCTGGAGTGACCATGAACTTCTCCCCAGTCTGGCATGTGTAAGAGAAGGTTTTCAATAACGGCGCTCAGGAAGCAAGAGATACAAGGGAAAGACACTCAAAAAGCAAGACTGTTCGAGGCTACGCAGCACGACGAAAGCCTCTCTGCCTCGGCACCTTGTAAGGCTGTAGCTACAAACTACTGTGGAAGGAAACAAATACAAAGCAGTCTTTGTATCTTTAGATATAGGAGCCATTTATATGATTCCTTTCTTCAGGCAGTATCCTCAAAGAGCAGAGTGAGGATGATAAAAAGAATTCTCAGTGTTAAATAGTATTGTTGATTACAGTGGAAAATTCACCAAATTTTAATGCTAAATGGCACAAAGTTAACTGGTCAAATAAAACTGGTAATTACTTCCACCAGAATGGAGCTAAAAATGAAGAAATAACTTTCCAGAAAAATACTGATTTTAAACTTGATTAATGGAAGTGCTTGTTACACAGCAATCGAAACATCTGAACTGACATGAAAGGAGGCATTTTCTTTTTGCCCCACTTACACTGTATGAAGGGAGACAGGGATGAAGTCAGGAAGAACTGGCAGGGCTTAAATTGAAGGGAAAACTTCAGAAGAGGTGATGCTATTTTCTTCTCAAACTGTAGGTTCTTTAAGTCAGGTACTAGACAGCATTGTCACAGCAATTCTGTGCTACTACATTTAAGCTTTAGAGCTTGTACAGCGAAATTCTCTTTTTTCTTACAAAGCTATGCATTTACGTGAAACTGAGCAGACCCTAATGAGCATTTAAATAGTAATCACTCAAATCTGAGAAATGGATATAGTCTATCAATACTAATTACATAAACAGCAAATCAGAAATGCACCAACTGAAAGCCACTTTTGCTATTACTTTTCATTACAGTTTCAGTAATCAAAGCAAGCTATATTATTATTAGTATTAATCAGGCACTTAGAAAACTTGCATTCACAGATCTCAAAGTGCTCTAGAGGTAGATCAGAATTTTTTTCTGTATTTTAGAAAACAGAAAACGATATGCTGAAATCCATTACTCCAAATAATAAAGTCAAGGAACTGAGGGAGAACAACAAAATACCTTAGGATACTTATCTGCTGGTTAGAATATTCATCTGACCATGACATTGCTTATTCAAGACAAGAAAGATTTTACTGTACTTTAAAACTGAAAAGCAATTTTTCTTTAAACTGTCACTAATTTAAACACTAATTAAATATTTTAATGCAAAAATCAAAGCATTTAGTACTAAGGAGACAGGTGATACTTGTTTGCTACATGATAAAGTGGATAAGAAGCTTTTATTTATATTTTTGTATTTTATTTATATTTATGAATTGCATAAACTAGAGGAATGGTGGAACACAATGATTTGAGAGTCAACAAAGTTGCATTTACTGTTAGAATAAGTAGCCATCTGGTAGTAGAATGTAATCAGACAACTAAACCACAAATAATTCCATTGGCTCTTCAATGCTGTAGCAACATAATCCAAGTCAGAGCACTTATAAATCAGCTGCTAGAATATGGAATCCATACATTGACCCAGTTGTGAAATTCAACCAAGTTTCCCCTTGAGTATCCAGGAACACATTTCCATC
Organism: Falco biarmicus; assembly: GCF_023638135.1. Classification (NCBI taxonomy): domain Eukaryota; kingdom Metazoa; phylum Chordata; class Aves; order Falconiformes; family Falconidae; genus Falco; species Falco biarmicus. The sequence continues at coordinate 21,331,706 of NC_079298.1, forward strand.
AACTGCAGGTGGGCACAGCTGACTGTACACAAAACCAGCACATCCATCATAATATACCACATTGAATAGCCATACAGCAGTTGAATTACAAATACAGTCTGCACTGATCTACCAGTAAAAAATGTTGCTGACTGCTTCAGACAAAGAGCTAAACTAAACAGAGAACAAATAGGTGGGAATTACAACTAAAGGTACAAAATCCTGCTTTAAAATCAGGTAGCATAATATATGGGTAAAATACATAAGAGGAGTTTCAATTTTTTAAATGGACTGCAAAGCTTAAATATGCAGAGTGTTTCTGAAATATCTACATTCAAACATCCTCACACAGGAGACATGAAGGTAAAGAGCTATAACTATAATAAATACATAGGTGAACTGCAGTGGTGCGAGTTTAGGCTGGCATGTTACCTTTGTGCGTAACACATTCTAGGCTGTTTCTGGTAAAGGAATGTAGCAGAAAACTGGATGGGTCTGGGCATTCCCTTTGTTACCTTCAGCAGATGGATCTCACAGAAAAGTTTTTTGATGCTAATACCTAGAGAAGCTTCTAACTGTACCTACCATGTACCTTCTACATGTACCTACTGTGTACCTGCACAGCTGCTGTAAATATAGAATATTGTTTTGCACAGCTAAGAACTATTTAAATAATGATTATTACATACTTTCTGAGAAATCTTAATACTAACAACTTCCAGCATATTGCACAAAAAGTATTTTGTCTAAAGATAAATAAAATGGATCTCTTGGACCGCAAAGGTTTGTATTATTATTACAAAGAAATCCACTCACAGGCTTGAGGAATACCAGCAAATAAATAAAAAAGGGTAATAAATACTTTTTCTCATGGGAATACTTGCTAGAAATGTGATTTTATGGTGTTATACTCCAAAGTTATGGACATGGACCACAGTTCATCAGGCAGAGAAAAAGGATTAGCTTGTTTATAGTAACAGTTAAGTATGAATGCAATCAAATTTCACCAAAGGAACACATCACATATATCCTAATGTAGATTAAAAGCATCACTTCTGGATTACTGATCATTGCAAAGAAAACCGCAAAAACCAAGTTTTTTAATCAAGGATAACAGTATTCACATGAAACCAGCTCTCAGCCGTCAGCTAATCAATCATTTTCAAATAATTTTCAAAGAAGTACTTACTTGATTATCACTTTCACAATCCTTAATGACCAAGTATCTCAGTAGATTTAGTGACGCCATAATCCTGTGAATTAAAAACGTACTATTTATCATTTCGAGTACAGACTTACATTACATGGATAATAGTTTGTTGTCCATTAGCCAGACATCCTAAAAATACCCATTTGTACAAAATGCAGCCACTCATCTGTTGAGCAATATAGCATAGACTAGAGCACCAGTGTGCAGTAATGTCCATGTTGCAACAGCTGATGCTTCGCAAGTACAATTAAAACTGTGAGGACATTGGAGAAGGCTGGTGACTGTGAGGGACAGTTCTCTGAAGAGATAGAACCATATTACAGAATTTGTAATACGCATCACTGGTGATGCATCCATAGTTGATTTGAAACTAGTGTGAGTTTTCTTTATTAGTGTATTGCATTTTTATTTTTGAGTGCTTTTTAAAATATACTTTTTGCTTTTGTTTTACCATACTTTTTAGCGGAAACTGTTTATTGCTTTTTTCAGATAAACAGTAACAATTACAGATCATACATCTGGGTTATTAAGTAGTTATGTGTCCATCTGGACACTACCACCCTCTGATTTAAAAGCCCAACATTTACTCATATAGAGAAAGTCTTGTCCTACACATGAGATTTTCAAAGACATTTCAGTTATTTTTATATTACTTAATGCAAGTATTTGCTGTTCAGGTGGCTCTGTATTTCCACTCATGAGGTACTGGATTCCCAGCAGCAATCTGGGAAACAGCCTCAAAAAGACTGTGTGCTGGAAGCTGTATCTGATAATTGTTATTCCACTGTATCACATACGACGACATACCACACGTCTTCTGTTCCTCCAATAGCTTCTGCAGAAAGCTGACAAACCACACATTCCTGAAGAAACAATGCTTTACCAATTAGTTCTGTAACTTGACACCTGAGGCCTTATATTCTCAGAGAATGGAGGAGGAATTCCTTCCCTATCGTTAAAATCAATGTGATATTGATTGAGCATTATGACAGAGTTAGCTCAAAGGATGGTTGAAATAAGCAATCGTTTCCATTTCTAGTTCCAGAAATTTAAAATATGTTGACGTGGTCACCTCATTAATTAAATGACAGCATACCTCCCATTGTAGCACGGTAGTTTGAAGTCTTTTTAAACGAATAACTCACCTGTCTGAGTTTTGCAGAAGATCTGTCTCGGCACCTTCTGGAAGCAAAAGCACTAAATCTAGAAGGGAGACCAGGTGGTGTCCTGTAAACCAAGTGTTGCCACATGACTTCTGAAAAAACAATATAAAAAGTTCAGCTGAGTGTGAAAGCTAAATCTTAAAAGGTATCTTAAATAATTTAACAATAATTTTGGGAAAACAGAAAAGGGAAATAATAATAATAATAAAAAAAAATCAAACACTGGAAGTAGTATTTTCTAATTACTACATGTGAAGTATAGAAACTAGCTTTTTCATAATCCTCTGTACTCTGTCCATGCCAAGCTGTTCCTTCCGATTTCATCAGAGCAGTCTCCAATTCTCCACCTCTTTAACATACCACCATCAATATAGTTAATACTTGTTTACATGAACTTAGAAAATTGTAGTAGGCACACTTTTTTGTTTTTATATTGAGGTATGGAATAATAAGCTATCTTTATCAGAGACTCTATTCATTTCATAATAATAGTGTCACAATTTTTTTTGTTTTTTAAAGATGATCAGGTGGTTTATGTTTTCTTTGTGCATGTCTAAATGCAGAAATGGAATGGAAGGAAAACTGAGATTAGACAGGATGATGAGAAGGGTAACTGTCTAAAGTCAGATCAGATGAGGGACCTGGAAACATTAAGACTAGCTGGGCACAAAAACTAAGATGAAATAAATGGATAGCAATGTGAAATTGTTATCGTTGTATCTATGGCAGAATTCTTTGCAACAAACCTAGAACATTCAAATCCATATGATGAAATTTTAAAATTATTTATCTTTTTGACAGCCAGGGAACTACACAGAAGAAAAGTTTTTCAGAGAATTCTGAAGCTGCATAGTCAAAAATTAATTAGTAATGAAATTTCAGAATATACTTTTACCTATTCAATTTTAGTGCAAGCCCCTTTTGGAACAGTTTTCATATTATCATCTTCACCCCTGCTGATTCAATATACAGGACAGACTACGATCTCATAAGTAGTAATTCACTGTTTTTTAATATAATTATGCTAGCATAAAACATGCATAGATTTACTATATTGTCCTATTTGACAAAAGACAGTATCTTTGAGAATCAAATGTGGTTTAGAAAAAGCCCTACGCAATTTTTAGGGCGGGGGGGATAATTGAGTAATTAATTTTTAATTAATTTTTCCAACTTCCTGGTAAAAATGATTATAAAATGTGGGATTTAAATGGCTTTGATCTAGCTCAATGCTTTCTGATGAATTTAATGTTTATGAAGCACTTTAATATAATGCTGTCATCATAAAACCCAAGAAAAATCAAGATCTCTCTCTGGATTGTAGCACTTGAATTATACTCAAGAAATGAGGAACTGTGAGGATGAAACAAAATACCGAGTAGTTCCTCTGTAAGAAAGCAGCACATATATTTTCAAGCACAGAAAAGGTAATAGTAACTTCTTAAATAAATACAGTAAGATTGTGCAATTTAAAAATACAATTGTAGAATTATAATGTAAAAATACATATGCAGAAAAAAGCCAAAATAGTATTTTTAATTACATACTTTCCCAATTTTATGTATCTTTTCAAAAAGTATTTTTTTAATGCATCACTGAAAGCTTAAGCTGTACATATTTTCTCAATATAATGCCGACAGAATTTTGAGACAGCAACTTCCCTTTTAGTGGTAAGTCTCACCGTTAACACTAAGTGAATCTGATCTTTTATATTTTTAATAATGTATCCTTCCACACCAGCATGGTTACTTGTCTTCAGTAAACACCTTCAGACAAAAAAAAAATAAAAAATATTATCTCTTCAAAGCTGCCTATACAGTTAGCTTAAAACTTAGTGAATAAGACCATAATGTCATTTAAGTAGGACTTCACCACAGAAAAGTAAGATGACTATGTAACCTTAAACACTAACTTATATAAGGCAGCAGATTTTGTGAGGCAATTAAAATTCATTATTTATTGGAAAATTAACGTAGTAACATTAATGTGGTTTAGCAGATAGAAACTTTCAGAAATCATTGTATCTATGCAATTAAGTTGTAGTAAGGCTGACATTACACAATCTACAGTAATTTGAATGCACACCTGAATAATGTGTATTTTCCTTCTGCGTCAAACTTGTCTATGAACAACTGCAAAATATTTAAACTCTTCTTTCTCTAAATTAAAAAAAAAATGTTATCAGATTAATTCTTTTCTCTATTAATTCTGTGTTCTAATAATTCTCTATTAATTAAATAAATTCAGCACTTCACTGATTCTGTAGGTCAGATTACATACCAGATGCTCTATGGGACAAAGTGTCATAACTTTCACCAAATCCTGCAGTTGGACAAAGAAAACATAATTTCTAATTATATACAGATTATTACATTATACCATCTAACTAAAATCTACCCAAGACATTATAAAAAACAAACAACAAAATCCCAAACAACCAACAAAATCCCAAAACCACACCTATGAGAAGACTCTCATCAGTGAAATTCACGTTAGCTTCAGTGGTTGAAATCCCAGGGCTGCTATGTAAGAATACTGTTCTCATACTTTTGGGTGCAAGTAAGAATGTAGTCAAGTAGCAGATTTGCAAGAGACAAAATCAAGCAAGCACCAGCTTTCAGCTAAGTTCACTGCCCACCTGCCTCAGTGGCCTGTACATGTGCTAAATATATTTTAATTATCACTGAAACTTCATGCTGTAGCAGGTAGAAAAGACAATAAATTCCTTACAAAAAAAAGACACTGAGATTTTCAATTTAATGACAGAAGTGTATGAAGGTTCAGTAGTATGTCCTCTCAAACACCTGTAAGACAGCTAGATATCATTTATATCAAGCTTTACAGACTTCTATACATTGCTTCTTATTACCTGAGGTACGTCAATAAAATCTCTGAATTCTAAATACTTATGGAGAAGGCTATTATCTTCCATTCTCAATAAAGAGTTCTCAAACAGATCCTGTAGGTGGGGAAAAAAACAGCTGCCAACATTTTGCTCATATATAAGACATTAATCTACACGCTTAACATTTCATGGCTAAAACCGCCTTCACTATAAATGCTCATTCTGATATCCAAAGTTCCTAGGAACTACAAATGTAAATGATAATGGTAATTTAAACATTTATGCATGTGTGTAAAGCTCAAAAAATATAAGCATTTGTAAAACTGAAGAATACCTAATTAAGCCTCAAAATATTTCTAAAACTATTATTTGAACTATCGTTTGTACCTTTCTTAGAAGGGGAAACTGAAGTTTTACCATTACTTAGATTAGAAAAAATAAACATTCTAACACTGAAAATTGTATTAAACTTACAAGTCCTTTAGATAACATAGATTCTTCTGTTCTAGGAAAAAAAAAGAAACATTATCAAATTTAAGTTAAATGAAAAGACAGTGTTGATATTTCAGAAGAAATATTAGAACAGAGATCAGAAAAAACTTGTCCCTCAAAAACTTTCATTCTATTTTCTAAATATAGTATCTTCATTATTGTTCTCAAAGATTTTTAAAATAAACTGGCTGATGAAAATTAGACTCCTCTCTTCAGGGTCAAAAATTACTTTTCCCCTCAGTATTTATAAATGCTCAAAAGCAGCAACTCATATCTCACAGGTATCGAGACACTGATTAACAAAGAAAATGAAAATTTTCCCAGATGATTCCATTTGCATAGTTCTACAAGCCTAAGAAAAACGTAGCAGATCCTAAACTGAAGAGACCAGAAAGTTTTGCTTAAACTTTACCAGGAAATGGCAAGCAGTCATAAAGGGAAACTTCCCTTCTACAGCAGTGCTAGAAACTGATTGCATATCACACTAGAATACATTCAAATAAGTACTAAGTGTCACAGAAGTAAATACACGCTCCAATTATTCTGCATGTGTTTAGAAGACCTTAATTTTTAATTTTCAGACTTTCTAAGTTCCTAAAAACGGTATCATAATACAAGCTGAAAACAATAAATAAATGTTTTAGACCTCTTAGTGAAAGAATTCATCTTGTTGTGGAACTTGCCCTTTTAACTCTCAGGTTTAGAAACTTCCTCTGAATTTTTCTGGTACTTGCAAAATATGATTTTATGAAATACTATAAAAGGTCACATCTACTATCTAGAGCTCCAAATACCATAAACCCTACCTTTTCAGTAGCACTTCAACATGCATCATGTTACACTGCAGAAGGTATGATGGACTAAAACAGAAAAATCAGGTTTACATTAAACTACATAAGCCATATACATTTGAACATAATATATTTGACTGGATTAGTCTTTTTTGAAACATTGATTAAAATAAAAATTAATAGTTTTTAAATAGACACAAAATAGTAAGTCAAATTGCTGTTAGTAACTCTTACATGGAAACTGTCTGTAAATACACAATTGAAAATTTAATACATGGTAGATTTTCAGCATGTGACTAATCCTACCAGTTTCTTCAAAAGGACAGCTCACCTAGAATTAAACTGTAATAAAGCAGTCTGCAGGACTGGAGTATATTCTTATGTATATAATATAAGCTACATAAAATATAAATCCATAAAGATTAACACAAAATACATACTAGTGAAATACACAGTTTTCATTCATATCTATTCACAAAAAGTTTTCTTCTGCTCAGAATGAATATTCAACATACAGACTTACAGTAAGTGAGGAAATCTAGTTCTTACCTAAATACCATTGGAAAGCAATCAATACCAAAATGCTGAACAAACATCAGATATGACAGACATGCCAAAGAATCTGCAGAATTCTTTTGCTCTATGTCCGCAAACTCCTGATTCTCCCAGTGTGGACTTTTGCCTTTACGATGTAAAAACAGTAACGGTATCAATTCTCTTACATTCCACAAAATGTCCTAAAAAAGACAGACAGGTTGCTTACAGTTTCCTTTAAAAGAACTGTTTACCAATTAAGTTTCAAAGCTTTAACTGTTTTTACAGTAAATTCTCTTACATACCGTAAGTATAAATTACTATAAATATTTGTTGAGTATTTATGATATATACACATACACAAAAAAGACCCTGCAGGAAAAATAACTACTGTCAGAAGAACGTTACTAAGATAGCAAAGTCAAGCACTCAAAAGTTAGCAAGAGACAAATAAAATCACGCTGCAAACCCCTAATTCAGCTCCCCTTTCCACAATGCCATGAATAATGATGGCTTCATGATGACATTGTACTACAGGACCCCTGTGTTTTTCAGATCACAGAATACTCAGAATTTTGTTTTCTGCTTGCTAATCAATATGCAACGCAGTGTTTATCTGCTAATGGCAAGCCCTGCTTTGAAGTTAGAATCACCCTGTATGGCCTTTCTTTCCAGTGATGCACAGCACAGTGACAGCTGAGTACTCCACTAATACCAGCGTGCTTTCGCATCCACCCCTCCAACCTTCACGTGGATTAGGAGGTAGTGTAACTCCTATTGTATGTATTATGAAGAAGCAGCAAGATCAAGGTTAACTCATTATTCCAGGGTTGTCCAAACTGAATATCCGGGATTTCACATTTTGGAAAATTAGGATTACAGGAGATGTCATATAGTCAAAGCATGACCTTACTGACCTTAGCTGCAGCTCTCATTACCCAATTCCACAAACAGCAGAAGTGGATTTCTTGAGAAAATGAAGAAAAGTTAATTCATAATTAGCATAAAAACCCACAGGTTCAGACTCTTGCCAACAGGAGAGGCAGGATAAAAAGGCATTTTTTCAGAGCACCCTTCAACTATCTTAACCATGAGACCACCTTCTGGTAAACTCTGCCTCCTTCACTGCACACCCTGAAAGTCCTACACTAGATGAAGTAAAGGTCTCAAAGAAAAAATTCTCTTTCATTGCACAGTCCCTGGCTGATCCACACAGCAGTTCCATCCTATGCTGACACATGCTATGGAAAAAAATGGATGTGATCCTGATAGAAAACCTAATTATTGTTGAAAAACAACCAAAAGTTTTGCTAACTGCTTAATGTGCTTCACTTTGCAGTCTTAACATTTGGATACAGAATTTTGTGTGCAAAAATGCTTAGTTTTTAAACACAAATTTGAGAAGAAACAGTTGTATTGCATGGCAACTTCCAGACTTCCTCTGCATCCACGCACATTTGCACATATATTTATGTGTGCTTTCCGCATCCCAGCTGGCTCCCAGTCTTCCTTTTGAAACACCATTTTCATGTGCCATTCCCTACCCCAAAATGACAGCCAGGCCCAGTCTCTCTGTTCTTCTAGGACTAATTCCTCCACTATATCATATAAAAAGCTGTCTTTTAGTTCACAGTTCCCAGCCATTTCAGCCATGTTTCTCTGATAGCTGGATTTCCTTAGTCCCTCAGCCAGCTTCACCCGCTCCTCTACCTTCTCTGTAACCTCCATTTCCCTCTCACATAGCTCCATATATTCTTTGACTTCTGTATTTCTGTATTTGACTTGTGAATTTTTCTCCTCTAACCAGGGATAACAAGGTAGAACAAATTCCAAAGCTCAAACTTGACTCTATTCTTTCATACAGTTGACATTAACAGGAGAAAAAAGTGTATCTGTAGTTAAGAAAACAACTTGCAGAAAAGCATTGTAATAGCCAGTTATCAAAACCAGAACTGTATTTTTGTTAACAGTAAAAATATTAAGAATCATTTAATAATCATTTAATGCTCAGTTCTCCTACACTTCTAAAAAGGTCAGCTTGTTTTGTAAGAGTTGAAGTCAAATAGCTGCAATCTACATACAAATGAACTGTTACTGTGTGTTCAGCGTTACCCAACTAGTGGCGCATTGGCCATCCTGAGGGAAGACTCCATTTAGTACTGAGAATATTTTCCACTCTTACATCTCATTACAAGAACTACCAGCGTGCTTCTGAACAAACTGTTAAGAAATAACCCAAAAAATAATGGTTATCAAGAAGGTTCCTTGACTTTATCAGCCCAACAAAAATAACTGTGTAAGCACGCATTTGAAAATTAGAGATAATCGGTATTTGCAAATATTTTACATTTGGTGTACTGGGTCTGGCTGGCATGGAGTTTCTTCACAGCTGTCTGTATGGCACTGTGTTTTAGATTTGTGATCGAAAATGTTGACAACACCCAAGTGTTTCAGCTATTGCTGAACAGTGCTTGCACAGCATCAAGACCTTCTGCTTCTTACTCCGCCCCTCAGCAAGCAGGCAGAAGGTAGGTGAGAAGCTGGGAGGGGACACAGCTGGGACAGCTGACCCAGACTGAGGAAAGAGATATTCCATACCATATAACATCATGTTCAGCAACAAATGGAGGGGGGACAACACAGGCAGAGCTGGTATTTTTCAGATTAACTGCTGTTCAGAGACTGGCTGGGCATCAATCTGCTGACAGGAGGTGGTGAGTGACTGCTATTGCATCACTTGGGTTTTTTTGTCCTTCACTTTTTCAATTGCCTTTTTCTCAGCCCACGATGTTTTTCTTGTTTTTTCCTTTTCAGATTCTCTTCCTCATTCTGCTGGGAGGGGGCCTAAGTGAGTGACTAGGCTGGGGTTTAACTGCCAGCTGGGGTCATGCCACTACATTTGACTACGTGCAGGAGACGACAGACTCTTTACCACATTCAAAACATGAACAAAGCACAGCTCCACTTGCCCTAACTTTATTAATCACATCTAGTCCTATTACTGAAAACATACACATTCTGTGTTCCAACATATGCTTGGACCGTACCTGACTATCTCCTTGTAAGACTTGATTTTGCTGCAAATTTAAATAAAATTATCTATACCCACAAGAATCTTGCTTTAATAAAACATAGCTGTGATGTAAAACATTCAAAACCAGAGTAACTGCATTGGTAGCAGAGAATGGACATGTTCCCAATGAACTTCCAGCTACAGCAGCAGCAACAGTCAAGCATCAATTTATATTCTTTAATAATCAGCTGGTACTGCACTAAGCATATTAGAGATTTGTCTCTGTGCAACATCTGGATTAAAGGTAACGTGGATTTTACCTTGACATTAACACTGCAGCAAAGCCTATCCTTCAAATATTCTAATAAATTCATATAACATGAAGAAAAAGAAGTAGTTACAGCCAAGTAGCAGCTGCTGGTTCAGAGAACAGTCCCAAGTGGTTTATCAAAGGAGCAACACTGTGTCTGCAAGATTTGTAATATCCAGAGATGGGACCTGAAACTGTTTCAGACCTTTATCTACCTGCATTATCTTACAAGTAAGCCCAGTAAGTCATCCCACTAACCAATAACGGAAGCAAAATGAGCTCTAGAACTAATTATAGGTAATTCTGAACTAGACCACTGGTTTTGCAAACACTGTAATTAATTTTGACCGCGCTTACTATAATTTCAGTTGCAAAATGCCGCAAGGGGTGTTCTTCAATGCCTTCAAGTTGTTCAAGCTGAGCTGTCAATAATGGGTATTTCAGGCTTTTCATACAGCTGAAATAAAGAGGTGAAACTAAATCACCAATACAGTCACAAATACAGACTATAATAGTGTCATTGATAACCAAGAATGAAGTCTATACTCATATTAGGTGCTACCATTCATGATATTCCAAGGATATAAAAAACCCAAAACCAAAACCCCAACATCTGCTGTAAAAGCATTCTTTAGACTTCACTTCCAGAATTTGGTTATCCTCACTGTTGTAAATGCGAGAAGCAGAGGAATACCAAATCAGCTTCACAGCACAGATTAATATTTGTTCAACATTTCCCTGTACTAAAAAAACAAAAAAAAACCCCACAACAACATTATTTTTACCTTTCTTCTCTTACTTCATAAATATGTAAAGCATATTTAGGGTTTTTTTCCTTTTTCAAAATATCACATTAGTTAATATAAGTTGGCAGCATTATAAAACACTAGTAAGATGATTTATTTACTGCCTACGTAATAAATGCCTACTGTTCATTTTGTTAAGTTATAGGAATACATTACACAGACATAAAATGCTCACAATTTTAATAATTCTTCTTTCAGCTCCATGTCATTGTATTCCGATGACTCTTCCATGTTTTTAACAACTTCATTCACGAAAGGTTTTGCAAAGTGCACCACTGCATTACAACATTGACAGAGACCAAGTTTATCTTCTTGTATTTGTTGTTTTGTGTAAGGTACAGGTAAGGGAGTAAGCTGATTCATAATCATGGCCAAAGATAAACCCACTGAGTAGGCCTTCTTGTTCTGAAGTTTCAAAAGCACTGGGGAAAGAAGGAGGAAAAAAAGTCACCAGAAAATAAAAAAAGAGAGAGACTATTGAGATGTTCAGTTATTACTAAGTAGATGAAAAGGTGAAGAAAAACAGTATGAATATGTAAGAAAGCCTTTAGTTTCAGGGAAGGAGAGGGACTGATACCTGAAATCACATGAGCAAATCCAGCAAAACTAAACATCAACTAGTTTAATATGCTGTAGTTAAGATGACCTTATATTTGAGAAAGACAGATATTAAAGCAGTCATGCATTTCAACACATTCTTCCTTTCTCTGTAGCACCATGATGAGCACTGAAAAAAATAAATACATCTTTCTAGAAATAGCCTGAGTGAAATAATACTCGTTTACCTGACCTGGAAAACTCATTTATTGTTTGACTCCTGTGCTTGGCAAAACCAGAGACAACAGCCCAACCTTTCTGCTGATATTTGACTCTGCTTGAAGCAGCTCAGGACTGTTCTATATTCCATGGCAAAATCAACAGAGGGGTTCCCAAACTGAGGAAGCAGCCCAAGTGGCTCTCCACTTAAGCTGCACTCGGTGCAGGCTAACTGCAGATTCACTATCCAAAAAACCCACATGCTTCTAACTACCAAAATGCTTCACTTGTTAAATTAAAACATAATTCAATATCAAATCTCAGTGATTGCTATAATCAGACTTAAACTTGAAACACAACACTTTATTTCATCTCCCATACCAAAACAGAAACTACTACTTGTTACCTACTTAATGGGTGTCCAAACCCAACATTTTTAGTTTTTACATGTAAGCCAGAAGAATGCTTCCCTCTCACCAATCAAATATTTCAACCTGCTTCAATCTGCAATAAAAGCTTTTACACTATGAAAATATGAAAGTATATTTTATAAGTTAAATAATGAATATTTTCACAAATCCATGTAATTCTCTGTTTCTGTTAACAGTGTGAATGGTTTACACCTTTAAATATAAATGTCACAGGACAATATTATTGTAAATGATGAAAAATAGCTGAATATTGCTATTTCAACTGATGCTATGAATCCTATCTAAAATCTTTCTCTAACAGGCCAATATAAGTATGAAAGTTATACCCCATGTTATTTTGCAGAATATAACAGATTGTAAAGCCTGTCAGGACAGACATATCCTGAAACTATCCCAGCAAAGGCTAAACAAAATTGATAAATAAATGAGAAAATAGTTTAATTTAGAGATCACATTAAAAACTATATCTTACCTGTCTGCAAAGGCTGAAGCAGTAACATGACAGTCTGGCACACTTGTTCTCCAGATGTCTGTTCAATCTGCTCAAGTAAACCCAAAAAAAGCTCCTTCGGATTGCATAGCTGCAAAAGAGAAACAATGTATATTTTTTAATAACCACGGTCATAAGCTACAAATTCATCACAAGCAAGCTACAATACAGAAGTTCTTGAATGTCAGGAAAGCAGGTCTGAACATCCTAGATAATCTTTAAGAAAACAAATATGAAACAGTAAGTACTTCCCTACAAGTAATGTCTTCTGTAGTGTATACATTTTCATATAAGCTGAAAATATACAATAACAAATAGTGACACTAAACCGGATTTCTGTGGTCTATAAAAAGCCTCAGAGTACCTTAGCAAACTAATCCTTAGATGTAGAGAGAAAAGAAAAACTTCAGTGTGAAATTAACTCAAGCTATAGAGTTTGCTTTTAAATACATGAATGAAAGGGAACTAGTTTTCTACAGATTAAAACTTTTTTCCCCTACTACTCCATCAGAATTATCAGGTAATCATACTGTATCTGCAGTAGCCAAGAGATGGTATTGCTGTGGCTGCTCTGATTACAGCAGCTGGCTCTCAAAAACATCATCAGTTCTCTCTGCCTTTTTCTTCTGGGTAATGCTATGTCTCTGTTTTGCCCAATTACTATTTTCACAAGATTTGTAATAGGTTAATTACCTCTGAGAACACTAAGCCTACGTCTGCTTCAGATGAAACTGGTCTGTGCATTTAAAAGTTACAGGAAATGGACAGAAAAACCCAGAAGCAGTCATGCCTTGTTTTCTTTGGAAATCAGGGGGAAAATTAGGACCTCTCCCCTCCCTACAATTATTGTATTATAACCATGTATTTAAAAAACATACCTGTGCCAACTGATCTAGTATCTTCAGGCAGTGTTCTCGCTTATCATCTTCCTGTTTATACATGAAAATACATCTAACAAGAGGAGAGATGAGATTCCAACCCATATTCTTGATGATAACCTAAAACCCAGATTTTCAGAGAATAAACCAAAACTGGACATCTTCAAAATCCACAGAGATTGTACATATGAAGGTCAAAAAAGACAACATATCAATGTCCTGCTTGTAACCAACACCATAATAATGTCACTGAAATTTTAACAACTATTACCATGAAGTTCTATATTTGACATACATTGTATTCTCTACCATACCTATAAACAGTAGCATATTTTGTATAGTTTTCATCAGTGTATTAACTCTAACATTTCAATATATATTTCTAAGAATTTATATGACAATACACTTAAAACAGGACCAAGTAGGGGAGTTTTGCTGAAAGAAAGAATGCTTAGACAAATTATTTTTAACTTGAGGGGATCGAGATCTTCAGTTGTTACTCCAAACTCAAAAAATTCAAAACCAGACTGTGAATCCCATGTAACATTGCCAAAACATTCCATCCTTCACTTTCTTTCTGAACTTCCTATTTATCTGTGTATAATTTAGTATATTCTCCCAGCTCCCCTAAATGCCCACAGACATTAGCATCTCTTACATCAGTATCAGCTTAGTTGGCTCCTACACTTCTGGCCAACATTATAATATCCATCTGTGGCAGATATAATAGCAAGTAACTAACATTATTACATCCACTGTGGTGGATAAGACAGCAGCACCCACCAATTACTTGCTTGTTCTCCTCTCCCAGTGGGGTGGGGGAGAGGATCAGAAGAGCAGAACAGAGAATGATTCATGGATTGAGGTAAGGACAATTCAGTAAGTGAAGGACAAAGGAGAGCAGAGGGGTGGAAGAGGAGGGAATAATGCAAATCAACTCCCACCCAGCCATCTCCAAGCAACAGCTACTTTCGAATAGGTCCCCATGCCCATGTGTTTTTATTGCTAAGCATGATGTTTTATGGTATGGAATATCTCTTTCATCAGTTCAGGTCAGCTATTCCAGCTGTGTCCCCTCCCAACTTCCCTGCTTACTGAGGGAGCAGAGCGAGAAACAGAGAAGGCCTTAACACTGTACAAGCACTGATCAGCAATAGCTGAAACACTGGCGTGTCATCAACACTGTTTTGGTCACAAATCTAAACCGCAGCACCATACAGGCAGCCACGAAGAAAATCAGCTCCATGCCAGTCAGACCCAGCACACCATCTGAAATCCCATTCTGTTAAAGAGGGACATTGTCACCTTCTCTTAATTATGCTTTTGTCCTCTCTTTTCCTTTTGCTTAACTCACTGGAAAACAGTTATTAATGATTTTGTTAAGATTACCATGACTTGGTTTCTGTGACCTACCTAAGTTACACAAGAATGTGCACTTAACACAGAGCAACTTCATAACTATCCTTATGTACAGCCTTGCTCCACAGTGAAGTAGCTTTCCCTTGTTAATAAGCAGTTTTATCTATTTAATGGTGTCAGTGAACAACTTGTGTAGTGCAAACTTAAACTCACCTTATTTTTTTCATTTTGAATTATTTCTAATAACTGAGCTGCGTACCCATCTTCTAAACATTTCTGACCTGCTACTTGAAACAGATTAAAATCTTCTCCTTTGAAATCAATTTCTTCCAGAATTTGCTAGAAAGAAAATATGCCTGTTTAACTCCATAGTTACAAAAGGCAAATAAAAAATAAGAAAATCCAAGCTTTCATTTCAAAATTAAATGTAGCATCACTGTAGCTCATCTTTTTTTATATAGCTCTTTCACATATTAAAAAAGCTGCCAAGAGCTAACACAGAAAACAAAGCAGTATTTGAATAGCACCTTCTAACTACAATACGTTGTTTGAAAGAACTATTTTCTAAAATAACCTGCTAAGGTTTTGTTCCTTCAGACAGGCACTTTTAAGTACAAGAACATCTACTTCTCCAAGAAGCAGAAGTTATCAAGCATCTTGAGATACGCACCACAGACAGGTCAGTGAAACAAGCGGTCCAATGAGAAGTTCTGCTAACAACTGTCTGGTGTCTTGGCATCATTTTACTTTTAATTATAATATATGAAGCAAAATGCACACTGTCTACACTCATGACTTCTATGGAAAAAAACCAAAACTACTTACACATCTTTGTATTATGGCTTGAAGTTCATCGACTGCCATTATAGTTTGACTTTGTTCTTCTGGCATTGAAAACTATTATAAATTAAAGAGTGCAGTATTAAGTAAAAACAGAGACTGAAAAGTAATCACATTATCAAAAAAAAAATGTCCGTAAAGGAATGAGAACAACCTAAACAGACAGATATTATGAAGAGTACATGATAAAAAAAAAACAGGAAGAATGCATTCTTAAGGTGTACACTGTATTAGTCTATTTCCCATATTTGTAGAAAATGGTATTACTGGCAGAAAAAAACCCCTGTATTCTATGTACAGGGAAGCAATTTTTCAAGTAGTATCAGGTTGATCTTAAGAAGTCAGGAGGCCTCAGGTTATACATAGGCACATACATTGAAAACCGCAGCTAATACAGAGCAAGTGTGGGCTCACTGCATACCAAGTGCAGATGCCCATGATATAAATTTTCTGCGACTATTCCCAGCGGAGGAGGTCCTGCTCAGCCAAGACCAGAACACTCTTAACCTGACGCCTGGGATGTGCACAGCTGACCCAACCACCACACCAGTTTATACCAACAGTCCAGTCACAACCACACTGGCAGTATTATTTATTTCTTTCTAGTGTCTAGGCTGGGCTACTTCAGTGGCCTTTTACCTCTAGATAATATCATTTTACAACTTTGCTGCTAAACACAATTAAGTTAAACATTTGACTAATGTTAAGTACATAAAAAGTTTTACATAGTCAGGACCACGAATTACAAATGAAATCAAGCTTGGTTATCCCATGTGATATTTCAGAGCAGCAGTCACAATCTTTATAACCATGTACCTAAATCTAGTTATATGGCCACAATGAGCGTCAGTTACCTCTACAAATGGATAATTAGCTAACTGTTCATCACAACACCCAAGTTCCATACTTAGACATCTCAGTGTAATTTCCTCTTACATTAGATCTCAGCTACATCACACACCCAGATAACTAGGCTACCTGGATGTTTACAAAAAACAGGTAACTCGCAAAAGTTTAAAAAAAAAAATCTATGTGAGAATTTTATTATTCAAAGCACAAACAAATCACCTTCTGCTCTCAACGGCCTATTTTAACATTTTCATGTCCCTGCAACCTCTCAGCACATCTGACCTGTCCTTTTAATTTGATTATCACATACCTTATTACCACACGTTGTGCTATTTGAGCTCTTTATTTTACAGGACGTTAGCAATCCTTCCAGAACAATTCTAATATTCTTGCATTTGCAGCAGGCATTGACTTTACGATGTACTTACAGCCCTGCAACAAGCCCTGAGCGCTCACCGTGCTGATCCAGGGATTTACCAGCCAAGCTCACAGACGGTCTCAGGCCTTGATACTTAACCTGGTTTCTAAATAAATCTTTTCAGACGCTTCAGCGGCAAGCAGATAGCACCTGAACCGTAAGAAACTTTCTACTACTAACAGTCACCGAGCTCCCGCCCCTCTCACGAACCGCACCTCAGCCCCTTCGCTCGGCAGGATACGACCAGGCCGGCACACAGGTGCCGCCAACGCGCGCCTCGACCACTCGGCTGCGTTACGACACCCCACGGCCGCCCCCCTCACCTCAGCGGCGGCCGGCGGAGCCGCGCTGCAGCCCCTCCAGCGCCGCTCGGCTGCGCCCCACCGCGCCACAGGGCCGCGCCGCCGCCGCCCCCCCGCTCCTAGCCCGGGCCACGTCCCGCCGGCGGCGGCGGCTCTGGCTCCGCCTCCCGGGTGAGAGGTCAGAGGGCGGGAGCGGGCAGCCGCCGGCATGGCGGGCAGGAAGCCGCCGGGCGGCGCGCAGGGGAGGCTCGGCCGGCGGCACGCAGGTAGGCTTCAGCCTGTGCGTGCCGGCCCTCCCGCCCGGCGCGTTGGGCTCTCCCTGTGCCCGTAGGCCGGCGCGGCGGACTCGCCCAACTCGCGGTACCGGGGGGGGGGGAGCGGCGGGACGGCCGCGGTCGGCGGCGCGGGCACGCAGCCGCGATCTCGGTGGGCCGCGGCCGGGCTGGCTGCGTAGTCGGGGCTGGCGAGCGGCGGCTGCCGGCGGTGGGTCTGCCCAGGCGGGGCCCGGGCAGCGAGTGCCCCCACTGTCCCCTCAAGCCGGCGGCGGCTGCGCCCCTGGTTTCTGCAGCGCCGGCAGCCTCAGGGTCCGTTACTTTCCCTCCCTGTTGCCCTTGTCTGCAGGGGCCAGCTGCCCGGCCCCCCCCGTCGGTGGGCGGTAGGAGCGCTGGGGCAGCCCGCGGGGGCGGCGGCGGCGGTGGCGGCGGCGGGGGTGGCGGCGGCGGGCTGGGCCCTGGCCGGGGCAGGCCCCAGCGGTGGAGCTGAGGGAAGGGGCAGCGTGTGCCCGCGCTGGGTGCGGGGGTGAAGCCGGTGCAAAGCCAGGGTGAGTGCGGCGCGGCGCAGAATTGTTGCCGGAGTTACTTTTCCTTTAGCTTTCTGACCGTACAGAGCATGGTGGAGGAGGACATGGAGGGAGCTGGGCCTGTCTGTCCTCACACTTACAAAACGTGTGTCTGACTAGCTGCTGAATGTTGACTAGCTTACTGAAGTTGCGCTCTGCCACCAAAAGCAAGTTTCTAAGCAGATCTCTTGATTATGCTTACAGTTTAGTGGTTTTCATATTTTTCAGGTTCCAATATTTTGCCCTATTGAAGGAAGAAAGTACACTAATGTCTATATTTCTGCATTTGTATATTTTTATTTTTAGGGAATAAACTTTCAGCTGCTCTGAAGAATGAAGATGCTGCTCAAAGGTACAATTTCTGACGTAACAATATGTGGCATTCCTGTTGTTTGGCCTCACGTTGAAATCACATTCTCTGCCTTGTGTGGTTTTTTGCCTTCTCTAGCAACATCATACAGACTTGTCCGGCGTGATGCTATGTAACTTCTAACAGCGTGCACATATGTGCATTGTTTAGTACGCGGACAGTTTACAAATCTAACCTCCATAGTTGTATTTCCTTAGCTGTAGTGCTTGCTTTTTGCCATCTTAACTTCTTTGCATACCTGCCATTTTTCTTTATTCGCTTGAAAAACCAAACTTGAGAGGAAAAAACACTTTCTGCCATGGATGATTACCTGAATATTCATTTGATTCTGTAGTAGAGCCAGACTTCCAGGTGTATAGCATAGATCTCGGTTGGTTAAGACAGCAGAATGACTGTGCATTGACAACCTGTGGGAAGCACTGCTAAATGGAGATCGGAGACATCTGGATGGTTGCTCTTTGGGTGTTTGCTGACCATAGAATAAGTGGCAAGACTCAGGAAAACTACTGTAGTGGGATGTGTTTGGTTTATTGCTTCCTTTGTACCCTCACACTCATCTTGTCCCAGTCCTTTTCTTCAGGCTCTTCGTGTCTCACCCAGCTCCCATTCTCCTGGCAACAATCCGTAAATTGTTTGTCGCAGGCCCTTTGTCCAGCCGCTTCTGGGTTTCCCGCTCTTGCAAGTGGAGTTGCATAACCTTGTGTAGAAGTATTGCAATGCAATAAAAGTCAATACTTTTCCTGACTGGAGTGGAAATAATGCAAACCAAAGTTGGCAACTAGCTGTAATAAGCAATAGCCAATAATTTGGTTATTACAGAATTACTAGTCCAATTACTTGTTGCCTGATTTGGCCAGCACGGTGCAATGCAGAAAAATGTAAGCTACTACATTTCAGAAAAAGAAATAAAGGTATTATTGGAGAATTGTTTATGGAAATCTGCATTCTGTGTCATTCAGTGTCTATGCTGTTACAGGAAGGCAGCTCTGGCAGCTGCTATGAGAAAGAAGATTGAATCTGAGAAAAAAGCATTGTATATTGTTGAACAACTCCTGGAAGAGAATATTACTGAAGAGTTTCTTCTGAATTCTGTAAGTGTTTCAAGTTTTATACTGTTTTATATGTTAGTGTTCAATTTTTTTTTAAATACTCGGAGCAATTTGCTGCAGTTTAAAGGAGACAAACCATTTATTCCCTCTCTCGTCAGCTCTGATGATGATTGCGTTATTTTCAAGGATTCTGCTGTGAAAACATGCCCTAGTTTTGCAGGACTATACATTTATGAATCCTTACTTTATTACCACAGCCTTTGTTTATGTCTCTGTGGTTCTGGACTGATTGATGAAGTATAAAAATTTAGGTCTATATCATGTCATCTGTGAATTTAGATGAAGTCTCTCTAATGCACCACAGTTTATCTGGCAGCATGGTTTTGCTGGAATGGTATGACAATTAGTCCTGTAAATAGCCTGGTAAATAGGCTTACAAAACATGTAATTAGAGGAAAATTATGAAAATAGGTGCCACACTAGAGGCAAAATTACAAAGCTTTTGTATATGTAAAAAGAAGTGCGTATGTCTGTCTTCTTTCCCGGTTTACCCTTTTATCTTAAACATTTATTTTCTTATGAGATATTTTTAGTACAAAAAATGACAGATTTTCCGGTATTGGTTGTTGAACTATTTTCTTGTAATTTTAGGGAAAATTCATTACTCCATCTCACTATAAAGACATTGTTGATGAACGGTCTATCATCAAGCTATGTGGATATCCTCTATGTCAAAATAAACTGGAAAATGTAAGTAGCTTTTTATTAATGCTCTTATAAGAATCTTTTCACAATGTTTATTGCCTTGCATTTGCTTTATAATTTTACACTTAAAATATTAAACATAGATCAAAATACTGTCAATAATGGGCCAGGCATCATATAATTCCGTTTCAGTGTAATCCTTCTGCAATAAAAGGTAAACTTTGATCAGTTGACAGCATTACTGTATGACAGAATCAGTTAGCATCTACTTTGACAGTAATAAAGATGAACGAAGTATGGCTTCATGGCCTTCCTTTGTGCATACAGAAACTTTCTAATCTTGTTCCTTCTTCAGTGTAATGGCATATCTCTGTAAGAAGGATTGACGTGAAAAAATAATGTAATGCAGGGATATTACTATGTGAATGCATATACATCTGCCCTAAAAATATGTCAAAATCATAGTCACACTTACTTAGGTATGGTATGTCAGAGCGTAAGCAGAACTCACAGTTCAGTTACATAACCTGTGATGTAATACCAGTTGTGATACACCTGATTATGTGGAAAAAAAAGTACTCGAGTACAAAAAGTTTTACTGATTTGGACTTCATATGTCCCCACAGAAGTTCACTTTGAAACTGTATTATATTTTATGTAATTTCCTCTCTAGGTTTGTCTGAGTAGTGGTGGGCTCTCTGACAGTATAGTGTCACGTGCATATAAGTAGATATGGATTAAAGAAGGACCTGTGTGTAACAGCCCAATATTTATACATAAGTAAAATTTCTGCCATGTCAGCTCTGTTGTTTTATGTTTAGCACTGACTTTCTTGTTGATCCAAAGTTGTGTTCTATTGAGTGTGAAACGTAAGTGATTAAAGATTAAATTGCCATTCTTAAATCTGAGAAGGTACAATGTCAAAAGAATTGAGAGAAAAGATGGTTGTGTAGTATGCAATTTGGCTAAAACAGAGCATAGTACACATACTAAAATACATTAATTAAGAATTAATTTTCTCTAAAGTCATGATGGAAGTGACAGCCATGCTGACGAAAGCATATTGTTTTAGGTGCCAAAACAGAAGTACAGAATTTCAACAAAAACGAACAGAGTTTATGATATCACTGAAAGAAAGGTATGGTAACAAGTCTGTTTCTAAAATGTATCTAATACTGACTCAACCAGAAATACATTTTGTAGCAGCATTCATATAGTGGCTTGATTCAGAGCCAATATGTTTGATTCTTAGGAAATTTTTACAAACTGTTAGAATATAAAGGTTTTCATTCATTTCAGTTTCTAGATGCTTTCTTCAGAAAGACAAAACCCTACCTATTTTCTTTTGTGATTTTTAAACATAATATGGAAAGTTTTACTTGGGTAGCATTTGAATGTGGTACAGCTGATCTGTTAAAGACATTTGTGAAGGAGTGTTGTCTGTTTTGTTCCAGTATAGCAGTGAGCTTTAGTAGGGTCAAAGTGCACATCCTTTTCTTTAACTGAAGTTTGCCCTGGTGTAATACAAGTTACATATTATGTATTCCACATATTATGTATTCCTTCGTGTGTCTGCCTCTAGGGTTCTTCTTTGAGGACTTCTCAAATCTCTTCACAAAGTCTTTCTTTCTTGAAGCATATTCATGTGTGTGGCTGCGTAAAAGTCTTGCTTGCCTGCTCACAGGATATGCAATCATCTACAGTTGATGCTAAATTGTAGGATGAATGTTTCTAGTTTTGGAACAAATTTCTTCAGTGTTGCTAGTATACATTCCTTGCCTTTGGTTTCAAGTCTGGGATACACAAAATTCTGAGAACTGCTTTCTCAAGCTACCAGGCAAGACTCCAAGAAGTAGGATGTTTTGTCTTGTTCCCTAATGCAAGTGTGCAAGTTAGTTTTTCAAAGATGCTGTAAAATCTTAGGTTTTGTTCTGTGTACTGCAAAACATGCAAGTTCTTTTGCTATCCAAAATTTTCATTATTAAACACCTGCATTTTATTGCATGTCTTTTAAACTATGTGACCATCTTGTTGGGTTAGGGATTGCTCTTTGAACAGTTTCATGGGGTTTTTTTTTTCAAATTATTATTATGTTATATAGAATCCAACAGTGGCTTGCTTCTCAGTATGTAATAAAAGCCCAAAAAGCATAGAAGTGGGGAAAAAAGAAACTAAAGTGGCTTGTGGGGAGTGGGATGACCTATTTAACAGGTTTGGTTTCTCAGATGAATTAAAAACCTGGTCATGGGCTTAAAAAGAAATGTGAATTAGTACTTAATTTTACAGGCATAAAGAACAATGACTTTTGTACCTTTCTTTGAGTGTTAAAGTTGTCTTTAGTCATATTTTCTTGCTTTCTCTCTTGTTCACAGTGCTTTTGCAGCAACTTCTGCTATAGAGCATCTAAATATTTTGAAGCTCAAATTTCCAAAAGTCCGGTATGGATGAGAGAAGAAGAAAAGTAAGTATAATCTAATACATTTGTTGCTCCTTTTGAGAGTATTATTTTCTCTGTGCGAGCTGCAATGCTAATTAATTAGCTGCAGTGCATCAAAATGATTCAGCTGAAGCAGAGGTAACTCATGTTAACATGTTAGCTTAGCATGGTGTTTGTTTTAAAAGTATTGTTGCCCTATTGATCACAATAATTGACACGACAGTACTACTCATACTTAGTGGGCATGACCATATCAATTTAGAGGGCAGACTGATCATAAATAAGTCAACTTGTATTAACTTTAAAATGTACTTATTAGGATTGGATTTTTACAAACCATATAAAGTACAGGATATATTCCTCTTACTCTGTTACAAGAGATTTTCTAATTTGAGCACAGCAGTTGGCATTGCTCAAGGTTAGGCTGTGAGTGCTTGACCTGAAAGCAGGCTGTAACATGAAGAGGTTCTTTATCCTGTCTAAATTTCAGATTACCCATTTCCTGTTGTTACTGCAATACACATTCTGGAACACTGTGATGCAGCCCATGTTCCTACCTTAGGAAACATGGGCTTGCAAATAATTAATAGAGCCAATGGGTGTCACTGTTTAACAAAAAATACTTGCCTGGAGAACATTCAGCTGAATTTATTCAGCTTTCGTTCTCCAAGATGCTACTTTTCATGGTCTCCTGGTTTTCAGCAAAAGAAACTAGCTGAAATTATATGCGTGAGCTCATTTTCACAGTTCAGATCAGTCGTACAAAATACCTGATGAGTGAGAGAAGAGATTTAGAGCAGCCAGATCTGATCTGAGGGATTCTTAGCTGGTAAAACGTCTCTTCATAAAATGTTTAAGTAAGTTTACCAGTATTTCTGTGCTATTGTTTTGTCATCTTTAAAGTATTTCTAAAATTTCCCTTTATTCTTAACGTCAAAAGTCTGTAGTTCTGATACACTTGACATAGTTTATTATTTATGCTGTGTTGTGGGGAGGAGGCAGTATTTTCAAAAAACAAACAAAACCCCATAGTCCATGGTTAGGTGTATCTGTTTGCACAGTCACGTACATATGCACACACTGATAATCGTATATACATCTGAAATTCTTTCGACAAAAACCACTACAACCTCCAAGTAAAACTGAAGAAGAGTTATATGGTGTTAATAATGTTATTCATTGTATATTATCCCCCTTAGTTTCCAAACTCAGTTCATTCATATGAAAGGTGCAGCTTTCATCTTTTTAAATCTGGGGGGGGGGTTTATGTACTGTCTGAGAGGTGTTAGTGTATTGACTTGCATTCACTGCACGCCTAAAAGGTTTTCTTTCATTCATAGGACAGGTGGGTGAGGATTTCAGCATTTAGTGCTGGATAAAATGAATAGCATTGTGGTGATGCCTCGTAGCTGAATTGAAGCAGATTAACTGAAAATAGAGCTTTGGAAAGACACCTATCAGCACTTACTTAGTAATATTTCTCAGAGTTTCTGGAAACCTTTTGAACTCAGTTTTCTTAAAGCAGTATAACTTGATACCCTAATTTTTAACAAAGTAGTATTTTTAAAAAAGTAAAGATATCCTGAATATTCATATTTTTTGCATTAATACGGAGCATTTTCATATAAATGGTCCAGGTTTGTTACTGCAATAGGAACTTTATGAGCTATGAGGGTCTTGGTATGTTTACTTGGTTGAAGAGGAGACCAAAGACTGATCTGAAAGCAGCCTACAAGTATTTGAAAAAACGTTACAAAGATTACAGAGCCAAACTATTCTTGCTTGACAGCAGAAAACTTAATAAGGTATGGTGGCCATAAAGTATCACATGGATGGTTCCAGTTGGACATTGCGGGGGAAAAATTGCACTGAGGTTATGGCTGAATGAAACAGGATAGTCAGCAATGTTTTGAAATCTCCATTTTTGGAGGTTTTCAAGATTTAAACTTAATGAATTTGTGGCTGACCTAAACTAGTGCTAATGACAATTGCATTACAAGCAGGAAGGTCAGACTAGGGACTTCCAGAGGTCCTTTCTGACTAACATTTGTGTGACTTGCTGATTCTGTTAAATGTTGTTCAGTGTAACAGCATCATTCTGCAGGCAGATGATTCCTGTTCTGTCAACATGTATGTATAAACCTGTTCTTGCTAACCCTGCTTTGAACAGAGGGTGTTGGACTAGAAGATCCCCAGGTGTCCCTTCCAGCATCAACTATGTATTGTATGTATTAACGTGTATTTCAAGAGCATTGATTGAGCAGGAAAATCTTGATTCTGTGTCATCTTTTTGCAGACCACCAGACATAGAGCTGCTGAAGGAGGGACAGAGGTACACCGAACAATAATTTTTTTTGTTATATGCACTTACAGTTAGAAATATTAGTATCATATCAGGTGAAAGGAGAATCTTTGATTTCCTGTGTTACAGAAAAAACCTTATTAGAACCTACTCAAAGGTTTTTTTCCTTTGTGATCCTAAACCAGAATATTTGATCTGCACGATTTAGTGTACAGCTGCTGTTGGCCCATATATCTTAATTTGAGCCTGTTGAAATCTGAAACAAATACACTGTTTGTACATTGCATATTTTATAACAGCTATTCTTTATAAAGAAAATGGTACCAATTATGTGTGATGAAAGCTTCTGTATTTCTTAATCAAAAATCTGTATATCAACTGAAATGAAATCATGCTACTCTGTCATCTCTCTGCACCTTGCTGTGTATTGCAACTTTTTGTTTGTTTTCTTTTGCAACACCTGGCCATTAGGTGGCAAACTTAACATTTGCTGAAAACAGCTCTGCCATCCCCCTGATTTTTAGCATGCTATATTCCTTTTATGTTTTAGGATGACTATTTTCATTTTAAAATGGCACTATTTGTCATGCTAAGTCTTATATTATTCTGTTGTCTTTAATAAATACCTTGCTTACTATTCTTTTCTAATGGCCAATAAGCAACTGAGAACTCACTCCTTGGAATAGTGTCTGTACCTGTTATCTTGATTGCAGAACAGCTCTCTGAGTTCAAGAAGACTTGAAAGAGCAGCTATGATTCTTAAAGCAAAAAAAGTACACTTCTCCTACAAGGGAAAAATGCTTTCTTTATCTTCCTTACATGAGAATGAAAAGCTTATGTAATGTTTCAGGGAACACCCATTTTTTATTTCATAGATGGCTTGTGTTTTGTT
The DNA here is from genome assembly GCF_023638135.1 of Falco biarmicus. Taxonomy (NCBI): domain Eukaryota; kingdom Metazoa; phylum Chordata; class Aves; order Falconiformes; family Falconidae; genus Falco; species Falco biarmicus. The sequence goes on from NC_079298.1 coordinate 21,357,765, forward strand.
ATAGTGGACAGTCTGGAGAAGAGGTGACACTACGTGATGAAGTAATTAAAGCATCTGACATTGAAAATCCTAGGATATCTTCAAATCCATGTGAATCTGGTTCTCATGATGCAGCCAGTGACAGTAGTAGTGATACTGAACAAGAATTTGTTTCTTCTGTCGTACGAGGAAGTCAGTCAAGTTCAGCCAGTCTTGCACAGCAATTGCACAGAAACAGCATCCTCAAAAAGAAGCAGGCTCAGAAAGTCTGTTCCAGCCCTAAAACAGAAGAGTCAGATGTGGTAGAAGCCACTGAACTACTGTCTAATTGTAAATTAGATGCTCAAGAAGAAATAGGTGCTTGCTCTGTTCATGATAAAATAACTGCAATGCCTTCAAAAACTACTACTCTGGGGAAATCAAGTGCTTCAGAAAACTGTGAAGATATTTGTGGTTCACAGATAGTTTTTCTAGGTGTGAGCAAAAGAGGGGCAGAACATCTTAAAAGAACACTCGCTAACTCAGAAGACTGTAAAAAACCTGAGGTGAGGCATCCAGTTAATTCCAAAGGAAGTTTATTAGACGTGCTTAAGCAAACACTTAAGGAATGGAGAACTGAGGAAACTTTAAAATTTCTCTATGGCCCAAACTATACTTCTTTGTGTTCATCAGAGAGCATTTCAACTGCCAACCAGGAGAACGAAGAACTTGATGAGGATGACTTAGATACAGCTGATGATCTTAACACTGTTGCTGTAGGGGAGTCTGAAAACAGTTTGAACTGTTCTTTACCTTTCACAGGCCCAGGTGGAATAGTTAAGCCTGTGCCTAGTTACGAGAAGTTAAAAGAAGAAACAGAGTTTCTAGAACTCCGAGTAAAAGAGTTCTATAAAGGAAAGTACATCTTGGCTGAAGAGGCAGTAACACATGCACAGGCAGAGGAGCATCCAAGCAAAGAAAGAGTAAGTGTCCAGTGGAATAGTGTCAAGGCTGTATAAAGCCTGCCTTCAAACAACGATTGCAAGCTCTTTGTTTCTGTCATCCTAAGTAGATAAGTATCTAGCCCGGGGAAGGGGAAAAGTACGTTAGCTGTACACTGTATGTTGGGTCAGATTAAGCAAACTTTTCTGTCCGTTAAGAAATTACTGGTTGGGGTTTTTTTCTATTCAGAGATAAAGAGTTTTCTTATGTTTAAACATTTATTGGTAAGCTGTGACTATTTTGATGCATTGACTTTAATTCAAGACTAGGTTACAGCTGTTAAAAGTTTTTTATCTAATGCAGGATGATCAACAGGAAGATTTCACCTTCCCACTTGTTGATTCAAATGCACAAATGCAGATTAGAAAGCGAATTGTCCTTGACAAACTGAGAAAAGTGTAAGTATCCTTTACTTTGGTATATGTCAGGTTGAGGTTGGTGCACAATCATCATCATTTTAAGTAACAAACACACTATGCAAGGACATTCTGGCTTTTTCTTGGTGGCTTTAGTCATCATTTAAACTCATTACTGCCCTAAAGAACTTATTTATTTCTGAGACAGTCATCTGTGATATAGTTGCAGGTGTCAGTTTGCAGAGCCTGGTGAGGTAGATGTTAGAATCTCACCACTAAGTTGTTGTCTAGAAGAAACCTGTCCCTTCTTAGGTGTCAATCTCACGTAGATTCCAAGGATGACTACTGTATGGTAAAGCAGTTTGCTTATTCAGATGTTTCTACAAGTTTATTAGTCATTTGCAGCTTCTAGCAAAATTTCTGTTGAACTTAAAAATCTGGTATTCCATGAGTAGAGGATAAGAAAGACAGAATGTTTTGGGGTTTTTTTCCTTAGTTTCTTCAAAGGCTTTATTTTTTACTATCCACTTCTTTAGTTGATCATTTCAAATGTCATGAGATGATTCAGTAGTCCTGTCCCACTCAAGTAAGAGAGACAGTTTTCATTTTGGTAAAGCCATGATTTCTTGGTGTGTTCAGATGAAGTGGGAATATGAATATGCCCAGCATCATAGGAGTCCTGTGTTCAGTTCCCTAAAATATGTAGAGATGTAAACGAGAACAAAAGTCTTGATTCTTCCAGCAATATTGATGCACCATGCGCATATGTGCATATAAATGTAAATAACTGGATATTCAAATGCAAGACATTATTAACTATTAAACAAGTAAATAGAGGCAAAATTTTCATCCTAAATGTGAAAAGCAATGCATATTATTTCCAGCATTTGGGGATACTGACTACTAGTTAAGCAGTGTGAGCGGTTTGTTGTGGGCTGTGTCAATTTTTACACACAGTCAAGTAGGGAGGCAGTAGCTCTTTTTCTTTCTTTCGAAATTTTCTCAGTAGCCTGCTATCATCGTGATTCCAACTATCAGGTGTACAGTGGAATGTTATTTCTGTTGCATCTATGTTGAGTCTGAGATTAGCAGATACATTCTCTTTGCAAACCTCATTTAGACATGTAGTTTCCTTTTGTATTGTTACTTTTGAACCAAGTAAATAGAAATATTCAAAACATTGATGGGGCCTGGAATTCTAATCCTCATAATGTTAAACACTTTAATTTTTTTGTAAGAATGTCTTGTCAGAACTGAAATTCTGTGAAGTTAATAAGAGTATGCATGTAAAACCATAATTTCTTCTCCACGTTCATAGTGAACTAGAGCTTATTTATAAGAAGAAGCTGTTTTAAAGTGAAGGTGTTGCCCAAACACCACTCAGAGGAACCTGAATTGTAAACTACTGGCCTGATCTGCTGCATAGAAGTTGATCTCTTTTTATTAATTTTCATGAGCTTTGGTGGAAGTACTACTTGAAGAAATGAGGAAGAGAGGAAAATGTATATTGACCATTGTCTTTTGCCTTCTAGATTACCTACAGTTTTGGGCCCTCTTCAGATTTCCCCAGCTGATGTTTACACAGAGCTAAAAAATCTTGTCAAAACTTTCCGGTGAGTATTGATCTTTATTTAGATAATCTTCTTGATTGATTAATTAAACATGTTGTTGAATGATTTGTGATTTGGGCACAGAGAGGGCCCCATTGCAGATTTGCCCTTTTCTAGCTGTGTGTTAAATGTAGGTAATGTCACATTCCCTGTGGACTAACAAGTCAACCCTTTCCCTGCTCCTGACAGTGGCTAGGTCACCAGGAGTATTTGTAGATTTTTAAAAACTAGGCCAGTGGTCTCTGGAGGATGATGGTGAGTCTTTTAAAGGTTCTGCTACCTCGTCACCTCCTATTAGGCATGAGTTTCTGAGATCTGTCACTTTCTTTTGCTCTGGCTCACTACAGCCAGGCTAAATGGGTTTAATGTGATTAATAATTGTTACCACTAACTTCTAGAGCCAGGAAGAAGGTCCAGCTTGACCTATCGTATTCCTGATTTCAAGGGGAAGTAGACCTACCAGACATGCTGTCACCACAGATGAAGCTTCTGCTTCAGTCAGAAGCCCTAAAGACGGTATTTGGAGACACTAGGATAAAGAAGGGAAAACAGAATGTTGGTAACTTCTCCAAACATTTTTAGGTTTTCTTTGGGACAGAACTCTCATAACTTGGACCTCGATCATGTTCTGCATCTTGAAGTATTGTCAGGAAAGATAGCAACAACAGTTGCTAACTCTGTGGATGTTGTCACTCTTGAAACTTCTCCCCACATCCCCAGCCTGCACGAAGTTACACGGAAATTTTCCAAAACTCATTCATGGGGTGTTTGCCACAGGGCATCTAGGCTTTGGTGAATAGAAACCCAGCTCTGCCTGCCTTATTCCTTATGATTTATCTGATGTCTGGAAGGATGCCACTAAAACACAGGTCTTTATATGCAGGATTTCTTACTATGGAAGATCCTCTTTTCTGTTTTGGTGACTCTGCCTGATCTCTTTTATTAGAAAGAATTGTTAATGTTTGAACTTGATTCTGCAATTGCAGTCTTTTAAGTTGTGAGGAACCTTTTATTTTAACACCACCACTGAAACCAGGGAAGATATTTTTGGTTGTGTTTAGGCAGCATGAATATACTGCATATATACACTTATTATTGGAATAAGATCTTTAAGAGACAAAACTTAAAACAGTTTTGTTGCTCTGCAGTCTAAATGCTTACTAGTAGCTTTGGCTTATGGATGTATAGAACTGGAAAAACTACATTTGGTCTCTTTCAATCTATTTCTATATGGTTGATTATGTAATAAATCCTAGAGGTTTTCAAAAGCAGAACTTCTATTTTAAATAATTTTTGCTATTAAAAACAATGTGGCCTGAATATGAAGTTCTAGAAAAGGAACCTTGAAGCCAAAATGGACTTCTGAAAACACATAGTATGTGTGTATACATATATGTATATAAAATCTGTGGATTTACAGAATGGAACCAAATTGATTAATTTGGAGTTTGATCCCAATACCTGGCTCATGTAGCAGTAATTCATCATATTTTAACAGTCTCCCCTGAACTGTTTCTGATCCCTGAGGTAACACTTCTGAGTTTGTTTTTAAGTCTCTTCTGTTAGGAAGTAAGGTGAAGGTAGTTGTAGCAGGTTCATGGGGCTGTCTTACTGTGAAGACTCTTGATAAATTCCTTAGAAATTCAGCATTTTGGGCAGGAAATGGTTGATTACATTTGTAGGCACTACACAGGAATTTGTAAGTGCCTTTGAGATATATATATATATATGTAGAAATCAACATAAGTGGAGTTTTATTGTCACTGATAGTAAAATAATACAAAAATACAGGAAATAGGGAAGTAATACAAACCTTTAGGCCCTTTCTTCCATATCAGAGATGAAAGAAGGAGGGTCTGTTGATACACAAAAGCTAGCTCATGGATGTTAAGATGAAAGCATAGGTTTGAACTTCCAGTTCTGTATGTAGGTTTAAATTTACTTAATATGAGTGGTCTGTCTGATTTTAGGTTGAATGCTTTGACAGGGGGACCTGGGATAAAGTTTAAACAGTATTTATGTTTGCAGGGTATAGAAATTTAAAAGTTACTTTCTTTTTAGTGTGATTAAAATGCTTAATGATTATGTAGGGAGCACCGACAAATGCTAGTGCTCTTTCCTGCTTTTTGTACTGGAAATATTTCAGGCTGAAGAACTTGCCAAAGAGGGTAGGAGATAAAAAACATGGCTGTAGCAGAGCTTAGCTGAAGAAGGGTAAAAGAGCATGTGGAGAACTAAGCAACAACGATTTTCAGCTCCATTGGTTTTTAAAGGAACACTTGCAGTTCAGCCTCCTTTGGGCAGCATTTTATTCAATCACCACTGCTGGGAAACACACTAGAGGGATCTCAAGAGACATTTTAGAATGGTTAGAGCTCTTCCCAAACAAAGTCCCTCAGTGCCTGTAAGCTTTTGTTACGAAAACTGAGATGTCAAATAATTCTCCAGAGTGTGTAAGAGCACTTTGTTAAAAGATCAAGAGAAAATTAGCTATTTATATATAAATTGAGGCTAAACGATTATGTTTGTGAAAGTCTGGTGGGGTTTTTTTAAGCACAATATTTCATATTGAAAATAGAATTTCATCTCTATCTTACGGTTGCAAGTATTTTAATTCCTTTTATGGAGCTCGTCATTGACATTGAGCTCTCTCAATGAGTATGATACAGTTGTTTCCTAAAGATGTGTTCAAGACTTTTTATTACAGCTTTGTCTTACCTTGTTTCCAAGACAATCTTCTAGCTTTTAAGTATGTATCATGAGTGTATGTGATCTAGTGTATATGCTCACTAATAGGCTTTTACCTATTACCCTTACTAAGTGGAATTTTAAGTTCTGGCTTTCAAGTCAATTAGCAATACTTTGTGATAGACAATGTTCTGTATGGAAATGTGAAAGTACCAGAACATTAATCATCTTTTCTCAAGTAAATGGGCTTCTCTTGAAGAGAGCCTGAAGTTAGAATAGTAGCTTATTTGGGCTGGTTGTCATCAAACTAAATTATACTACAGTATGTAAATATGTTGCTGTCTTTTGGGGCATAGTGGAGCTGTCTTTTATGGTTAAATTGGTCTAGTTGAAGCTTGAAGAAAAACAGTCTGTGCTTTAGTATTTGCCTGTGCTGACCTGGATTAGTTAAACTTCGCTCATCTTGGTGCAAATACTGGAAAAATCGTAGATAGCTGAGGTCCCCTAAAGTCACAACTTTGTCCTAATCACATGAAGTCAGCTTGCTGCCTTACAGAATAGGCAAACAGCCAAACTAACAGGTCAGATTCTTGAAGTCAAATAAGCCTACACCTGAGAATCCGGATGTGTGAACACAGAGGCTGCTTCATTTGCAAACATGCTGATGACTTCACTTTGCAGCAAAGATAAATTGTAAATTGGAAGAAAGACAATCTTGTCCATTTGGGGCACATTTTTTTTCTTTTTCTCCCAGTGTAAGAACATGGACATACTGGGTAAAACAAAGACAGCAAGTATGGACCTGTTCAGCCGAATGTTTTTTCACGAGATGTACATTTGGTACCAATAACTTGATGCTACTAGCTATTAGTCAAATTCATAGCAACATGTTAAAAATTGAGCTCATAGATTCACAGATGACAAGTATTTTCTCATTGTAAGGATAACCAAACTTTAGAAGGAAATAACACTCAAGACTATAATTTATAAATAGGTATAAAGAAAAATATACTTTAAAAAGATGGTTTTATGTTAAGCAGTTACATTTTCTTGCATTTTATTCATAATACGTGATGCTGGGGGCCTGTTAGGGGATAACAATTCACCATAATGAACCTGGTGTCCATCTGCCATGCCCCGTTGGACAGTGTTCCTGTTACCAAATTGTTTCCTAGAAATCCCGGGAAATGCAATCCTGCTGAGGAAAGGGTGGTGAGCTCCTGCATTGCTGAGTTTCTTTCCTATAATTTCAAGTTCATTGTGGCCCCTGTCCCACGTTCTTGTACAGACACTTAGGGTTGTGCTTAGATCTGCTGCCGTTTAAAAATCAGGCCAGCATTTGCTAGTGGCGTTCTGGTAGCAAAACTTGCAGCTGATGGTAGTTAAATGGAAAGACATCTAAAAGAAAAGAAGTAGAATCAACTGTGTATGCTCTTTCTCTGTGGTTTTTGGGTTTACTTTTTTTATTTACTAGTTACCTTAACCTTGGACTCCCCTGTATTTCTACAACTCCTGTATCAGACTTCACTTTCTTTGCAGGCTGGGCACTGCAAATTGGGAGGTCATTTGGGATGGAATTTTTATGCATCTTACTCTTTACTCCTCTATCCTCTCAGCTTCTGCCACTTGGATCCCTTTGCTCAGTCTGAGCTCCTTCACAGAGTATTAAAACTACTGCATGGGTCCTGCTGCCTACTGGATGGTAGAAGCAGTCAAGTCCAGCTGCAGTGTGTCTTGTTGGGGTGAACCACAACACCCACAGACTAGCAGCTAAGCAACCCACACAACTGTTTGGGATCATCCCAACTTTCTTGGCTTACGTATCCTGCCCTGCAGAGGCCAAGAGGGTAGAGATATTCTGTTTTGAAAAGTTGTGTATTATTTGCTTTCTTTGGGTAGGTGAGGGAGCATTTAGCCAAGCTCCTTAACAGAAAAAAATTTAGTGCAAAACTGAACTAATGTACACAAAGTTTTGTACAGTTTTAACATTTCCACATTATGTGTTTCTGACAGAAATCCAGTGACCTCTGTTTCATGGATTTGGCTAGAGGCAAGACAAAGAATTAATGAACCATTTTTACAGAGGACTTGCACTTCCCTGTTTTCTGAAAGCTTGCTCTTCAGAGGCCTTGGTGTTGACACACAGCTTGTTCTGGAAAGTGATTGCCCTTCCACTGCTCCTTATTATTTAAGGCTTCACACCTGTAGGTTGCTAGCTTTAGTCTGATCTGCCTGAAATGTTTGGTTTTTTTCCAGCTGCACAAGTGTTTTAGGACAGGTGTTGTACTGAAAGGTTACTCATTGTGGAAGCCTGACTGTTCATCCAGTCCAGTGACAGTAGTACATCAGCAGATCCATATTGCCATATCCTGCTGGTTATCTGTGTCTTTTGACTACCTCCTTCATAACTAGCATATTGATGGCAATGACTAGTGTTCAGACCTTGCCAATCAATACTAACATTGAATAAGAGTTAATTGACACAAATAACTGCATCTCTCAGTTTGCGTACAAGAATGACACCTTCCTGTGCTCTAATCAATAGTAACTCCTTGTAGAGCATTGAAATAAAGCTGCTTTCTCTATTTGACAGAGTTTTCCCAGGTGGCTTGGAGCTGTCTCTTCCATTGTGTCTCATCATAGCCGATTAACTGGAATGTTACATATGAATTGCCTGTCAAGATGATTCCGTCAGGCATTTCTTGGTAGTGTTTATCACTGTCACCAGTATTGAGTCAGGATGTTCAGCCTTTGTTTTGTCTCTTTTTCTATAGCCAGAAAATGTAAGTTTACCAGGTACAAGCTTTGTTGCCAACTAACGCCATCAGCTATTTCAAATAGTAATTGGTGAACATGATTCTTTTAATAAGAAAAATAATGTGTTTCCGAGAACTATCGGTTCTAGTTTGATGTGACAATTCCTATACACGTAGTACAAAACACCGCACATGTAGTACAAAACATGGCTTTTCCTGTCATTACTTAACAAAACTCGGGCTGTTGAGAGACTACTTGAGTAATCATTGCTTCAAAATCTTACTTTTGTTCAAAGACTTGGAGATTTGAGGAGAAAAATAGGATAATACTGCTTTGATCATTACTATCCTTGATAAAAATTAATTTTATTAATATCTTCCTAAATTAGGGAAACACAGAATGATCCTATAAAACATGTTATTCATAGCTGCATTTTTAATGACCATTTTGAGTATAATTTGGGGGGATTAATTAACAGAATTTGAATTTTAACAATGACAAGTACAAATACTTTTATTTTTCCACCTTTTTAACACATTTATAGGGGGTAACTATATACTTGCCCAAAGAAACAAACAAACAAAAAATCTTACTGGGGAAGAAAACCCTGGGTTTGAATTTGTTGCCAGGTATTTAATTTTATGCAGCCACCCATCTTCACCAATGCTTGTAGAAGTGAGTATGAATGATAGGGTAGCTTCATTCTGGATCTGGATTTAAACAAGGCTGCATAGAAGGGAAGCTGAGAGCAAGGACACAAACATAAGGAGGTGCTTGACCCAGGATGGTGTGCTCTGTCTGAATAAAATTAACGCTGCTAGCCTTTTTGGGTACCCACAGAACCACAGCTTCAGTTGTAGCTGTGACTTTTCCATGAAACTGCTTGTCTTGAACACCATGGGCCATGCCTAAATTCAGCCATAGCAATTAACACATGAATTGTTTTAAGTCAGATTAACATTTAACTTAAAGCAGATCTGTCTTACGACAAATTTAAGCCAAACAGATCAGCAGGTATAAAAATGCAGCAGCACTTTTGTTGAGCACCCATGTGGTTCTTTATTTGCTCCTCATTTTCTTGCTCTTATATGCGCACTGGCTCCCATTGCGTAAGTTAGAATTCTGGGTTTCCCTTTTAAAAACAAGAATCATCAGAAGATTGTGCCTGGTACCTTATAAAATCCAGTCAGTTTCTGCAACATTAGCTTTTACAGCAAATCTGGATCTGAAGCCAACAGGGAGGAAACTAAGTGTAAGAAGGTCTGTCTTTTCAGAAACACATGTGCAATTCCTGAGAATTTCCCAGTGGTATGAGTGAGAGCAGAGCCCTCACAGTAGCCAGGACTATTTGTGACCTAATAATTAGCTTCTTCCCCATCCCACTTTGATGTAGAAAAAAAAGACACATTGGGAATTCTGGGACTCCTCAATTACAGGGTAAGATTAGAGAGAAGTCTGGAAGCTGGTGAATTACTCAGTACAGCTGTCATTGCTACATTGTAATTCAGTGTATTGAGTCTTTTATGGTAGCCTTAAATCAAAATTCAGCAGTTAAAATCTGTTTACTTTCACTCTGAGATGTTCTAATTATTTTTTTTTAAACTATTTTTCAGGTTAACAAACAGAAATATTATTCACAAAATGCCTGAATGGACTCTAATTGCTATTGTCTTGTTATCTGTGTAAGTACCCTTTAATGTCAAATATTCTCATGCACAACTGTCTAAACTAGCCTATCAAGACAATATTTAAATCAGAGAGAAAAGGCGGGAAAGATTGCTTTAACTGGGGAATCAAACAGAAATATTATTTTCATGCAAATAAACTAAATTCTCTTGACAAAACAGGATTGTCCCACTTGCAACAACATGTTAATAATGGACAAACTTAATGTTATGTTAAAAAAAGTTAAGCTTTAGGGAGTTTTAAAGAGGGCTGCTGGGGTGAAGGAGGAGTATACTTCACTTTCTTCCATTTGCAGCTGACAGACACTCTTCCCCTTTCTGACAGCAAGACAAAATTATGTGCATTGTATTATTTGGATTTGGCATAACTGTTACAGTTCTCATTTCTCATTTGACTTCTAATTTCTTAAAAATTTCACTTTCACGATTAAAGTTTAATTATTTCCATAAAGATAGGGTGTGCTTCTAAACATGTTTGCTTGAATAGTCTAGCAAACTTCTTTGAGAGGGGAAAGCCTTTTTAGCAACTCCCAAATTTCTGAAAGGAATACTGCGACAGAGTATTTTATTTTTTACGAGGATTAGCTTTATTGCTTAAGATTATGATACCTACAGTCCTCCTTAGCTTTGTTCTACTTACTGTAGAATTACTTTCTTTCCAAGGGTTTTTCTAAAGGAAAGTCTGATTTTATTATAGTGTCTTGCAGTAAACCTCTACACAGAGGCATGATCTATAAAAGCTGTAGTCATACGCATCAAGTAACTCCCTTAATTTATATTTTCCAAATTCATGTACATTTCTGAAGTTAAAGATGCAAACTTTGCAGTGTGTAAACCAGACAGTTCTCTCACAAATTCATATTAAACATTTAACATTAGTTCACCTTTTAAGAAATCACTGGTGGTTTCACACAGTGTCAGGCCCTGCCTTTCAGCAGGGTTAAACCATCAAGCAATCTTTGTACGTCTTTCAGCTTGAATTACAAGATTGCAAAAATCTTATTCCAGAGACTGTTTATTACCACACTGCTGCTGCTGCTTTTGGGTTTCCTGGGTCACTGGAGCCTGTAGGACAGAGAGGTACTTACAGACATTCACAGGTCAGGAAGTGTTGTGGGCCAGCCTCATAGCATCCCCAGTACTGCACTTACTTTTCTTGATATTACTTCAGTCTGACACATTGTTCTGGCTTTACTGTCCCAAGGAAGACTATACCAGCAGGCATTAGAGTAGGCTTCAGCGAGCCTTACATCTGTGTCACCCAGCCAGATACCGCTCAAATGATTCATTAAATCAGAACACAGAAAGTAACTTTACTTGAATGCCTTGGCATAAATTTTTTATAAACTATAAGAACAAATCTTTTGTCATTTTTACTATATATTCTTATGGTTGAATTGGTAATTTGTGAAACAGATCTTATGAATTTTTCAAGTAGTTTCTGTACATTTAAGGAAATGGTGACTCTTGTTCAGAAATTAAAATATGTTGCTGGTCTCTCTGCATATGATGAGCTCTAAGTGTTTACATAATGATTGATTGTTTTACAGTTGCTTTAAAATGTTATACAAGTAGCAGGCAGACTTGGTAGCAATTAGTATAAGCAGAACATAGTCCCTTTTTACTTTTGCTTTCTAAGGGTCCACCCGTAAACAAATGAATTATATTTGACCCTAAAATACAGTAGATTTTATTTCTAATATTATTCTAGTGAAATCATGAATAAAACTCCTGTTGACCTCAGCTTATTGTAAGGTTCTTGCAAGCTCATGATCTTCAGATTTTGAACAACTTCTCTTAGCTGCCTCTTAAGAGAGGATGTGGAAGAATGTAGATGGAGTAGAATGAGTATTAAGATTGCTCAAAGATGATGAGTGTTGCATCATTTCTGGAAAGATTAAACCAGAACATTTAATTATTTCGGAATTCTAATCAAACTTGAATGTTTAGTGGAAGCCAGAAGTGTGTAGGGAAAGGGTGCTGAGGCCCTGGGCAACCCCTTGCAGGCAGGTTCTCAGATTGTGGCCCTTTCTCATCTCCAGCAGTCTGCTAAGTAACATGTCGTATCTTATTAATATTGCTTATTAAAAAAATTGCACTCTATTAAGTCTTCTCTGGCTTCCCCTTAGATATACTGAGAGATGATGCATGTTGCAGAATGTGTAATGTCATTTAGATTGCAGAGTTGTATGGGACCAGAGTCGGAGTGGCTGGTTCCTAGCTTCTGTCACTGAAGGAGGAGGACATTTCCAGAATACGTATTCACAGGCGTTGACCTGGTCTCAGACACAGGACAGCCATTTTACTCCTAACACTAAACATTGAAGTAGCCTAAAGCAACACTCTGGAAGAGGATAGTAATTCCTTCCTCTTTCCAGGAGGATGAAGGAGTGTATTACAGGTACCCTGGGGTGCAGGCAGTGTGAGAACAGAGAGTACAGAAGACAGGGTGAGCATGGGATTTCAGGGTGTATCTCAAAAGAAACTACTAAGACCACGAGTATATTTTGGTTTTTGCTTTGTTAGGAAGGGGACAGGGTTGTTTTGTTTAAAGTAGCAACTGTTGGACTTCGCTTGCACACCCATTTCATGCATTGATACTGTTGTGCGCTGCTTCCTTCTCATGTATGGCTAGCCTGTACTGAGGACTCAAACAGTGCACTTAACTTCACAGTGCACTTTCAGAGTGCCCCAGCCCTTTTTGTGTATGCTACTGGGCAGAACAACTATTACCATTACTGTTGTATTGAATTCAAGTGTCATCACTGCTTAATGCTTTGTGTTAAGTTACTATAAAGCTATCCTCTCTTCATTGGAGTGTGCATATTAACTCTTTGTGGGATGTAGCATGTTGCATAGTCATTAACATCTAAGTTTGGTGCTTAAATTAGACCTAGGCTCCCTTTATAGTCTAATGGTACTTGAAAAGCTATTAAAAGTACTTATGTGCCCTTAAGTCTACTGACTATTAAAGAAACTGAGCTTCTAATTACTTGCTCTGAAACAAAGCACCTGAAACTAGACAGTGTGACTGTATTTCTTGAAGTATAAAATGCTGGTGATTACAACAGTGGAGCATTTCCTGTTCCTAGTGAACAGCTGGATTTATTCAATCAAATTATCGTATAAAATATGAACAGCCAGTCTCAGCCTTTATTGAAAATCTAGCCTGAGGCACTCCTGTATGACCAGCACATTCAGCAATGGTGTATCAACCTTCTTAGAGTACACTTTGACAGCCAGAGAATTATGTTCAAATAATTGCATTCATGCCTATCATGGGGTGGGTGACTCTTTAAAGTGATCTGTAGATCAAATTTCTTATTTATTTGTCATTTGTAATAATTTTGGCAGTGCTACATTTCTGTCTTCCTGTTCCAATGTTTAGTATGTTAAGCAGACTTTTTTGTTACAGTAATAGCTACTTCATAATGTACTGTAAACTAGAATACAGAAGTTGTATCTTTTTACCCCAAAGAACTTTGCAAGATACCAAATGAAGCAGATAAATAGATACAAATACAGTAGTTCAAGAAAGGATGGAGAAAGCAGTGGGAAGATGGGTTGCTACACAAGCATGGGCACTTGCTGTTTTTAGTGTATACCCCTGGTACAGTCTAATGGAAAGCTTTCAAGATATTTTCAGGAAATGTCTGCTTTCATCTTACTTATCTGAGCTGGCTGGTTCCAGTGAACTGTGGTCAGCTTCATCTACAAAGCCTATGCAAGAGGTTCCCCTGCTAAAAGCTTTGAAGCATTTCAAAATGTTCTGGGATTAGTTTATAAGCATTTGGCTGCAGTATTTAAAAAAACTCAAAATGACCATGATCACTAAACAAAAGCCATCATTATATGTGTGCAGCCACTTTAGATAAATGTGTCATGTGGAGATGGACTCTAGAGGTTTACTCTCTTGGAGATAACGAACTGGAGAATCTTGGGTTCAAGTATGTGTTTTTACCTCTTTGCACACGAGAGCACATCTATTGCTCAACACTGACATCTCTAAAATACTTTTAAGAGGAATTCAGATGTTTGTGATATCACTGCTGTGTTCTTGTCTGAAAGTGTCTGAATGAAATGTACAAATAAAAATTGGACAGTCAGCTGGGTGATCTTTTATTTAGCAAATCTGATGATAGAAGATTGGTTCCAGGTTTCAGCTGGATCATCTATCATTAAGCTAAAAATATAACTATTTCCCATTTTGAAACAGTTTGCAGGACCAAAAATCAAAAAATTCTTTCTTTTATAGAAGTGTTTGAATGTGGTCATAGTGTTGTCTCTAACTCTACAGATAGAGGCCAAGTGTAGATTATTTTGTGAAATAGAGAAAAGGCAAGTTTTTCTTAACACGTTAAAAAATGAAGAAGTATATTCTTCCCTTTTTCTCTCTTAATTTTAGGTTGTCATTTGGTGAGTGTGAGCTCAAATAGGTTTTCTGTTAAGCAGTTCTTACTTATCAGCACTTTCTAAGCAAACTCAAATCTGCTTATTTTGCATATGGTGGCGGAGATCAGTATAACTTTACTTCCTCTTAGCATGTTCCAGTATTACTTAAGAAACATATAGAATGGTGTTTTGAGGGATTTGCAGTGCTCTTAATTGGGACATTAATCAGTGCCAACTTTAAAATTCATTAAATATCTTCATAATTCATAAGGGAGAAAATAAAAGGAGAAACCTTAGCAGTTTCAAAGAAGGCGTTTCTCCTTATACAAAAAAGCCCCACTGTTGCTGTCGTGCTGTTAGGCAGGAAAGTGACACCATGGATTGCATTGCAGCATACACAGCTGCAGCCTTTTTCCATTCTAGTATTTCTCATGGGTAGCCTTCTGAATGGGAGATTTGGATGCGCTGTGTAACTTTCATGCGTGCCCAGCACAAACTCTATGAGGTGAGTCCAGGATAATTAGTTCTCCTTTGCAGTTTTGGTCCTTGACATCATCGGCAGGAGTGGAGCCTTAGCACACATGGTCTCCTGGGCTTCTGTTGTATGGAGTCAGGGGGGTTGGCTCAGAAAGCTGTCTTCTCTGCATCTGCCAGTTTTGCTGTCCAGTGCAAGGGAAGAGCAAGGTCATGGCTTTCTGCCAAGTGTCTTGGAAATCCCTCTAAGAGATAGAAATCTGCATGCTCCCAGCAGCTGTATGTGTGGGCATTCAGACTGAAGTCATGCCCAACTGTGCAGAGCTGATGGGCAAAGCGCATCACCAGTTACAAATTGTCCTTCATGGTGGTGTTCTTCTGACTAATCTTTTGTTAGAATCTAGAAATACTTTAATGCTGAACAACGTTTTGGATCTTCTGCTTTAGCTGCCTTTGGGAACTTTATATTCCAAATGTACTTGTGAGTTAAGAATCTGGTAGTAGGGAAAAGTACTTTGCCACTTCATTTTTGCCTTTTGTGTGAGTAAGCAGGAGATTTTTGTTGCATCTTCTGTTTCAGCCCTCTGAAACATAGCATACTAGATTTTGGAAGACAGTTTTGTCATGTTGACTCTTTGGGGAGCTAACTCAGTCAGTGGAGTTCACGTCCTATTGAACTCTATGCCACAACTACGATCAAGCTGATGGAAAACTGCCCAGCCCTATTAGAGAGAGAACTGTTTAAAATTTATGGCTCTGGAAAAGGTGTATATATTTAGAAGATTTATTTTGTAATGTCATGTTATTCTTCCTTCAGTAATTGCTGCATACAGCTTTGCTTATTGGAAGTCATGTCATAGTTCAGAGTAAGTTACACAGTAATATAGACAGTTCTGAACTAATGCTGCAAGACCTGCTTAGTCCATGCTGTTAACAGCTGCCCTAACTTAGTTTTAAACTAAATGTATTTTAACTTCATCTGCTGAGCAAACGGAACTGTGAATTTTGCAACTGAATCCTGACACTGTGGCCCTATGAAAATATACTTGCTTCCTTATTAATAATTAATCTTAATACATTCAATGCAAACATTTTTTTTTATCGTGAAACGTTGCCCATCTGTTAAAAGAAAAACATGACTTTGACATACATTTGCATCTTTTATTTTCAGAGTTTTAACTTTATCTTAGTAAACTTTCTGAAGAACGGCCTGTGTTCATAGGGACATGACACATAGGCAGTGGGAAACTACACTGTAAGATGAAAATCAGTGTTGATTTGGCTTGTTGTTTCTGAACTAAAAAAAAAAAAGTAGACACACACACCACTGGAAAGGTTACTACAGCTTCCTAGCACGTGATCCCCAGGTATTTTGTACCAGCAGAATTGTTAGCATGGGTTCTGGATTAATTTGTTTGGTTCTATGCAGAGTCGTAACAGTACCTCTGCCAGGGTAAGTGGTGTGTCCTGGTCGTCTTTGGCACTGAAGTAAATGGTGCACAAAGCAGAAGTGTAGTATTCCTCAACTCTTCTGGAACCACTATAACAGAAAAACTTGGATTGTAGAAAATCCCTGAAAGAGCAGTATCTTTTGAAGATGTAGTCATTCCTCTCCTTATGGTGCTTGATGCAGATTACAGAATGTAAAGCCTTGTAATGCTAAACAGTAAGACAGGCAGTCTAGAGAGACAATACTTCATTTTGGAGATTCTATTTCCCTTTGTCATATTGCTGTTGAAAGTTGTCAGACCTAACGCGGCAGATAGTATTTTTGCTGTGAAGTGTATAATTATTTTTTTTAAGGAGGAAGAATCCCAAAAGTGACTAAAAACATGAAGATCTTAAAAATCTTGCTTTATGAATGAATTATGTATTAAAAACCAAAGTCAATTGAATAACTGAGCTAAGTTATAATTTGCTTGGATCGTAACAGTGGTCCACAGACCTGCTGAAAGACCCATGCATCAAAGATCTATGTCGGTTAGGGGGGAAATAGACATGCATTTTAGTAGCTTTCATATTGATAATGTTATGTTGGAGAATGTTGTTTTTTCTGGAATATTCTACAGGGACCAGGGATAAACTACAAATTACTCAGAGGCATGAAAAATTTGGACAGGAGAGGATTACAACTGATTAATTCAGAAAGGAGGTAAATTATCTATTATGTGATAATTGATAGTGGGCAGTACACTGATAAAGTGGAGACTTTTTTGTGTTCTAATACCATAGGAATTGTTGGACTACATCTTAGTTTGTTACTTCTTGAGATATAAAAAAACTTTGACACCCAGTGGTCTCATCCAGTCTGGCAATTAACTTCTGATCGTGATGTAAGGTGTTAACAGTGAAGGCAAAAAATGTACAGTATTTTCTGAATCCTTTTTTATTTATGAAAACAAAAAATACAGGCTCTTTGGGTATTTGGGTATAAGAAAGGAAGGAAGCACATGTCACTGATAAGAAGATGATGTATAAAGTGTGTCGCTAGGCAGTGGGCTACGATGAAGCATCAGAATTTACAGACAATCTGAGCTAGTGGATTTAGCATCAGGGTGCAGGTGGCTGTTCTAACATGAAGTGTATAATTAAAATAAATACTTGGGGTAAGATGGCAAACATCAGTTAACCAGAATGTTGTATAAATAAACATGAAATAACCATGTATTCATAAAGTTTTGCATGGCATAGTACAAAGAAAGTAAAACAATCATGTCCATAAAAGTGCATGTTCTTCTTTTCCCATTCCTTTCCAAAAATTAAAGCGTGCTTTAATTGGCTGGTAGCAAACATAGTTCACCAGTATATGGGAGCTCAGTCCAGAACCTGCGAAGTGTATATGTATAATTACATGCTATTAGGTGTAAAACCAGCATCAGTGCAAAAACTGTACAGATGCTTGATTGTTTAGAGGCTTGGGGTCTCACTAAGTTTAATTTCATTTTGATGTATACCACATTTACACCCTCTATTCCACAGAAGTGTATATATCGCTATCTACTCTACCCTCTCTGTCCATCTCTCTTTACCCGTCTGATCATTTTAAGAAGACACGGAATAGATCTAACACATTTATCATAAAACTCAGTATTTCTGAGATTAGGTATTCAGTTTTTTAAAAGGTTAAAGAAGAGATGAGAATCATATGGCGCTTCATATTTGTTTCAAACCTCATCACACTCTGCTTCTTTTAGGTATACCTTAATGTCAGTGTACTTTCACAAATCAGTGTTAATAGTGTTCTTCTGTTACAGAGATGGTAAAATTGAGATTAAGGGTAGGAAAGTGATTTACTGGAGATCATCAAGTTAGTAATAGATCTGGAAATAAAAGAGTTAAGCAGGAAAAGTGTTTGGGGGTTTGTTTTGTGTTTTGGTTGGTGGTTGTTTTTTTTTTAAACCTACTGTGAGCTGCATGTCTGGGAAAAGGTGCTTAAGAATTCTTAGCTTTTGAGGACTTCTAAGAACCTCATTTTGAGAGGTCCAAAACTGCACTGGCATTTTTTTCAAAACTGGGAAAGGCAAGCAGAAAAATATTGAGGTCCTTATATTTAACCTCAGAAATAAAAAATTTGGACACAGAGGAAGCAAGTCTCTTTACTCAGCTGCATTATTCCAGGTGTTTGATCTGTGTATTGGACTGAAAGGCACATAATCAAGTTACAGTGTTAGAAGGTTGTGAAACTAAACTATGATCAAATTTATGATCATTGTTTCCATAGTGACTGAGTACAGGTGAGTACATTTTGTAAAGTCAAGTATTGACAAATTATTTACCTAAGCATATTGCATTGTAGCTGTTTTAACTGTAAGACAGTATATTTTATTCAATCCTTATTGAAATTGTTGGTTTTGCATATCACTGAGATAATGAATTGATAGGAATAGATTACCAGTATATGGCAGCAAAAAAGTCCAGCAATTGCGAAAATTATGTATATGAAGCAACATTTAATTCATAAAATGTACCAGGTTTGCATATAAAGGCATCTTTTAGATATTAAATTGCCCCACTTTAGGTGCACAATAATTTATACAACAGTGTATATTTTACTAAGTATTTAAAAGGTTCAGGCTTTCAAAAGCTTACATCCTAGCTTTTTTTAACCTTATAGAGACTTACACCTGTGCTTAATTTCATGTAGCTAAGTAGCCCAAAGATTTCAATGGTGTAGATTCCCGAATTTGAGAGGTGTCACAGGAAGACCTTGTGGAACATAAAAAATAATGAGTAGAAGATGAGAAGGATTTAAAGATCAATGTAAAAATAAATTTTAATTTTTTAAAATTTTGACTAAGTTGAGAAAGAGGGGGAAATAGGAACAAATGGTAGGACTGAGCAGTACCTTTGATTTGTCAGCTGGTTAGCAGGAAACAGACTTCAAATAAATTGAGGCTCTTTAAACAAGGCCTGTCCTTTAGATGTGTACCTAAGAAACTTAGATGTTTTAGAGAGAAACAGCTGATAGCAGTTTCTTCTGGGTTTATATTGTGAACTTTTTTTTGCCTTGGCTTTATGCAGATAAGTAAGCTAAATTGAAGCCTTTTGGAGCAAATGTAAGTGCTTTAAATGGCACACACATACAATTTCTGATGCTTCATGTCTGTGAACTAATGTTGTAGTAACAACTTGGAATATGGTAATATAGAGGTGGGTACCATACTCCATTTGTTTCTTAAAAAATCATCCTGCAGCCATATCTATTTATACAAAAAGGTGAAATACAGTCTCTGATCCAGCTAAACTTTGTATGAAGAGTACTCCCGATAAGAAACTGTAGATGTTGAGCTATTCTTGGTGCTTCCTTAGCCTTCTTGTCTGACTAAAGGTTTTTCTAATCTACTGTTAAAGAAATCTGGAAACTGTTTTGCATATGATTGCCCAAGTAATTATTTTTTGCCAGACCTGTATGATATTTGCGTTGATGGCAGTCATGGTAGTAATTTTTAAATAACTAAGCATTTGAAAATAGAGTTCTTAAATATCATTTTAAGAGGGGGCAAATAGGACCATTACGTATCATTACTGTAATGTTAAAGTAGTCACAGGTCCCTGAATTTGTTGCTGCATTGTAACATCAGGGTTTTTCCAGAGTGTTGGCTGACTTCTTTCTCATTAGACAGACCAAGCCTATGTTAAAAACAGTGATCCCCAAGTACTTCATGAAGCCAACTGCTTAGCATTACAGGATCAGCATAACACAAGCAAACGCTTGCAGGGAATGTGCTGTCATTTTCCACCTGCTGAATGTTCTGAAATGTGTAGTTCCTTTCCTGGACAGTTCCCTGAAGGGAACTGACTTTATTTTATAGAATCATTGAACTATTTAGGTTGGAAAAGACCTCTGAGGTCATCAGATCCGACCATTAGAACCTAGCACTGCCAAGTCCTGCTAAACCATGTCCCAAAGTGCCACATCTATGTGTCTTTTAAATACCTCTAGGGGGTGTGTGGGGGTGTGTGTATATATATATATATCAACCACTTCCCTGGGCAGCCTGTTCCAATGCTTGACCAGCCTTTCAGTGAAGAATTTTTCCAATATCCAATCTAAACCTTCCCAGGTGCAACTTGAGGCCATTTCCTCTTATCCTATCACCTGTTACTTAGGAGACAGACACCCACTTCACTGCAGCCTCCTCTCAGGTAGTTGTAGAGAGCAGCAATAAGGTCTCCCCTGAGCCTCCTTTTCTCCAGGCTTAACAACCCCATTTCCCTCAGACGTTCCTTGCAAGACTTGCTCTCTAGACCCTTCACCAGCTTTATTGCCCTTCCTTGGATGTTCTCCAGCACCTCAATATCTGTCTCATAGTCAGGGACCCAAAACTGAACACAGGACTCGAGGTGCAGCCTCACCAGTTCCGAGTACAGGGGGACAATCGCTGCCCTAGTCCCACTGGCCACACTGTATCTAATACAAGCCAGGATGCTGTTGGCCTTCTTGGCCACCTGAACACACTGCTGGCTGTCAACCTGCACACCCACACACATATGTGTGCATATATAAGGTCAGGAAACTTGCTGAGAAGGAGCATTACAGGAGCAATACTGTATGAGAAGAAACAGTGTTACTTGCATTGCAAGGGTTAAAATAATTGCACAAAGCAATAGACTTGTAAATTTTCTCTCAGCTGAATAAAAATTGTTGCTATCATGTTTATGTGCTACTGGTTGCTCACAGGGAACTGAAATATGGGAATAACGAGAAATGCAATTTTCTAGTTACTTGCTGAGAAGAATTGTATTCTGTATCATTTTACCACAACATAATTATGAGTTACAGAAATTGAGTTTCAGATGTTTGTCTAATTTTTGAGGCATTATTAATTTAATTTTTTCAGTTATTTGTATATACAGTGTACATTCTAAGGTATGTTTTCTTCAAGTACAGTGTACAGCACTGACACAGGTAACACTAAATGGCTATACTGAATTGTTACACCATTTGATGAAATGTCTCACGATAGTTTCTTTGAAGACATGTATTTTAACACGTATTTTGGGTGTGCCTTTGCGTTCCACTTTTACTTTGCCTGTAAAATTAATTGCTGACCTAAACAGAATTTTTTATATGTAAGAAAGTGTTTTATTTGTCCTTCATTAAAAGTCAAAGGTCATCTATCTTAAGAGAAGTTAATATTTTGAGGACAGTCTGAATTTACTCAAGTTTTTTCCTTTTCTGTGTCTTGTATCAGTGCAACATAATTATAAAATCTTTTCATTGCAGGGTCTTTGAAGTTATTCACCTGGCTGTTATAAATAACAGCTGGCAGCTGATGGAGTGATCTTTAACTTTCAGGGGGGAGGAAAAAATGGCATAAACAATAGTTTGTTCGTTAGGTTAAAAAAAATAAAAAGACCCAGTATATTTGTATTTTATTAAATCCATTTTAAACAGTTTCAGTACCTGATAAGGCAGCTATAAGCCTGTTGCCTCAATACATCTCCCCTGCATAGTACAGTTAAAACATAGGGAGCACCTTGCAAAAAATTTCCTTCTACAGCCTAACAGAAAAACAGAAACTGAACTCTTTTATATGGTATGTTAGAGTAGAACCAGCAAAGTACTTTGCAAATGTTCACTCAGCGTCCAAAGCCTGTGTGAGGAGAGCATGATATGACACGAGGGAACTCTGCTGTGCAGCCTGGTCCCAAGGGCATGACCCAACTCTCTAACCAGTTGTATAAAGAGTAGTGTTTGGGCTGGTACAGCTTTAGATGCGCCTTGGATTGTTTTCTGAATTGCCAGTTGCCTGTTTGACTACAAATAACTGATTGGTTAATAGTAAGAACTTTTACCAAATGGTTCGATAAACCTTTGTTATTGTAGGTATGCTTTCCTCTTACTGCTAGTTGTATCCACATGGCTGCACCATAAGTGAAATTTTGGCCCTTTTAAAAGGGAGCGGAAGTTCACTTAGGTTTGGACACAAACTATATGAAAAGTGTGTGAGGAAGGTGAACTTTAAAAGAAGAAAAATATGTTTTCTGTAAGTATATATAAACATCTATCAAAGAGAAAAATTGTTTGACCAGATTTGTGGAAGCTGCGTAGGAAAAAATTAAGATAGTAGAAATGAGTAACAGGGTTAACTTTTGAATGAACCTTAAGTTTTGCCCTATACTGGATTATGTAGGAATTCCAGTTGTTGATTTTACATCGGTGTTTGTAGCATTGATTGAAATGTAGTGGACAAAAATTTTAAACTATGAATAATTTAGTTTCTGTTGCCATCAGAGGATTAAAGTGTCTGTGCTGGATTCTGTGGACAAGTCAGTACACAATAATGAAAGGAAGTTAAATAATAAATAAAACATAAGTTGCACTTTAGCTACAAAATTCTTGTCTTTGTGATGAGAATAGGATCTTCAGGCTATATTTAAAACTAGACCAGAAGTAGCTTTTTTTTTTCCTTAGTAAGAAAATTGCCTCTTTATTTCTGTCAGTTGTTATCATTCAACGCTGTGGCCTTTAGGGTGGTTTATCTTGCATTAAGAAAATAGAATATAGGAATATATTTGGGGAGATCAAAGAAAACTGCCCCTGAATACCGACTTCCCTCTTTGACTGATAGGATATGCTAACAAAGGGCCCCAAATTACAGGTTGCTTTAACTTCAGAGTTGCAAATGATACTGATCACAATTACTTTTTTTTCAACACTAGTATTGTTTAATTTAAAAGACTTAATTCCAGAGATATATTTAAATATTTCTGCATCTTGTAAGTTAGATGCTTCTAGTTCAAGATTGTCTGTCAAATATTAATGTGTTCTAATGGAAAATGTTCACTCTAGAGACAGTCTTTCACTTTTAGGGTATTGGTATTTTTTTTAAGTGTTGAGCTTTTTAAATCATGCTCAGACTAAAGTTATAAGAAACAAGTGGGGTATTTTTAACCAAAGCTGTGAGCATAACAGCTAAATTGCATAAGTTGCAGCTGTAATGTTTTCTAATTTCTGAGTGTATGTTAAAACAGCGTGATTTTGTAACCACTTAATTATACCAAAGGTTATAATTTTTTTTTAAGTTCCCTGGTGTTGCATCTTTAACTTACAGCTACTCTCACATTGGGCTTCAGATCAGCTTTCTGTCTGATACTAACTTTTGCCTGATGAATGTGTTATACTTCAAGGTCTGTGGAAATCCCTGATGTGATTTAAGATCCTTTACTAACAAAATTGCTGTCCCTAGTGTACTGTATCCAGTGATACACTGGTAAGTGAGGGACTTTACCTCAAATTATGCAAGCAGTAAATATACTGTGAAGAACGTTCAGAATTACAGAGATGCTTTGACTTGTTCTGTTAAAATGAGCACCTTTCAGCAGGGGTTCATGAAACAGATAAACGCAGCACGTGTTTCAGTTCACCCCATGAACTGAATGAAGCACTATTATTAAGTGATTGATAGGCTGGCAACACTTCAGTTATACGTACAGACAGATGGTCTATGGGCTGTAATGCACACCTATTTCAATGAGTTTTATTGCTGATCTGTAACACTTGTTGAACTGACTCAATCTAGCCATTTGTCTTAAACAAAACAATTACTTCTGTTTAATCAGTTGTGTTGGAGACTTGATAGGAACATAAAATGGAATCTAAGACTGTATTCTATAAAACTGCTATATTAAAAGAATGGTATTTCTGACTAATCAGCATTTTTATTGCATTGCTAAGCCCATCAAATCTGTAACATAAAAGTAGTGCAAATATATTAGAAGTTTAAAAAAAAACAAAAACCAGCAAACAAAACCAACACAGAACCACAACACCCCAGTCCTTGTGTGTTGATGCAGTAGAACACATTATAATGGCATGGTTGTCCCCATCCATTCATTTAACATGACTTTGTGTATTTCTAGAGGATTTCTAACACTAAATGAGATGAACTGTTACTGAGAGTGATCTGCAGTACCATACTGATAATTAGTTTTTATGAATCTGCTCAAAAGTGTCTTTAAATCTCTGGATGAGGTTTTGTGCTCTCCTACTTACAATGCAAGGAGTAGGAAATTTACTGTGGACAGCTGCCAAGGGAGTCTTGGGCAGCTGGTGAAATTGAAGTACCTTGTATTACTGAAACAACTTTAGGGGCTTCTGTCTTAAGTAATGACATCCTCTTTGGTACCGTCCTATAACCTGCCTTTGGTCCAAGAAGTGGTACAACATGCTCAGCTTGGCTGTCAACCGCTCTAGTGCAGAAGGGTTTGTTCTGGGCTTCTCAGGAGAGCACCTTTTCACCAGTCTTCCACAGGGTCAGTTTGAAAAACAATACTTTTCCTACCACTTGCCAGCAGACATTGCTGCATACAGCTTGTTTCGATCCATGCAGTACCATTCCAATCCTTTATACCTTGCAGAAGCAATCAGAGATTATTTCCCTCATGATTCCAACTCAAAATTGTAGGCACAGAGCTGGAAAGAAGAGTATGTTAGTAGTCTTTCTAAATCTCAAAAGCAGTTGATATTTTGTAATACTGTCCCAGATGTTCACCAAAAAACATATGAAGTATGTGGAGGGGGGAAAGCTGGAAATCTTGTGGTTTTATGGCCTTGTAACTTAATTCTTCTAAGTACCAATTCATTATTCATAAAGATGGGCTGTCCTACATTCATGACTTTGTTTTTCCCAGTCTGGAATTGACTTGTTAGTAGTCTTGCAAGTGTGCATTTTGAAGGGAAATTTGACAGACTTCCAAATTAATTTCCATTATCTGTGACCCACGCAATGGTGGTATTCCCTGCTTTTGAATTAACGGCTTAGACTTCAGTAAGCTGCTCTGTTTTCAGAGCCATTTGATCACACACACAGAAAGAGCACTGGATCACTAACCAGTCCTTGCCAAATCCCAGCAACACGCTTCAGTGTAGAGTTTCCTTTAAAATATTTTTCATTTGTGGCTGAATATTGACAATGCCCTGGAAGATTGCTAGTGTAAAGGATTTTTCTATTCAGGTAGGGTTCTGTTTAATACTTTATTGTAGTAGTTGACAGGTAATGATGAAAAACTCCAGAGTGTGTCTCCTGCATGCTTATGTTGCTTTATGTTTTTTAGCATTGTTTCTCCTAAACTAGTCCTTGTTAACAATGTGACATGACTTTATGTCATATCAATGGAGCAAATAAGCTTGAGCATAGTGCTAGCGGCACATTGCTGGAATGGCTGCTTGATCTCGGGGAACCTTTAATAGCTATGTTAAATCACCCCAAACTGGTGTTAGAGGCTTGTAAGCGCTCTTACTCTTTTAAGTGTACCTAGTGCATGTTACCAAGACCTTCAGGTAAAGTGCTTGGTGGGATGAGAGGACTAGATTGCTCATAACCATGGTCCAATTTTTGACTGTCCACAGACAGTAAAAAATGCATTGGAATTCCTTGCAGGTAGAGACCCTTGGCAAGAGTCTATTGATGGCGCCTTGATCAGAGGCTTGTTGGCACGCTCCCTGTAGCACACATGCAGTAGTCTGTGGTTTTGGAGTCATAGAATCATTTAGGTTGGAAAAGACCTTTGAGATCATCACATCCAACTGTTAACCCAGGACTGTGCTTTTTAAACATCTCCAGGGATGGTGATTCCACCACCTCCCTGGGCAACCTGATCCAATGCTTGATCACCCTTTCAGCGAAGAAATCTTTCCTAATATTCAATCTGAACCTCCCCTGGTGTAACTTTGGGGCCATTGCAGAGAGAAATAAGGTCCCCCAAGTCCCTTTTGGGGAAGGAAAAAAAATTAAGAAGTACTGCCAGCTCTTGCTTCATTTCCATGTTCTGAAATTAGTGTTCAAGAAACTTTTGTCATCATTAGTGTAACTTTGTCACTCTGATAGAAAAATAGTTATCAATCGTGTTGGTTATAATGAACTTTGAAAATTAAGTCTTAAATGCCGAAAACAAAAGGTAGAAAGAAACTGAGAGACTTAAAAAGAAAGAAACTTTTATGTTGTAATGATTATGTTAAGAGACTTACTCACAGTGCTCAAATGCCTATAACTGGCAAAAATGTTTATTTCCTATTTTCCAAAGCTTTGTATGGAAGGACAGGTGGTGCTTGCCTGTTTGGTCATTCTGCTTTATAATTCTGTTCTTGCTCAGGTTCCAAATAAGGTAAGGGACTGAAATAATTGTGTTCAGATCCATGGCTTCTGCCACAATCACTTGGTTTTACTTTTTTAAGCTTCTGCCATTAGGAAAAGTTAGGAAGACAGGCTATACTTACCTTTTTCTAGGAGGAGCTTATTATTATTTTTATTGAGAACAAGCATATAGCTTTTCTTCATAAGTATACAAGTGCTTTGCATGATACTTTGTAAATTTATGTGCACTCATTCTCAACACTTTCTGAGTAATTTTAAGTGAGCAATTTTGTGTAACGGAAAGGAACAATCTTTTAAGTGGCTATGCTCTTAACCCTATTTTCAGACATCTGTCTCTGCCTGGCTGATATCACAGTGGTGGCTTTGAAAATTTAACTTTTTTCAAAGGGGATCACCTTAACTAAAAATCCAGAAGGGTATTCCTGAGGTCCAGTGTCTGAGGGGAGGATGGTGCTGTACAATGAGGGCTTTTTTTAGAAGGGATTATTCACACCTTTGGTAGGAAGTGCCAGTCAGTGCTTTAAACTACATAAAGATATCACTCCACCATCATATTTTCTGAATGTATTCAGCTGTCTTGATTAAGGTCTGCATAGATCTAAGAAAGAGTTGTGCGCATTACCATATCAATTAATTAAATTTACTCTATATAATGTGACTGACTTCTAAAAATATTTTAATTTAGATTAAACTCCTAAGTATACTTGTGAAATGTTTTTGTAAGGCAAGTAGCTCATAGAAAGCAAGGGTCTTGAGATGAAGCACTGAAACTATGTAAATGTTTTGCGGTAGCCAGATGTCATTTAATAGCTTAATAATAATAGCTTCGTCTTCACATGAATTTCTTTTTTTTTTTTTTTCTTGAACATGTAACATATGTGGAATAGCCAGCAAATACAAATTTTATCAATCAGATATGGTTTGACATTTTTAACACTTTTTAAACTTTACAAAGACCTGTTTACCATATGGTATAAGTGGGTGTGCAGGAAACGACACTGCTTCATGAAGTCTGATACATACTGTACTACTTTTCCATGAACTGAGCGTGAATGTTTCCTTTTAACGGGTGTGCTGAAGGCAAGCCTTTGAAGCATGGGTGTGTAACTTAGGCAGTAACATTTATGTTTGTGTACTTCTGGAGGTGATTGTTTTAAAATCACTTAATCCTTTAGCTTGTTTTATTTTTATTTGGCGTCATTCACAAAAAGTTCATTCCACATCCATGTGGCAGCATGTGAAAGAAGTAACAGAAAAGCATTATATTTTTCTTTCTTTTTCTTTTCTATTGCATTGTTGCAGTAGCCAGTTATTGTGGTCCCAAGTATCCTATTTCCTGTTTATATTCTACATCTTTTGAAGATGCTGCAGTTTCGAGGCAGTTCCATCATCCTTAAACTGAAATCCTGTATATTGTTAAATTGAATTAGTCATGATAGTTTCCTCAGAGAGAGGGTCATGGCAGCTTTCAGTGTCTTGAAATTGATTTCAAATACTGCTCTGGCTTATTTGCATACAATTATGGTTTTATTCATGCAAGGATGAGAGCACTGCCCTTAATGCTCTGTTGGGCAGTATGTTGACTATACATTGGACCAGTACATAGAGCATGGAACTTAGCACTCGGTGCAAACTAGCAGCTTGTGCTTGCTCCTTTTGTAGACAGAAGCTTCTGCTTCTGTTCCAACAGCCACTTAAAAGTAGAAAAGTATTTGACGATAACTGCTTTTCAAATGACAAGTTAAAGCATTATTTAAATGCCAAAACGACAGAGTTTTCCAAGATCAAAATGTTTGCACATACATTCGTGTTTAACATGTTGTTTCATCTAGATGCGATTTTTAACTAATTACTAGAAACTTACATATGCCTCTCTGAAGTTACTTTTTTATTTAGTCTCCGTCTTATCAGATAATTAGTAGCTTAATCAGCTTTTAAACAGTGGTCAGGTAAGGGAAAAAAAATTATCCACAGTTAAAATGTCTGGTTTTTTTAACTTTGTTTCTCGGTATTTAATGCCTGGCAGTTTCTCTGGCAGTAGCAATACCTTTTTCTTTCTGAGTGTGGGCTATAACAGCCACTCTTTAAACAGAGTGTGTTAAACAGGGTCTGATAGTTAGGACATGCTTGTAATTCATGGAACTTTCTAATATCACAGACTGCAGTTCAAAAAAAATCTATATAAATAAATATATTATTATATATATACACAAATATATAAAATATGCATATATTAAAAAAATAGACTGCTTAGTATGTGAGCCTCATGGTATAAAGGTTTCCGTTTTAGAATATTACTTAAAACTGCACAGGTTTTCTGCTCTTTTTGAAAAATAACATCCTTATTAACATCCTCTTAAGCCCAAGGCAGGGTGAAGAAAATTCAGCTAAAAATGCATGTAAATCTACAAAATTGCCAAGAATGTTTTGCAATGTTACAGCCACCTCGCAGCAGAGAAAGTCATGGCTGTTTATGCCACCAGTCTTTCTTCATACATAACCTACTTAATCCTGAGAAGGGCGAATGGAAGACTAGTAATACGACATCTCCAGGTCTTTCTCCCGCTGTCCTTGTCACCAGACTAACATTCTGAAATGGTCACTCAGGCACTTCCTCTGCTCCCCTGCTGATAAAGCATCATAAGACAAAAACCAACCTGCAGATTGCCAACCCTTGGCAGGGGCACTCTTTTACTAGTTTAAACAGTAACTGCTGTACTTCTCCCCAGGAAAGAAATAACTCAGTCCTGTCTGTCATGAAGGACATTACAAACCTAACGGCTTCAGTCCAGAAATCACAAATCCAACTGTGAATACTTTTCTTTTGTGGGAGAGTTTATGTAGCAGAGTTTGTGTATACATCTGTTTCTTTCCACACTGTGGCCTTACTTTGAGCATCTCTTAAAAGTCCTTCTTGCCAGGTGTTAGTGTTTGGTTGTTGAAATACTTAGTTAAATGTGTATGTACTGAAATGGAATCCAAAAAGAAATGGGAAATCATTCAACACATTAAAAGTCTATTTATTAATCAAAATCAAAAAAATTTATTTACTCTATTTACTATGTCTTGTAAGTTCCTTTGCGTTGTCACTGTTTTTGCTTAATTAAAAACAATCCTCTTTTATATGCAGCTTTCTTCAAGCAGAGATGGTTTTAATGCCAATGACTGCAGGGATATCGATCTCAGTTGTTACTCACATAAAGGCTTTCTGAGCTGGAAAGTTTTTAAGAAGCTGTAGACTACCTTAAGTTCCTTATTAAAGAACATAATTTCACAAATACACTCTAAAATAACTCTTTCCTATATAGTGTCAATGGCATTATTTTATCTAAATACAGTATTCAAGATGAATTAGCTATTGCTGGGATATGAGCTCTTGTTAAATGATCTTGTCAGTAACATTTGGTGTTGAAGTTACTTAACATTCGGCATAAGCTTTAATACTTGTTTTTGTTCTTTTTTTGTTGTTCTTTTTTTTTTTCTCCTTAATATTTGTCCTTAGGAAGTAGATCCAGCTATTACTACCTTTGCCATACTTTGCAGAGAACAGGAAAGGACTTTAGGATAAAGATAGATTTGGATAAAATTAAAGCACAAATGAAAATGGACAGCTCACCTTTTCACCTCATCTCCATACAGATATATGTATGTAGATGATCTGCTTGGTGATGGCTCCTTCCAAACTGATGAATAAGTTTTAGCAGCAGCAATATGCATGTTTGGTTGTGGATCCTTTGAAGATTATGCCTTCCCTTGCTGTTCTTGTTGATTCTGGAACTAAATGTGTGCTTTACGGTTTCCGTGATCTGAGATGACGAATAACACTCTCTTTAGGGATGCGCACCAATGCCGTCTTAATTTCCATTGTCTGTTCTTATGTATGTACTTTACTCTCCTAGCTGGCAACTACTTTCAACTTCCATTCATTGTAACTTTTAAATCAGTGGAAACTTGATGAACTCCATCTGCTTAGCAGTTCAGAAAATCAGGCCCAAATGGAAGATTTTCTTTAAAGTGTTTTTGCTGAATAGCAAATTTTGAAAGGCCAAATATTGTTTGAATTTTAAAGCTAAACTTCATGAGCTGAATTCAGAAATAGTTTCCTCCATCTCACACCTCCTGCTTGGATTCTGTTACTTTTCTTAAGGACTGTAAGACTGCAGGCACTTTAAGACTTTAAGCACTTAATTTTGTTACCAAAACAGAAGGTAGTTTCACTATAGCAAATCTTTGCTGTAGTATTAGCTTTAAAACTGAAGTTTAGCATCCCATATGAAAACTTCTCAAGATTAAGTTAGCTTTGTTTTAGTTTTGTCCAGCTTTCTTAAAGCTTATTTTTTAAATGGTTCAGGATGTAAGAAGTGTAATTTAAACTGCTTTAAGGTAGACTGTCAAAACTAAGAAATGAAACTGCTCCGATTACTCACACAATTCCTCCTCAGATTCAGAATTTAATTGAGGTCACGTGCATCAAGTAAAATTAATAATAATCCATAATGCCTCTATAAGAGCCTTCTAAGCGTTTAGAGAAGTCTTGGCTTAAAGCAAAATGCATTTGCTATTTTGACATACTCTGTGTTTTGTGGCGTATGGAGCAGGGAGACAACTGCCCGAGTAAGTGACCTTCTTGAATGTCTTTATGAAGTTTGACAGTGTGTGACTTACCAGTTCAGTACAACTTCTGTCAAAGAGCCCTGTTAATAATTTGTAGTTAAAACATTCTTGGTTACTTTAGGGTAAAAAGCTCTTTTATATTTTACTTATACAAAGAACTATACAGCTTTTACAGTATGAATGTTTAGGAAGTTTTTGGTAAAGAAGAAAATAATGACTGATATATTTCCCTTTTTTATGTGTAATTATATAACACTTTGCACTTTGTTTTGAATTTTGTTTGTCTACATTATATAGCATCAATATACAACTGATTGGAGGCATACAAACTACTAGCTCATTTTTTTCTAATTAGATTTTTTTGTTTGTTTCACTACATATTAATAAAAATTTGTATTTTGGTACAGTTATTTGGTATTATATATAGTACATACAGTCTTACATACTGTAATGATACAAATGTGATGTTATAAACTGCCTTTCTTCAATCTCACAAGCTTTGCTTTTTTACATCTGACACTGCAAAGTCACTTTTCTGTATTAAATGTTTGTTTTTGGGGTGTTTTTTTTGCCAGATTGTCACAAATTACTCCACTTTTCAAGAATACTAAGACAAGCCCGATGTACACACAGTTCCTAACTACATTGCTGGAAGAACTGCATTTCACAAATGAAGATCTGGAAAGTTTAACAAGAATATTTAGGAAGGACTGCCTACTTGAACAGTCAGTCAATTTTAAGCTATTTTGCGTGTCATAAAACTAATCCAGTTAGCAACGGTTTTAATTTTCAACATTTTGTAAGTAGGCATAGTAACTACAGATCATATCAGCCAGAGTAGAAAATGTGTAAAGTACATCTTAAAGAAATACATATATTATGGAAATGAGTGTCATCATTTTGTCACTTACAGTAAATGCCAGCTGCTTACTTATCACTTTAATCTTTTGAGATTATATAGTTGGTTTATGTATAGTAGGTTTACTGCAATTTTGGGAGGAATTTTTACTCAAGTTCTACTATGATTTATATTAAAAAAAAAAATCCCGTGTGGGTACAATGGCTAATTCTCAATGGGGTTTTTTTATTATTAAAATGAAATCGTTATGTCCAGTTTTTCTGACACAAAATTGAGCTAAAAGTCATGTATTTTTTGCATAATACTAAGATTGCATTTTGCATTCCTGGGTAGGCTGAAAAATTTAAGAGCAAATACCTTATTTATGCTGATCATATTCAACCAATTTGATTAATATAGTATTATGGTAGTTAAGTAATTGGTGTATTAATATTACTGATCTCAATCCTTTGTTCCCTACAGAATAAGGTGATCATCTTAACACCTGCTATCTGCAATAGTGGCACATAGAACAAAAGAACACCTTCAATCACTGGAACCTTT
This sequence comes from Falco biarmicus, assembly GCF_023638135.1. Lineage (NCBI taxonomy): Eukaryota > Metazoa > Chordata > Aves > Falconiformes > Falconidae > Falco > Falco biarmicus. The sequence goes on from NC_079298.1 coordinate 21,390,303, forward strand.
TTTAAATGAAAAATGAAATTTAGTATTAGTTGTACTCGCACTTCTGCTTTTTCCTTTTCTTCCTACGAATAAGAATTTTGAAGTCTTGTGGAGAAGATAATTATAACAGCAGTTGTTCAAGGTATGCATGAAGATGAGTTAAAATATGAATAATCTGAAAACCATCTAAAAGCTGTAGAAATGAATTTGGATTGGTTTGTTTTTTTCTTGCTTTGGAAATGTTCAGCCAAAATTTGTCTACAGGAACTGGGTGAAGAATGGGGGGGCAAAAAGCATATTAGCCTGTAGTGTTAAGAACACTGCTGCTGACATTTTTCTAGTTGACCCTATGCATGGAGCGATAGTCTTTTAAGAATGATGGTGACAGTAGACAAAAATTTCTGATATATAGCCTGTTTATCTTGTGGGGTGGTCTTTGAATTTGTGTAAAAGTTATTTGTAGACAGCCTCTAACTGTTAGTAATTTGGACTTTAAAATATATTTTGATAACTAAAACCAATTTTTGACTCTCAGTAGTCATTTAAGAGTTGTGTGTGTTAGACTGTTTAGACTTGCTTCTGTCACTAATTGACTATAAAATGCAATTTAAAACTAATTTACTAGTAATTCTTAATGATTCCATAAAATGGTTTATTGCATAGTTCTCAGTTCATAGGACACTGTCCTTGAGAAGAAAGTTGTAACTGACAGTGCTTAGTCTGCAGCAAATGTCAGCCCTAGTTAAGGCTGAAGCAAGAGTTTATGCCTCTGTTTTATTTCTATAATTGGACAGCAAAAGGAAACTCTGCACTTAATTAGTTCATTGCTGTGTAGTTCCTTCATGATAATCAGGATAAGCATGTTGATTGCCCCTGACACACAGAGGCCCATGCAGCTTTTCCCTGGAAAACTCATTGTGCAGTCGGGTTTCTTTAGGTGAAGCTTGACTTTTCCTAACTTACCTTGTAATAGGAAGTTATGTTCAGTATAACTTGTAAAAGCAACAATTTAGAATGAGGAAAACCTTTAATGCAGAGTTAAAGCTATGCATTTTTCTAAGTATGCAATAGGAAAAAAATACTGGTTGTGATCAGAGCATGTCTGATGTCAAATTCTTAAGAATGTGTGATGTAATCTGGATAGAAGGTAGATTGGTTTTGTACCATGATGGAAAACTTTATACTTGATACATATGCAAAGAAGGTCAAGACCTCGCCAAAAGATAAGCTTATAGAAGACTGAGTAATAGGTATGATACTCTAAGCAAAACTTAAACCTTGAATTTATATCTATCTGCTTCTGATTTTGGAAGTTACATATATTTCTATTTTTAGTTAGTACTTTACTGTAGATTCTGAGCAAGTCATCGTTCTGTTCCATGTGCGCTTACCTTGGGACATAAAGATTACAACTACCCCATGACAATGCTGCTGTGCTGAGTACACCTAGAAGGCATTAAAATGTACATCATACCAGGAATATGACTGTTTAATCAGGTTTGATGGCTCTCATTTGGAAACTTTTTACACTTCCTGTCAGTTTAGTGGTGTGATTTTTTTTGTTATTTATTTTTAGGCTTGGTCTTCAGAACTTACTGTGTAGGAAATGTGTGATCTGGTAATAAGAGTGAATAGATCACAGGCCGAAGGGCCTCTTTATCAGGGTTCACTGTGGCAGTTTTGACTGTCTGCCATAGCAGCTAAAAAAAGTAAGCTTCCAGGATTTTTGCATCTCCTCCTTGGCTGCTGTGTAGTGAGCTCACTCATTCTTTTTCTTGCCCTAAAATAACAGAATAACCTTTCTCCTTCCATGTCCTTCTGCACCGCTCCAGAAGAAAGACTTCTGTAGCATGCTGGAAATGCCCTGAAAGGATGTTTTTCACTTGCCTTTAATGATTTCATCACCCTTAGACTTGAGTAAAACATGTGTAAATAAATGCAGAAAGTATACATATACTTGTTATTTTCAAGTAGGATAAAGGCTGTAGACTCATCTGAAGAGGATCCATGAGCCTTGATTAGCTGTACAAAGAGCACAACTCAAGCACCAAAAATTTAGTTCATTTATGTAGTTTCTTTACAAGCATGTTTTGTCACAGCTTAACTGCTTAGAAGTGTTCAAATCTAGACCTCCTTTATGAGCTTAACGCTCATTTCTGCCACAGCTATCTGTCCTTTAACAGACTACTCTTTTTCAGCTCAGTTCCACCCCCACTTCTCATTTTGGTTGTGTTTGCAGGCAGATTGTTTCCTTGTGGCCGCCTGCTGTGCTTACTGTTTTTCCTCCCTGTGTTAGCTGAGCAGATGAGAACAGCTGACACTTCAGTGTCGGGTTTGAGCCTTATCTTGGATGTGCTAAATTTTAGTGACTGACTTGTGAGCTGCAGGCGTGTAGGGACATGGCGGATCTGAGGCTTAGGGTAGATGGGATGTTAGCCTCTGTTTCTAAACAACTCTAGGAACGGGGCGTGAGTTTGGTAAAGCCGTCAGCTGCTTATATCATAAGGACCATAAAGTCATAGAAGTCCATTGCTGTTACATTGTAAAGCATCCAAGCCTGTCTGGCAGTGGACCTCTAGCAGGGCAAGTATGGTATGATGTGTTTCTTACAATAGCAGGGGGGCAGCCAGGCTTCTGTGGTGATTATTTTTTTTTCTCCTGATTTGTATAATGGACATAGTAAAGAATAGAAGAACAGTTCAGTTTAAAGCTTAAAGCAAAGTTTGCTTCATGCTGTTGCAGCTTCTTAGCCTCAAAGGAGGAATGTGTGACATACCTGCATAGTGCAGATAGGGATTTCTTACAGAGTTTTCTATAGATGTAATGAGGTAATCTCAGGAAGAGAACAGTGTTAGTAAGACCACATAGAGAACGTCAGATTGTTCAGTTATTCAGGGCAGCCTTTGTGCTGACCAAAGAGCATGGATAAAAAGCTTTTGTGCCTTATTTTAACATCAAAGTTCAATTCACGGTCCTGTAAATACTGTCAGTGTAAGTACTGCACTCTGTAATCCTGAATTTCCTAACGCAGAGTCCTTCACTGTTGCTGCTCGATTCCTTGTGACCATTGACAAAGGTTGCTGATTTTTCTTTTGGAGGACAGAACAGTATTCAGAGTGGTTCACTTTATAGTCAGTCACTATTTCAGGAGAGTAGGCAAGTCACAATGTAACCTGTAAATTATCAGGTATTCAAAGAGATTATCGTGCATCTTAGTAAAGTTTGCAAATCATGTTATGCTTACAAATAGTAATGCAAAATTCTATGTTAAAAGAAACAGAAAATGGCTGATCTACTTCATTGAAGACCATCAAAACAAAAAGTGCCTTAATACATCTAGAGCAGCATAACTGATATGGCTGTGCTGCTGTCTAATGCAGGACTGGAAAGTTACATCTGCCCCATCTTTCAAGACCGATGCAGGGAGCAACTAAGAGCATGGTACATACATGAGATACATCTGGGGCCTCAGAGGCAGTATTCACACAACACATAGAAGATTCACCTGTATTTTCACTCTTCAGTCTCAGTGAGTAGTTGAAAAGTGAGGCATCTGTTGTGGTTTTATGGTGCAGACTAACAGTTCTGTGAATCTTTTTGTTGAATCTGCATGTCCTACCCTTCTCTCCATAGTCTGAGAGAGTCTGGACTGTACAAAATGCAAGAGGGGATGAGCAGCTCAGCTGGATGTTAAGTCTCAGCTAACCTTTAACTGGTGGAGAGAAAAGGGCTAACGCATCAGAGAGAAGAAAAAGGAAGAAAGAAGGGGAAAGCGGTATTCACACCTTCTAAATTTAGGCATCCAACCTTAGGTACTAGCCTGTCTCCATTTGCTTCACAGAGAAATGATGCTATTAAATTTTGGTTCCCCATATCATACCTTTGTGCAGTGTATGAAGTGGGGGGTGTTAATGCCTCTGCCCCTATTCCCTGGTGGCAGAAAGAAAGCAGAAAAAGTCAGCTGAGAACTTTGACCATAGTAGACTGGCTCTCCCTGGAGTAATTTAGTAATAGTGTGGCACAAATCTGAATGGGGACTAGCTCCTGCAAGCAATCTGATCGTATTGTTCAGTTATTTTCATGGCTACTACTTCCCACAGATTTTTTTTCTTAACCTGTAAGAGTTAAACCCGAAAGATTTAAAGTGAGTGGCAGTCTTTAGGAAAAAAAAATGCTAGTGTGTTGAAAGTATGTCCAGGAGGTTACGCTCTAGTTGTACAATTTGCCTCTCAGCTTTTCATACTTACTGTTTATTTCTGCAAACACTTACAAACACCCAGTACTGGGGGTGGGGTTTAGCTTGATCTCAGTGGAGTAGCAGGTAATGCTGAACTGTCATTTCCAATGAGCATTAAATATTGAAAACACGGAATCAGCCTCTCTTTGGCAAGTCTTAAGTTTCCATAAGCAGCAGGTGGTATACAAGGCAGGGCTAGGCACCTATAAAGACCTCTGTTTCTCAGCTGCGTATCTGTACCACCTGACAGCTAGTTGTCCTCTAGAGTCAGAGGAAGTAGGCGTGCCTTCCATTAGCAAAGACAGAAAGTAATATTGCTTAGAGACTTTTCCTCTTGTGAGCTTTCCTTTTTGTGACTCTTCATCTTAGAACGTTTTCTCTGCAGACAGTGCTTTGAGAGGTGGGCTGCCTGAAAGACACAGTAGAACATGAACTGTGGCATTTGTGGTGCTAAACAGGATTTGGTGAGGTGGGGGGAGAGAGCTGGAAACTTACGTCTTCAAGTAGCTCTCATTTGAGCACTCTCATTTCAAAAAGCAAGTGAAAGCATATGTTGCCTCAGTGGCTGATCTGGACAGGTATGAGAAACGTTAGTCAGTCCCCCTTGGTTTCTTGCAGCTCTAGAGCAAGGAGCAAGGCAACCTGGAGTTTTAAAAAAAACAGCCAGGACTAGCCAAAAAGAGTAATAATTAGCAAGAAGAAAGATGAGAAACAAGCACAACCCTTTTATTAAACTGTTCATGCCCTGGGAAATGGGCGATTCTGTGAGATACGTTTGGGCATCCTCCTCAAAATAGTCTTGTCAGTACAGCATCACATTTGAGGCAGCATTAAAAGTAGTGGCAGGGCTGGAAAGACCAGGAACAAAGGCCACCAACTTTCTGACCAGTGTTTTGGGGATCTGTGAGCCAGGTTTATCTTCCCAGTGACTTTGCTACCATAGTTGAATGTGCAGACTGAAGTCCTAGACTTAAGAAGGTGTGTCAATCAGAATAACGCAGTAAGTGTGGCCCAGATGTCTACCTGTTTGTTGGTTTTACTGTGCTAGCCTGCAGTTACCCCAAGACAACAGCTCCCTACAGAGTCCCTTCTCCCAGAACAGACTAGAGCTGACACATCGGTGATCATAAGGCAGTCACATCTCGCCACTATGAAAGCTTCCCCCTTAGAAGTCAGTCCCCAGAATGCTTTGGTAGCCTACACATAAAGGCAGTCTTTAGTACATTTTTGCGTGCTATGGTTGCCTGCAGGAGCTGCATGCAAAGATCAGAGAACAAAGCCAGTGGGGTTATTGACTGGTACATCATTGCAAGCCACATTGAATCAATGCCATTTCTGGCACTTTTTTAGCCTCTTAAATTTCATGGGATATGTAACTGAATGGAACACATTGTGGGGCAGCAGCAGCTTCCTGGACAGCCCTACAATTTGGTTAGAAGTAGTCATCACTACAGGGAGTTTGAAGGACTTTGGGTACAGCTTTATTAAGCTGTAAACACTCAGATCAGGATTTACATCATAAATCTTGCCTTTTGGTTCTACTAAAATGGGAGTGTCTACAAATCAGGTTAATATAATTTAACAGTGCAGTAAACTAACAAAAAAGATCATAATTGGTAGTGTTATCTAAGAAGCCAGAACAACCCTGCATACAGCTGCCAGCTAAGATCTGACTCATCTAAGGTATTTTATAGCAACCATATGTTAGGCATGTCTATCTTGCCTATTATGCAAAAAAAAAAAAACAAAAAAAAACAACCAAAAACATTTCAAAAACACTTCCTAATCAGGATTTGTCACTGAGCAGGATTTTCCCTAAACATCCCAGTAGTGCAAGTGCTACCTACAGTCAGGAGGAAGCTTTTTGTAGACAATTCCAACTTTTTAATGTAACAAATAGAAGAAATGGCTATAAATCTGGCTAGTACCAATTCAGCAAGGCTGGCTGTAGTTCAAAGTATAGGTATGTTACTTTAGCATTTGATGGGCATCACTCTGGATTCCTAACATCACTTAGAAGTTCTGTGTTAGACGGTAACTTCAGAATACCTGTGTTTGTTGTGATAAAAAACTTGGGTGTTTCAAATTAGGTAGAATAATCATTACATTTTAATAAAGGCAGGCACTGTTGTAAACCCCACTGGCTATTGATTTTTTGAGCAAGTTTTACATCCAGTTCACTTTCACACAGAAGCCTGCCAAAGCCTACAGCCCTCTGCAGTCTGACTTTAGTCCTTCTTGCACAAAGACTGGTTAAATGTTCATCAGCCTTAACTGTCCCTAGGCTTTTGCTGCAGTATCCCAGTAAGAAGTAAGAAAGATGGGGGATGAAGCCGCAGCCCTGACACTGCCTTCTGTTCCCCAAAGGGCAGTATTTTTACTGCTTAAAGCTCTGATGACAAAGCTCCTGTTGATGCAAATGAGAGCAAATGGTTGTTCTGGTAATTACATACCTTGTTTAGGAGTCACAATCTCATTTTTTTGAAGAGAAGCCCTTCACTTAAAAGCTTTTTTGAATACATTCTTTTTTTCTGAACAGTGGGCTCTCAAAAAAAAAAAAGGAGATTTTTTGCTGCTTAAGATCCTTGGCTTACTGTAAAATTTCACAACTAGAAATGTAGTTAAAAGTATTTCTTCCTTATTAAGATAATTTCTTTGGAAGGCCTTTGAAAACTTGGAAAATGAGTGATTTTAGAGATACTACATTAGCCCTCAACAGCTCTGGGTCAAACACGTGTCATCTCTGCTAACTATTCATTTCTAAGATCCTCCCAAGCTCTACCTTTTTGTACACTGAACATCTGATGCTTCTTGTTTTTCTTCTATAACCACAGATGTGCCCTCTTCAAAAAACTCACGATCTCAAAATACTAAACTGACAAGCTGAGTGTCAAACCACACACCCCAAGCAGCAAGCAGTGCTGAAGAAAAACAGAATCACACTTGAAAAAAACCCAGAAGAAATCACACAAATTGTTTCCTATGAATTAATCTGAAATGTTTTCAACTCATTGCAGGCATTGTTTCTTAAGAACGCAAATGCCATTTGATGCTTTTAGGTTTTACGTTTACTGTATAAATGGAGTCTGCTCTTGGAAAGATTACTTTGAACAACACTTTACGTTTTCTTGTTGAGTTTTATCTCTCTTTGAGCTAAACTGGAGCCTTGCTGTGGGACCAAGATGGGTCTCCTTGTTTGCCACAAAGCAGCACGGGTGCTCCTGTGCTAGTTGAGTTACACGCTAAGGTAAGTGAGTGAGGCCTCTTCACTAGGAACGTGTGGTTCTGAGCCTCCCTGGTTCAGAGCCCCCATGTGTTGCTCACCGAGAGTGCACCGGAGAGCTGGCCAGGAGCAGAGCAAAGCTCCCATCAGCAGCAGGCAGATCCACAGCTACCGGTTTGCTGTAGCAGGTCCCCATGTCACAGAGGGCTGTTTGGGCATAGGGGAGTCAAGTGATTTGTCCAGGTCTTCGTGGACGGGCTACAGCAGAACCCATGGCTCTTTCCGCTGTAGTGCCTATGTGCAAGCCATCGCTCCTCCCATCGCAGGGACTGATGTGGGACAAGATCTGGTTGACAACACTCTCTCTAGTACTAAGGTGCCAAATATTTATAACTTGCCTTAGCAGTAATGCCATGACTTACCTAAAAGGCTTCATGATACTGTCCCGCAAAGAATGGCACGTAGAAGTAGTAGAAGGGTCATTTTCATGCTGAAAAAATATGTAAGACCAGCTAGCTTGTTTCATAATCAAACTGTCAAGCACAGAATCATCAGGGTTGGAAGGCACTTCTGGAGATCGTCTAGTCCAGCCTGCTTCTAAAGCAGGTTCTTCTAGAGCAGGTTGCATAGAATTGCATCCAGGCAGGTTTTAAATGTCACCTTATCTCTGCAGTTCAAAATTTGTCATAGCATTAAAAGAAAAAAAAAAAAAAGGTTAAAATTTAAAAGCATAGCTACAAATATGTATTTAGCTGCCTTGAAGGCTCTCTGGCAATATGCATCTGTAAGATAACACTGTTGTACAGGTTTCACTGAAGAAACATCCTTTTTTTAATCTGGTGATTCAAAGGCAAAACATTGACCTCTGGTTTTGGTACTAGACTGCTGGCTGATCTTCTGTAAAGATCTGTGTAAGAGTAATGCTGGGTTCTGGGTTATGTTGTTTATATTTTAAGGGTTTGAGTCAAAAACTGGATTTATTTTTCCCTAGTTCATCTCTACCTCGCAACCTTGAATACAAGGGAGATGATACCTGAAGCAAAGCTGATAAAGTTACCAGTACTAAGAAGCATGTGTGCTGAGGGTGGGGAGAGGGAGGCACAGCAGCGTAGATATGTATCTTCACATCCTTATTTCCTTTACAAACGGAGGAAGGAAGTTCCCTGCAGGTTAGCCTAAGAGTATCCGCTCTTACAGTCTGAGAGCTAGCTAAGTACAATTTCCAAGAGCCACAGGCTTTTAAAAATAATGAACTTAATATTTCACATGTTTTCCTATACCTAGTGGTACTGAAAACCTTTTACTAAAAATTCGTAACTGGGTATTACAGCCATAAGAATTATAGACACCTCAGCTTGTTTCATATCTCTGCTCTGTTCCTGTCTCTTCCCTCTTCCAAATCTTTCCTATACTTCCTGTCCTAGGGCCTGGCCATTCCTTTCTACTTTACCTCTTCACTAATTCCACCAGCTGGCACTCATCATCCTGCCTGCTCTGTGTCTACCCCTGTAAAGATCCTACCGAACAGTCAGTTTCCATAGCAGGAGACCCCTGGGCTTCTCGCCCCTCATGCCAGCTCCCTGCACCCTGCATGGAGAAGAGGAAGGGATGGCACTGCCTGGCGAGGGCCACCTCACGCCTCCCATCCACACACCAAGCTCCTGCAGGGCTTATTTTTTCAGCACAGGATGGGAAATGGGCCATCTCTCCCCTCCCTCCTTGAAAGGGGCTCGCTCACACATGTTGGTTTGGTGCCCATTTACACAGGCGGCCTCTCCAAGGCTGGAGGGACACTAGCCCGAGGCCATACAACTGTTACCAGACAGACAGATACTCATATAATGATTCTTACAACAGCATCTATAGATTATTATGAAACTTGTCTCTAAAACAGATATGAATCACCCAACAGCTACAGCAGTGCTCCTGTGCAGAGACGATTAAGAATTTTTATGCAACTTCTTTAATCAGAAGAGGCCTACTTGGTTGAAAATGAAACCTCTGCAGGAAAAGGTTGGTTTTGATTAATTTCTCAACTTGAAAAAGTGTCTAAATTGTCAGTGTGTTTCACTTCAACATTTCTAAACACACAGAAAAGGGAGAGGGGGGGGAAAGGCAAGTTTAAAAGTCACTTTTTATTTTAAGAAATTTAAAATTTTTCATTGTAAGAAATCTAAATTATATCGAATGGTATCCAGCCATTTTAACACATTTTACAACATTATTTTTTTGTTTGCAAAAATTTACATTTTCATGTCTTCCCAAATTGTTTGTTGTAGATTGGACTGTGTGAACACTTTAATGTATTTTTCTTTAGTAGAAGTACAGTATTTTTAAAACTAATTGGATGAGGAGCTGTAACAGCTTTGTTCAAAATTTCTTGCTATACAGGAATCCCTGAATCTCTATACAGGAAGCCCTTGTATCTCTATAGGCTGTTACCTATCAAAAGCCATTATCTTTCATAATGCAACCTCAGGGAAGATTTTATTGCTGAAAGAGATATTCCTACTTTTAACTAATTGTTGTAAGAAATTGTCTAGTTTCAGAGCCTTCACCAAGATCACAAATTCAGCACTGAAGATGGATCAAACTGATCAGTCACAGATCACAGAAGCAGAACACAGGTTCATGCTTATTTTTAGTTGCTGATTTTTTGGACTGAGCTAATGATCTTCTCAACACACATTTATATGTATTGAGGTGGGATCTTTACCATTTGAGGACTCTTTCAAGAGGATTATTAATTAGCAGTTTCATCATCAATTTCAAAGTGTTTTCCAAAGATAGGTAATTCCTTTTCAGAGAAAAGGAAAGTGAAAGGGGAGTGAGAGTGACTCAACTAGGCACGTGGACCATGTCAGATGCAGAGCCAGAAATACACTCTGAGCTCCTGGTACCCACACTCATAGCCTGGGGACTAACATGGCTTTCACCAAAAGTGATAGCAGGCACCTTCACCATTTTGCAAAGGAACATCATTTTTTTGGTAGAAGATGTGTTTGAAATTAAAAACGTATTTGCTTTCTTCTTTGTGATACATGCTATAATACCTTCCTTACTCTTTTGCCTAACTCTACCCAAAGCTGAAAGAAAAATAAAAGTTCATTGGGCATATTTTTCTCCATCAGTTGCTTTGCCTTGATGCTGATACTATAACTTGGCTCCACACCAAACAAACATTACAGCTGAATTGGGTCAGATTTTCTTAAGTATTTACCACTAGATTTGGGTCATATCTGTGGATATACCCACTGCAACCTTTAGACTCAATTTTGAACATGGTTAAGTATGTTAAGGCCTGGCACTTTAAAAAGAGACTAAAAGCAGGCCATTTGCTCTGGCCTCAGTTGTGAATGCTGAGGTCTTTGAGGAATCTGGGCCACTTTGTCTGTCTTCTTGTCTATTTATAACCTTCCTGCCCATTGAAGAAGACAAGATGAGGCTACAGATGTAAGGGAGAGCCAAGGGTTGGGACAGAGCTACACAGGAGATGTTTGGAGAGTACAGGACAGGAGCACTGTGGGGACAGAGAGTTTGAGATCCTGTGGCTCTCCACTGCTTATTGCATCCACCTGACTAAACTCACTGGCTTAGCCCAGGGGCTTTAAACGGACCTCAGGAAGAAGATAACATGGCCACTTTGGTACAGTGGACTATTCTAGTCTATGTGAGAAAGAAACGAGGAGGATGTTGTCCTTTCCTACAACACTGTGGATGAACTAGACCAACTAACATTATTTTTTAGGAATCTTGCAAAACTGGAGTACATTTGAAAGCAGCAATGACCTTCAGTACGTTTCCAGTAGGTAAAAGATGAAAAAGGGTATGAGAGACAGTCCAAGGAAGCCTAAGCCCAGTGGTCCAACAGTTGTTCTGGGTTAATTTGGGGCCAAGAAGGAAGAAATAGATGCATGGGAGTTAGCCGTGGGTGGAAACTGTGCTTACAAACCAGTAAGATTGCAAGTCTTGAGTTTCTTCTACCAGGCGTACTTATTAAAAATAAACCTTTCTATTAGAAAAAAACCAGGAGGGACACACATTAAGTATATTGAAAACCAGCTTGCTAATGGATCTCAGAGCAGAATCCGGTAGTAAATGGGGCTGACTATAAGCAAAGATTGTAAGTATTGGTTCTTGGTGAAAATGCTTCTCGGGGGGGGTTGTCTTGGGGGGGGGTCATTGGGGTTTTATTTTTTTTAAATCCAGACCATCGGTGTGGAGGCATTTTTCATTTGGTGCGTTGCATCAGCACAACAGGCAAGGTACATGTAGTGTGTGACAGCAGACCAATAGCTTTTGCTGAACTTGTCAGCTTAGAGCCCCTGACTAGCACTTGTCTACTCGAGAGAGGGATAAGGAAGTGCCAGCACCAGGTGCTGTATGGAAACTTCAGCAGCATGAGCACAAGAGGAGAGAAACAGCAGCAGAGGTTTAGGGAAGAGGAGGAAGATGACAGAGGTTTGGTAGATAAGGAGGAAGCTGCAAAGTGAGGAGAAACGGGTGCAGGGAAGAAGCCATGATGTTAGGAATCTGTAACACTAGAATTGTCAGACAACGTTAGAGCATGTGGAGCTGCAGGGTCATAGGGAGGGTAGGTCTGTGCTACAGCATGATCTGAATCGCGCAGTCACAAAATGTGCTTTAACACAACCAGATGCAAGAAGACCCACCTGGGAGAAAAGAAGGCAAGCTGCTGTGGTAGGATGAGAATCTGCCTCTGAAAGCAACAACAGATACTAGGGTATGAAACCAGCCTGCAAAACTAAATGCTCAGCACAAAAGCATAATTGCATTTTTAGCATCTGCATCTATGTATCAATGTTACGTACTACTTAGTACAGATGTTTCTTTAAGTACAGTTGTAATTATAAATAGGAGAACCACCACAAAATCAGCACAAGCGTCACAGATCTGTGAAACCATTGCAGAGCCAAATCATGTTGCAGATGGTGAAACACGGTGTTGTGTGGGAGTTAACTATTTCCACATTAACGTTATTCAATCACAGTGGCCCATTTTCACATAGCTTGCTGAACTTCAGAAACTTTGCACAAAGGTTAAGGTTTGACATTTTGAGACAGAATAGCTTAGTCCTCGATCCTCTGTGAGAGCTACAATAAATAATCAATAATAGAAGAGAAACACAGATCCTTACTTCATCCCTTTCCAGGATGGAAGCACTGAAAACATGCTTTTTTGACACAAATGCTTATTCTGAGGCCTTCATTACCAGGATTTCCAGTAAAATAGCCATAGGCAAGAAAGCACTTAATCTGACTGTTAGATTAGGCTTCCTGAAACCACATGTAGGTGCAATTGTGAGCACAGGCATAAGAAAATGATCTCGTACTTGTAATGGACTAACAGAATGATATTTCTGTCAATATGTGAGGTTGTGATGAGGTCCTACATAAACAGCAGTCATTTAGTGTGTTAGGATTTATTTTTTAAATGGTATGACTTCTGTGTTAGTTTATGCAAAACATGCCTCTAAGAATGAAACGGATGAAGACAGAGCATAAAGCTTTGTTCACCAAAGCATAATTCATGACTGCACTCAGAAATCACGTCTCTCTTTAGATTTAGGTACTAGTTCAGAGATGCTTGCCTTAGAAAGCAGTATTCTTTCTGAAATACTCAGTTCTACAGATCTCTTATTATGTGTTTAGCTAATGTATTGATACTGCACATCTCTTCTTTCTGCAGTACATGGCAGATAACAGCACATCTTCAGTGTTACTGCCATCACAGTAATACCGTATCTGTAGGTGTTTGCACCAATTCTTTATTACAACTTTCCAGTTCTAACAGGACCGGTGCAGTAATTCGCTCCTAACACCTAAAATAGACATGCTTCAACTGGACAATTTTCCCACCAACAGATAGGCATCATCCATCATAATATCCTTAGGGGTGAGCTGTTGTCTTCTGAAATGGCTTACACCCCATTTCACTGTAAGTTTTTTTGTCCTTGCTTAATGCTCACAAATGGGTGTCATGTGTTTGGCTGTTAGAAACATTCTCAGTTTCACAGCTGGGGTCACAGAGCACACGTTGCCCGTGGTGGTGACACAGTCACTCTGACAGAGCAGAAGTCCAACCTAAGCATAACAAACCATGCAGCCCCTCCGACCCCAGAGTCAGACCAGGCTCTGCATCACACCAGCCGCTACGAAGCCTCTATGGTTTGGTGCTGCTCATTTGCAGCAGGACTGCTAGTGAAGCTTTCCACTGCATGCATGAAGGAAGCGGTACCCTGCAGTTTCCTGCCTTTCCTATTTACATACCTGTCAACTTTTGCAGCCAACAAGACAGGGATCATACAGAAACCCACCTTCTTCATTACCCAATCTTGAGTCCTCCAAAGCAGGGCAGCCCAGACTGTATCCTCTGGACAAAGAGCAGCCTGTTGGTCCTGTAGTCAGAGTTCATACAGTGACGGGTCTGTGCAAGCTGCACTGAGAATGCTGACATTGCCACAGCACCTGCCTTTGCGTTTATTAAAGTGTTGGCTAATTTTTGATGGGGGGGAAAAACCCCAAAAGCCATTAGTAGAAAAACTGTTGTGAGGCAGCAAGGCTCCTTTTACAGCCTTGATCCTGATGTCCCGGAGCAACGAACGAGCAGCAGAGGTACTCTTACCCATCACCAATATTGCAGCAGTCAAAAGACCTCTGGTCTGTGTGCCGGTGTCAAGTCAGTAGCTGTAACGAGTGGCACAGTGACTCCTGGGTACATAGCTGAGAGCGTTGCATTAGGAGAGGACTGCAGCAAACCCAGCAGTGTCATCCAGACACCACTCACAGGCATGCAGGCACAAGCTTGAACTAGAGGCAGTTGGCAGGGTCATTAAGAAAAGTCCATACTTCCTAGTCTCCCCAGGTATAGGTCCCATTTCCCTGTCACACATCTTGGGGTAAAGGAACAAAGTGCCCATCACAGAACAGCGGCTTCAGACGGATGAACTCTTTCAGGTGCATTTCCCCACCTCAGGACAAAGCAGTTCTGCAGGGACCCTCCAAACAGGAGTATGGAGAGAAGGGAAGACATCCCACCCAACATGCCACGAGAGGGAACTGCAGCTTCATAAAGAGAAGGGCACAGAGCCAGAGTGACATTTCCCCAAGACCTCGTTCTCAGAGATTGCTGAACCACAGTGACTGCCTGTAACCCAAGCAAACAGCAAGATAAAAGTTCAAGCACTGACCTAAGAGAGTTCAACCTATTTTGTAAGTCTCACAGTTACAGGCAAATGAGAACAGAGACCATAACACCATTAGGCAACTTTTAAAACACACAATGTTTCCTATAGTCCTAACGCACAGCAATCACCAGGAATAACTTTTCTTAGCATGTGATGACTGCTAAGTCACTCGCAAGAAAAAGAACCACAGCACTGAACAAATGAATGCAACAAAGAGATCAAAAAAAGGCATCTGAAATAAATACCTGCTACAAAAGAGGAGAGGACTTGTCAAACCCTGCTGTGTACGTTCTGCTAATTGGACTGACCTGCACCCCAAACCACAGAGCATTTAGGCGGTGTAGTCCCACTGCAGGGGGGCTTCTGTCAAACAGTAACGGTCAGTTACTGGCCAGGAATGGGTTCATCCTTCACCCTGGTTTCAGAGGATTAAGCTGTTCTGTGATAGCATTGGATATACCACTTCCAGTTTAATGCAGTGGATTTCAGGCTGACCACAATCTGGCGTGCAGCAACTGAGCGTCAGTTCTTTCTCCAGGAAGGTTTAAGAGTAGCCTTTAGTGTTATGTTAGTTCCCAGCCCTGAGGAAGAGTAGAGTGAAAAACAGATGCCACAATAAGCACAAACCCAAAATGTGCTGAGCCATGCAGAATTGCAGCAGAAGTACTGGAGAAAACAGTAACGCCCACTGACCTGGCATATACAATAATCAGCAGTGACCAGGAAACAACTGTTTTGCTGAGTTTAACCTGCAGAAACACCCCACCAGCACCAGTAAGACTCTTGCTATATGAGTTAGATGCAGTCCATGTATTATTGACAGGGTTATGGAGCTACAAACAGGTTCAGTTTAGAGCACAGACCACTCTGATTTACCCTAAATAGGACAGATTAGATGTAGGTCATCCTTCAGTCAGGTTCTTGCTCTTTGATTTCAGTTAAAGTAAGACAAATCTGTCACATGTGAGTCAGCTCCTAAATGCTCTTGGGGCAATGGGAGTTTGGCTATATACACAGCTATGTAAACACCGATAAAGAAACTAAAGATCTGACCTTTGTTTACTTAAGCGAGTCTCAGTTGACCAAAAGGCAAGTCAGATTTTAATACCATTTCTAGGATTGATTGAGCTCTGAATTAGACCAACTTCCACAACTCAACTGCAAGTACAGAACGTCTGTCAGCAGGAAGCCTATACAGAGACTGCAGCAGCACCAGAAACCCACAAGTCACACAAAATAAAGTTTGGTGCAAAAATCTGGAACAGGAACACAACCAGCAGGGCAGAAAGCACTGATTTATTCACCACCTTTGCTCCAGCAAGGAGCCCTCTGCTGCAAACATCTCCGCCACATCTAGCTGCTCCAGGGGGAATGCCCAGTGGGTCAGAGAAGGTGCAAGAGCAGTGCCAGAGCACAAGCAGTGCTAGTCCCCCAGTAGCACCAGTGATGAGTCAGGCCCTGTCTGCACAAGCACACAGGGCCAGTCATCCAGGGGATCATCTGAAACTATCGCTAGCACCAGCACTGCGGGACCAGTGGTGTCACGGATGCCCTGTCACAAAGCTCTGTGTCCCTTTGCTCACACGTAAGTCTGAGACCAGTCCTCAACGAGCGCACTTTTCCTTTTAGCCAGAACTTCATGACCGTCTGTAATACCTTAGGCAAATATTGACTCTGATCCAACAGACTGAAAGTAGTTGGTTTGCACCAGATGTGGTATATATACATGTATCTTTGAAACATTAGCTAAAGGAGTGATTTGGGAAAATAAAAATTCTAGGTGGATGTGTTTACTTTGCGAGGTTGTTCGCATTGTGCTCAGATCCCAGAAGTGGGCACGAAGGTTTTAACCACAGGAAGAAAGCCAGCTGTAAGTGCCGCGATGCACAGTAAAACGGTGTGCACACACGTGCATTCCTGCATCTGCAGCTCACCCACATGATAGTCGAAGGGCTGAAGATCACTGGTGAGTACGTTAACGAGTCCATACATTCCTGCCCTGAAGAGACTCAAAAAGGTCTGTCAGGTGAAGAAGAAATGACTGAGCTTATCGCTTCAGGACGCATCCTCCAAAGTACTTGGCATCTAATGCTGGGCCTGCTTTTTGCAAGAACCTGAGCACCGTTTCCCTGGCTCCCAGCTGAGGGCAGCTTTTGGAAATGCTGACCTTGTTCCAAGGGAAGGGAAGGTGACTGCCCCCACCTCTCCGATTTCTCTGGCCCCAGCTAATTAGAAAGACTTCTAGTAAAAAGCACATGTCTAAGCAGAGAAACAGCTTTTGTCATAAGGTTGAAAGCAACAGAGAGGTAGTTTGAGCAGTTCAAGTTGCTTCAGTTTTCAATTCTTAGGTCCCAACCCAAGTGTCAATTCCCTGCGTGTGTCTGCTCTCTCCTACTACAAATCATGAGTCGGGTGTGGCTTTGGCAGTTGCAGAGCTTGCATTATGGGAACTGGGGGAGGGAGGGAAAGCAACATGGGAAGCAGAGCAGAAACACTTCAGCACCACTCGAGTCACCTATGGGTGTTCCCTCTGTCCAATCATTTCATTTTGGGAGTTGATAAGCATTCCTATTAGGGGCCTTTCAGAAGGAACAGAAGTGTGAAAAGAGATTCTTTTTGATATTTACCAAATAAGCACAGAGAAAAAAAACATAGAATTATGTTCAGTATATTCACAGGAAGAATCCTAGTGAAATACTTGTTTTCTGGATAACTCGGGACCAAACTCGATGGGTAGAAGTTTGTACAGAACAGAATTTTATTCTTCATTGGGACTGTTGGACTGTAAATTCATAGCAATGCTCTTCGACTACCTCTCCCAAAAAAATCCTCTTTTAGTCTGCAACACATCCCAGGCAGCACTTGAGAAATGTATACAAGAGTAACAGTTTGCTGAGTCTTTTTCCACAAGTGAATCTCTTCATCAGATACACAACAACACCTGACACCTGGGGCTCTCGTGCCTTCTGAACAGTCAACAGATATTGCTCAGAGCAACAAAAATGAGCAAGCCACATGCTGATCCACACATATCTCCCTCTAATGGATTGCCTCACAACCCCACTGGAAATTCAGGGGTATCGGAGCTTTCCTGATCATGGAGGACCACCACAGCAGCCAACCCATCCCTCCAAACAGCTTACCTAGAGGCTCACTCTGAACCCCTGCAGGAAACTAACGCTGAAAACTTTACTTGGACACTAAGCTTGCATTGAAATAATCTGGTAACACTGGGGAGCTGCAGGAACATCACACCCCCCAAAAAGGGAGTTACAGATTGGTTTCAACATGATCCATTAAACCAGCACTAGAAAAGAGATTGAAACTTTGGCCATATGTTTCCTTGAAAATATTCCCTTGTGCCATAAGTTCACTACCAGAGGCCAAGACACTTCACAGTAACATACCATGAGTTCAGGAACTAAGGTTATTTTAGAGAACCCCCTAGAAGCACATTTTTCTGTACTCATGGTACAGTAGTTAAGTTCAGGCCACAGTGTCACAGCAGCACGCAGAGCCTCCTAACGCAGCTGTAAATCCACAAAGGCCACTTTGAGGTTTCCCCCTGCCAAGGAAACTCTAGATACGTTGCAGCCAATATGCCTCATACCTGGAGGTTTCTGATCCCCACCAGCAATGCTATGCACATCACCCTCCCCAGCTAATTACTGATGGCCCAGCATGCTCTTAGCTCTGTGTGTGTGAATGAGTTGAGCCTGAGGTTTTCCTTCCTCAGGACTGTGGTGTGTATTTGAGTACTCCATCCTCCAAGCCATATTCAGGTCATATTCCCCCTTCAAGGTGTTTGAGGCATTCCTGTGGAGTGATCGTATTGCTTCAGCACCACCTGACAGATCCTTAGCCTGACCTTTCTGGCTACAGCTGCCCTGGATGTGCCAGAGGCACTTGCGGCACACACATTTTCTCTCAAGTATTGTGGTGGAGTTTCCCCTACTTCTTTGTCAACCACTGTTACAACATACAACCAAGCACCACCATTAGCAAGATGTGCAATTAACGCTATTTGAAATTTCTCTCTCAAGTTTATAGGACTCTGAGTCGCTATAGCAGTCTGGGTATGTGTGGACAGGTGGAGTTAACACGGCTTTCTCACACTCATGGCATCTTCCCTACTCCCCCTGTTCCTCTCCCCGGCCCAGCCTTTAAACAAAGGGGCATTTTAGTTTGGTTTTGTCCTACAGAAGTGAATTTCAGTCCTCAGGGCATCATATAAATCTGTTAAGTCAGATTCTCAGTCACATGAAAACAGTTTTGTTTGGAGCTAACAGTAAAAAATATCTTTGAAAAGCACTTTTACTGCCGACTGAGGAATTAGGCCCATTTCCCACTTGTTTAAGTTGACGAAATACTTTGTTATGCTGTGAAGAACATGAAACCTCCCAGAAGCATAGTTGGAGCAGCTGTGATCTCAATGCCATCAGAGATTATGCCATGTCCCCTGGCTACTGTGAGCGATGCTGGAGGGGTACTGCAGCTCCTTTAGTCCATATCCCTGATTTCAGTCACCACCCTTTATTCTCAATAAACATAAGAGCACCCCTTTGGAGTAAGGGACTGAAATAACAGGAAACAGAGCACCCAAAACACAAGGCCAGATGTGTGGCAGGCCAGGAGCAGGGCTGTGCGGTTGCAGGCCTGTCCCTGCTACACACTGGCCTGGCTGGGAGCCCACATGTGGGAGCCAGCTTTTAGCAAGGGCATCTGCCACCAGCTCTCACATAGACATGACCCCCCTCTCTCTCCCAGCGGAGGGCGAGGGGGTCAGGGAAAACACACGGCACTGAATCACCCCACAGCAGCAACAAACAGGCACAGCAATATTTGCAGCCCAGCTAGGAGGAAGAAGCTGCTTTCTGGGTAGGAAGCAAGGCCTGATATTGGTTGGCTTCTACAGCATTCAGGGGGTAAAAAAGTGCCAGGAAACGAGATGGGGTTTGTTGTTGGAGTTTTTTTTATCTTTTATCCCCCTCTGCAAAACAAAGCCCACCAGACCTCCAGCACTACCAGGCCACTCTGGCCGAGGCAGTAGTACCACATTGGAGACCTGATTCACCCACCAGTACTTGTGTCCTCAGGGAGCTTTGCTGATTATTGGCTGAACTCCCACCACGCAGCTAACCAGGCGAGGGACTGGGCAGGGAGCAGTAACATTTACTGAGAAGACACTCACTGCCATCAGCCACAGGCATCCTTGCTGTAACACAAGCTACACATCTAGTCATGCTGCTTAATTGCAGCATTTCCCCTGATTTGGATGAACAGTGGCGGAACCCAACCCAGCTAGTGCAGTTGTCCTTTTGTGTTACTATTTACTGTATGGGATCTTTAGGATCCAATACACTTGCTGGTTTGAGAACCATGTCTCCCTATGCCTGCATTTTGCAGAAAGCTCTTTGGTTCTCCAGCCACTACTGAGATCTAAAACAGCAGCAAAGAGGATGAGGTCCTTAATCTTGCCAGAGCATCAGTACAAAGGCTGTGGCAGCCCTCTCCATCATACAGAGGCCCGCAGAAAAAATTGCTCAAACATGAGATTTCAGCAACTGAACATGCAGAGGAACAAAACGGACATCCAAATGGCAAGTGGAAAGAGCCACAGTTAAAACCAAACCACAGCAGTCTCAAAAGAGAGAAGTAACAGTCAAACATCTCCCCTCTGAAATTATTTCATGCCTAGCAGATTGAGGCACTTCACACTTTGGCAAGCATGTGCTCCTCCATGGCTCCACGTCTGACTGGAGTCCCACTATGAGCAGTGTGAAAGGTTTCAGACAGAGGCATTTAGAATTTAGGGAACAGTAAGAGGACAGAACTCACTCCACTTGCATAAAACCCCTTCCTCCCATAAATGCAACCGTTCTTTTCCATTCCTGCAAGGGTCTGTGACGCAACCTGAGCTGGGGAAACTGGGACGGAAGCGCCTGCTGGAACATCGCCCCCCTCACTCGGGATGAACGAAGAGGTGGCAAACGGCTTCACCACCTCAACTGGCCACAGAAATCAGTCCAGAGATTGCCAAATCCGTGTAGGAAACAATGGCAGCAAGCCCCACTGGAGCCAGGCCTGGCTTGACAAGCGGGCAGGAAGGGAGTGAGGCTACCCAGCTCCCAGGGCAGCAGAGCTCACAAACAAAACACCTCAGCCACGGTGGAAACATCACACAGGAAGGAGACTCTTCTCGATTGCCATTAATGTTAATTTAAGCTACTGAAAACAGAAATAATTCCAAAACTGACTGACAGCAGATACAGAGAATACACAGCAGGGCTCAGCAAAGGTCAGGCCCCTGCAGCACAAAGCCTGGCACAAGCACACAGGAAGAGCCAGCTCTTTGCTCTCAGAGCTCGAGGTGCCAGCGCCCTGACTAACACCCGCTATTACTCAGTGTGAGCAAGAGCATCCTGGTCCAGCAGGGCCAAGCTACCTGACTGCCAGGTTTGCAATAGAAGGCATGTCTACACACGCAACCATCGGTCCTGCAGCAGCCCAAAATGTTACACAGCTGTGTAAAAAAGAACAAGACCATTTTTCACCTAGTCCCTTTGTGGGAGCTGGTCTCACCCTCCCACCTGCCTATCCATGTTGCTGTGTTTCAGAGAGGCAAAAGGCAACAGCAGAGACAAAGCTGACTGTGAAACTGGGGATGTAGCAGGTTTAACAGGTAACATAAGATCCCTTGGCTTAAATCAGGGTAAATTAATCGCTAGAAGTGGCCACTGCAAGCAATTTAGACCAAATAAATGTCTAATCTCTTCTGGCTGATCACTTAACACAATACAATTAGTTTGTTGTGGCTCTTCACTGCAATATTTAAACTTTCCTATACGAAACACTGAAAACATTTACTTTGCCTCTCATCAGATGAGTGCACTCTTTCAAACTCTGGGAGTTCGGCTTCCTGCCTCTTGCACTGATATCTCTTTTTCCCCTTTGAACTCACCCTCTGAGTCTATCAGTGAGTTTTGGGCATGTATTATGCATAGGAAAAAGGAAGAAAAAATGTAAAACATAAATAGTATATCATACCGAACTGTCACCTCAAAGGATTAGAATTTCCCTTTAATGCCAGCTGGCTACGTTACAGTAACTAAATCAATGAAATATATTGGCCATTTTAAACACATGCTGTGCCTTGATCCTGCCAGTGCCCTTAGCTGACCAGCCACCACCGTCCTGCACACCAAGGAGAGAGCTGGCAGGACAAGCCAGCAGCTGAGGTGACTTCTGGGCTGCTGGAGTGGAGAAGTCCCGCATTGCCACAGCAACTGCTGCCAGTACCTTGGCAAGCTGGGCCTGGGTGAGCTGGGGGTGGATGTGCACATGCACAGTAGTATCCAGCTGGCTGGGAGATCACATGCGTCAGAAAGTTGGCTGGATGGTATCAAAAGAAAGAAATAATTTCATTATCTGTCACATTATTTTGTTTCTAGATTTGTCTTATTCAGTATTCTTTTGTCATGTCATCTCTACTACAAAAAAAAAAAAAACACAAAAAAACCCAAAAAAAACCCCACACACCAGACGAGAACAAGTACACGGAACAAGCACACAAAAGCACAAAAGTAGTTTGCTTGCATCTTATTTAAAAGATTTATCACATGCTCCAAGTTAATCCATTAGGCAATATTACTATAACAAGGTGTGGCCAGCATTTTTATAATGTATGAAACATTTTATTCCAGATTTATGCGTTCCCTCTATTTATAGTCCATATATTTGTAAATTACAGACTCGTGCGATAAAGACTTGGGAAAGTCTTTGAGTCTTGTGTGTTGGGTTGTTGGGTTTTTTTCTTCCCCCAGTAGGAAGTCAAAGACACAACTAGATACCCATACCCAATACATACTCAGACATGGCTGCCACTTGAGATGTGCAAATATTTTTTCAAATCTGCTTCCATCACTTTACATGCATTATAATGTATTAGAGATGTTTACATGCCTTAAATCTATCTAGACTGCTTTATTACTCAGAGGAAAAATACTAGAAACTACCACTACCCCACTGACAATTAAAAAAAAAACCAAACCAAACAACAAACAGATTACCCTTGGCATTCTCAGAAGCCACCTCCACTGCAGGTGAAAACAGACAGACAGGATGTGGCTTGGCAATGGAATGAGGTCTAGGATTCAGCAGGGAAAATCTCTGGAATTTTAACTCTGAGCAGGCATCTTATAAAGTCCTTGCTAGGGAAGCACTTCATTGACTTACATGCATATTTCAGTGCTTTTCTGAATCAGAATCCCCTCAAAGGGCTGTATGCTGAGCTGTATTTCACTATTAAGTTTAGAGTAAGACATGATGAAGGCAAAATCCTTTCCTGATGTGAACTGGGGTTACGCTGGAGATGAATTCGACACAACTGACCTGTTTGGGTTTTTTCTCTTAAGGAAGGAAAACACAGAGACTTGAGGAGCACTCCCTTGCCAACATGCAACAGCAGCACAGCTTGCAAATACAGTTGCACGAGTCTCGCAATCTTTCACCCAAAGCTTATTCTAGAAACCTCTTCCTCCCTTCTCCCCATCAACTGCAACAAGTTTTGCTTGAGGAAGGAGCAAGACCCAGAAGAGCTGCTCTCTCCCTTGTGTTGCAATATCCAATCTGAGTGTTACTATCAGCTTTTGGAAACTGACTGTATAGAAAGCACAGATGATGTTTGCATATTTTAATTTTAAATATCTCTGCTTGGCATAAGGATGGAACCTAATAAGTTGCTTTGTTTTTGCCTCATGAATTAATTCAGCCTGCTAACTGATTTGGATAAAGCATTTTGATTCCGACTAATAAATTTGGGGTTTGGGCAGGCAAGACAACTTTTGGAAGCAAAGTTACAAGTTTGTTAGCTTGCCAGGAAAAGTACTTTTCTAATATCTATAAGAAAGACTTTTTCTTTTTATAACCCACTTGTTCCACCCATGTCTTTTAAATCAATCAGATAAATTCACCTTGTTTTTCAAAGCCCTGAATCCTGATAGCTCTGCACACTTGATAGGTAATCTAATCATCGTTGGTGTGGATGAACACAAGCTCAAATTAGCTTCTGAAAGGCTTAGTCGTCCTGTAGATAGCTCTGCCTTTCCACTTTCATGCAGGAACTGAGCTTCACCAACTGGTTAGCTAGAGGTGTCATTAAAAATTTACAGAATGAAACAAAGGTGTGCTCCAGTGTCTCTCCTTACCCTTTCTACTGTTACTCTGGCAGACAAAAGGTATGGAACCTGCTTCATGAATAATGAGTCATGTAATATGCATAATGCATTTTTAATGGCATGCAATAATAACATTGAGAGAGATATTTCCAATCTTCAGACTTGCACCACAGCCTCTCAGTAGCCTGTTCTGATTCTCCCTAGAAAGATGCTCTTTTCCTCCTCTTCAGTTCGATTTCCCCACCTTAAAGCCACGACTTTTTCCCCAGAGGTAGCCATGTTTATCCCAAACCACCAGCTGAGCTGGCACTGGATGCAAGCAGGGCTGGCAAGGTGGGGAGCACCCTCCCCTGCAGCCACGCACAGCCCTTGCAAAGGGGTTCAGGTCCTCAGCAACAGTTCACCAGTACCCTGAGGCGTACCAGTAAGCTGTAAGATACTCCAGTGGAAAACGCAACTTAGACCAGTAAAAACAACCTTCCTAGTTTCTTGCCTTGGAGAACAGCCTTGCCACCACAGCGTGTGGGTGCTGCAGAGCCCTCTGCCCCCACCGGTAGCTGCCAGCCCCAATCAGCGGGTCACACTGGGCCCAAACCACACCAGTGTCCTGTGGGGAAGTGAGACGCTCTGGGGTGCAGGCACGGGTAACTGAGCCGGCTGGAGTAAGGCCAGCTGGCCTGCCAGGAGGGAGGGAGGCTGTGCTGGCAGGGACAGGCCCTCCTGATGGCCGAAGGGCTGGGGTCAGCTGCTGTGCCCCGGTCACCCCACACCTGGTACCCCGGGGTGGCCTGGTACCCCCTGCCAGCACTTGCTCCGGCCACAACTGCAGTTCCCTGTAAAATAAATACCGCGTGTGGCCCCGGGGCCGCCCCGAGCCTACCTGTGCCACAGGCCGAGCTGATCCTCAGAGCTTCCCCTGCTCTGGGCAGGGCCCAGGGCACCACCAGGCCTTCCCCGTTACCTCTTAGTCCCCTACACTCACTTGTGCATTGATTAATCCAGCATAATGGGCCTAACGAGGCCTTTAGAGCACCTGGCACCTCCTGTGGTGCCTGTGCTGCAGCCTCTGTCCCTAACAACTGTGATTGTTTCTGTTCAACAAAAGCCAGGACCGTAGAGCTGTGGCGTGGGCCCTGCCTGAATGGGGGCACGGCACAGCCTGCCAGGGCAGCCTGGTGAGGATGGAGCTGTGTCTGACCTTCTCAGAGGTGGCAGACAGCAGCGTGGAGGGACCTGGGTGGCACCATGGCAGGTTGCCATGGTCCTGGGGTGGGCAGGGTGCCCCAAGGGCTGGGCCAGCCCAGCAGGGCACAGGGAGCCCCTGCTTGCTGGTTTTATCCATAATGAAACCACAAAGCTGGAAATGAGTATATACCCACGTAGGCACACCAGGTTATGCATACATCTAAAAGCCCAGGCTGCCATGCTGTGTTCCACTGGGGAAAGAACAAGGGACCCCTCCGTCATCCTCCTGCTTCTCTTTTGTATGGGCTGCAACTGCCAGCTGGAGCAAGCCCTGCTGGAAAGGCAGGCAGGCAATGCTGTGAGTCCCAACAGGCTTAAGTATAAATGATGCACCTGCTGCTCAGGTGTCCCTGCAAACTCACAGGCACAGACATTTAATCTCGTAGGAGGACGTTCAAGTTCCTCCCCAGCTAAGCAGGGACTTCTGGCAGTCTACAGTTCCAAAGCAGACACTTAAAACTGCTGTCTCCCTTCCAAACCCTTTTACAGCAATAGTCTTAAGCACAGCACACCCCAGCCTTCAAAAGTGTGAAAACAGTGGGAGTTAGACAAATAAATATGGCAGTGGTGTTCTTCAATCACCTTCGTGCACCCTTGTGCAAATTCTGCTGTGCCTGCATTCCCTCCTCACATGCCATATCCCCAACCATTACTGTGGTGTAGCATTGTTATGGCTGACATTCACAAATGTGCTGAAGTTATGTATTAAATGAAAAGCACTCTGGACCATCCTCAATACTTTATTAACTTAAAACATTATTCCAATAAATATGTACCAATAAACATAAGACACTCCATAAAATCTAAATAAGGACATTTACAAATCTGTCAACAAAGTAAAAACAGCATTTTTTTAACTGAGGTACATGCAGGGTCATTTAAGGCAAATTCAGTCAATTATAATCTTTCATGATTCCTGCCCACCTCAGCTGAGTTTCCCTTTAAAAATTAAAAAAAAACCAACAAAAAAACAACAAAAACAAATATACAAATTATGCTATTGAGTAGCTATTTTCCAGTTACTACAACAAGCCCAGAGTGCCAGTAATGGTCTGGACAGGAAGGCCATGCCTCCCTGGTGCTCCTGCCCTCTGCAGCCAGGACCACTTGTTGGATGGGTTTCTAGGTATAAGGCATAAATCTGTGCTTTGGCTTTTCCACTTTTCACAAGCTTCCTTCTCCCTGGTTGATATAGCAAGAAGTAACCCCCCCATGCCTCAAACACCCACGCACACAGCCAGGCCTTGTGCAGAGATGGCTCCGGGAGGATAACAAGGGCCTCTCTATAACTGTTAATGCAGCTCCCTATGTGCACCAGAACAAGCGAGAGCAGGATCAGGCCCAAGCTGGTACTTTTGTCTAAAAACCAGCAAGATGTCAAACTGCACAGTTCAGTCCTGACCCTCCAGGTTTTCCCAAGAGGAAACCAAAAGTGAAGCCGTTCAGCACCGACACTCAACCAAGGCGAGCACTCCCTACACCACGTGCTGACAGCTGTCTGCCATTGCCATGTAAACACTGTTATGCCCATGTTTCCCTGCAAGGTAATTCAAGCGACTGACAACTTCAGGGGGTTCATCTTGGCCAAGGGAGAAATATTTTCCAGCTTACAGATTATTAGGTAGCTTATCTGTCTTTGGAGTATCAGGCTTCATATCTAAAAGGCTTACTGTCCAGTGTTATTTCAGAAACAGAGAGGGAAAGAGAAAGAGAGAAACCCCAGCCTTCGATTTCCTCTTTCACAGTCATTCAATGCATGGCCCTGTCCTCTTCTTTCCTCCTTGAGCTCCTGGTCAGAAAGGTAATGCCAGGGTCTGCGGTCAGGACAGGGCTTGGGTCCAGTGGGGAAGCCAAGGGAATCTGTTCTCCTAGTGTTGTAGGTGTGTTCCGTATTGCAGCTGGGACTCATTTCAGGCCATGCTGTGTCTCCCGGTGTCTCCGTAAATCCACCTTTCGCTGGAAGCCTTTGCCACAGAGGTCACAGCCAAAGGGCTTGAAGCCTGTGTGCTTCCGACTGTGGGTGATGAGGTTGGAGCTCTGACTAAAGGCTTTTCCACACACCTGGCACTTGTGAGGCTTCTCACCTGCAAGCAGAAGGCAGGAGAGAGGGTGTGAAAGAGGCAACACGCTGCTTACGCAGGACCAGAGCAAACAGAAAAGGCACACTGGCCCTTAGAGCTGATCCAAGGGATCCCTGTGCCACTACCGAAGAAGTCATTCTTATAAAAAACACACAACTGGGGGCCCCAAAGCACTGACAGAGCCTGCACGGCAGCTGAGCGGGCCTGAACTTGGCTGCACCTCCATCGGCCCAGTATAGTCCTGGGAGCAGCCCGAAGCACTGAGTGCTCTCAGGACACTGTAACTGGTAAATCACTTGGCTGCATGGGCTCTGTGCATTTTAAAACTGCCTTTGTGTCCTAGAAACAAGAGGAACTCTTGGAAAGACCCACAAGTCGTGCTGAATGCCTGATACCTATTATAGCATCAGCATGGGGGCAGGTGGAATAGATAGGTGGAGGTTGTTAAGCCAGACCCAGCGAGCCGGGGTGTCTCCCCAGGGAGGTATGAAGGCCCTTAAGTGAACCCTAAAAGGCAGGGTTCATCCAGAGATCTGCCCTTCTCCCCATTCCCCACACAGAAATGCTAGCAGTCACCTCAAGCCAGCCTGCAAGTTCTCCTGCAGGCAAATAACATAAATGGGAATAAATCCAGCCTCCAGAACTTCTCCTACAGAGGGGTCAGTGGCAAAACTCCACTGGCCTCCATGGGAGCAGGATCTCAGTGCATTTTCATAGTGTTTATTATCAAGTAACAGACAAAAGGGAACCCAACCACAAAACCAAGCTTGATTTTCAGAGTGGCTTCGCACCTGCAGAGCCCACTGACTTCAGCTGGAGCAACAAACTCTTTGCATGTTTGAAGATCAGATTCTTAGAAACATAAAATAATACAAAATGTGTTGGAGTCTCAGTTCACAAATGTATGCTGCATATGAAAGGGATCTCTGATTCAGTTAAGGACCTGTTTTTTTATTAGCAATTTAAAAGCTCAGGAACAGTTTCTGTTCTCACTACAAAATAATGGTTTTGACTGATTCAGAATTTGGCTGAAATTCTGCTTAATCAAGCCTCATTTGAAAAAGTAACTATGGAAATACTTTCTGTGTTTCTTCCTAAATAGTTCACTTTCATCCAGCAAACATCTGGTGGAAAAATCTTTACAAGTAACATTTATTGTTCGCTGCTTGTCATCTACAAAAGTCCCAACCAAGCAGCGCTACATATAAGGCCATCTTTCTATATATTTGCCATTTTTAGGCTTCACCCTTGATATCTGCTAGTGGTCACTATCAGGAAACAGGATTTTGGTCATCTGAATCTCAGGCTTGCAGCTGTTATTTCATGTCTCCAAATGCTTCTGTATCTCACATGTCGTCATTTCCCTCTACTTGAAGTGAATGGTGCAAGACTGAAAGGCAAGATTTTCTTTTAAAGGTTTCTGACAAACCTGCCTTCTCACTGAATGATATTTCCTTTGGTGATTCACCTGCACTTTATTAGTCTCCACGTTTATTACTAACAGTGAAACTTGAGAACTCTGCACCTCTCCTTCCATTCTCTATCAAACTGCAGACATTTCTCTGAAAGTCCGGGTGGAAGTGCAGGCAATCTCTAAACAAATATTTAGACTAAGAGTTGGACCCTAGGCCCTTCAGTTTAGTGTTTGATCTAGAGGAGGAGACTCCTGTTGTTTCTATTGTAAATTGATAGATCCTGAAAAAAAAAAAAAAAGCTGCAATCAAATTCACCTGTCATTTTCCAGGGACCTCCACTGTAAATCAAGGCTCCATGAATATAATACTCTACAAATCATCTTATACAAAAGCCCTTTGAATAAACATTGGTGGATGCTATTAAGGGAGCACCGATTGGATTGTGAGGATTTGGGTTATTTTGCAGCTGCTGTTCATGAAACCACATTCAAATCACTTTCCTTTGCACAAGTAGAGCTCAGACAGCATGAGGAACAGCAGCAAGGCAGTGAGAGGCATGGGAGATGCCTGTAGTGTCCCAGCTGAGAAGGAATGGACTGCTGCAGAGGGACCTCTTCTGAGACCTGCCCTCACAGTTGGGGCTGCACAACAGCAGCTGCAGGGCTGACCTGTGTGAATGAAGGTGTGTTTCTTCATATCAGATTTCTGGTGGAACCGCTTCCCACAGTACTGGCACGGATAAGGCCGGGTGTCCGAGTGGATGAGCAGGTGGGTGGACAGAGTAGAAGATCTCTTAAAACTCTTGCCACAAATCTTACAATCAAAGCTGCGTTCCTGCAGAGAAGAGCCCAAACACACACACGTTACACCACACCAATGATCCCACCAGAACATCAGTGTTGCCCCTTCTGCCTTAGCAAACACTTCCACTTCTCCAGAGGGCTGGCTGGCCTGCAGAGACGCTAACACTGGCATGATAGCACTACATGGTAAAAAAATAATGCATCCTCTCCCAGTGCTGTGCACCACTCCTCACAAAAATTCAATTGATCAGCTGTTCCTGCTATCAGGAATGGCTAAGTGGGAGGCAGCCCTGACCAACCAGCCAGAGTCTGCCTGCACATTTCAGCAGGGGCCCAGGACACGATCACTCCACTGGGAAGCCCAACAGCTGCAGCACTGTTCAGAAGCCAGCTCTCCACTGTACACAGGAAAGTGGGTGCTGAAATCTGCTTGGCTGTCCTGGGAAATCTCTGTGGCAGGCTGACTTCTGCTGGCAAGGTAACAACTAACTGCTTATGTGTAGTTCCATTAAAATTCAAATGAAAGGTACCTAGAGCACCAGGCGAAAACAGCTTTTTGGCTTACTACTTTAACATATCAAAAAAATGTATTAATACCTTGCTATCTCTCCTCTCCACCACTTTCTTCCACCATAAATCATCTCTTCTTTCCATCCCTTAACTACCATCACACCTTCGTCTTCCTCTATGCTTTCATACAATCACCTTTGTTTATTTGGCTTTTAATGTGCCCTCCCTGAAATGTCCCCTCCATGGACACCATATGCAGTGCTGCTCTTTTCACCATTATTTAATGGGTGATGAGCTATTTGCCCTCATTGTGTGCTCTGTCTGCTGTTGCACACTTCATGAAATTGTAAATAAAACAGCAAAAAAACATTGCTGTAATTCTATCCTCCAAAAGCCAATCTGAAGAAGGAAGATTTGCCAAGTCAAGTGGGTGGGTGAAGGGGAAATATGGCACAATATCAGCAGGTGGAAAATGTTACAAGTCCTCCTACCAAAATTAACTACCATATTCTTTTGGTGTGTGACTCAGAGTGTGTCGAGACGGGTGAAGTCTGTGCTCTATACCTGACTGGTCGTTGAGATGTTCCTGCACAGACACAATGACTACAAACAAGGGAAGATTCACTTCTCGGGGGGAGGGGAGGAGAAAGAATGAGGAGAGCTGCATCGAAAGAAAGCACAGTGGGTTGCTTTAGCTGTTAAAAAAAGTCCACAGGCACATTACAATTTCCAGCTCCAGGAGTGAAAATTTATTATCCGTTACTTCTGGAGTGCCAAAAGTGCCCATTGCTTAATACAGACGCACACAAGGTCTGGGGAATGGAAACAAAGCCTGTGCTTTTTAATTTGTTCATTTGCTCCTTTGCTCACTAGCTGCTCACCCTTTCCTCTGCCTGCCACTGTAATCCTCACCCACAGCTGCCCACTGCAGCCCTACCACATTCTCTTCCTCTGCTCCGTTTAGGTGCCCACCTACTGCCCTGTGACTGCCTTCATGGGCTCCCCAGCGCCAGCTGAAGCAAGCAGCTGGCCCTGGCCCTCATCAGACCTTCATCCTGGCAGCCCGCCCCGCTCTCACCTGCGAGTGCACAGCCTTGTGCTGCTCCAGGCTGACTGCATGGCCGAAGGTCTTGCCACACATGTCACAGGCAAAGGGCCTCGTGCCACTGTGTGAGCGGCGCACATGTACCTCAAGGCCATGAGGCGTGGAGAAGACCTGAGTGGAGAGAGCACACTGGGTCAGGCTTGCCCGGGAGAAGGGGCTGGAGAAGAGTCATAACCAGTGTGGGAGAAAGGGATCCTTACCTTGCTGCACTTGACACACTTGTAAGAGCCAGTGCTGATGAGCAATGGGCGACACAAGAGGTCCGACTCCACTTTGATGCCACCTGGCCCCTTCTCTTGCTGCAGCCCAGGCTGCGTCTCAGCAAAGAGTCCAGGCACTGCTGCTGGCGGCCGCTCAAACAGCCCTGGGCCCGGGGAGCCGAAGTCACCATAAAGTCCGAGGGAAGAGCTACACTCGGCACCGTAGAGGGCAGGCTCAGATCCTCGCTCGCAGAAGAGCCCCAGGGCTGAGGTTCGCTCCAGCGTCGGGCAGGGCCTGTAGCTTTGCACAAGGTGCCTCAGTTCGGAGCCACCCAGGCTGTTCCACGTGTACGGTTTGAAGGGCACCGAGAAGGGGGATGCTTCATCTAGGGATGGACACACAGATCGCTCCGAGGCTGTGGAAACACAAGGGCATCAGAATTAGTGTGCTTCAGAATCCAGCTGCTATCGTGGGGCAGAATCATCGCAGCACTCGGACTTGTGCCCAGAGCCAGACCCCTACGCTGCACATTAAGGCTGCCCTTTCATCTCCAATGGGAGGACATTTTGTATTGCACTGGAGTCTGTGCGTCCAGTACTACCTACTCACCTGCTGTCCCCACCAAAATACTTAAAGCATCCACCAATTTTATCTGTCTCCATCTCTGGGAGCCCAGGTGTGCACACGTTGATCTGACTGTTGAGATACTAAACAACTCAATCTGCAACTTCCTTTGGTTTTATCTGCAGCTCCTCAGAAAAGTATATCTATGGTGTCCCAAGATGGGCATCAAAGCTGACAGTCCACATGTTTAAGATCTGATGTAGATCCCACACACACATATAGCAAATACAACATTACAGAGGTGCCAGAAGAAGCAAGCGTGCTGAGATTTACCTGTTCAACAAAACTGAAAACTACTTGTTTCACAATTAAATGACCAAATCTAGGCTCTCAACTTCATGCCACAGCTGTTCATAACTATACTACAGCATAATTAAAATAAAAACCAGCTTCTGAGAGGCTTGAATGTCATGCATTGCTTTTTCAGAAAAAAATAAACTAAAATTTGTCCTCATCTGAAATAAAATCGTGATTGTTTCAGATTTCTCTGAGTTTCTCAAAGTATAGAAACTGTGTCCACCCAAAATAAAGAGCTTCACAAAACCATCGGTATAGACAGCATTAAAAACTGAAGACACAAAAAGATTTTCTTAGCAGTCATAATCAAAGCAATCTTCCACCAGAACAAGCTCAGATGGCTTCAGATGCCTCTAATAGGCTCACCTTTGGCAATGGCATCTGACCAAGGCAGTGAGCACCACAGGATGAATCACACTTGGGGGCCATAGCAGAGCCTGACGCAATGGCAGGAACACAGCCTTTGAGATCAGTGCCTAAAGGCACCAATGCTCAGGGAGCCTCGCATAGAGGAAAGCAAAGTTAGGCAGGGAACATGAGGTACCAGACCCCAACTGTGTCTGCCAGAGATGCTGATTAATGCCCAAGGTGCTCTGCTTTCACTCATCACAATAGGCAGCAGCACTGGGAGAGTCAAACATCTCCACTGGATAATTGTTTTAGTGAACCAAGGAAAAGATAAATCAATTAATTGCTGAATTCACAAAGATACAGGCAACTCTTACCACTTGGGCTTCCATAACAACCTCCCTTACCCAAAAACTTGTTCATCCACAATTTCTATCTTGCCTTTTTTCATTCCTGTCAACTTCACAGCTCCCATGGCTTTCTCAACCATTGGCAAACCAGGATAACTAGGGGTGAGCTAGGGAAGATGTGTTAGGCCGTCTATTTGGATAGGCAGGTGGTCACTGAGGGTTACAGAAGGGAAATGAAGACGAGGTGAAAACTGAGCTATGAATGACTTGACTGTATCTTATCTTTTACAAAAATCCAGATGTTAATAGTCTCAAATTCTTCCATTGAAATCAGCGTCTTTTGGTTGGAAGTATATGTGCACATACCAACTGGGACGTTTGAACAGAGCTATGAAATCACATTAGCTGACATGATGATGAGCATGATTTTTCCTGTTCTGCACTGACTGCAAAAGTTGTGGTCAGCGTCACATCATCTATCTTGTGTCTTTGCAACCAGTTTCAGCATTGCCATCTCTCACGATTTTATCACAAGATTCAAAACTATCTTAAAGCCCCAGCTTTTGAAACTGCATGATTTCATCAGGCTCTCAGCTTTCCTTTTGTTTGCTTGTTCTTGTTTTAACTTTATTTCGCTCTTAAAGACAACTTGCAGCCCAGACTGTAAAGAAAAGCATCAAAATGTAAACCCTCAATATTTCAACACTAGAACTGAATATCCATAAGGTATTACTTACAATCTTGATTTCCAAGCCAGTCTGTTGAGTGAGAGCAGAGGGAAGGCTGACCTGATTTTTGAGCCCTTGGAATTGGCAACATGGGACACAGTAAACATTGCACCACAGATCAGTTTGCGTGCAATGTTCCTTCCATCACCTCACATGCTTTGGAGACTTCTCAAGCACAAGCACAGAGGAGCCACTCACGCTATACTTTTCAGGGGCAAGCTCAAGCCATCCAAGCCCTGTACCCAGTGTCAAGGCAACCTGCAAACCCTGCTCTGCCACACTGCTGGACACTTCTGTGTCTGCCTCTCCTCTGCTACACAGCACCTAGGCCCCCAAGGGGTGCACAGGGAGGGACAGACAGATTCTCCCTACTCTTCCTAGCAATTCTGTGCATTCTTTGTATAGACCACTTCTGTGAGAAAAGACATCAATGCCCTTTTTTGAAGGCAAGGTAAACTCAGCCTGAAATCGCTGGGAACAAATTGATATGCATAGCAAAGAAAGATTCAGGT
The DNA here is from genome assembly GCF_023638135.1 of Falco biarmicus. NCBI lineage: Eukaryota > Metazoa > Chordata > Aves > Falconiformes > Falconidae > Falco > Falco biarmicus. The sequence goes on from NC_079298.1 coordinate 21,424,344, forward strand.
GTCCTCCTCCGCAGACCACAGAACACCATGCTCTCTGCACAACACCATTATACCCAGTAAAAGCCTCCCCCAAGACCGCAGCATGATCAGGCTCATCAGGAGATACTAATATACTGTTGCACTGAGCTACCAGGCACCTTCTGTATATGCAAACGCATGTGATTACAGACACACGTAGAAAGTGAGGTTAAATAACAGTGATTTGCACTGATGGAGTCAACAACGTATTAGAGTGTTAACAGGTATTGTGTCTGTGCGCACCCGCCTAGATCAGCAGCACAGCACTCAAAGACAAATCTGAAATCTGGCTTTCACTGTGTATTGAAGTGCAACCTGCACCTACGTTCACTTCTAGGGATAAGGGGGTGACAGTACTACTCACTGCACCTGCCCTGAGCATGATTTAGAACCATCATTTCTCATCTGACCTGCCTGTCAAAGAATAGAAACTGTGCCCCACCCAGACAAAGACAATCATAAAAATCCAGTCTCTCACCAGTGCATCTTGCAGAGGTGATCTAGGCACGAATTCCAGCTTCACACTGAATCTGAAGCAGCTTCAAGGCAGAGGGGTTGGGGGGCAGCTGTGGGAGGAAGCCCGACTATCTAAGCCTGCTGCCACTGCCTTCATCATTAACGTTAACAGCATCTCTCTCAGTGCACTGAGGTTCATTTAATAAAGCTCTTTCCTTACAGTACTTGTTACCTTCCCTTACCAGAGGAGTCCCTTACCTTCCTGTTCTTCCTGTGAATGGAATCAGAAAGTCCCAGGACTGCCCTCCCCTACCTCCACCAAAAAAATCTTGATCTGGGGATGTCACCCTCATTTTGCAAAGACACCTTCCCTGGGTAGCTGGGTGGTTGGCTGGGAGCTAATGAACCCCACAGTGGGGGAAGAAACGAGTGGGGAGAGGGAAAAAGCAGAGCAACCCTGGTAAATACCTGCTCCATTTTACATCTGTCTAATTTTAGACACCTCATGAAAACGGCCTGTTTCCAATGCACAAATTGTAATTGTTTGGGGAAGGAAGAGGAGGACAAATTTGTTAGATCAAAAATTATGCACTTGGTACACTTTGTGCAGAAATATTAGGAAAAGAAAGACTGCTGCATTTGGTCAGGTCTGTCATTTGTAGACTGAAACTGTCCCGTGGCCGGCTTTGATGATACTGGGCAGCATTTTGAATATCCCCTCAAAGGGCTTTAGGGCTCTTAAAATAGAGGGAGGCTTTCAAAATGCAAACCCTGTTCATCACAATCAGCCGTTGATATGCAAGGACGTTGTAAAAGACGAAGTGGGAAAGTGGTGGGGAAACCGGACTAAGCATTCGTTTGCTGGCGTCTGCTGTCGGTAAAGCTGAGACAATTTTTCCTTCGCTAAGACAGAAATTGTTCTTTTTTCCAGCTGTCACTTTTTAACCGAGGCAATAAAAAGTGGGGGTTATATAAAAATAATTTTGTTATAAAATAACACCATTGTTTTTTTAAACGAGATAAGTATTCGCGCCAGGCTGGGGACAGCATCTCCCACTGCTCCAACCACATCAAAGGCAGGACGAGGGAGCTAGAGACAGGCGCTGCAGCCATAAGTGTGAGTTTCCTGGATTTGGGGTATTTAAATCTGACCGTCATTATTTTCTGCTGTTTTTTCACGAATGCGTTTTTAGAAAAGAAAAAAAAAACAAACAACAACAAAAAAAAACAGATAGAGAGAAGAGGGGGAGGGAGGGAGGGATCTTTTTTATAGGCAAGAAGCAAGAAATAACCTGAAAAGGAGTTAGGGAAAACGTCTAGCATATAGTACGAAATACAAAGTGAACGCTGTTTACTACGGGTATACAGATCGCCTAGTAGAAATTTTTACTGTCTTAAAACACATCTGACTCGGGGTAGCAGGACCCAGTGTAGGAAAATGCCGGGACCTTTAAAACATAACCGGCTTGCGTCTAGAAATTAATCAGAAACCAAAAAATCAACGCCCGACGGCACCACAGCTTTCCTACAGCCTGTCAGCCGCCGCTTCCCCACCACCGGCAGACAGGCTGGAAAAGCAACCCGAGAAAGATAACCCGAAAACGAGTGGAAGTGCGTGGGAAAAGGCAAATCTGTCCCTTCCACTTGTTTCGGCCTGCGGCACGCAGCCGTGAGCCGCTGCCCCGCCGCACCGACCCGGGCCCGGCGCCGCTCGCCCCGGTCCTACCTGGCGAGACGGAGGGCGAGGGAGGTCTCCAGAAATCCTCGAACTCGGACACCCTGTCACAGACGCTGCCCTCGCAGCTGGGCGCTGACTCGGAGGTGCCATCGGCAGCCTCGGTCAGGTGGGATTCCGGGGAGAAGCGCCCCTGGGAAGGCTCCGGATCGGGCAGGACGGTGCGGCACAGCCCCGCGTCCTCGGGGATCTTGCTGTCTGCGGGACAAAGGGGGCGAGGGGGCTCCTCAGTGCGGGCCCGGCCACCTCCCGCGGCGGCCCCGCTCCCGCCGAGGTTTGCCGCCGGGGTCCCTCCAGCCCTGCATCAGCCCCGCCAGCCTCCCGCGGCGGCTGCGGTGCCGGGGGCTGCAGGGCCACCGGCCGGTGCTGGCGCCGCCGGTAGCGGGCTGACGCGGGGCGGGCGGGCGAGGCTGCGGCCGGGGGGCTCCTACCTGCACAGATCTGGGCTAGCACCGTCTCCAGCCGCAGGCTGTAGTCCTCGTCGGCGGAGCGGGGCTGGTGGTAGCTGTGCGCTTTCTTGCTCTTTACTAGGAAGGACCTCGGCATGGTGGGGTGCTGCCACGGCCGGCGCGGCCGCGCTCCCTCTCCAAGCGCCGGGCACGGCGGCGGCTGCGAGCGTCACCCCCGAGTCTCCCGCGGGGCGGCGGCGGAGAGGCGACCTGCGGGGAGGCGCCGAGCCCGCCGGTGAGGGCCGGGGGCGCCGGCCGGGAGGGGCCGCTCGCCGGGGGCGGCGCGCCAGGTGGCGGCGTGCAGGTGGCTCAGGCCACCGCCCCCGGCCCCGCTCGCCTCGCCCCCCCCTTCCCAGAGCGCAGCTACTGAGCCTCCCGCCGGCCCCGGCCAGCGCTGTCGTCCCCCCCCCCCGGTGCCGCCCCGGCCACGCTCGACGGCCGCTGCCGGATTGCGGGGAACAGGCAACAGCAGCGACCGGGCACCGTCCGTCGGACGAGGGGGGCTGAGCGAGCTGCGGAGGCGGGGGCGGGAGGGGAGGGGACCGGTCATGTGCAGCCCCGTCCCTCCGGGGCAGCGTGGCCGCGCTCGGCGGGGTGGGCGCACCGCGCCTCCATGTTTGCGTCCGCGCCGGCAGCCGCCGCAAAAGCGGCGCCAGCAAAAGGCACCCCCGAAGCGGCTTATCAGTGCCCGCCACCCAGAGCGGGCCGGAGGGCGCAGGGCTGCTGCCGGGACGGGTGGGAGAGTCGTTACAAACCCGGCAGCCTAACCCGACGCCTGAGAGGCTGTTGCTGTCGGAGGGACTGATTCACCCCTCCAGCGCGAACAACGATAACGCGAAAACGAACAAAACGGAATCTGCTGCGGTCCGCAGCTGCAAGGTGCCGCGGCGCCAACAGCTGCGGGCACCGAAAGCCGGGGCGGGGAGAGAAACGAGGTGGGAAACCTTCAGGGGGCCCTGGGGGACAGGGACCGGGCTAACCAGAGCTGCCCCCCGCCTGCTCCTTGAGGAAGGCGGGAGACGTTCACTGGGACCCGTCTAGCACCGGCCCGCCCCTGCGGTTACGCTGCACACTTTGCAGAAAGCGAGCTTAAGCTGCGTTTGGTTCTTTTGGGGGACTTCGGGAGGCTGCTGATGCTTTTCTTTCTTTCTTCCCCTTCCACCCGCACACACCCCCCCGTCAGTGGCCTCAGGTTTGCGGACGGGAGAAGGAGGTAAGGGGCGCGGGAGCTGCCCCGCAGGTGGCGACCCGGGCTGCGCGGCGAAGCACCGGCCCGTCCGCGCCCGGCGGGGGGCAGGGCCGCGAGGCGCCGCCCCCGGGCACAGCGCCGGGCGAGCGGGTGGGAGCGTTGCTGCCCGGGCCCACCTGCGCCTCGGTTCATCCTTGAGCGGGGGCCGGCAGCGAGTGGGGCACCGAGTGGGGGGCGAGAATCAAAGCGGCCCGGTACCGCGCCGCCCTCCCCGACAGCAACCGCCGCCGCAGCCGTTGGGGAGCTCCGGGCGCCGGCGCCGCTTCTGCCGCGTGTTTTCGCCCCGGCGCGGTGCTTTTCCCTCCAAAAGCCACGCCGCGGAGGCGCCGCCGGCCTCCACCGCCCAAGGCCGCCTGCGAGGCCGGGGCCGTGCCCGTGGGAAGGCGAGCCCCGCAGCCCACCTGGCCGCAGCCGGCACCCGCCCCCTCCCACCCCCCCCACCCCCCGCTGGCACGCGGGCCGCGCGCGAGGCCGGCGTCTCCCCGAGCCGCCACCACTGAGGCAGAGCCGGAGCGGCGCGGGGGGCGGCGGGGAGGGGAGGAGGGGGGAGGGGAGGGGAGGGGAGGAGGGCTGAGGAGAGGAGAAGGGTCGCTGCCACCCCGGCCCGCCCGCAGCTGCCCACGCGAGGCGAGCAAGGCAAAAGCGCTTACCCATTTGGAGGGGTGAAGGAAGCTGGGCTGCAGCCGGGGTTTGCGCCGCAGCCTGCTAGTTTGGGTGATTTTAAATTTAGCCTCCCTTTAAGGAGCAATGGTGCTTGAGTTGGCTGCTTTTTTTTTTTTTTTTTTTTTTTCTGTCTCTCTCAACTCCTTCAGAGCTCGGCCCCCTAAACCACAAATTCCACTTCCTGAGCGTTAGGAGCTTCTGCAAAAAAAAAAAAAAAAAAAAAAAAAAAAAAAGTGCCTCACAAATCAGCACTGTTCCCCCTCCTTTCTTTCTCGTTTTTCCTTAAATGAAAATGTCTTACCGTATTCCACCTCACAGGGCTCGCTGAAGTGACATCAAAGTGTCATTCTGGACTCAGGCGTTTCATTTCTCTCGGGGTTCTGCTCTAGAAATTACACGCATCTATCTGAACTATTCTTGGATCCCCTTCAACTTCCGCAACGAGAACAAGTCACAGATTCAAAACACAGATTGACTCAAGGCGGGCAGCGGCTGAGGGCAGGGGACGGAGGAGCCGGCGCCCGCCCTGCGCCCGGCCCGGCAGCGGGGGGACGCGCCTCCGCCGCCATCCAGCCCTGCGGGCCGGTACAATCGGGGCTAAGGCAGGGCCCTGGGCGTCGGAGACCTCCCCTAGACTAGAAATAACTTGTTGTGGAAAACTTTTGGGATAAATACGCCCAACGGCGCTGAAAATACCTTAAGACCCAAGCCTAGAGGTTTGCTCATTTCCCTTCGGATTTAGGTAATGGTTAAATATGGAAAGGGTAGGCGAGATCCCCCACCGCCACCCCTCCCCGGCGCACGGTGGGTACTGTAGCTTAAGGGCGATTCAAACACGAAGGCGAAAGAGGAGCGGAGCCAGGCGAGAGGGGAGCGATTGCCTCCTCCGCCTGCGTGCCGGTGCTCGGGCCGCTGGCTCGGGAAGGGTCCGTGGGGCAGGCACCGGCGGCGGGCACGGTGGCGGGGGTCCACGGCAGGCAGCGCCTCACACCGCCCGCGCCTGCGGAGACCCCCGAAGAAAAAAAGGCTCGCCTTGCTTTACACAGACACCCCGACCCCAAAACACAGTTTTCTGGGTCTAGCTTCGGATTCCCAGGATGCAGCCAGGAAATCCGACACAGTTCTTCCGTGTCTTTCTGAGGTGATTGTGGGCTTCGCTCTCAGACATCTCGGGCCATCAGCAACGTCGTTTCGGTGACTATAGGGCCGCCCGAAGTACGGCTCCGCAGTCGGCGAATCGAGGTTTAACACCATCTCCCGTTCAGAAATGACCGAGACTGAAGTCGGACAAGGCAGGAGCAAACTTCAGCCTCTCTCACGCCCGGGGAGCATGCTGGCTTTGCCAACAGGTGCTTTTCTTCACCACTACCCCACCCCCGAAGTATTCACAGAAAAATTAGTCACTGTGTGCCTGTGAGCCCGTGTGGAACGTAGGATTAACCTGACTTCCCAAAATCTAACTAAGCAAACAAACACCACCACGAGAAAAACCGTCCAACCTTTTGCGTGATGCTTTAGTAGTGACACAAAAGGAAGCTGAAGAACACGACTGACACATCGACCTTAACACCTTCATTACTGCCGGAAAGTTCCTGGTGCTGGGCACAGCAGTTTTACTTACGGCATCCGTGTACCGCGGTCTCCTTGCTGCGCCTTTGGTTGATTACTCTGAAAATCATTCGCTCCGTCAGCTTCAAAAATAAATGCTGGAATCAGTAGAAATAACCAGATTGGAACAACTCGGTGTAATTTCGTGTATGCGTCTTCGTTGACTCACTGTTTATGACTTTTTGCAAAACAGCCTTTCTCGTTTGCCTCTGAAATGGGATGAGAAACTAATAGCCTTTCGATTACCTTGCCAAACAGCGCTTTGACTGTAATGAAAGCAGCAGAAAACATGACTGTAAATCACTATTAGCTCTCGTAAGCCATCCTGACCCGGTTGTAATAAAATACATATCCATCTTTATGCATCTATGGTCAAAATGTATGCGCAGGTGCTTCGGCGTGGTTTGAAGCCCGGCGGTGCCGTGCGGCAGGTGCTCGCTGCCTGCCGGGAGCCGAGTGCGCTGCCGGGCCCCAGCGGCCCCGCTCGGGGCTCTCCGGCGGGAGCCACCGCGCCAAGCCCCCCGTACTGAGCCCACCTGCACCTCCTCACCTACTGCTTCCCAAACTGCTTAAAAGCCTTCCGCAAGGATAAGGAAATCAAACGAGTGGATCGGGTTAATGCTTAATTCAGCATGTAAGGGTGGATGCTGCACGGGCAGCGGCAACAGACCCCCGGCCCCTGGGGCGTCAGCTTTCTCAGATAACTAGAAGAGAAAGCGCACGAGAACGGGTTTGTTTTGCGATTTGCAAAACCTATTCGTGCCTGGAACGCGCCCCCGCCTTCCCGGGATTTCCTCGGGACGGACCGTTAGCATTACGCCGCCGGTGAGGACGGAAGGAAGCGGAACACGGGCGCTGTCCACCGTGCCGTGCCGAGGACGAGCCGAGGCTCCCGCAGGAGCCGTGTACCGGCTCGGCCCTGTCCCCCGTAGGTGGGCGGCAGGCTCCGCGCTGGCGCAGCCGGGTCCGGACCTCCCCCCCACGCCGCTCCGCCAGAGCCGGGCGCGGGACCCCGCCGGGCGCGAGCGGGCGCTGCGGCGCCACGTGCCCGCGGGCGGCAGCGCGAGGCCGGGCGAGGCGGGAAGCGGCTCCTCCTCCCGCAGCCCCGCTGAGGAGAGCCGCCCGGGGAGGCCCAGCCGCGCACCCCGCCGGGAGCGGCCGGCCGACCGGAGCCTTTCTCATCTCGTGGGCTTCCAGCCCTTTTTGCCTGGAACTCGCCCCTCACGCGTTTTATCTTGCAACCCAGCAGCTGCGTTGCTATCTCTATGGAACAACGGACTGAAAGAACAGTGCTGCAGCTGCTGCTATCGGTAGGCAGGGCCTGAAGGCAATTTCCACTCCTTAGCCTCCAACCGTCGTTGTCCCAGGGCTCTTTCCACCCCCGAGAGGAGCTTGCTATCTTTAATAACAGCACGCTGAACAAAAGTGTTGGGGCTAAGCTCTTATTCTTGGTTTATGATGTGACCTATGTGCCACAGTTCAGTAACCTTAAAGATGATCTTGTGTATGCAGTGGTCATCATGTGACACTGCAAGAGCTGTGTGACAATACCAAATATTATGTATACCAGTATGAAAAAGCCAAAACCCAGTGGTTCATGAGTTGGTGGAGAGATGTAATTCACGTGAAGTGTAGATGATAGGGACTGGGGCTGGGTTTTAACAGAGCTCCTCTAATGCCTCCCCCAAAGGGAGTGTGATATTCAAAGTTAAATACAAAAACTTGGCAAAATACAGTTTAATGCAATGGTAAATACATGATCATTACCCCTTAGAGACAAAAGAGCAGAAGAAATAAATAAAAGAAGGGGTTTACACTCAGGTGGGATTACATTATAGTGGTGCTTAAGACTGAAGAGGTACTCAGTGTAATTTACTGCACTGTTCACAGCAGCTGCCTGATGTCACCATTAGAGCTTAAGAAGACATCAGATAAGGCACCAAAGGTGATGGAATGCAAATGAGATCTTCATCTTCAGAAGCGATGAGACGCATTGTAACAGGAGGAAGGATTTGAAGAACAGGATTTGACAGGTTAGCTGCTTGGTATATAGGGGAGGAGAAGCAATTTCTTGTCTGTCAAAGTCAGGACTGGGAGAAGGCAGCGAAGAGGGTGATTCTGTGGGGAACTTATAACATACACACTTTAAAGTGATAAAACCTGAGATCACAGTTATCCAGAACACTTTCACTATAAGAAGCTGCTAGAACTTGTAGCACTGTGCATTCGGTTGGGAAGTCTTGATATTTTTATAACTTTTTTGTAATTGTTTAATTAACATATCCTACTTATTGTTTATTTTTCCCCCAGCATCTTGTCCCTACCTTGTTTATGTTTCTCCTTGTGGCATAAGCATATGCTGTAACTATGTAAGACATTAATTAGTGATTTAGATAGCATTTTTTTTTTTTTTTTGGATCGCTGGGGACACCAAAGTAACTTCTGCTGCTGCCAGAACAGATTAGAAAAGTAATGATCACTGTGAGCATGGACTGGGGAGGGAAAATGATAGTAGGCTGTGGTGTTAAAGGCTGGGATAGAAAGAGCATTTCAGCTTTGGGAAGGAATGGACCCAGAACTTACCTCCATTATGAACAGAAAAAAGTGGGATCAATGCATTACAGAATGTAGACTATGCAAAATGGTCTCTGGAATTTTGGTTCTCATAGTGGAACATAGAAATTTCAGTCACACAACAGTATACAATTCTATGAGTATGCCACATTGCTTTTGTTTTTTGTAATTGTGAAATAAGTTATTAATTCCTGGAAAGGGAGTGTGTTAAGCTGTTGCATCTTGGATCCAGCAGTTGTGTCAGTGTCCATGTATGCACAGACATGCATATGTTAGCATGTTTTCTCCACTCTGAAGCTGAAACTTAATGCTATATAGAGGTTACGTTGAAAGTCAATTTACCATGTGCTTTTCATTCCATCGTTCAGAATCTCTGGTTCTATGGGCTACTGTATAAATGTATTTCACTGATATATCTTATGTCTTGAGCTAGTTCATAAAACAAACAAACCAACCCCTCAGAGAATTAAAAAAAAATGTTGGTACAATTATACTGATAAAAGTATTTCACACAACAAAAATTAAGTTAATTAAATTCAGAAATTCATTAGTTGGTACCTAGCTTTCCTCTTCCCTCTCAATACACATAGGGTCAGTAGCTGGTGCATAATTAAACATAACACTGTAGTTTTCACTTAGCTTGTACTAACCTCTATTTTATAAGTTGATTTTTTTGTTTAAATCTTCAGGACAAGCCTAATGGCTTTCCTAGGGGATTTTCATTATCCTCTACCTTCCCGCAAAATGAGTTACATTATTTGGAGCCTCTACAGGTAAGGGAATTAGCACATTCAGTCTAAAATGTGGGTATTTTTGTGCTAACCTATCTTTAGGTCATTCTAGCTTAAAACATGAATGTTGTATGAGCATCAAGTTTCACTAAGTCACTAGCATAGTCTCTGATATAGAACAGTGATTACATTAAAAACCCCAGAGAAACATGCAATTCCTTCTGTGTTGCAGTTTCACAAAAGGGCTGAGTACCAATTAAGTTCAATAGTACAAGATTTACAAAGTGGTTTTGCTAAATTTATGCAAACCCCTGTGTGGATACCTCTTTAAATAACTTTCATAGCAATTTATTTTAGTTAAAATAATACAGGAAATTGCACATACAGTTGAAAATTGAATGTAGTAGAAAAACTACTATGTGAATGTGTCTGAAGACGAGGCCCGCATTTTGCCAAAATCATGACCAACACCAATAAATAGCTGTTCGGCTGTGAGTGTAATACATGCTGTGTAACTTTACAGATGTACTTTGTCCCAGCTAGTCATGTTCCTAATTTTTTACAAATGTCACAGACTTCTAATATAGGAAATAAAATTACTTAAGTAAGAAAAGGTCCAATCATAAAGGCTATTAGGACCCAAAATATTTACTCCCTTGGCCTGGAGAAATAAAAAAAATGTAAAAATTCAGGCTTCTTTAGCTACTGTATACATTTGATTATCAGACTGAGAAAGCAGAACCATTTTCACTAACAAACACAAACACAATTTACATGGAAACTCTGTATGTCGTAGGACATCCCCCTTCCCTACTTCACCTGTCTTCTCAGCTGCCATGCTTGCATATTCAAGAATCTTAAAGGCTGTATGTTTACGTGCTTTTTTTATCTTATGCTTTTAGCATTCACATTGAGCTCTTACAGCCTGCATGTAAGAGGAAATCTAAGACAACGGCAATGTTTGTTAGGTCATGCGAGCAAGGGGTCATGGTGTGTAGTGTAATTAGTGTGCTTTATTGACATGTTAGTAAAAATATTATCTATGCTGTTGATGATTTGACATAATTCTGATGCATATTCAAATTATAATACACACTGGCAAAGAGATTAGTGTCATTTTTTGGCAGAATGGTTGCAGAAAAAGCAGGACGATTCTGACCAGCCTCTCCTGGGCAGTCTTCCTAGGGTATTCTGTAACTAAAGCTTCTGAAACTGCAGCATGTCCAGGGATTCACCTTCATCACTAGAAGAGATGCAGTTAGTTAGATAAGGACTTTTGCTTTTCCCTTGATATTTTTATTTATGCTGTTTTTTCCAGTATCAGTATTCATTCTACTAGTACATTCTACTAGTATACTTTAAAACCACAAAAGTTCAGGAAATAACCCTTGCCAACTAATCTCATTTGCTATCACTTGAACAAGTAAGGCAGTTATTGCAAAATCATAACACTTCACTATTCAAACAGATAGGATTTTTATGGCTCTCCAACTGAATCGTGCTTCTGCCACTTACTACAGAACATTACCTTTAAGAGAAACTTGCAGCTGGTATTGATGACAGGCAACAAGACATTTGTCACCTATCCTCTTGGGCAACAATTATCCAGGTGCAAACATAACTTACCAGATGCTCACTGGAAGGAAAAAAAGGCAATCGTTACTTGCTAGTGAACAAAAGTGCCCCCTATTTGGTTTTACATACATGAAATTTCCAACAGGGATCAGAATCAGTGATTCGAATCAGTGATTCACTTCAGAGATGGTGATTTCCACAAGCTATGCTGGGTACTACATATTCACTGATGGGATGTGGGGAAATTTTGCAGAAATACTGAAGCAAGTTAGGAACTGCAGAAATCAGCAACTGAGTTTGTTACCCACCTGCTTTAAGACTTAAATTAGATTGCACCTGGGCAGATAATACTGTCCAGAGGCCCAGAACATGCTTCTTCCACGCAGCCTTCTCTATCATTCTTTGAACATTTTTCTCCTCAGTTGTGCTGTCTCCTTCTGAGGACACATCAAAATAAAAACAAAGGAAATGCCTAACAGGACTAGCAGATGCGTTCAGCAGTATGCTTCTACACTTCTGCAATTTTAACAATTACCCTGCTTCTTGGGAGTAGCAAGATGGTTAACAGTGTGCGGACTATCATCAGTACTAGCTTATGCATGGCTTTTTTTAATTAACAGAACAGTTGCAAACATTGCTAGAAAAGAAGACTTAAGGACTGTTTAATTACACAAGAAGGCAGTAATCACTGCTACTAATATTCTTGACCAGAATGTGCCTGAGGACAAATGAGTGTTCATATGACAATAATAGAATATCTTGTTCTGTTCAAGAAGCTAGGGCCACTAGTGGATCTTAATTTTCAGGAGAGGGTGAAAGCAGAATGCTCAGCTCAGCTCTTGCTGCTTTGGTGAATCACAGCCATTTGGTGACAGGACCAACAGCTTATTTTCTAGATATCTCTGCAATATAAAACTGTAAGAAGACTGAACTTACATATTTTTACTGCACTGACCATGCCTTTATTAGAACTAACTGTTAAGACATGAATAATTTTTCACCTTATTTGAACTACCACTCTAATCTAGATCCAGCAAGTAACTGTGCAGTAACCAAGGGCTGTAGCTTAGAAGTGACTAAACAGGAAATGCTGCAACCTTGTTAAATCATGAAAAATTTATTTTCATTACATATACATGAAGGTAAAAGATTTCAGTCAATAGTGTTTTGAACAAGCATTTCCAACATGAACCTGTTAGTGTAGCTAGGCTGAAACTTAATGTAAAGCTAGTGTTTTCCCTTTATTTAGTAATTCATTTCTAGTGTGTATATACAGAATTCATTTTCCTGTTAGAATACCAGAGACAGTAATATTGCAACATTTACATTCCTCATATAAAATGGTGTAATGTACATTTTCAGCTTGCTGTAGATATATAAATATGTACAAAATAAACATTATTGTAATTAATATATTCAGACAAAGTATTTAGCAACATCAAAAGCAGATGCACATAGATTTAAGTGAAAATGGTGAAAAACATCTTTATGACATTAGTGACCATTATTTGCATATATAAAGTAGTACAGATAAAGGCTCCTCTTTTCAAGCCTTCTGTGGGCATCCAGTAACTTTAGTAAAAACAAACATAATTGAGAAGCGTAAGATAATTATATATATATATATATCATGTGTGTCATGATCAGATGGTTTACTAGGGTCCATCTTGATCACAAATGGATAACAACATAAAACATACACATTTGTTCAGAGCACAGAATATTGCACAAGAGCAAGTTCTTTTGAGGAAAATAATTCCTGTGTTTGTGAACAGCAAAAATGGTTCTTATGCATTAAAGAAATTATATACTTGCAGTTTCTAAACCAAGGAACATTCAGTAATACTGTCAGAACTGTCATCCATCAACTTCTTCCCAGCCTGTTTTATGGCAATGGTGTATCATTAGCAAGATTTGGCAAAGAGAGAAGGCAGATAGACAGTATGTATACATATTTATCACAAGCCAGACCAGATCCAATAGTTACCTAAACCAACCACTGGATAGTTTCCGTTATCTGACAATTTCACCCTTAAAGAAATATGAGTGTCTTCAATGCTAGTCACAGTGATAATCACACAGTAGTAGAGTAAGATTCCATTCTCCTCTGCTTGGAAACCAACTTGCCTGAACTTCCAGTCTGAAGGGCACTTTCTTCAGTATCACTGTCACTGCTGTCTACAACTGTGTGATCCAACGCCATCTGACCAGTCCTCCTGTGTAGATGAAAGCTCACCCCACTCTCCTGTATGGAGTTAGTTATAAAATCTTCATCAGAAGAATGAAATGATTCATCATCTCCTGTGAAATGGTTGACAATGTGAATCCCATCAAAAGTGGGTTGGTCTGAGAAGTCTCTCTGGCCTTTTAGACATTTGATCTGTTACAAAAAGCAGAAGGTAACAGTTAATCAGAGCTGAAGAGTCCAGCTGTAAAAAACCACCACATTTCCAAGACACATCTCATTGCACTCTTACTGGATTAAATTACATGCTAGATCTAGAAGTAACATATTTAATGATCACTTTGAAACTCAGCTGTAATCAGAACAAAGTGACTTCTCAGTTCTGGCTGCTCAGAGACCTTGAAAGAATGTCTTAAATAGTACCTGGAATTTTCCAAAATTCTCCTTCCACCCCCAGAGTATTTCAGTTTTAAGACTTAATAATCAAGGTACCTAGAATCACTAATGACAGACTACTCTAGGCTTATTTACTGCATCTTTAATATCCCCACAAGGTTTCTAGAGTGGCCCATTTGTTTTGACAGCACTTTTGGCTTTCACATCTTACTTTCACATGTCCATTCTTTCCTTTACCCCCTAACTTTCCACTTGAGAAAAGCCCTCCCACAATCCCAAAGAGCAGGGTCCCAAATGAATATCACCAGCTTCACACAGCCACAGAAAAAACCCCCAGATAATATGCTTACTTCTATCTACACTGCAAGATCAAGTGTCTTTTCATTACCTAGTTCAGACCCAGTAAGATTTCAGATCAAGAAGTACGAGAGAAACTTCTCTTTGTACGGCACAAATAGATTGTAGTTTCAATTTTAAGAAGTCATCAAACAAGACAGAAATGATTGTCAGGCCATGGACAGGTACAGAAATATTTTAATTCAAAATTCACTATGAAGTGATAAACTATTACAACCATGCATTCCAGTTATTCAAAAGTAAAATCTAAAGCTCTGAAGTTTGGCAAGTCCCCTGTTAAATTAGTGAAAATTAATTGCAACTCATGGAAGACATTTCTGAGGTTATTTTATCTGGAATTTCACTTTTGCTAGCTTTTTAGTAGCAACTACGTCAGGGTCAGTTTCACAGTCCATGAGTATTAAGATAAAAAATCCTAAAGATGCAGGAAAACATTAAAAATGCATTACAGAAGCTTCCTAATGTCACTCTGAAAGCTTAAAAAGGAAGATGTAACGATTGCTATTTTGTAAGCAACTTTTCACAGTAACAGAGACCTGGAAAACAGAAAGAAGTAGTCATCTGAGGAGCTTCTTTACACAAATGTATTTGACATTTCAGAAATCTGAAGCAGTATTCACTTTGATAAATAAAGAGGGCATGTAGGTCCTTGCTACTGACAGCACCAAAAGATTTTACCTATCCATTTGGGGAAAAAGGAATCTCTGTACTTACCATGGGCTTGTGCAAAAGATAAGAATAAAAAAGGGGTTGAAAAAAGATCACAAGAGTCAAAATCATGCTAGAAGTCATTAAATCAGATGTTAATAGTATGTGAAGGCTCCACCTTTTAAAGCATATTGAAACATCCCTTTTAGGAATACGGGTACATGCTGCAGATCTAAACCTTCACTGTAACTACACATACTAATACTAGTTTTTTGCACTTTCTTCACATGTACACAGGCTGTAGTTGTTTCATAAGGAACTTGCATGTAAAGGCAAGCAAAACAAAAAGTTCCACACTTGCACAGCATAATTCATGTTACAAGCAAAATCAGCTCATTCCAAATACTAGATACTGGAGAGTAACATGTATCTGGACTATATTTTTACTAGCTTATATACTTAAGATACAGAAAGCCTGATACAGAGATTCTTGTGTTATTTAGAAACAGAAAGCCTGACACAGAGATTCTTTTGTTATTTAGAAATATTATCCCTAAAAAAATCCTGCAATATGATCAGATTAGCTGCCACATGAAGTTTCCAAAACAGCTATCAATTTTAGTCACTAAGAAAACAGAAAAACAAAACCCAACAATTTCTCTCCACCCTCACCACAGAAAAAAAGCTCTGCTGCACAAGTGACTACAAATTTCCTATTAGAGTAAGAAATTACATGCTTTCAGGTCTGCACAGTTAACCCATTGGTTCACCTGAAATTATGAAGCCAATACTCAATGTTAGTTGTTTTGAACATTCAGAAAGCCAAGCCGATGACCTCAACTGTTTTCCTGAAGACTTCAACACATGACACCTTTAGACAAATGTATTTAGGTAACATGACAAAACCATGGCTTCATGGTTTTAGGCAGTAGCCTTTCCAAACACCAAATGAGAGTCTTTGGAAAATGCTGTTGGTGGGAAAAAAAAATAATCATTAATATACACAGCCTTTGCCAATTCCTAAAGTGAGTCTGGGAAAACAGTGTGTTGTTATGTTTTGTATTTCTAATGAAAGGATGCACAATCTGTGACCTTCCAGAAATGCTTCTTTTGACCTGCAGCTTTACATTTGCCTGCCCTTTTTCTCAAGTACTCCTCACATCCAAGGGGAACCAGACTGCTAGGAAGAAAAATGAACGTAGCGTAGAGAATATATGCAGCAAGTCTATTCATTATCATACAATTTCATTACTTCTCTGTCTGCATGAAAAAGCCAGAAGCACAGACAAACACTATGGCATCAAATTTGTTTGTATTATGGGGATCAACAAGCTGGATAGCAACACTGCTGGAGAGGACACAGGGGTCCTGACACACTGGAGGTTAAGCATAAATCGGCAGTGTCCCTGAGCAGCGACGAAGGCTAACACCATACTAGGCTGCATTGACAAAGGCATAGCCAGTACACCACGGGAACCTATTCTTATCTGGCATGTGTTAGACTGCATCTGTCCTGTTCTGCACTTGCTGTCTCACTCCTTCCTCAGTACAAGATACTAGTGAGTAGATTCAGTGGAGAGGCACCAAGACAGTTAAGGGGCAGGAGCTTATGTCTTAAGATAACAGAGAACTGGATCTTTACTGAAATGTGTGGTGGGAGAAGAGACGTTGATCATAACACAAAACACAAGGTTGTGTTTGAATATGAAGGGAAAATAATTGCTACAAGGCCAGTTAAGAACTAGAACAGGTTGTTCAGCGACTGTGGACTCTTCCCTCCACAGCAGGTTTCAACAGCCAACAGGCAAAGCCCTACAGAACCTGCTATGAATTTAGTGTTGATCCTGTTTTGAGCAGGCAGTTGGACTAAAGGCCTCCCAGTGTCCCTTCCAACCTGAAAGACAGATTACAATGCAGTGAGATGTGCAAAATGCATGGGCAGCAGGATGCATATTACTGTTCTTTTGGCAGCCATTTTGAGTTTGAGAAATTGAAATACTTTGTACCTGCTAAAATTACTGTTCCTCTTAATGTAAATGCTGTCATTTGAATCCAAATGCCTTTCCACTCAACGTTGGCACATTAAATTATCACAAAACCTAGTCTTCCAACAGGATGTTAATTTTATTTTACTATTAGGAATCTGTTATGTTAATCTTGCAAATACTTGTTTTTCAACTGAAGGTAGAATCTGATTTGCATCTTATTTTAAACATGAACCTTGATAAAAGTAACTAATCTTCAAGAAGTTAAAAGTATCCAACTGAATAGGTTGTGAACAGCTGTGCATTATTTTCAGTTTTGCGTAGTTTCAGAGTTGAAGGTACTTCAGAGGAACCTCAATCTAATATTTGTTCAGAAGCATTTCTGAGGGAGCCCGATTATCTGCATTTTCTGTTGCATCAGAAAAGCTTTGTAAGGCTTCTCAAGGCATTTGGAACAACTTATAGACAGCATGTGCTCCAATGCAATTAGTACCAGTGGCTAACGCCAACTTAAGGCTCTAAAATAGAGGTTTCTCAAAAGGAAAAGTTTTTTATTCTCACATAACTTTACAGTCTAGCAAGCAAGGCTCTGCACTTCTGACAGAAAAAGCAATATCTTTTTTCAAGATGGGAAGGCAAGAAGTGTCCTACTGGTTCAGGGCAGTTCTACCTCCAACAGTGACAACAGGACTTTCATGTTGTTTTGTTTTTAAAGGAACACATACAAATATGACCATTTTTTTGCAATCAATTCCCTTCATATTCCCAAGCCCCCACTCACTTGTCCAGCAACTGCTGTGGCAGATATCACAGTACATCTCTTCCTGGCTGCTTCAGCACACATTTATAGACCAGCTGTCCATCGCTAAGGATTCTTTTATTTGCTGTCTACCTCCACAACTTCCTGTGGTAGTTCCAGAAATTCCTTTATTTGGTTTAAACTAACCTCCTACTTGTTTCAGGATTTTCCCCCAAATTCTAGTAATGCAGGAACAAGCAATAAAAAGCAGTTCTGCCATTGTGATTCTGAAACTTACATTGTAACGTCTCCCCCAGCCTTCTCTCTAAAACAGAAGTGTCCCAACACTTTTTAGCCTCTTAGGAACAAGCAGTGCTCATGACCACCGATCATTTTAGCCCTTTAACTTCCCTACAGACTTTCTTTAAACTCTACACCCATCTTTAGGCGTAGAGACCAGCCCTGCACTAAGGTTTTCCAGTGACAATACAAACTTCTTTGTTCTGTTTTTAATATACTTCCTATTGATGCTGAACCTTGTTTCATCTGTTTTGGCTGCTGCTGCACACTAAGCCAATGGTGCCACAGGACTCACAGTGACAACTCAAACATATCTTTCCTGATTTGTAACTACCAGTTCTGTGTCTGCCATCAGGTAGGTGTGGCTTAGATTTTGCAGCTGATGCACTACCTTATTCACGTTGAAGCTCATCTCTCACCTTTTTAAGAGAGGCTTCTTGAGATTCTTGCCATCAGTGTTTTATTTGAACACGGAAAAAGAGCTTAAAGTAGGAAGTAAAGCATTATGCCAAACCCTGCTCCCCACCCCCACTCGCTGTTCTACTCTATCCTTATCATTCCACCTGAAAGAAAAAGAACAGCCTTTTTTCTTGCAGCCATATTAAGCATGAACTACACTCAGGGTCTGTCACTTTTTTTTTTCTTTTTACTAAGAGATAATATTGGTTAAAGCCTTTCAGTTTTGTGTCTGGCCCTCCTTCATGTGAAGGGAGCTTGACCTCTGCCACCTCAACAAGTGACATTCAAATGAACCACGGCTCTTTCTTACTGCTTCAGTTTTGCAAGAATCTGAGGACATCTCGGGAAAAAAAAACTAGGTCTCGTAAACCCCCATGTTTTGCTTTTAATAGTCAAATCCAGGTCGTACTGTCTAGATGACTGCAGCTTCAACCCAGTTTGCACTACAGCACATTCACATGATCTTTAGGACATTACAACAGGTTAATAATATTATGCGCCCAAAATGTATGTCATTGTTATCCTTTCAGAAGCCGGCTGAGTCAGGACACAGTATCTTAATAGTAAAGTTTGCATTCATACACCTTCTTATGCCTAAAGAATTCAGCATTTTAAAGACAAACTGTACATCCTACTGGTCAACATATTAAAAGACATTAATTGTATCGTAACTCTTTAACAGGTAAGAGTGTATTTTCACAAATTTAAGAGAGCTAAAAAAGGCTAACAATTAGATCCTTGAACCTCAGAATAAACTTTCTTACCTGACGCAGACTGCCTCATCAAGCCAAGCATGAAGGAGAGACAGTAAAGAGAAATTTAGAAGTTTTAGTACAATTCAGAAGTTTTTTCACGTTAAATCAGAGAATCATAGAATAGTTTGAAGGGTGCTAGTCAGTTGCAAGCAATTTATAATTCTAAGCCCCTTTCTTTTTAAAATGAGAACATAGGTCAAATCTTCAAATGGGACTTCGTGAAAGAGCTACTTAAGCTCTGGGAGACATTTTTATGTTGTAACCTGTGAGGTTTTTTTTAAAGCTAGGAATTCAGTGGTGGAAAGAAGTAAAATTAAAACGTTACCTTCTGCTTCCTTTAAAAGGCTTCAGTAACTACTTCCTGAGATTTACTCAATTCTGAAGTAGTAAAGAAAGTTTTAACAAAGCTTGCTGATAAATATCCCATCTACTCACAAAAGGATAAGTAATACACAAGTGAGATCAAAATATGATAAAAATATGACTACTGCTTTGGGTGAATGAAATTGGTTTTGGCAGAAGGCAGTATGTTACACTTCTATTTAAAGAATAAAGATTCTGAATTCTCAGTGCTTTTACTTATAGCAAGAGGTATCTAAAAATCAGAGTTCCCTCTTTGGATGTCTCTACCTTAGTAACAGTAGGAAGTCTTAGTAAGATTTCCTGCTTAAAAACCAAACATTATTCAAAAGAAAACTAGAGTGTTGCTGAAAGTATGATCTAACCATGTTTAGCTGAAGAGAAAGAAGTCATAAGCGTTTTCAAATACCTGTCCTATAATTCAAAAGAACATTATCAACCAGGAAACATGAAAAAGAGACTTATTAGTCAAAATCTAATTGCAAGCTAATTAAAAATGTCAGGTTTGATCTATTAAATTATAATAATATTTAACATTAATAAAACCAATTTAATTGGAGTTCTTAAAAATTCCTGAGACTCAGGGTCCACAGCATCTATTGGGATCCCTTATCATACTTAGAAGTTGACTGCTACTTACTGCTGACCCTCTCGCATTGTGATGAGATCACTTCAGTTAAGGCACACACTAGTACACTATCACTTCTTTAGAAAAGCTCCCAGTAACTCCTTTTGGAAAAAAGCTTGTGTCAGAAAATGAAGTAGTCACAGCATCTCAGACTGAATTAGTAGAAAATATGTTGTCATTTGGGAGACAAATATCAGCCCAGACATATATTATGCCCAGTAGGTACTACAATGCAGAAGCATTTCTGCACATGCACACAAAAAAAGAATGAACAGCATTAGGGTTGCAGGCCTTTTCATGCTACTTTTTCACTTCCATGAACACAAGCAACTCCTTAGATATCTTAAGCTCTCTGAAGCTCATTTTAAAATCTATCGTTGTACTTCCACAATGAGCCACATTCATACTGAAACAACTGCGACATGAACACTGCACAAATGGAGACATCATGAGCTAAACAACTAGTTGCAGAAACCAACATTTGCAATCCATCATCTAAAACAATTCTTAGCAAGTTTAATGGCTGTACAGCTAAAATGCTGATGGGGTTTCCAAAGCTCCCCAACAGAATCAGCTTCCTTATATGAAAGGAACTGCTAGGCATGCATTGTGACAGAACTGTATCAGAGCACTTTACTGAAAGCCAATGCTTATTGATTTTTGAAAAGTCTGAGATTAAAAAAACCCTAAACTTTAATATGATTT
The DNA here is from genome assembly GCF_023638135.1 of Falco biarmicus. Taxonomy (NCBI): domain Eukaryota; kingdom Metazoa; phylum Chordata; class Aves; order Falconiformes; family Falconidae; genus Falco; species Falco biarmicus. The sequence continues at coordinate 21,444,919 of NC_079298.1, forward strand.
ACTATATCCTGCAATAAAGAAAGTTTGATGCAAAAATAAATCAACTTTAAAGACTTTCTTCATTTTCCTCAAGCATGAAACAATTTTTACCCAAACGTGGATCATATGCAAAAGACAGAGGACAGTCTTTTGACAGCTTCCTGACAACTTGTATAGCTACCAAGATTACGTATAAAGAAAGATTATGTGTAAAATAAGTCAACAACATATATTGCATATAATATGGCAATCATTCTTTGTTGAGATATGGTAACACATTCTCTAACAAATTTAAAAATAAATTTGAAAAAGGCATGTTAAATTAGAAATGTTATCATTGCAACTGTATTAGGACAGAGCTCAAAGTTGTGGCTTTTATTTCAGTGTCAGTGAATTTCCTGTTTCACTTAAGTGTTTTTTTTTCTAAAGCCATAGCTATAAATGCAGCCATAACTAGGAATATTAACTTGTAAATAAAAGCCATGAGCAATGCCAGACAATGGTCATTCTTGAAACTACTGATGATTCTAGAAGCCCAAACCAACCAGACCGAACAGATACTGAATCCAGGAATCCCCATTTACTCTGCTTGCTTCTGTTACCTGATCACTGTTGTCCCTCCTAAAGAAGGGGCCCTAATAACATGGACTCACTGAAAGGTAACAGCTGAGAGGGACCGTATGGGCTTCTTTTCCCTGAAATCCATATGAAAAGCTGCAGAGATGGCCACACCTACATCTCTTATTGAAACCATTTTTGATTCTCCAATGGCATGCAGGAATATGTTAAAAAAAAATATATGCAAGGGGGAGACAATGAACCACATTTTCTTCTCACTGTGAGGCAGACACGAAGAGATCTGCAACAATCAGAGATATCCCTACTACAGAAATTCAGGAAATGGGTTACATCCTAATTTATTGTGTTCACACAGTTGGGGTTTTTTTCTAGTTTAAAATATTAAGATTAAAACACTTCCAGAACAACTCTGAGTCTTCTCAGATTTCCTAAATATGTTTTGCTTCAGCCTAAGATTGACTAAATAATTTTGAAATTGATAAAATAGACAGTTATATTCTCAACTAGAAGCGTTTCTATGTTATTCCATTACTGCCCCTTTTCTCCAGGATTTATTTTTGTGTCAAAATTCAAAAAACACCAACAAATTAGCTAGATCTTGTTGAAATCAAGTTGTTCAACACATTCTAATGGGTCGCTGAAGAGTCATGGACATAAGGAAGAAAGCAAATACATTTAAACATGCATTTAAGAAACTCTGGAGAACTATTTCAGGGGAGTTTTATGACCACACCAACACGAACAAAAATACTTTTTCCCCCTTGTAGTTCACTTACATATTCACAAATATTAAAGTTAGCCTGCATGTTCGAGGTGGGAGTTTGACATAAATCTGGGGTTTAGCAGATTGGAATTACCATTACACAGCTTTACGATTTGTCTTAGCTTTTACCTTCCCCCTACTCACAAGTTATGTTTGTAAGGCAGTAGTCAAGATTCTAATTGTTAAGCAAAATCAAGCAAACAAAAATTGCTGTTTGAAAAGAAAAAAACAGTGCATTAGGTACTGTGACTTAAGCAAGCAGGAAATGTCTTGATCATGCTTACAAAAAACATACGGTGAGAGCATTTCAAAATCTGTTTGCAAAATTGCTTCCTTTGCTTAGCAGTTAATAAATCACTATTAAACATTTATCATGGAGGCTTATATATTCTATTTTAAGACATAATTTTGTCTTTGATATCCTTTAGATGTGGAAATCAATCTCCTCGTCTAAAAGTTTTCACCCACCAGAAGTTTCAGTCAGATAAACAAAATGCCAATTTTTAGGGAGCCTAGCAATGGCCTTTGAAATGAAGTTGGTAGCCAGTCCCTGCAGGATTCCTGTAGGAAGAGCCAAGCTGCACTCCAGCATACTCAAGACAGTCTGAGATCCACCTTAGCACATCTGGCCATGTATTTAGAACTGAGTTTAGCATAACTAAAATGGGAAACCTGCACAATCAACAACAAACCTTGTAAGAATTAATGATTCTAGAATAGTGCAAGTTTAGTGGTTTCTATAAAATAGTATTTCTAAATACTAAATAAAATAGTTTCCTAAAGAAAATTAACTCTGCTTTGTATGGATGAGTTCAGAGCTGTATTTGCTTCCTGCTAGCCTTACCTCATCTGCCCCTCAGACAATTTTATAATACTCATACCAAGATAAAAATCAGCTGACAAATTCTTAAGAGGACTTGGCAGAGTATTTGGCTCCTTATTTTTGAAGTGTAATAAAATGAATCTTGGAGAAAAGGTCATTTGATTTGTTAGAGGTTTTAGGACAAGCAGAAAGAAGCTTTACTTTCAGTATAGCAAAAGGGTTCAAAGAAGGCTGATTTGCAGCATAACTTAATGGTAGGACGACTGCATCTGTCCATATAGCGTTATCTCCAGGGTCTCACATGCATCTGAACTTCTTGATCTGCACTATCTTGAAACAGTACAACTGTTTCTGAAGTTCATAAACTGAATTTGATCTAATAGAGTTGCAGTATGGTCTATCCACTTGTTACAGCAATTGCAGCAAAGCACCTTGAAACTGGCAACAACAGAAGCTGATCAGAAGTCAGAACAAGTATTAAACTCCAGGTTTGATAAGCCTGTTGTGGGCTCAAACCAGAACAGCAGTGAATGACAATATTATACTTACAGACCTAGGCTGCTTTTTCAGTTGCACAAGTATGGATGCTATTCTTAAAAGATAAAAACCCAAGAAGTCTCTGGACTGAGATTATTGTTTTTTTCGTGTCCTCTATAGTGGGATGAAAATCAACAGTCATGAGGTACTACATTAGACAAATCTGCCCCAATCGTCATTAACTCTTTGGAATCCAAGATCATGTACATGATTAACTACTAAATTCTCCTGTTTAAGGAAACAATTACCTTCGTTTTTGAAACTTGTACTTTTAAAAGGATAAGCCAGAGTAACCCAGAGTAACAAACTGGTATGCAACCTGAAACATCTATCTCAAATGAACTTTGCTGACTGTATCACTAGAGAGAGTTCAAACCATTGCAGTGTGTCATGAGTAAAAAGCAAAAGAGCAGAAAGAAATTTCCAAGACTGACTAATTTCAGGCTTTTGGGTTTTTTAATAGCACTTAAATATTTGGCTTCTTTTAAATTGCCAGCTTCTGTAAGTCACATTCAGTCTCTCAGTAACACAAAATGCTTTACAAATCCCTATAGATGTCAGGAAGTTTAAATAAAATCTATGAAATAGTTTTAATGCATCAAAAGAAACCTCATCTCTAGCTGTCCTGCTATTTATTTCATATCGCTCTGAAGGTACTCTTACATTTCCTGAATTCATTTTTTATAAAAAGTGTTTTTTCAATATCATCAGTTAAAAAGCACTTGAGCCAAAAGAAAATGTGTGTTGTATATCAGTTTTACCATAGACGAGTCTGCTGTCTTGTAAACGTGACAAAGATTAAAACTAGCCACAAGTGTTCAGACCAGAAAGCTTCCAGTGAATCAGAACAGGAAACCAATAAAGCGATCAATGGGAGGTCATGACTTTTTGATCACTGCACTACATGGTTAAAGAATTTGGTTTTGATCTAGTGCCATGTAATAAAATTAAACTTTGAAGTTCTGTATCAAATATGCAACTGAAATAGCAACAGTGCTAAAAAAGTGCCCAGCTTTTAAACTTTTTCAAAAGAAAACAGTCTTTGGTAACTGTATGTCAGATTTTATCTGTTGAGGGATTTTTTCTAAGATCTGACAAGTTTGTTGTAGTGAGACCATATGCAATTCCAAAAAAAGTTCTAAGCTGACTTAGCCCTGGGAAGTTTCTATAAATAGCTAGTTGGTAGGTGGAAGGAAAGTTCCCAGAAACTCTTCCTACAAGAAGTTCTAATGAAAGTGTTTATTTGGAGTGAGGACTTGGCAACAAAAATATTGTAAAACAGCAGCATGATCACACTGAATGTACTGCAATTATTATATTCAAAGAACTACCTAAATCTCAATGCACCTTCTCCCTAGAGTAAGAAATCTATAAATACAAAAGTTACTGAAACCTCAAGCATTAACTAGAATGTACTGGCTGATACAGAGACTGAAAACGTAACCATTTTGGGCAACAGTTACAGGAAATGATCACTTTGCACTTTTACTCTGTCCTTTTAAAGCAGGAGTTAAACTCAGCATTTTTAAATGGACTAAGTAACATTTATTTTTGCCTTCGATTGCAGAAATTACTTCCATCTGTGCTGGCTGCCATTCTGAGAGTGGTAAAATTTTAGGAGGGATTTCCACCACATTTCCACTGTTTGCCCCACTTCACATAAATTTGCAGACATATTACAAGCTAATACATAGCATTCCTCTCCTTTGTTTCTCACATAGATGGCACCTGTGTATGGTTGCCAACACAATTTTTTTCCCAAGAAACAGCTACTCAGATAAAGTCAAACCAGTAGAATTTCAATCTCGCCACTTTCCAATCCCCAAAACCCAATTTATAGGCAGAAACACGGGAGAGACCCTACAACAGCTCCAATTAGTACAGCAGATAGGTCATGCAGCTTCAGCACTCAAAAGAGCAGTGTTATTGCCATGATAATGAAATAACTTTATGATCAGTTTACTTGTTTTGCCAAACCAGACAAACTCTAAACAGGGATTTAGTATAGTTAAGTATAGCTAGCTATATTATTCTCTAATGCTGCAATCAAGAATTAGTATATAGCTCAGTAAGACAGATCTGGAACTTTGACACAGTAGGATACAGTCAGACAAAAAGAAGCGGGAAGGGGAAATGTTTCTAAAGAGAACAGTCACCGATTTTCATTTATTTTATCACTGAATCTAAACTGTCAGTAGTGACAATGGAACAGTTACAATTCATAGGTAAAAACTGTTGTCCTCAAAGCGAACAATGTCATACCTATGCTGTTTGAGGAAGGACTACATCACTGTCCTGGTTACACTGTTACATTTAGGGGTTTCCTTCATTCTCATGAGAGATGGAAGATACTTTGGTGGTGGTGGTGTTACTGGGGGGAAGGGAGAGGAATCAACCTCACCTGATGCAAAGAGGAAGATTGAGCTTGTGGCCAAAGATTTATGGAATGGAGTGCCATTATTATGGAATCAATCCTACATTTTTTGGCAAGTGTAACATGTCTGTGTTAATTACATCATGAACATGCATTCAAAATTAATTGAATTAAACAACCAATGTTCATAAAATATACAGGGATTCCATTGTGCAGTAACAGTTCTGCCTGTTGAACGCTTTGTTAAGCCAGACAGTTTCTAAAGCTAGTTGTTTTATTGAGGGCAGGGTAACTAAACTGGAGAAAGTTATTGGAGCATTAAGACTCTCAATCTGTTCAGTCTCACACTTCTGCAGCAATCTTGGTATTATCAAGCCAGTATAACATCTCTGACTCTCAGGGACAAGCTGAATTAAAGGAATAAAGCAATTCATTTTTCAAAAGCATACAGTATATATTTAACTATCCTGTGTAGACAAAGCTGTTGCATTAGATTGGGTGTTTGCAAACCACATGACCTCACAAACGCTATCTTATCACATCACAGGTTCCTCAGACTGACCACAACCACTTAAATCAGACTCTGCCAGCACAGAGGCTCTGTAACTTTGACACGTACTAGTAAAGCAACTACATTTTTAGCTGTCCAGCAGCTTTGCAAAAACTTTACTTGTGGGGAGGGAAAAATCTGATGGTCTCTTGTCCAACTGTGCTTGCAAGATACGGTAAAAGAAAAGCACATGATTTATTGTGCTATAAACTTCCACCACAAGTTGTAATGCTTACTTTGTAAATCTCAGGGCTAACATATTTCCTTTCAGGGACAACATTTCTTATCAAGTAAGAAAACATTTATAGAGCACCACATATTTTGAAAGCATTTGTCTAGTAAAACAAACTATTAGAAGATGTTAATATGATTCTAGTGAGTATTAAGAAACAAGTGCTTTGCAAGAGTTAATACAGTGCTTCTAACAAACATTACAGTTCTAGTGAGAACTATGAAGTGAGAACAATGTAAATATTGACTGAAATAAATTCCACAAAGATTAGCTGGCTTTATGAAAGCAAGTAAAATGACAACTGCCTTGAGACAAATATACATCTGCCTGTACTACAGGGAAAGGAAACAGTACACTCCTTCCAGAAGAAAAGGGGGGAAAAAACAAGTTTGCAAGAGACTGAGTGGAAGAGCATTACATCAAATTATAAATTTTACAGGAATAGTACTAGGCCTTTGCGTGTTTGCACTTGCTGTTCTCTCCATAGTTCTGATGAAATTAATGTCTCCAAGATACCTAAATGCTGATAGATCTGATAGTCTCTCATTCTCATTTGCCTATATGATCTGATCCACTGCTAGGCATCACCCTATCAGTATGTCTTCAGAGAACTTGAAGAAAAAAAATTCTAGTAGGTTGAACTTGAACTAGAGATGTTCTAGTTGATGCCACATGGCAGTCATGACTGCAACTCAGCATAGGCACATCCAAACCAAGTAGCTGGATAGCAGCAGCCCAAGTACAGCAGGATGAAGCTCAGAGTTCTTCATCCTGCTTCTGAATGCAGTCTAGTGGTGCTTCAGAAAAGAACATTTGCTTTGGTAAGAGCTGCATTTGATTCAAAGGAAGAACTAATAAAGAAAGTAAAAAAATTAACAGAGGCAAGGAATAATGCTTCCTGCTGGTATCCCATCATCAAGCCCAGATGCTATTACTGTCAGAGAAACAGAAGCTAGGAATGCTGCTACAAGTGGTCAACCCATCTCTTGTGTATTCCAGCGGACACAAGCAGTGTCAAAATTTTGTACTCATCTATGGCCAATGCAGGAGTCATCACTTAGCTCTTGTAAAGATATTCCCCTCATCTCCTCAGGGAACAACCTGGACTAACTGTGCTGGGGACCAGAACCACTACCATACTGATTTAACATCATTAGCTAATAATAATAAAAAATCACCAACAAGGAGGAATCAATTTGGCAGCTTTTTAAACACAGCTTACCTGTAAGTTTATGGTATTTAAGGCCAAAGGAACTGTTAATGTGGTTTAAAGTTTCTTCCTGAGTACTACAGTGCACTGAATTTTATTTAAGCGTTGTATTATGTGGCCTATATAGGTTGGGGGTTTTCAATCCTTCACACTGATGACTATGGTTTACTTTCCCTTCTCCATTTTAGTTTCAGCAGTGAAAGCCTAGAAAGCTAACCCAAGCTGCAAAATGTACCCTTAATTCAGCCATATTACCAATTACTCCTTTGGTCATAACTCATGCATTATTTATTCTCAAAGTAATTACTTAAAGTGTCTTGAATTTTATTTACACAAGCAAAATCTTTTAAAAGCATAGAATTTAATCTCCAACTTTTATATCTCTTTTCATTAAGCCAATCTTAAAATGTTAGCTCACAAGGAGCAAGATCAGACCATGAGATAACACCTATATCGGAATCTTACTGACTGAATTAGGTTCTTAAAACATAATATCAGATCCATTCCTAGGATAAACTATATGTATGTGGGAAAGGAAGAGTAGTAAACTAGTGGTCACTACTCTGAACAGCCATCAAGTTTGCAGATACTGAAAAAAGGGAAATACTTTCTAAAAAACTCCCTTTTGTTCATTGTCAATACGCAAGAACTTAAATAACTAGAATTTCACTTGAAGTTACTATTATAAAACCTTTCAAAAGCCTCAAAAAATACATTTGTGGAATAATAATGCTCCAGTCGTCTGTCACCTTGTCCTTTACCATCAGCCATGCTAAAAAAGTTAACATGGGCAGTTTGTAGAGGGTTTTCTAACTGTTGGAACAGTGTACCACAATAACACCAGGATTTTCTTTTTAGTTTAAATACCAAAAACACACGCATAAGACTTGCACATTAGAAAACAATCTCATCCTTGCCTCCTCTCAAAATATACTCTTAACAAATAATTACTTGAAATACCTCATTACAGAGCAACACCTAGAAGCAAACGAGCTCTCTGTTCTGTCTCTGACATTGGTTAATAGCAGAGGCTTGGGAGAGAATGTAACAATAGGCAAACATGTAGTGGTACTTTCCCAGAATGTTCTTTCCAAACTCCAGCAAGCAGCCCGTTTTTCAATTATACATGTGACACCTGTATATCTCCAGGGAATTCCTCTCCATTCCCCGATCTGAGGCAGTTATTTTTTTCCAATCTGTATTAATATGGATTTTAGTATGTGGAACAATTCTGGATCTAAAGGAATTTAATCTTTTAAATTTGCAAAAATCATATTCCCTAATATTTTTTCAACACACCTCCAGTTTCATTTGAAGATCCTAATCCTTGCACTGGAAGAGAAGTGACCAAATGCTCCCCACCCACCTTCATACAGTTTGAATTTCAAAACATAATTTTAGGACTTGATTGAACTAATGCTAATTCAGTCAGTTTTGGGGAACAGCAAGACATACAGGAAGGAAACATGCCAGTATCTTTTGAAAGCTCTACTCAAATCTAAGACAAAGATTGCAGATAAATTCCCAGAAACCACCTTCTCTCCTCCAAGTCTTCTTGACTCTATAGAGATCTAAAACCTTTTATCTGGAAATCATACTTCTAACCTAAGAATATACATCAAGAGCAAAAGTTGCCAGGATTATAAAGAATATCTTGTATGTCAAAAATATCAAATAATTTTGTCAAAAAGAAAAAAAGCACCACTAAGCTCTAAGTATTCCTCAGCTGCTTTCAAGCTAAAAACAACTACTGGATCCCTCAAGTATAAGAAAATGTTGTTAAAAATGGATTTTAAAGAGCTATCTTCAACATCCATATTCCTGCTTTCTAAGGAAAAAAATGCATGCTAAGTGAGGGAAGCACTAAGTTTCCGTATGTTGCTGGTCCCCTTCATAAAGCTGTCCCCTAATGCAGATGGCCGATACACAGTAGAATCATGGCCTCATGAAATAATGCTCTGCAGTCCCAAATTGCAGAAGCTACTTGCTTTTGTGGACTTGAATACATATTAGTCAGAATTTAGCTTTTAATATGAGAACTGTCAAAAGTTAAGACAAACCTACATTTGAAATACTGTAGTAATATAAATAAGAAACTGAAATTTAACAGCAAAACAAACTCATTAAAGCATTTCAAGAGATACAAAAAAGACAAACTTTACAAGTTTCACTTGAAATAGATTTTCAACTTCAGCACTTCAGTCCTAAATCACGAAGTCTGTAAGACTGGAAACCACTTGCTTTTGTCTCCAAAGGTGTCTTGTGGTCTGCCAGTGTAGTTTGTGGGTAAGCACGTCAATTCTAATCTTTTGTACCACTCCTGTAATCTAGGTAACACATACAAACCTTGCAACATCCAACAGGAAGCAGAGACAGCTGCTGTGTAATATATATAAAGTGACTGCATGTGCAGAGGGGTAGTGCATGAAATGCAGAACTTCAGCAGTTTATAAATCATTTAATTCCATTCAGTTTGAATTAAAAGTAAAAAGTGGTAAACTGCAAAGAACCTCCTCCTTTTTCCCCCCAGTATGTGATTTATGTTGAAATGAGTAACCAGTTCAAGATCTATCTTAGCCAGTTTTTCTTAAACCTTGACCTTTACTTAATGAAACTTGTAACAGTTCAAACTTTCTACACATTCGTTTCCACATATAACAACCACTTTACTTCAGTACTACCTACTGGAGTGGGATTCTCTCTTGAATAGTAGAAACGTTTCAGAACAATTGCTTTCACTTAGCATTTCAGTGTCCAATCAAAGGCAGCTTTTATGAAGTACTAGCACTCACTCCTTGTGCAGCCTGAGAGTACATAACCCATGGTACAAATCCTGCAGTGCTTGTTACTCATGCCATTTATGTTACAACAGTTAAAGCACATTACCTGTAAGGTCAAGAGTACAGCACTCACCAGATATTATTTCTCTTGTGCCAAAGATAGGGCAATGAAGCTTGTGTACTTACTGACGAGAATAATGAAGCTGCTTCACAGAAGCTGCAGCCTGTTGGGGCTGCACAGTGGAAAAGCATTTTAGGTTAAAATCCTACTAAGCTAGAAGTCGTCAAGAACGCTGTAGAGATAGCTTTAAGAATGGAAGGAAAATAGAGGAAGAAAGAAAATGCTAGGTGGAAATACTTCAATTAGCGAAGAGAACAAATGGCAATGGGACATGGATTTCTGAAAAGGCAAGCAGAGCATCTAAGTCTAGTGCGTATTAAAAGCTCTGAAAGAAGTCTGCATCATGACTTCCTGTTTGTGACAGTCCTCAACATTTCAGATTTTCACACTAGTTTCAGCCTTCAACAATAAAGCTGTAAGGCAATAAGCATCTAACAACTTTGTGTCAAATAAAGCGACTCAGCTAATAAGGAGGAAAAGTGCAGCACTAACCTGACACTAAATTACACACAGCTTTTCACAGGATTAGTTATCAGCTAACTAGCAATACTGCAGTATGCACATCCTTTCATTATGCAGCAGCTGTTCTTCGAATGTTGATAGGTTGTGTAAAAGATTAAAGGATAGTGTCTGCAACTTTGCAGTGAATGAACACAAACCCAACATGGATTTACTAAAGTTAAAATTGCAAGTTAATAATAATTGATCTACATGTATGTGAACTGAGTGAAGTTATGGCTGCACTGAGGAATTTAAGTATGAATTCAGCATTTCACACAGTAATAGAAATTATGTTCAATATTTTGATCCTAACCCATATTTGCTTACTCGAATCAGTGCAAAGGAAGGGCTGCATGTAAATAGATCCAAGATGGTGTACACAGAGCAGGAGTCTACAAAACCTCTTGTTACAATCTTCTCAAATCTCCAAGTTTTGTCTGTTTGCTCTTCTGAAGTGTTCATCAAGTACATATTTAAGACCTACTGTGAAGCAGTCAATACACAATTTGGCTTACCATGCTACAGAAATCCAGTGGTTAGGTATAAAAGGAGTTAAGCAGGTATCTTGTTACAACAAACCAAAGTCCAATATAGTAGTTCTATACTTATAGTTATTTTACCTTATTTGAAAGGTATGAAAAAAGACATCTTTTTCTATTTAATTTAACTTGCACATTTAATAGCAAAGTGCCTCATTGGTTTGGTTTTGGATGCCAAACTACCAGCTTCCAGTATGTGCAGTTTTACTTGGTAACAGGAACACAACTTGGATTTACTACAAGTATGATCTGAAGACTGACTATAGCATTACTATTCCTAGATGAGTAATAAAAGCAGCTGAAATTTATCCTTTAGGCTGTAAAGCTGCATCATATTTAAGACATGCAAAATTTTGAGCTCAAAAAAGAAAGACCA